>NC_136060.1:480862372-482062372 GCF_964261635.1 Lissotriton helveticus
TTTTCCAGTGAGGTGTAACAAGGAGTGATATCTTTATTTCTCCTTGTTATTTCCTCTTTCCATGTGTGCTCCATTCCGCAGCGCAACTAGAAAAAGGAAATGTCTCTAAGGATTGTTTATATGTAGGAAGGTGTTCCTTCCTACACAAAAACAATCCTGCCTGTAATGCAGGCACCCTTGGTACAAAGGCGCCTTCTCTAGCACTAGCCTGCACAGAGTGAGCCAGCACGGGGAGAGAACATAAATTCTCCATACCATTGTAAATATGGAGCATTTCTGCTCTGTCTCTTTCACAGTTGCAGCCGGCATGGCTCACGTGTGGGGGAGTGGATGCAGGTAGTCGCAGGAGGAAATAGGCTCATTGGGGTCGCATGGGAGAAATACAAAAATCTTACCTTGAGGCCGGGTCCCGGGTGTCTGCTCCTGCTCTCCTGTTTCTGACTCCAGGAACAGGAAGAAGGCAGCCAGGCTCCCTCACCTAAGCCAATCTGAGCGCGGTGACATGGTGCTTGCCAGGGCTGGAGGAGTGGGCATGTTCTCCATGCAGGCTGTCATGCAGCCTGCATGGAAAATGGGGAGAGTGCACATGGCTGGTTTGGGTGGCCAGAGAGGGCCGGCCAAACAGTCATTGTGCACTTAGGAGTGGGCAAACCACTCCTCCCCTGCTCTGAAAGCAGAGTGGCCCCGCCCGCAAAGCAGCCGGACACGAAGTATAAAATGATAATACCTCTAAGTTATTATCATTTTATGTTTCTACTTGTCACTGCCTAAAAGCAGTGGGGTGACGCTCATCCGCCATAGCAGAGGTGCCACCACTGCCCTTTCACCCAACACATGCAAAAAGAACAATTGATGGACGGAATGCAGAACAATGTTATACATTCACCCCTGTACAGAGATCTGGTCCTACATACATCATTTTCTTTGCTCACCATGCCATTCCAGTTTGAACCAAGCCACATGCAAATGAGTCTTGACCCTGCGTCCAATTGGAACAGTCCAGTATGAACTGGATGCTTGTTTCTGGTCCAGGGAAGACCTGGCTTGGCAGTTTGGTCTTGACTGTTCCCATGAGGCACAGGGCCAAGACCGATTTGCATATAGCTGGGTCTGAGCTGGGGTGGGCAAGTGAGCTAAAGAACGATGATGGTCTCAACCCTGATCTGTGACTGGGGGTGAGTGTCAGAACATTTTCAGTGCCCTGTCCATCATCTCCTTGTGTTTGCTTTGTTTGTTTGTTTTGTTGCTTCTTTGCTGCTTGCATTCCTGAGCTGCATGAAAAATTAATTAGCAAATATGTCCCTTGGTTCTCTCACATTGAAGCTAACTATGTTGATCTCCTCTGGTCTGTCAGACGAGAGCACTTACTTTGACAGCCGGCCTTCCTCCATGTTGCTCCACCTCATAGCCCACCAGTCCTTGTCAAACAAGATTATGCATTTTGTGAATCCCATGTGGACTGGGATATCCCTCCCACCTCCTGTCAACTCAAGCCATGTTAGACCTTCCTCCTCAGAGGTGGGACTCTTTCCTCTATACTGTGTCAACGCCACATTCCTTTCCAATGCCATCATTTCTGAAGACGGTAAGTTTATATTCTTCCTATGTTGGACAATCCACCAACTGTATGTTGAGGCTCTTTAGGCATTTACTTCTTTTTTTTTAAGTTCAAAATATTTTATTGAAATTTTCAGCAAAAGAAACAATATACAAGACATACAGAAAAATATATGAAATTCGCAATTCAAAATATGGAGAAATCCTTATGCAATGATAACTTAAGAAAGGGAAAGGAGGGGAAGGGAACAAATAATATCATATAATTAATAGATAATGGGCCGAGCTACTTATACAATAACAATATATGTAACAATCTGCATCATAAAAAGAAGCAAGTATTATAATTAATTCGATAAATAAACATTTACTTCTGATTCCTTCATGGTGATGTTGTTATCACTTAACTTCTGACAACACTGGCACCTGATGACACGCCTCTAACCATTGGAAAATTGATCTAAATGGGTGCCCCACCAATACTTGATGACCTTCTCATTCTCACTAAAATGGTCAATTTAGAGGGGTTGCCTCCTAAAAGGGACTGTCCCTGGATCCCACCTCCATCATGATTGTTTCATTTTGCTGTAAGTAGTGTACACAGGTAAGTATGTCCGGAGCCTTATCCTCCCTGCGTGACCTAGCTCCCACTCTATGTGCGCGGTCCAGGAAAACGTCCTCCTCCTCCTGTAGGCCCAGCAACCAATGTCTGAAGAGATGCTTACCAAAAGATTCTATGTTGTTATCCTTCAAATCTCTTGTTCCACCTCGAATTCTGATGTTTTGGCACAACACGCGGTTTAAGAATTAATCTTTAAAACATTAATATCACTTGAGTGTCTTTGAGGGGCATCAAGTTCTGGGGTACTTCTGAGCAGTTGGCACTGTGTTTGTTACTGTGAGTTCCTGCTTAATAGTATGCGTCTTAGCTCTGGAAACTGTGTTGTTGTGTCTTTCTTCATTTCTCTCTATCTGTTCTTTAGTTATTGGGGTTGTATGACATTACAACGCGGGCTTTTACCCCGCGTGCCATTACAACGCTGTTTTTACAACGCAAGTCGTTACAACGACTTGCGCTGTAAGCGCTGGATAGTGGAATAGTTACATTTTCCATTCCAACTCCAGCCCACTTTACAGTAGGGAAGGTGTTGGAATAGAAAATTAAATTATTCCTTTTCCAACAGCGCCCTCCAGTGCAAGTCGTTGAAACAACTTGGGTTCAAAAGCAGCGTCGTAATGGAAGCGCGTGGTAATGCCGGCGTTGTGATGACTGCTCACCGTTATTGTCCATATACTTGTCTTTCTTCTATGTTGTTGTGCAAGAGGGATCCCCAGATGAAGTGTGACTTCTCCTTGCCAGATTTATTTTGCTTACAAGGTGATGAATGAGTGAAAATGTATCTCGCAGCGGGAGGCTCCGAAGCACCTTTTTGAGGGGCACGTGCGATGGTGTACAGAAGGGAATGAGCTGTTGAGGGGATAATGTTTAGTGCTGTGCGGGATTGAAGGATTTACCCTTAGATTTGGTTCAGCAACAGGCAGTGATGGCCCATCAGTACCATGCATTACCCTAAATGTTTTTTCGTTGGACCATGTCAAATCTAGGGGTGGGCAGTAAACTCCACTCCTCCAGCACAGTTTGTGGAGTTTTGCCCACTTTGCGCACCACTTGGAGTGCAGAGTGCCACAAAAACTCCACCAATTGCTGCATTGCAGAGTTTTTTTCATGCACGCAGCTCGCTAACGTTAAGTTGGCAAGTGTGAGTGAGAAAATCGAGTGCTAGACCACCTCCCAATGTAGACGTCATGATTGCTCGATTTGAGAAAGCTACAGCTATTGTTGAGAAAGCTGCTGCTTCAGTAGAAAAGCAACTGATGTGGCAGAAAGAAGTAGTGCCCTCTGGTGCGCAGCCTGGTGCCGTCAGCACTGATTTCACAGCGCGGGACAAGCTCCTGGTGCTAACAATCAATGCAAGCAGCGCAACAAACCCACCACTCACGGAACTCCACGGAATCTTGAGGTGTTCGTTTTTAGATAGCTCAGCGCAATTCCATGGAGTGTAAACTCCACGAGTTCTGCCCACTGCTGGTAAAATTATAATTCTACAGTGAAGGTTTTGCAAAGTTCTAAATCTTTACAACCAAATTTTGAAGATTATCACAACATCACCTACAAACTAAGGGGCATATTAGCAACAAGTAGAGATATTTATCGCTAAATAGGCTTAGCGACGATTTTTTTATCGCTGCCTATCGCTGGATATGTTAGCGGAGAAAATATGCTATTAGCAACGTTTTTCTCCATTGTACTAAAATATCCAGCGATAGTGGCGAAATGCGTGAATATCGCTGAGAATACCGCGATATTCACGCATTAGCGACAAAATGCTCTTAGCCATGTTATCCACCTCCAGAACTGGTCTGAGCAGGCGTTGGTTTTTGGCGATAGCGGGAATATTTCCATCGCTGCGCCTGCCTTGCTAATAGGCGATAGCGACGTTAGCGACTCGCTAACAGGTTGGGTACGCCCACTTTGCATTTCATTAGTGATAAATATCACTGACATGCAAAGCGGGCCCCAAACCGCTCGCTATCGCCTAAAAGCTGTCGCTAACTGCTGTTAGCGACAGCCTGCTAATAGAGCGATAGAACTATCGCCGCTTAGCGGCCGAAAACGGCCGCTAAACCGGCGATATTTGCCTATCGCCACCCTTGGTAATATGCCCCTAAATTGTGCAAAAGAAAATATTTTTGTGAAAAATCGTTGGGATTTCTTTCCTCCTATTTTACATCTTTGTCAATTTTCTGCAGTTGGTAAAGTTTTAAAAACAAGACAAAATTAACTTTGCATGAACATTTTGCAAGTTCCACACACCCCTATACCTACACACATACAACTGCATTGTATTTTCCAATGTAGCAATTGACTATCCACGAATATGAAGATATTTACTAATTAAATTAAAAAAAAAAAAGCCATACAAGCATGCACTTACAAGCGCCCGGGGGATTTGTCAATCAATATGACAAAAAAGAAAGAAAAAGTAGCTTTGGGTTCAAGTTCTTTAATAGCTGCATTCTCTTGGCAGCGAAGCAGCTCCTCTACCGGAATCAATCGAGGTTTATGGAGCCCACAAAATATGCATCTCTGAATTTTTGAAGCTACATAATGGCCCATCTGTTCCAATTAGTCATGTCAACATGTGTTTCAGCAAGGTGACTGAGCAACCACATGGCCCATCGATGAATATTCAGATCAGGCGTTTGATGGTGCATTCCCCATCCTTAAGCATTATATACTGGTTTTGTGACTCACACACTAGCTATAAAATGAAAGCAATGAAAGGTTTTTTCTTAAGCTATTAGTTAACATAGATGTGTGTTAGTTTTCCTTGAAAATATCACTTTTAATTTTTTATTGTGCTTTGCAGCAGAATATTTTCACTATGGAAACTCACAATTAGTTACTGTTGATGCCAATTGTTTATTTTACAGCTGTAGTGTTGTGGGTCTCTCACACAGACACAACGACACAAACATAGGAACACACACAAACAGGGACGTTTTAAGGATTTTGGGGGCCCTGGGCCAAAAGTAATTTGGGGGTCCTTGTTCGGAACAGCTTTGATTTTATGATCCATTTCAGCTCTTCCATGCCCTCTTTGGCCAGGACACTGACAGTCCACAGGCACTTTGATCCACATTATAAATGTGTTTACATCTAATATTCAGGGATAGTGACCTGTTTTCAATATTGTAAGACAGCAGCAGCTCGTTAATATTACTGCAAATAATCTCAGTGACACCCTCCCATTTCTAATTTGCAGGTCCAGTATTGATCTAAAAGAAACTTTGTTGATGGATGTTGCATGAAGCAAACAAAACATTTGTCTGCAAAATGTCTGAGATAGACTCTCACACTTTACCCACATTAAAAATAAATTAAAGGAAAACAAAGTTCTGTTTAAGAATTATTCAAGGTCATGGGGCAAGACTCTCTGCAGAACAGAGCTGGCTCTATTAGAGGCCCCCTAAAAGGCTGGGGCCCTGGGCCAGAGCCCACTTTGCCCATACCTTAAAAAGTCTCTGTACACATAGTCAAACACATTTATGTGAATGCACACACAGCCATTCACAGTGTGTGTGCACCATGCAGAAACACACAGTGGCATCGCTATAAGTGATTTTTAGCAGTGTGGCACAGATAAAAGTGGTGAGATCATCTGCAAAGAGCGATCGTGAAGAGAGAGTGTGTGTGCGCGCATACATATATTCATGTGTTTGCTTAAAATGTTTAAATACAGCTTTTATGTATGTGTGCATATATATATATATATACACAAACACATACAAATTCATGTTTCATCATTTTAAATAAACACTTAGGGGTAGATGTATCAAGCTTTTTTCTTGTCGCAAACGCTGCGATTCGCAAAATAGCAGCGTTTGCGACAAGAAAAACGGGAAATGAGATGTATCATGCAAAAAGTTTGCAATATTAAGGAATCGCACATTTTGCGATTCCTTAACATTGCGGAAGCATTTAAGAAATCGCAAATTGTGATTTCTTAAATGATATGTATGAAACATTTCATTTAAGCGAATTTTGGCTAAGAAATCGCAAATTACCACCAACTTGTAGTTGGTGGTAATTTGCGAATTCTTTTACAAATGCACTTTATGCAATTTGTAAAGGTGCCATGTGACGCTCATACATGCGCTTAGGGCATGTATGTGCGCCATATGCGCACACATATCGTTTTCAGGGGTGCAGCAGGGTGTCCTTGAGACACCCCTGCACCCTTGAAATTATTCTCGATTTGCGATTAGCAAATTGCGAATCGCAAATTGAGAATAATTTCACATTCATTCCTATTGGCCTCCTGGCCCATAGAAATGAATGGGAAATTATTCCTTAATTGCGATTCGCAATTTGCGAATCGCAATTAAGGAATACTAAGAATTCACAAAAAAATAGCAAATTTCTACATACATGCCATTTTGCTATTCCCAAATAGCAATTCCTTAAAAATCGCTATTTGGAAATCGCAAAAGGGTATGTTGATAAATCTAGCCCATAGGTTTTTATTTTCAGTTTTCTTCTGTGATATTCCCGTCTTTGTTGGTGATGAAAGGGGGAGGCAGAAAAAAATGGAGTTGGGCCATGAGCCCCATCTGCCCCCCCACCTCGCCCCTCCTAGAGACGCCACTGGAGAAAAACCCGAAGCAGTACCTCAAGCCTGAGGCGGGAGAAAGGGGGGGTTATACGGAGTAACGTGAGCTCCCCATACCTGGTCTATAAGGGGCTTATTGACAAGCCCCTAGCGCCACTTTTGCGTCGTTTTTCCCATGTTAAAAATGACGCAAAAGTGGCGCAAGGGGCTTGTAAATCTGCACCTAAGTATTTAACACACAGGCCACACCAGTGGGTAATTTATAAAAACATAAACTCTGGTCAGAAGGCAGCTTGCACCAGTTCATTTCTCCTATTAATGCCACCTAAAACAGACTCAACTACGAACAATGAAAGTGGGGGGAGGATGTGGCATAATGGCCAGAGCTGTGGACTTCTGAGCTGGGGAACCAATTTCGAGTATTGGCTCCACATCCTGTGATTCTGGGAAAATCACTTAATCTCCCCATAAATTAATGTGTCCTTAGCTGGTGCTCATGGAAAGCCACGGCGTTGATGATTAAGTGCAGGTACGAAGCACTGGAAACCACCGGCTCAAATTAAGCACTGACACACACCCGTGTTCCCACCAATAGCAGTAAGCCATAAAGCGTTCAGGGGATGTCCGGGTGCCGCAGAGACAGGAGGCGCTGCTCGCTCCATGGACTGCCAGATGCAACTTTCAAATCCGTCTGAACAATAAGCAGCCATTAACCTGCTCTGGGTTTGTGGAAACAGCTGTTGCCCTTCACCAGCCATTGGTCCAGACCCGTGCAGCATTAGCAGGATGCTGTCCCAGCCAATCACTGAGGACGCGTGGGGGGTTTAAATCATGCTGCCATTTTTAATACACTGAAAGAAAGCACCACAGACCGCCCTCTGCCCCCGCCCCCAGGAAACGTGAGCTCGCAGCTCGCTTGAATGGAAAGATGTATGTGCAGAGAGCAGTGCCAGGCAAATGAACCGCTGTTTGCTTTTCAGAATCTCCCATCATTGCTGCCTTCCCTCTCCATGGAGAAAGGTCGGTCAATATTATGGTAACTAGGGCAGGAGACGACCCTTGGCTTGTTATGTCACAGCCATGTCAACAATGGCTTCTCTGCGGAAATGAGCCCTGAAACTCATTGGTCTGGGGCAATAAAGGATGCAAATAGTTCAGGAGAGTTCCTAGATACAATGTTTTCATTTAAAATTGTGAATTTCCTGCTCTTCGTGTGTCAATGACTTATGGGCACAGAGATGAGTCCGGCTGGCAAATGGTTGTTTGTGAGAAACGACTCAGCAATGAGTTAATTTTTTATGCACAATTTTCCTCGTATTTTTAATTATACTAATGTCTTGCTCCAGATCTGGACACTGGTTCTTGCTGCTGACATGTCCTTGCTCATGCTGCCAAATGTGATCACAAGGTCAACAGAGAGATGCCCAAGCGTTGGCTGAAGCCAAGCACGAGCAAGATATCTCTGCCCAAGCAAAACAAAAGGTGAGAGTTTGGGTGAGTGAAAAAGAACCACGAGGAGTTCCAGGTGTATATTTTGGGGCCGATCCTGATCTGTCTTCAAAAACATGGACACAACATGTCACACCTGCTAATTCGTTCTCGAATTAGCAACTGCGTATTTTGAGCGAGAATAAATATTAGAAACATTAGAATGGGAATAACTTACTAATGGCACATTTTGTTCAATATTCCAGCAATGCAAACAGAGCTCGTGACCTACTTGCTTCTGTGCGCGTGCCACTAATCAAGGAAGCAAACATCTGGGATAAGCCCACCCATTGTAACCTCTTTTGGGTACAGGTGTTTGCACCCAAAACGTGATCATCAGTCGATCGGGGTCCTTGTGCAAGGCCTTGATCTGCCACTCTGTCTACCATATGGTTATGCCGACAGCAATGTGGCGAGCGCAAAGTAAGTGTTTTTATGTATTTAGGGGCATATTATCAAGGCGGGCGAAATGAAATTATCGCTGCTTTTTTGGCCGCAAAGCGGCGATAATTTCATGGCCCTATTAGCAAGCTGTCGCTAACATTAGTTAGCAACAGATTTTAGGTGATAGCGACTGGTTTGGGGCCCGCTTTGCATGTCAACAATATTTATCGATAATGACATGTAAAGTGGGCGTACCCAACCAGTTAGTGACTGAAAGCAGTCGCTATCACCTATTAGCAAGGCAGGCGTAGCGATAAAAAAATTCGCGCTAAGCGTGAATATCGCGGAAAACTAACGCCTGCTCAGACCAGTTCTTAACCTGTATATCCAATGGGAGGTGGATATTCAGGTTAAAACCCTATTGGCGATGATGCGTGGGTTTCCAGCGATATTCACGCATTTCGCCGCTACCGCCAGATATTTTATCGAATTGGAGATAAACGTTGCTAATAGCACGTTATCTCTGCCATTAAATCCGGTGATGCGCGGCGATAAAAAAAATGTCGCTAAGCTTCTTTATCGATAAATATCGCTAGTTGTTGATAATATGCCCCTTATTTATTTAATATTTACTTATCCCCTCATCTGCCGACTTCCACCACCCCCACCCCACCCTGCCCCCGCCACACCACTCTTACCTGTGCGATCCGCTACTTTTAGCCACCATTAGGCACAGCCGGGCAAAACATAACCTAAATTTGACTTGTTCAAGACTAACCATAAGTCTCTAAAATAATATAATAAAATCTACAGCACGGCAGAAGGGAGAATGTGAAAAAATACCTTTTAAAAGACTACTTCAAGGCCAACAGCAGACAAGGCCCCAAACAGGAAAACATCACATTGTAAACGCAGACTGTGTCAAAATGTGCACATACGTAAGGAAATGGAGGAAACATATATGCATATAGCCCCAGGCATCCCCTACCAAAAACAAAACAATTTCCCTTACATGCTTATCCCTCAGTCACACAGTGAAGCACCTGTACCTTCTGCACCAAACTCGAGGCCATCCGACAACAAACTTACAATGAAGGAAAAATCCTATAAAGGGAAAAAGCAGTGGTGTCTGTCTTCCCTCAAACAACAAACATTCTGTAAAGCACTGCTCTGAACTTGGTTTTGCGAAAAAAATGCAAAAATTCCATGGGTGGAGGAGGCAGCTGAGATTTTTGCAAATGATGAGGGAAGCTTTTTTTCTCCAGAACAGCGATGGACTGGCTTATAGGGCAATCAGGCAGTGCCCAAAGCTCTGGTCTCACAGATTAGTGTGTGGGGTGGATTTTTGGCTGTCTGAGGGCCCATTTTATAAGTCTAGTGGGATGGTGTTACTGTTGATTTCTTCCATATTATCACAAATATTGAGTGCAGCAAAAACAAAAACAGACAGTCTTCCACACTTTAAAGAATACCCATACAGCGTCTATTCACAAGCTTTAAACTGGCCAGATGTGTAAAGGAGAAGAGAACAAAGACGTGACAGAAAAAGCTACAGAGGGAGGGCAATGAATGTGAAATAATGTGTGAAGGGATAACTGAGCAAAAGACAGAGCAAGGAAGAGCAGATGAAAAATGATAAAAGTAGAATGTGAATAACTCTGAGAAAATGGAAAGCAGACAAAGAAAGGCAGAAATAGGAGGATGAAGGGTCAAAATATAGAGGCCCCACTTAAAGCCCTCCTGTCACAGCATGCCTCATCAAAGGCCCGAAGAAATATGACCACATCATTCCCATGCTGAGGGGGTTGACACTAATGGCCATAAGTAAGTAATCTCTATTTACTGATTATTAAATACCGAATTTTACCGATTTGGTATTTAAGAATCGGTAAATAGTATGTAGGTAACATTTCGGTACATTTTACCGATTCGGTAATACTCTGTATTACCGATTCGGTATTTACCAATTCAGTAATTCCCATTCATTCCTAAGGACCTACATTAGAAAAAGCTAAATACCGGTCGGTAACGGCAAATTTACTGATTTTCGGCCGTTACCGACCGGTATTAAACTACCTACATATGGCCCTTACTCTTTTTCCGGCCTGCATCAATTTTCCAAACCATCTACTTCATCTACAAAGCCATCCCAACTGGCATCCCTGTCTGGCTGCCAAAGTCTCCCCCTTATGTGGCACTTGGCAAACCAACAACTGGTACACTACCAGATTAGAGAAGAAGTGAAAGAAAGAACAATGCAACCTTCTCCATCTATGCACCCATAGTCTGGAACGCCATCCCTCATCCATCAGGACTGCCAAAGCCATGTTTCAATTTAGGGCAGAGCTGTAGAAACACCCCTTTAAAGAACACTACTATAGCTACTTGGTTTAGCTATAGGGGAGATGGGCAGTGGATTCCCTCCTTGGTCGTCACCTACCCAGTCGGTCTTTAGACAGACTTCCTTTCGTCTCTCCTTGTTGTCTCTTCCCTTATCCTCCCTTTCTCACCTCCCCTGCCCCCTCCACTACTTTTCTCTCCTCTTCCAATGTATTGCCTATTTTTTGATGTATTGTGTAATTGTTGATCTTTTTCTGTTACATTGTTGATTCTCATGTAAAGCGCTCTGATACCTTCGGGTCTAGCCAGCGCTATATAAAACTCTTTAAATAAATAAATAAAACACTACATCACAAGGAAGTAGCAGTCCACTTCCGCTCACGAACATTATTATAGGGCAGCAGAATTATACATGAAAATGGTCTTAGCTCATTCTTGTGCCAGAAAGCAGGGGCGCGTGATTCCCAACCGTGGGGCTTGGTGTCATTTGCCACTGGTGTCCTGTCCCTGTTCTACTACTGAACTGCAAACGGGGCAAAGTACAACCCCGTCCACCCTTGATTCTCAGAGTAGCGAGCGCCGCTGTCACAGCCTTTTCAGAGATGTGTTAATGGCTGCTCGAGCTCAGCACTCAACAACAAACCAACAGACACAATAACTTAAATGTCCTGCCCAGTGTATATCTTTTCTATCTTATAAAGTGCTTTTATTCACACAAGGGTACGAAATACTGCAAAACTCAGTGAGTTATGAGGTAGTACATCTGAATACAATTTGTCCTCATGTAGCAACACTCTCAGCACCCCCTCTATAGTAACCCTCCCTATCCACTGAGTCTCTCCATCTCTGGGACATCAGTATGTGGTGTAAATGAAGTGTAGTGCACCTTTTTCAAAGCTCAAAATAAAATGCACACTGAGTGTTCAATCTTGGCACCCTTATGGTACAGTGATGGCTCTTTCAAGCTCTTGACCATCCTATGATTGTGCTTCCCACCCTCACGTCTAGTGTTGGAGTCGTGGTAAACAGTACGTTTGATGGGCTACAGAGGGAAGATCTGTCCACGTCCCTCTGAGTGCCCACCTAGCCATATTCATTTGAGCCCACGGCAGCAAAACATGTTCATTACATGAAGTGGCAGTACCTCGGTAGTGCTGCGCACGTCCGTTGGCCGCCGCGGCCCCACCCGTTTCTTCGAACGTTCAGCACTGGCACAGAACTTTCGAAGCAGCCATATACACATTGGCTGCTTCGAAAGTTCTGTGCCAGTGCTGAACGTTCGAAGAAACGGGTGGGGCCGCGGCGGCCAACGGACGTGCGCAGCACTACCGAGGTACTGCTCGCGACGACCGTTGGCCGATGGCAGCAGCCAACACGTTAAGACTAATGCCATAGTTTGACTCCACCAGGGCCAAGGACATCCCCAGCCCAATCTGGGCCCATTGCAGTCACAGTGGTTGCAGTGCATTCTGGATTGGTCTGAAGGTAGTTAAGGCCCCACCTGGCCAATGATGAGCGTGGTGGCTGCAGCCCCCATACGGCGAGGAGGGAACTGACCCCACTGCCTTCTTTGAGACATAGTTATGCACCTCTGTTGGTCTCATGGGGCCATCCCCCTTCTTCACGGTGCCTCGGGTGCTTGCATGGTACCTGTCACCTGGGACCCCTCTACGCCCAGTGGTGGCTAAACTAGATAACTTCAGGGACATAGAGTTAATTTTTCAGGCTGCCCTGCACTCAAAGCAGAGATACTACGACCCATCAGAATTGGCGAACCACATGCCATGCTGGCGTATGGCCAGTCCCTCAGCCTGGCTGCGGTTGATGCCACCACTGGTGGGTTGAAAAAGCCTGTAGGCCAGAGAGGGGCAGAATCTGGCTCTGTCGGCCATGACCAACATTCGAAAACAGGGACAGCGACGAGCCATAGATGAATCAGAGGAGGCAAACTGGGAGTATGGGTTGGACTTCTCATACCCCTGCGATACTTCGGTCCTCCTCCCTGTAGCTACACAACAAATGGCAGACAACTTTGTTTAAACAGTAGCCAACATCATTCTCAGCCTTTACATGGGGGGTGGCTGTGGTAGAATTGTTGCGGGCGCGGGTCCGGTACTGCCTCCAGAGTCTGGCTGGTGACTGGTGCGTATTGGAGGGGCACTTCAATATATTACCCTGGCTTGCTGCTCTGCATCTTAATGGGCCCCTGTGGCTGTGGCTCCCATTGTGTAGAACCCGGGTGCTTGCATATGCCTTGTATCGTCTATGCAGGACAGGAAAGTCACCTCCTACACTACATATAACTTATGCATGGTCGACTGCCAACGCTGAATCCCCTTTTCTTTACCCAGGGAACCCTGTGGTACTGGACAGATTATACATTGTGACACATTATTATGAAGTCATGGGTTAACTGTTTGGGCTGTCAGATGTGGGAGTTGGGTAATTTGTTTGTTGTTACATTTGAGCCTCACAGTATCCACACATGTTGAGATCGTCCTGTCGGTACACAGTCAAAATATCGAGTTGAAAATTTCGACCTACCAAAATATCGTGTTTAAAATTTCGAAGGTACAGAATATCGATGTCAAGAATATCGTAGGACAGAATATCGACTCTGAGGTAAGTAATATCGAAATCATTTATATCGATGTAAGTAATATCGAAGTTAGTAATATCGATAGCATATATATCGATGTAACTAATTTCGATGTTATTAATATCGATATTTGCATTATTTTTTAGATTTTTATTATGTATGCGTTATATGTTTTTGTAAAGTATTTAAAATAATTTATATTATATGTGTATTATTTTTATATATTAATAAATTTATTTTTAAGTAAATTATATGTTTTATTACCGGAGCGGGATGTGGGTTTATAGGGGAATAGGGTGGGAAGTAATTTAATTGTAATAATTAATTGGTAATTAATTATTTTAATTGATAAATTAATTATTTAATTGGTAATTAATGTTAATTTTTATTAAATGTTATGTTTTAGTACCAGAGCGGGTTGTGGGTTTATAGGGGAATAGGGTGGGAAGTAATTTAATTGTAAATATTAATTGGCAATTAATTATTTTATTTGATAAAGTAATTATTTAATTGGCAATTAATGTTAATTTTTATTAAATGTTATGTTTTAGTACAAGAGTGGGTTGTGGGTTTATAGGGGAATAGGGTGGGAAGTAATTTAATAGTAATTCTTAATTGGCAATTAATTATTTTATTTGATAAAGTAATTATTTAATTGGCAATTAATGTTAATTTGTATTAAATGTTATGTTTTAGTACCAGAGCGGGTTGTGGGTTTATAGGGGAATAGTGTGGGAAGTAATATAATTTTAAATAATTATTTTTTTATTTAATTATGAATTGTCAATCAATTATTTTAATTGATAAAATATTTATGTAATTGGTAATTAATGTTAAATATTATTAAATGTTATGTTTTAGTACCAGAGTGGGTTGTGGGTTTATAGGGGAATAGGGTGGGAAGTAATTTAATTGTAAATAATTACAATTTTTTATGTGCAATATATTTTGTAAATATTTATTAATTGGCATTCCCTACTGTGTAACCCTTTGGAGTTGGAATAGTAATTTTTCTCCCTACGCTATCCAATGCTTTCCCTACTGTTGCACCCTCTGGAGTTGGAATAGTAATTTTTACCCATACGCTATCCAACGCTTTCCCTACTGTTCCACTCACTGGAGTTGGAATAGTAATTTTTACCCATACGCTATCCAACGCTTTCCCTACTGTTGCACTCTCTGGAGTGGGAATAGTAATTGTTACTCTTACGCTATCCAATGTTTTCCCTAATGTTGCACTCATTGGAGTGGGAATAGTAATTTTAATTTTACGCTATCCAACGCTTTCCCTAATGTTGCACTCTCTGGAGTGGGAATAGTAATTTTTCCCCCTACGCTATCCAATGTTTTCCCTACTGTTGCACCCTCTGGTGTTGGAATAGTAATTTTTACCCATACGCTATCCAACGCTTTCCCTATTGTTCCACTCACTGGAGTGGGAATAGTAATTTTTACCCACCCGTTATCCAACGTTTTCCCTACTGTTGCACTCTCTGGAGTGGGAATAGTAATTGTTACTCTTACGCTATCCAATGTTTTCCCTAATGTTGCAGTCATTGGAGTGGGAATAGTAATTTTTACATACCCGCTATCCAACGTTTTCCCTACTGTTCCACTCACTGGAGTTGGAATAGTAATTTTTACACACCCGCTATCCAACGCTTTCTCTACTGTTGCACTCTCTGGAGTGGGAATAGTAATTTTTACTTTTACGCTATCCAACGCTTTCCCTAATGTTGCACTCTCTGGAGTTGGAATATTTTTTTTTACCCATACGCTATTCAACGCTTTCCCTACTGGTCCACTCACTGGAGTTGGAATAGTAATTTTTACCCATACGCTATCCAACGTTTTCCCTACTGTTCCACTCACTGAAGTGGGAATAGTAATTTTTACCCACCCGTTATCCAACGTTTTCCCTACTGTTGCACTCTCTGGAGTGGGAATAGTAATTGTTACTCTTACGCTATCCAATGTTTTCCCTAATGTTGCACTCATTGGAGTGGGAATAGTCATTTTTACATACCCGCTAACCAACGCTTTCCCTACTGTTCCACTCACTGGAGTTGGAATAGTAATTTTTACCCATACGCTATCCAACGCTTTTCCTACTGTTCCACTCACTGGAGTGGGAATAGTAATTTTTACCCACCCGTTATCCAACGTTTTCCCTACTGTTGCACTCTCTGGAGTGGGAATAGTAATTTTTACCCCTACGCTATCCAATGTTTTCCCTACTGTTCCACCCTCTGGAGTTGGAATAGTAATTTTCCCACCTACGCTATCCAATGCTTTCAATACTGTTGCACCCTTTGGAGTTGGAATATTAGTTTTTACCCATACACTATTCAATGCTTTCCCTACTGTTCCAATCACTGGAGTTGAAATAGTAATTTTTACCCTTACGCTATCCAACACTTTCCCTAATATTGCACTCATTGGAGTGGGGATAGTAATTTTTCTCCCTACGCTATCCAACACTTTCCCTACTGTTGCACTCTCTGGAGTGGGAATAGTAATTTTTCCCCCTACGCTATCCAACGTTTTCCCTACTGTTGCACCCTCTGTAGTTGGAATAGTAAATAGCCAATATACGCTATCCAACGCTTTCCATACTGTTGCACCCTTTGGAGTTGGCATAGTAATTTTTACTCTTACGCTATCCAACGTTTTCCCTAATGTTGCACTCATTGGAGTGGGAATAGTAATTTGTAAATACCCGCTATCCAACGCTTTCCCTACTGTTCCACTCACTGGAGTTGGAATAGTAATTTTTACACTTACGCTATCCAACGTTTTATCTACTGTTGCACCCTCTAGAGTTAGACTAGTAATTTTTACCCTTATGCTATTCAATAATATTTATATATATTTATGTATTTAAGATTTTACATAATGTTGTATTTAATTAATTTTAAATATAGAAAATATAGAAAGTATATTTAATTGTTGTTATTTATTATATATAATTAGTTATTATTATTTATGTTATTATTTTATGAGTGTTGATGTATTTTTAAATTATAGTATTTGTTAATATTTTATAATTTATAATATTTAAAATATTTAAAAAATAATGTATATATTATAATTATGTAAGTATATATTATATATTTAATTATTAATTTTAATTAAATATTTAATAGTAAATATGTATTATTTATTCATTTTAAACATTATAACACATTTTAACATAAGTTTAAAATATATATAAGTACTATTTACTTAATTTTACCTTTGTTTAAAAACGATATTTTTAATTACGATATTTTTAACATCGATATTTTTGTTTCGATATTTTTGTACTTACCATGTTGTAGATAGGGTGTCGATATACTTGCCTTCGATATTCCAATGTCGATATTTTGTCTGTCGATATTTTCAGCCTCGATATTCTGTCAGAGATCCCGTCCTGTCCTGTGAATACTCCTAGATTTAGAAAAGCCAGATGGGGAGGACAGACCTCATCGGTAGCTGCAGCCAAGCTGTGGAATGCGGTATCTCCTGGCACTGCTAGTATCACTTCCCATGCAGGTTTCTGTAAAGAACCCAAAACCTGACTTTTCTCCCCTCCATGATGACTGTTGGATGTTTTACTCATGTTTCCGCTTCTCCCATTAGTATTAGTGCTTTGATACGGTTGTGTATAAAGCGCTTTGCAATTCCCAAATACAAATTAACAGCATGCTCACAGACTGCTCAATAGCCGGTGTCTCGATTGGCCAGTGCTCTACTCCACTACACTCCCCTGTACCCCACCACTCACGATCACTAAATGGCTAAACTATCATTTCAACCTGGAATGTCCCGGCTATGGCCACTGCCCAGAAGTGCCACTCTATCCACCACTGCATCAAGAGAGGGGGGGACCATGTTGTGTTCTTACGAGATGCTCACATTGCAGGAGGGTCATGTGTTTCAGCATGACCTACACAGGCTATGCCAGGGGGACACTCATATGGATATGGCCTTCAGTGCCCTTCAAGAGTATAGCTTGATCCAGACAGACACTATGGGTCATATTATCAAGAAAGGGCTATACATTATCGCCGCTTTTAACGGCAGGAAACTGACGCTAAAGTGGCAATAATGGGCTTGATAATAGGCCCTTGTGAATTCCCATAGAAGCCCAGGTTCGGGTGTTAATCTGGGCTTCTAGGGGAATTAACAAGGGTCTATTATCAAGCCCATTATCGCTGCTTTAGCGGCAGTTTCCTGTCGATAAAAGCGGTGATAATGTTTAGCCCTTTCTTGATGATATGGCTCTATGTCTTCGTGGAGGGTCAGCTGGATAGCATTGCAGTATTCCTATTGCTGAGGAGGGTATATTTGCTGAAGGCACAACAAACATTTCTGGCGTCATGTTATCACTTCCCACTGGATTGTTCAATCTGCCCTAGATTATTGGGAGGGACTTTAATTGCATCCTGGACCCCCACTTAGATAATTATTACCACCCCCCAATCCACCACAGACCACGCAGAGCATGCAGTGTTGTATTTAGTGCAATGGCTCAGACACTGGCCCTCAAACAACTGCTGACAAGCAATATACCCGACTGCTAGGGAATACTCATTTTTCTCACCACCACACGATTGTCACATCCATCTGGACTGTTTCCTTTGCCATTCTACTACACAACTCAAAGTCACAGGGGTAGAACACCTGAGGAAGACCCTGTCAGATCATAACCCACTCCTACTATGAATTGTATGGAGGGAGCCCATCCCACCAGTACCCACCTGGCACTTACAACCTGCAGAACTTGAGGACATTGCGTTCCAGGAAATGGCCCAAGAAGCACTGGTCAATTACATAGCCAAAACCAGATGGATGGCTACCACACATCTGGGAGGCTTTAAAAATTGTAATGCGTTAACACTGCATCCATGCAGCTGTTGGAACAGGGGGCACACTCAGTCGGGAGTTTCCCCAGGTGGAGACCACCTTGGGATGCCTCCAATGAGCTGCACTGGAGGATTACTCCACACAGGGCGAATTGACTGAGGTGAGAGACCACCACGCCTACATCTAGAGTTACTGCGCTATATAGACTATAAGGTGTACTAAGCGAGGATGCAACCGAAGGTCGACAAACCGGGCCACCTCTTGGCGTAAATGTAAATGTGTTTGTATTTATATAGCGCCTTCTACCCTTAGGTCTCGTAGCGCTGTATTCATACCGCTGTGGAACCCTTCCTGGCTTTCCTGTGAAATGTCCACTCCTGGGCACACCCAAGGTGAAGTCAGGCATCCAAGCGCTGCTGGGGCCGTTGTGGAGATTAAGCAAGCTATTGCCCAGAGTCACAGAGTGGGACCCATGATTAGACTTTGCACCGAGGCGAGAATTATCAGGTCCGGGGAAATTGTGTCCAAGAGCCGCCGAGGCGGGAATTGAACCCTGGTCCCGGGCCAGACCTCTGCATCAGGGTCTGCCGCTCTAACCATTGAGGCTACTGAGGCATGCATTAGACAAGGCACTGGTGACTGCCATTCATGTTTCCCTAGCTGTTGCTCTGGTTTCTGCCCCTTCAGTATTCCTGGATTATTTTGATTTTCTGATCACCTGCTTTTTGGATGTTTTACCATTGGTGAGTCTCACTACTGGTGTCTTACCCATAGTAACCACATGGTAAACAGACCTCATTTGGCTGCCTTTTTAAGATACGTCTGCTGTGACACGACAAGGAATAGTTGGCTGGCTACAGGTGAACATGAATGCACACGTGTGCAGGCTGCGCATGGGAGACTAATGTTGTGCACAGCCCTGTAAATGCACACAGGTAGCCTGGCATGATGGGGACTTTGCAAGCTTAGGTATTCACCTGGGATAGGCCTTAGATGGGAAGTTTACACTAATAGGGAAAGTCAATGTGCTTTACTATTTTGCCTGTAGTTCGACCCCATCAATACTAATATAATAAAGAGAGAGCCCAAACATTTGAGGCGGGTAATCTCAGGAACCACAGCACTAATCACAACACCCAATACAGCGTTGGAAAGGGCAGTTGCAGCAGAAGGACATAGGCTTTGCAGACGCCCACCATATACATTTAAAAGGTAAAAGAACCGTGCCAGCAAAGTAGTCCCTTGTGGGCGTGTCTGCGTTGTGCTGTGGGCCAGGGGCGGATTGGCACTGCGGGCATTCGGGAATCGGCCGAAGGGCCGCTGTTTCAGTGCCCTCTGTGGGCCGTTTTTTTTCTCCCCTTTCCCAGTCCACAGAGAGTGCTCTCTGCTGTCTGCTCTCTGTCGACTGGGAAATGGGAGAAAAAAACGGCCCACAGCACGGAGACAGAGACAGAAATGAAAGCGCTTCACTGTGCAGGCCATACAGCGATTATCAGCTGTGGCATCTACTGCACCCCCTGCCCTGCAAAGCAATCACGCTGAAGGTGGCTGGGGAGGGGGTGATTGTTCACAAGAATCGGCCTCCCTGGGGGCCAGGTGTTTCTCAGGCCTTTTGAGCCATTTTCACCATGGCCCCCCTGGGGCCCACGCCGCGGAAACAGTGATAGTCTTAACACCTCGCCCACAGCCCCTCACATTCAGGGCACAGTGGGCGAGGAAGAATGGGTCTGGCTGTGGGGGCCAGGTGATGTTTTGAAAGCGCACAATCTTCACCTTAGCCCCACCCCCCCCGCAAGAAGTTTAAAAAAAAGGGTTATAGTTCTTTCTCGGTGTCATCATTTTAGAACTGATGCATTTTCAATATTACATTCAAGGAAGTCATGGTTGCAGCTTTTCTATTTTATGCAGCTAACAACCATTGACAAAACCTATAGTTCTGGCTTGTTGTAGGTGTAACATTACTTGCTGTATTATATATCTGAACGCAATGACAGAAGCAGCAAAATACCAGTCGGGCGGCACAATATGCTAAGCACAGATTTGTAGCTTAGGTGTTTTAAGCTACGCCCATAATTACATTGAACACCCCTTTGGAGAGACCCCTCAGTTTTGTCATCCCACTTAAAGCCCTGGAAACAACACCATGTCACAGACACCTCAGGGCCTGGCACTGTGCATCATGCATGACTCATGACTTCCAAGGTTTCAGATTAACTATGTGCAGGGGCATCTTGAACGCCTCCCTTTGCTTTAGGAACTACAGCGAGGGGTGAGTTCCTGATGAGTCTCTTCTGTTTGCAACTCTGCGTACAAAGGCTCAGCTCACAATTATTGTGAAAAGGTGGGTGAGAGAGTAAGTGAAGGGATGGCTGGATGGATCAGTGAAAGGGTGAATGGATGAATGAAAGGGTGAATGGATGGATGATGAGAGAGAATGGGTGGATGGATGAGTGAAATGATAGATGGATTGATTAATTTATAAGTGAAAGTGTGAATGGATGAACAGATGTGTGAAAGGGTGGCCGTAAGGATGGATGAGTGAGTGAAAGGGAGGGTACATGGGCAAAAGATTGGATAGATGAGTGAAGGAGTGAAAGGATGGATGGATGGATGATTGAAAGGATGGATGAGTGATAGGGTCAATGGATGGATGCATGAGTGGATGAGTAGATGGATAGTTGGGTGGATGGAAGGAAGGATGGATGGCTAAGTGAAAGGGTCGATGGAGAGAGAAAGGGAGAATGGATGGCTGAAAGGGTGAATAGGTGGAAGGATGAGTGACTGGGTGGATGGATAAGAAAGTGAAAGGATGGCTGGATAGGTGAGAGGGCAAATGGCTAGATGGATGAGTGAAGAGATCAATTGGGTGAAAGGGTGGATGGAGAGAAAAAGTGAGGATGGATGTGTGGATGACTGAAAGGGTGAATGTGTCTAAGGGTGAGTGACTGGGTGGATAGATGAGTAAGTGAAAGGGTGGCTGGATGGGTGAAAGGGTAAATGGATGGATGAGTGAATGGATGGATTGGTGGAAGAGTGGATGAATGGGTGGATAATGGGTGGATGAGTAAAAGGGTGGATGGAGGGATGGATGAGTGAAATGATGGATGGAAGAATACATGATGGATAGGTTTGCAAATGGTTGAATATGTTTGGATCTGGATTAGCGGCATCTTATGTTTGTCACTTTACATCTCACAATGACTATCCAAGCAGATCTTCCCGACCATTTCTCCCACCAAACATGCCTGCTCAGAACCATGAATTGTAAACAAAATATCAGACTGGACAACCCAGTGCTGTAACCATTTATATAGATTATTATCATATGAAATATCACAAAAAGACCTGCACAGTTGATCAAAGCTGCGTGCATACCGAAAAACCGTGAAGTACACGATTGGTTCAACCTGATATAAACTTATTTTGACTAGTGCTTAAATGGTTGTCTATTTACTTACTTACATAATAATGCGCAACCTCCTCTGATGGGTCTGTAAAACGTACCTTTTGTCCAGAAGGTTTGTTCTGAATTTTAACCCTTTGTCCTGAATTTTTACACTCCCCATCCTGAATTTACACCCATGCCAGTTGGTCACCCTAGTCCTGACACTCCCATACAGAACTACAGAGTGTTCACCCTGCCTTTTCTATTTGGTTACTCTTGTAACCAGATGCACCACACTGCCAAGCTCTAACTCAAGAGGGACCATCTAATCCCCTTGGCATCCCACTCTCCACAGGGCTGACCAAAGTAGGCTGAGTAAAGCAGTACTCAAAGCTACATCGAGTGTGCCTCAATTGTCATCCCACCGAATCCTGAAAATACTGCACTAGACTCAGTGCAGTAGGTCTTCCTCAAAGGTTTACTTGACTTGCCACATCCAGCACCCAGAAATGCAATGTGTTGCTAGCCGATCCCTTCCTCTGAAGCAAGAAGGAACCGGTAGGAACCATTTTGTTTACCATTTCTTTGCACAATTTACTGATTCATTTGTGTGCCAGTTAATAATGTAACTGTATTTTAAAGGCCTCATCCAAAATGCAGACAAGGGGCATATTTCTCTATATGCGAAACATATTAATTAGTAAGTTTTGGTTCGTTTTTGTTTTGTAGTGTGTAGGTCTGACTGCACTCTATTTTAGGTCCTAGGCCAGAATGTGGCAACATGTTTGTGTGTTGATTTCAGGACATGTCTAAGACTTTATGTAATGTGATTTCTCAAAAGAGAGCTGTTTAGCCTCATTCTATGCTAGGCCTTGTTCGAGGCCTAAGCAAAATTTGCAAACTTGGCACTTCTTTCTCTGTGCAGAAGAATTAACTTTTCTAGCATGTTCAGGTTAGAATTCCTTTTTGCAGATTTTATATCATTTTCATGGTTAATTGAGTAATCCTCAGTCTCCTCATGGCCCAGACTTGAAGGCAGCAACAGATGTGAATAAAACGGTGTTTTTTGTTTATAGACATCACTTGCTGGCTGTGAAATAAATTTATGACTAGATTGTACAGATACATTTTTTAAGCATTCTTTACACCCCAGACTGCCTTTTCCTCATTTGTGAATTCTTACTTTTGTTATTACATGTTCTGTTCCCAGAGATTCCAGTCTTACCCTTTCTCCTTGACTTTGTACTAGATTTCTGATTTATGTGATGATTAGCTGGTTGGGAAAGAGTATCTAACGACCTTGTGCAGGGCGTTAAGACTGCATGGAAGTATTCAGTTATCAGACCTGCAGTGCTCCTAGTCTTTACCAATGTTACTTGCTCTGTAAGCTTTAAAAGGCTTAATTTACTAAATATTTCTCTACGAATTAGACCTCAAAGAGTAACCAAATAGTGTTTCATGAAAGGGCACGCCCCTTGAATGTGGGCCACGCCCCTTAACTGTAGGCCACGCCCCTTAAATGTATGCCACGCCCCTTGAACGTGGGCCACTTTTTTCATCAGTGCCCGGGCCAAATTGTGATCCCAATCCGACCCTGCTGTGGGCGTGTGCTGGGGGGCGTGACAAATGCTGGGGGCGTTTGGTATGTTCCGCCCTTCATGCCATGTGTCATATTGTGTGCTGTGGGCGTGTGCTGGGGGTGTGGGCGTGTCCGGGGCACGGGATTACGGAAAAAAAAGCGAGCATTGTGCCCAAGATTTCATTGTTTTTTCTTCCCAATGTTCTGTACATTCCAGCTCCGGGTGTGCTTGCCCCGCGCTCCCAGTGACGTGCACCTGCTTTACTGTATAGAGGTCAGGCATGGCGCTATTCCCAAGGGCCAGAAGGAGCGCAAACAGGGGCCATTGTGCAGGAAATGTAATCTCGCCTTAACTTCCGGTAACGCCTGAAGCGCACACTGGAGATTTTCCACTTCTGTTGCGCACAGGTCTCGCGCCACGCACATCCTCACACAAGGCCCGCCTCCACGGAAATAGCAAGAAAGAGACTATCCCTCCCCCTGGAATATGTGATGATATTCCGCAAACCAACATCCCGCATACCATCACTCCGCAATTTTTATAACGCGGGACTATTACTCCGCAAAGACATCATTTCGAAAACTTTTACAACGCATATGACTTTACCACGCATGCCATTATAACGCAAATGCATGTGTGGTAAAGTCATATACATTGTAAAAGTACATTATTAAAACATCAAATATATGTTTGTATATATGTGTATTTTTATAAATTCACTGAAAAAACCATAGGTTTCAGGCCTTATAGAGGGCCCGATTCACAAAACTAACTTAAGACAAAATCCTAAACTTACTACTTTTGGTATTCATAGAAGTTAGGAGTTTGTCTTAAGACAGACTTAAGACAGACTTAAGTTAGGATTTTGTCTTAAGTCCGTCTTAAGTCTGTCTTAAGTCTGTCTTAAGTTTGTCTTAAGACAAACTTAAGACAAAATCCTAACTTCTGTGAATACCAAAAGTAGTAAGTTTAGGATTTTGTCTTAAATTAGTTCTGTGAATCAGGCCCATAGTTAGGAATTAGCATTTAAAAAACCTTTAAAATTCACTCAAAAAACTATACGTTTTAGGGGTGTTATAGTTAGCTGGACATTTCACTCATACCAAACAATTGAAATTGCTCCTATATAGTTAGTTGTACTAACTATATTTCGCGCACCCGCAATCCACTGCTGATGATGTCACATATTACATCATTCATGACATGGTCAGTGACATCACTGATGACATCTCAAATGACATCACTGATGACATCATCCAGTGAATGTGGTTTGCTTCGTTATTTAAATATGCATTATATATATATCAATTTGTATTGAAGAATGAGTGGATATATAAAAATAAATATTTGGATGGAGGATTTAGTATCAGTGTAATTGACTGTTTACTTGACCAATTTATAGTGTCTCACTAAATATAGTGGATAGTGACTAAACTGTTTGAATATCTGTATCACTTTGTCAGTTGTTGTGTAAACTGGTTCTCCAGTTGGTTACTAGCTATGTGAAAGTCTATATTAGTTATTGATTAGTTAACTGAGTATTTGTATGGGAGAGTGAATGTGTGTGTGGTTCGGTGGGGGGTGTGTGACTGCCCAAAGATGTGTGAATAGTTGATTCACTAGATATATGAAGTTAAAACTACATGCTCTAACAGTTGTTTGGGTGAGTGAATATCTTTATGGGTGTGGTGATGAGCAAATATATTTCTCAATGGTACATGTCCAATAAACTAGAAAAATAAAAGGCAGTGTATGTGTCAGTTGTTGTATATAAATAAGTATACATAAGACTCAATGATTGTGTGAGTGACTGTATGGATAACTTTATACTTGTAATAATGATTTTATAATTCACTAAGTATGACTTACTATCTAAATGGATAGATGAAGTTGTGTTTGTATAAGTGTGTAGCTAAGTAAATATGTAAGTATGATCCATTGTTTGCATAAGTGAGTAGGATGACTTCATATGTGAATAGGATGTGTGCTGGTGTGTAATGTCGATTTAGGTGTATAAGTATTTTTGATAGTGTTCTATTGTTCATTGACAGCATGTATGAGTGAACCTACAGGTAAGTGATTAGATGTGTGTATACATCTATGAATCACTGAGTGGGTTTTTAGATACTTGTATTGCTGTAACAATGGATTCAAATATGATACTCTGTATTTTACAAAGAGTGATGAAAGATTTTACTAGTGTATGAAAAGGTGTATGTGATTGTCACGTGGATGATGTCATTTGAGATGTCATCAGTGATGTCACTGACCATGTCATGAATGATGTAATATGTGACATCATCAGCAGTGGATTGCGGGTGCGCAAAATATAGTTAGTACAACTAACTATATAGGAGCAATTTCAATGGTTTTGTATGAGTGAAATGTCCAGCTAACTATAACACCCCTAAAACGTATAGTTTTTTGAGTGAATTTTAAAGTTTTTTTAAATGCTAATTCCTAACTATATAAAGCCTGAAACCTATGGTTTTTTCAGTGAATTTGCAAGGTTTTTTAATGCTAATTCCTAACTATATAAGACCTGAAAGCCCACCAGGAATCTCCAGTATGCGCCAGGGGACTGCATTGCAGAGAGGTGTAATGAAGCCACGCCCCTTTTTACACCCCTCTGCAATGCAGCCCCCGTGCATGTTTGAAGAGGGGGAACTAATTCCCCTTGCATACTGGGGGCCCCTGGGGGCCAACTAGCCCACCTGGAACCTCCAGTATGCACCAGGTGGCTGCATTGCAGAGGTGTAATGAGGCTATGCCACTTGTTACACCTCTCTGCAACGCAGCCCCCTGCCGCGTTTGCAGAGGGGGAACTAATTCCCCTTGCATACTGGGGGTCCCTGGGGTCCAACTAGCCCACCAGAAGCCTCCAGTATGCGCCAGGTGGCTGCATTGCAGAGAGGTGTAATGAGGCCACACCCTTTTTTACACCTCTCTGCAATGCAGCCCCCGTGCATGTTTGAAGAGGGGGAACTAATTCCCCTTGCATACTAGGGGTCCCTGGGGGCCAACTAGCCCACCTGGAACCTCCAGTATGCGCCAGGGGGCTGCATTGCACAGAGGTCTAATGAGGCTTTACCCCTTTTTACACCTCTCTGCAACGCAGGCCACTGGCGCGTTTGCAGAGGGGGGACTAATTCCCCTTCCATACTGGGGGTCCCTGGGTCACATCTGCCCAAACGCCGATATTCCGAACAATTGAAAATGACTTTTCTTGAGAAACATTTGGATTTGGATTATCATGTCCTATTCTTTGGAAGTTTTGAAAGACTAACTTTGAGGATGCTATAAATTACTCAAGTCTGCCTGAATTGTGTGGGTAAAATTGATACCTAGTCACTTTGAATAAGAATGTACTTACGTCTCGTCTAACATTTGGAAGAAATATCTAGTTATATGACAACAGGATACTGACATAACTTGAAGGAAATAAGAACGCCCTGAAGAAGTTCTGTTGTACAGAACGAAACGTGTCGGCTGGCTGTGGTACATAAACTTAAGGAAAATAAAAGCATTTGAATATACACCAAGATTCAGAGCTTCAATAGGGACTCTAAGTGATATGATTTGATTGGACTTATTGTGCAAGTGGTGCTGTGCCAAACTTTGGAATATTCTCCACTACTCTCTACTACTTACTCTCTCCTACTCCACTGCTCTCTAATACTCACTCTCTACTACTCATTCTCTACTACTCTACTACTCTCTCTCTACTACTCACTCCCTACTACTCACTATCTACTACTCTCTACTACTCAATCTCTACTACTCTCTACTCTCTACTACTCACTCTCTACTACTCTCTCTCTACTACTCACTCTTTACTACTCACTCTCTACTACTCTCTACTACTCACTCTCTACTTCTCACTCTCTACTACTCTCTACTACTCACTCTCTACTACTCTCTCTCTACTACTCTCTACGACTCACTCTACTACTCACTCTCTACTACTCTCTACTACTCACTCTCTACTACTCTCTCTCTACTAGTCTCTACTACTCACTCTACTACTCACTCTCTACTACTCTCTACTATTCTCTTTCTCTGCTACTTACTCTCTACTACTCTCTACTACTCACTCTCTACTACTCTCTACTACTCACTCTTTACTACTCTCTACTACTTACTCTCTACTGCTCTCTACTACTCACTCTACTACTTACTCTCTACTACTCTCTACTACTCACTCTCTACTACTCACTCTCTACTACTCTCAACCACTCACTCTACTATTCACTCTACTACTCACTCTCTGCTACTCTCTCTACTGCTCTCTGCTACTCTCTACTACTCACTCTGTACTACTCACTCTCTACTCTCTATCTCTCTACCTCTCTCTACTTCTCTCTCTACTAGTCTCTACCTCTCTACCTCTACCTCTCTACCTCTACCTCTCTACCTCTACACCTCTACCTCTCTACCTCTCTCTACACGCACACATATACACATATATATATATGCATATATATGCATATGCATTTATGTATATGTATGTGTATATATATATATATATATACATACATACATATATAAACATACATAATCTGTATATCTATATATATACAAATATAAATGCATGCATACATATACATATATGCATACATATGCATGTTATTTACATGAAAGTTTAAAAAACACTAATAAAAGCAAAGCTAAAAAAGCCACCTCATTACAAACAGAATGGCTTTAACCTAAACGAGGGCGAGATCTATTGCATTTTCAATGCTTGTTTACTTTGGTTCCATCAAGAAGGCATTCAGATGTGTCACACATTTGCCATAAATTCTGAATGTTAGCACTCTAGTTGCTCATTAGATCACTGTAGTAAAGCTACTGCTCACCAGGGAAGACTGCTGCTGGTATTCAAAGTGCATGTTTCAGTCTGCATGTCAGAATGTTTTTAATGAAATTGAAGAGGATTTGAGAAGTCACTCAAAATGGCCCTAATTTTTCTTTCTGAAGCACTAATCATACTTTCTATGGCAAAATGAACCCCCTCATTTTGTTCCTTTTTAAATTAAATGTTTTCAGACTTACCACTTCATTCCAATCAAGATGGCTTCTGGTGTGCCATACTTTTGTCATAAGTAAGACTGTTAGCGCTCTAGTTGTTCTTTAGAACACTCTGGGACATTCTGTCATTGGGCTATACTTGGGCTACATCTGGTGATATTTGGGCTACATTTGGGCTCTTTTGTCTCTGGTGGCCATCTTGGGAGACTGCATGTCAGAATTTTTTAATGAAATTGAAGAGGATTTGAGAAGTCACTCAAAATGTGCCCTAATTTTTCTTTCTGCAGCACTAATCATACTTTCTAGGGCAAAATATACCCCCTCATTTTGCTCCTTTTTAAATTAAATGTTTTAAGAGTTACCACTTTATTCCAATCAAGATGGCTTCAGGTGTGCCATACCTTTGTAATAAGTAGGACTGTTAGCGCTCTAGTTGTTCTTTAGAACACTCTAGGAGGATGCAGTAGAACACAAAGGAATCAACTGACAGTCTCTGTCCTTGTTGGATGTACATGTTGTACTGAGAATGTCAGACTTCATTCTCACATGACTGAGAAAGATAATGTGAATTTACAGAAAATGTGCTTCCAGTTTAGCTTATAGATCCCCTTCCAAACCACTGTGGGAAAAGCATGAGATAACAGTTTTTTTTCAAACATGATTCATGATATCCCAGCAGAAGGCTTTTTCACATGGTAAAATCACCTTAGAACACACCACAATTCCTAAAATGAGTATGGTACCATCAACAAATGATTTATAATGTAACTAAAGTCCTAAAACCCTCTATTAACTACAATGCTTTTTAATGAGGTGCTATCATGTATATTGGTCCCAAGATGGCTGCCAACACTTCTTGGACGAAGTGCTGACAGCCAATCAGATCAGATGTGTGTTTAGGCTCCACCCAGATATATATGTGTTTTTGAAGTTAATTTTCATAAAAACCACTGGAGCCATTTTCACCAAATATAGCAAAGGCAATTCTGCGTACCAGTCCCTACAATTTTGTCAGAACGTCCTATGGAAATTAACATGGGGAAAACATGTTTTGGGACCCCCCTTTTTTCTCAGCCCCCACTTCACAAATCCCCCCGAAACTTTCAGGGAAGGAGCGCAGCGGAGCTGGCCAAAATTTTGGAAAATTACACGCAAATTCCTCAACCGGCGCCAAAGTTATTCCCAATAGAATGTTGCGGATTTCCTATGGTAGCCAATCCTAACTATATATACCTACTGGCTACCGCCAGTAGGTAACATATATATATATATATTTATATTTTAACGCTCCAAGGGGCATATTACCAAGCAATAGCGATAATTATCGCTATTGCTTGGTTAGAGACAAAAATTTACTGCTGAGCTGCGGCGATTTTTATCGCAGATAAACCTTGGTATTACCAAGGTTTATCGCAAATGCGATAAAAAACGGCCGCAATGCATAAATATCGCTGAAAAGTCAGCGATATTCATGCCTTACCGGGCTAATGCTCTTAGCCATTTTATCCACCTCCCATTGGATAACATGGCTAAGAACTGCTCAGGGCAGGTGTTACTTTTTGGAGATATTCGCGCTTAGCATTTTCAAAGGTATTCGGTATTTACCACCAACTAATAGTTGGTGCTAAATAACGAATCCTTAAAGCACGTAAGCACTCTTAAAAGTGCTTCCTACATGCCATTTACCAATTCAGTAAATACCGAATCGGTAAATAATGATTCGGTAAATACAGAATCGGTAAATACCGATTCGGTATTTACCGAATCATCCCCTACATCTGAAATGGCTCAATAGCAGTCGGTAAGCCTGAAATTTACAGAATTTTGGGTTTACTGAGCCACCTACATCGGGCCCCAAATATATAATTTCCAACACAAGAACTGTACATCTTATGGGTCTTCCGGAGTTTCATATTTCCCTGGTTCAGCTCAGGATCAGAGCCCTGGCCTTGTTTCACCCTGCTGTGCCCAGTTAATTACATTTTCTAGAGCAGCAGGAACAAAGGCAGTCCCACACAAAAGGAGCAATTAGCAATACTTCTCTAACTCCTTAGGAGGAAAGGAGTGGGGCGTGATGATCTCCACCATTTACTCAGCTGTCACCCTGTACCAGGGAGGAGCCTGCTCAAGCCCACTGCACAAAGGAGAATGCCCAGATAAACTTGTGGAGCTGGGACCCCAGGAGCTTATGTGACCAGTGTCTCCTGGATGATGCCATTTTAAATTGTCCCAACATTGCTTTGCCGGAGGGTTGGGACAAGGGTGGAGAGGTGATGTGGCACCCTAGGACTGGCCAGGGGTGCCTGTCTTCTGGAACCTTCCTCTCCCCCTTTAAAAACTCTTGCACAAGGGAGAGACTCTATCTTGCCGGTGGATTTTTCTACACGTTGCTGCTGACCCCTGGAACTGCCAAGAACTTGAAAGAGGAATCCCATGACCCCCTCCTCCCACTCAGGAACAAGGCCTCTGCCCAGCTGACCCCAGGATCAGTGGGTCTCCCCAAGGGCCAGTAAGGCTGGCCCCCTTACACCACCTGAGGATCAGTTGGGGGAAAGCCGGGAATGTTTCTGCACCCAGTAACTAAGATTAATTGGAGAGCTGGTGCAAGAACCAGGATGACCAGCTCTTTGAGGATTGCACTGATTTGAAGGTGTGGAGGGATAATGCAACTGCCTCTGGTGGATAGAGCTGGTCCTCAGGAGTAAAATGACCCCAGGATCATCCAAATCAGCCCCACAGGCCCGAATTATTGCATTTTAAAGTTTGGCGACCTTTTCCCGCCTCGGAGCATTGAGGCTCAGCTTTTCGGCTGGTAAATTTTCCCCACAATGGACCAGGGCCCGTGGTCTGCGAAAAGCAACTGTTCTATTATGATTCTTGGGGTATGTTGGGCCTCCTCCCCAAGCCCGTCCAGGGATCACATTCCCCGGCCATTTCTAATGTTTTAGGGGACTGGGACCCCATCCCCAGACTCCCGATGCCGCAAAAAGAAAGAAAACAGGACCAGGCAGGGAAGCACCGATAACCTCCCCCCTGCGATGGGGGAAGGAGCCTAGCACCCCATACCTGGGCCCCAATGGCATCAAGAAAAAAGAGGAATTGCATCTGCACTCCCCTGAGTGGCTGGCCTGCCCTGCTCCCAGTGACTGTGGGGAGTGAAAGGTCAGTCACAATCTAAGTGCCTGACTGCAGGAGTGGGCAGACCAGAATGATGCTGTCGGGCCCCCGCATGCTGCTGGCGCGGGGAGCCAATAGGGACAGCTGGGCGTGGGCTCCCAAGCTGTATCCCAATATGGGACTTACCAGCCAAATTGTCTGGGTGCGGCTGGGTACCCCAAGAGATACAAGGCCACTGGACACACCTATATACAGATGCAGCTCTCCCTGGCACAACAGGAGAGCTGCTATTATGAAATTCACTGCATGACAAGAATCGCCCAATAATGCTTTCAGGCCAGATCGTTTTCTGTACATTTGCGCCAATATCTCCCCTAGTGGTGGCCCAAGGACGACAAAGTGTTTTTTAAGATATTTATATTTTATATGAGCTCAATTATGTCTCTTTTTAAATTGTAGTGTAGCTTGTATGATCTATAAGTGTTACCACAAACAAACTCAGGAAAGTCCAGGCTTTCCTCGCCATGGATTTCAGGAGTCCCCAGCCTGAGTTGGAGTAGGCCCAAAACATTCACAACCCCTGGATTTTTATTGCATGTTCAAGAATTCTTAGGGCTGAGCTTTTGCTCTACAGCTGAGAGTGCTGCACCTTCCAGGGGCTTTGTGTATAGCTACATGCATTCATCATAAATGAAAGGCCTAGAGGTGGTTCAAGACAGTGCATGGATTGAAATGCCCTCTAGGCTCCAAGAGTATGATTGCAATGCGGTCTTTTCTCATTGTGGTGTTCTCTAAGGGCTATTTTTACAATTGTAGTTTGGTATAAAATATTTAATAAAAAAACACAGATACAGGTTTTACTCATTCGACATGCTTTATTGATTAACTATAATTATTTTATTGGTTTCCATAATGATGTCAATGGTTCATTCTCTAAAATATATATTGTTATTAGCCTTAATAAGTGCACTCATGATGGAGGATTATTTTTGATAATTGCACCTAGGTAAACAATGATTATTTCAACATGTGGTTTATTGCTCTTCAACCTTGACTAAACCAATTAGAATAACTTGATATGGTTATGTGACACCTGTGATTACACAATGTCATATATGCTATTTTCCATCGGCCATTGTATATATAAATATATATGCACATTATTACGTAGTATCTAGTAGTGTGTGTGTAATAAATATACTTCCAATGTGCACAAACAATACAGTTCTGAGGGTAGTTGCAAAAAGGAAATCTAAACAATTTATGGTTTGTATAAAATTATAACAATTTTAATATATTTCTTTAAAAAAAAAAAACAAGACATAACATAAATGACATTACATAAAAAACCTTACATGAAAAACATAATTCAATAAAGTTACACAATTCAAAATTTACGTTAAAAAGGAGTGGCAGTTAATATTTTCAAAAATAAATATACTTCTCCTTTTCTAAAGCAAAAGTACTGACTGGAAAATTAGTATTTGAGTGTTGTTATTGCGTGCTAGTAAATGGTGATTATTAGCCCACACCACCTCCCTTGAGTATGTCTTGGACTGCTCCGCTTCGCTACCATGTGAGAGTCAAGTGCTACAACGGGGTGCTTGGTTCCCAGTGAGGACAATTGTGGACCTCTTACTTGTGATGGCCACACGACTAATAACCCAATTACCAACCCGACATCTGTTGCCACGACCCAGGACAAAATATACAACAACTTCCGTGCACACTCCCAGGCTCTAAATAATCCTGTACCTCTGCCACGACAACCAAATGTACGGTAATTGCTCCCTGCTGTCCCACTGCCACTGGTGACATTGCAACAGAACGAGGCCCTGAACAGCCTCAACACAGAATAGGACAAAGTGCTTGCCCCCGGCACTGCGGGAGGCACCCCTGGTCTCGTTCCTTAAACCAGGACCCTCTGAGGTTTCCTACTACCGACCGCTGTCCATGCTGAGAAGTGATAATAAGATCTTCAGTAAGGCAATAACGACATGGTTGCTGGAGAATATGCCGGTGGTGATCCCCCTACCGGGTGGATCATCAACATGCAACATCCAAAGGCAACACAAAATGCTGAAGGAGGCCATTTCCATTGGCTCTATTCTGCTTGTCTGGTCCATAACCTTGAGCAAGCATTTGATACCCTAGATTGGGACTACATGTTTGCTGCCCTGGAAAAAGTGCACATGAGAGGTAGGCTACTGCAGATGACTACCCAGAGCCCATGGCAGAGTCAAAATAGGGCGGCGAATCTTGCATCCCTTCCACATCGGCAGGGGAACAAGTCAGGGTTGCCCTCTCTACCCCCTGCCCTTTGCCCTATTGATTGAGCCTCTTGCACAGTCACCTCGCCAGTCTGGACATGCCTGGGGCATACCTACTGGTCGCTCGAAGCACACCAACCCCCTGGATACTGACAGCATCTTATTGTATATATTAATAACTAGCTGTACCCGGCCACATGTTGCTGTGGCTCAGTCTGGGTAAATGGAAGAGAAAGAAAAGTGTAAGCGCACGTTTCTAATATGTTTAATTTCACAATGCTTGTGGGTATACAATATGTTTTTGTGACTATTGTCTCTATGCGTCCCTTGTAGTTGTAGCGCAGCAAGCAAAACAATAGGGTCTGTTCGGCATTTCCTTTAAAAACACGCACATATTGTACACGCGCAAATTCGAATCCAACGTTGTGTATATATAAACACGCGTTAATGTTGCGAAGTGAACCAACTCCTCCCCCCTCCCTCCACCCGCTTCCCGGTCTGCTATCCCTGTCTGCCATCCTGACACTAACTGTCCATCCTAATATATGTAGACTATTGTCTTTATGCGTCCTTTCTTAATGTTGAAAAGTGACCCAACTCCTCCTCCCCTCCCTCCACCCACTTCCTGGTCTGCCATCCTGACACCAACTGTCCATCCTAATATAAGTAGACTATTCTCACTATGCGTCCCTTGTAGTTGTTGCGCAGCAAGCAAATCGATAGGGTCTGTACGGCCTTTTGTTTAAAAGCATGCGCGTATTGTACACGCGCGTATTCGAATCCAACGTTGTGTATATATAAACACGCGCTAATATTGCAAAGTGAACCAACTCCACCCCCCTCCCTTCACCCACTTCCCGGTCTGCCATCCCGGTCTGCCATCCTGACACCAACTGTCCATCCTAATATATGTAGACTATTGTCTCTATGCGTCCCTTGTAGTTGTTGCGCCGCAACCAAATTGATAGGGTCTGTTTGGCCTTTCTTTTAAAAACACGTGCATATTGGACACACGCGTATTCGAATCCAACGTTGTGTATATAAAAACACGTGCTTAATCGAATCCACCGTTGTGTCAAAAAATTTTAAAGTGGCTATTCCACCTGGTCAGTCCTCTTTCCATCCACTGGGGCTTGGGGTTCCGCAGGGCTCTGCGCTGAGCCCCACTCTGTTCAATCTATATGTGAAACCGCTGGCTGCAGTCGTCAGACAATGTGGCCTTACCATGACATCGTATGCCGACGACACGCAGCTGGCGGTGACACTCAGCGGTGATCCTGAGGTGAACGCTCCCAGATTCCGGGCAGGACTCATAGCCGTGGCAAATTGGATGCGAACCAATTGTCTGCAGTAAAATGCTAAAAAAACTGAGGTCCTGATTTTAGGAAAGCAGGCGGAGCTTTGGGGAGACCAGTGGTGGCCTCCAGACCTGGGGGTGACTCCCATCCCAGCTGCCGAAGTTAAGAACTTGGGGGTCTGGCTGGATCCTACACTCTCCTTTACCAGCCATACGAAGAAGGTCTCAGCTACATGCTATGGTATTCTGCGTGGGCTGAGACCGGTCCTCAAATTCTTCGACCCCCCCTACTCGGCAACTGGTGGTCCAAGCCTCCATTCTTTCTCGGCTGGACTATTGGAGTGCGCTGCTGCTCGGAGTGAATCAGGCGGAGGCTACTAGACTGCAAAGGGTGCAGAATGCTGCGGCGCGTGCTATCGTGGGCCTCCCTAGACAGTGCTCTGTCTCTGCAGTCCTGAACTCGCTCCACTGGCTGCCGGTCAGACAGAGAATTAAATTTAAAGCTGTCTGCCTGACATTTAAAATCTTGAAGCTCTCTTCTCCCCCAGCCCTTGCTAAGCTCGTTGCTTCATATGTTCCTACGCGGTCACTTAGATCAGAATCTCTCCATCTGGCGGTTGTTACACGGTTTAGACTAAGTAGGATGGGAGGTCGCTCCTTTCGAGTATTAGGGGCTGGATTATGGAATTCTCTTCCTGTCCATATCCGAGCCTTGAACAGCCTTACTTCCTTTAGGCGCGCCATAAAAACCTTTTTGTTCCCCATTGTTGACTGAGTTCTCTTCCTTTCCCAGTATCGACTTGTTGTGTTGTGGTACTTGATCAGGCGCCAGGACGCCCCTTGGCTGGGGCAGCTGCGCGCCATATAAATACTACTAACATAACATAACATAACATTTAAGATTTCAAACAAATGAACATTGACATTTTTATGTGTCTGTTCGGCTTTTCGATTAAAAACAAGCGCGTATTCGACACGTACGTATTTGAATCCAATGTTGTGTATTTAAAAACATGCGGGTATTCGAATCCAACGTTGTGTCAAAATTTCAAAGCAATCGGTGAAGAACTTTCGGAGATTTGCGATTTTGAACAAACGAACATTTACATTTTTATTTATATAGATATAGAAGATATAGATATCTGCGACAGCATAGGTAACATATCTCACATTCTACATGCCTTTTAGTCTGCTTTGGGGTTGGGGATCACCTCCTGTCTATTTCTGCTGTACCCAAACTGCCCCTACAGCATATTGCAGTTGGCACCCACATCATTCACTGGGAACCTCACAGTTTCTGATTCTTGGGCATTAATATACATCACTCGACACAAGATCTAATAGATGTCAACCTCACAAAGGTGATCTCCTGCCTGCGGCCTCAAATTACCTTCTGGTACTCCCTCCCCCTCACAGTGCTGCGTGGAGTGGCCCTTTCTAAAATGGTAATGCTACAGAGGCTCCTGTACTATTTCACTACTGAATAATATCCCTGCAGTGCATTCTGATCACTGAATGTGATTCTGGGTGGTCTCAGATGCTACTTGGGAAGCGCAGAGTAGCCCTGGCCAAACAGTAGCACCTGATTGACCACAGAGGCTTGGATGCCCTGGTGTTTGAGCATTATGACCTGGTGGTGCAGCTCCAGTGGCCACCCTCTAGTTACCTGGGTGCCACCTCAGGGAGGTGTGCTTGGAATCTGAGTCAAGAAGACTAAGGGGCATATTAACAACACGTAGCGATAATTATCGCTAAACGCGCTTAGCTTGTTTTTTTCTATTGCCGGCTATCACTGGATTTTATCGCCATTATAGCGCTGTATTAACAACGCGTTGCGCATTGGCAATATAAAATCCAGGGATAGTGCCCAAAAACCCCTTCAAAATTGAGAAATCCAGAGATAATTGATCAGCAATAATGGCAGCGCTCCCTGATAATGAAGTGTGGATTTAACTTCACAATCCACCTCCCATAGAACATAATGCTACGTCTGCTTTTTTGCAGACGTTAAAATCAGGTGACAATAGGGGCTTAGCGCGAGTTCAGGCATCACTTCGCGGGTCCGCTGCCGGCTTGTTAATTTGGCGAAGCCGTGTCAGCGCGTATTGCAATGCTGTTTTCCTCAGGAACGCCTACTTTGCATCTAATTAGGTATGCAAGGCGAGGCGTTAGGAGAACTGCTGCTAACATGCGTTAATTCATGTTAGTGGCGCATTATAAATATCATGAAATTATGAGCGCCGCATTTCCGGCACTATGCACCGGAAAAGCGGCAATATGTCCGTTGTTAATACCCCTTAGACTTATGCGAGAACTGTTTTTGCCAGGCTCAGTGTTGTCTACACCCTCAAATAGCCAGCTTTGGGTGGCATATAAGTTCCATTGCGGAGCACTGCGGGTCATTCCCGGAATACCAATGTATGCTTCGGAGGTTCCTCTGTGCTCAATTTGTGCTTTCCGAGTACTCATTTCAAGACGGAGTGGAACTCTAGATTTCTGTGAGAGTGGGAATTCTTGATGACTTATTCCATGACTGGGCTCTCATTCACTTCCATCAGCTGACAGAACAAACTGTCTCCCAGTGGGCCAATTCCTGCGGTACAGACGTCCAGCTATGATTGTGGGGCATCCCGCACACAGAGAGACTGCTCCTAATGTGCACCCCGCACAATGGACAGCGGTTGGTCACCTGGCTTCCTAAGCCATCTCCCATAAAACTCAGGATCTGGCAGACTTGGAAGTGTGACAATGGCCACAGACTGACCCAGAAGGAGTGGGACAGCACTCTTGGTGTACCTACAGAAGATCACCGGGAATGCCCGTTTTCAGTGCATATAGGCACAGCACAGGCCTACCTCACCCCTGACATGTTGCACAAAATCTACCCTACAGCATCATCTGACAGTCTCCATCAGGTGTGCAACGCCCATTGGACTCAAAGGGCTTCAGCCCCCCCCCCCCGTCGTGTGTGGCAGCCCGGGATGAGACAGATTCTGGTGCACACACAGCCGCACCCGAGTATTTCACGTCCTCAGAAGACCATTTGCTTGTTAATGAGACTTTTCACCCCTTCTTAGACTCCCTGCATCTCCACTCTGCCTATTGCTGGAAGAATTAGCCCCCCCAAAATTTTTCTTAGCCTCCTCCCAAATTTGGCTCTAGTTGCGCCCCTGGTCTCCACTGTTGCACCCCTGAGCAGACATGGCCCACATGTTTTGGAGAAGCGAGGCCGCACGGGCTTTCTGGGCGGAGGTCTGCACGACCCTCACCCGAATCACGGCCATGCCGAGCAGAAGGGCATGGCCAGCAGCGCCCCTACAAGCGCCACAGAGCAGGTAGGGCCAGACAAATTATTGCTAAACATTAGAAGGCCCAGGGCTGTAAGTGGGCCGGGTCTCACTGGCGCTGAGCACTGTCAGATTTTAAAGGGAGCCTCAAAACGGGCCTCTATCGGTCTCTGTTTTGTGCCCTAGCACAGGTGGTCCGTTTTTTCTCAGACTGCAGTGACTGACACCAGGCAGATCGATGTGCGCGTGCTCACACTGCTCACTTCTCACTAGTGGAGAATTACAGCATGCCAAGATGCTGCCAAATGTGACACGGTCAGGGCGATGCAACTATCTGGTGAGGCGGGCTGAGGCTGTCACACTCCGCCACCAGGAAACTTGTAGATTGTGGCTGTGCCCCATTGCATCTGCTAGGGGCGAACTTCTGCCCGCTAGGATGCACAAGACAGTGTCATCAGGTCAGAATAACCCGGCACTACACACACCCCACTGACAGCGCACCTCTGGTGCATTCCCTCCCTCCCTCCCTCTTTTCCTCTCCCCCTCCATTACCTCACGAGGGGGCTCAACACGGTGTGGCCTGAGCATCATGGCGCTCTCCATTGAATTCAACTGCATGCATCACAGTGAAGCCAGAGTCCTCCACCTCAGGTGGTTTATAGGCTTCAGCTTTGTACTGGCACAAAAGGTAATGAGAGGGGCCCTTTTGCACAAAAGGGGTAGGGCACCAAATAGACCGTAGTCAGAAAAAATAATCCCCCTTTGGGCTGATAATTTTGACGAGACACTCACTCATATCCCAACCAATCAATCACCAGAACAAAACAAGACTGGGGCACTCCCTCCCTCCCTCCCTCTTTGCCTCTCCCCCTCCATTACCTCACGAGAGGCCTCAACATGGTGTGGCCTGAGCATCACGACGCTCTCCATTGAATTCAACTGCATGCATCACAGTGATGCCAGAGTCCTCCACCTCAGGTGGTTTATAGGCCTCAACCTTGTACTGCCAGGGTGCAGTCAGCACATGCTATGAAGGAACTCGGCCACACTGTGGCATGTCAGCGGCAATGCATATGCCGTTCCTGTAATACTTGTCTGCAGGGCTGGTGGTGCCCAGTGCGACACATTTTTTTTGCACCCCCAGACTCTTTGACCACCTCCTCATATTCTCTCATTACCACCGGGCAAAAGTGCCCCTCATTGCTCAAATAATAAGTTATTGCTAAACATAGCGCTCCCCCTGAAGTTAGCGCCCCCTCCACAGGACAGCGTCCTGTGCGGCAGCACCTGTCGCACTGCCCTAACAACGGCCCTGCTTGTCTGCTGTGATGTACCTTTTCTTTATTTATTAAGGAAGTATAAATAGCTCTCTCAATTAAACAAATGTCAAAGGGTCATATGTATGAAGGCAATTTTGCGATCGCAAACGCCGAAATTCGCTGAATTTTGGCATTTGCGATTGCAAATCAGCAGTGTCCAATGTCTGACACAAAACACCCCTCGCAAAATAAGGAATCGCGATTGCATTTAATGAATCGCACATTGCGATTCCTTAAATGCAATGTAACAAGCACAGAAAAATTGCAATTTGGACTTAAGGAATCGCAAATTACCACCAACTTCAAGTTGGTGGTAATTTGCGATTTCTTTGAAAAATGCACTTTTTTGCATTTTTCAAAGTGCCATGTGATTCACATACATCTGCACCCATGCTCATTTCAGGGGTGCAACAGGGTGTCCTTTTGACACCCTGGCACCCTTGCATTGCATTCTCAATTTGCGATTCTCTAATTGAGAAACGCAAATTGAGAATGTCTTCCCATTCATTCCTATGGGCCTCTGGGCCCATAGGAATGAATGGGGAGGTATTCCGTAATAGCAAATCGCAATTAAGGAATAAGTAGGATTCGCAAAATTTATTGCACATCCCACATACATAGCGTTTTGCGTTTCTCAATTAGCGATTTGCAAAAAATCGTTATTTGAGAATCGCAAATGGATATTTTCGTGCATATGGCCCATAGTCAATTTCGTTTTAGTTTAACTGAGTTTTGATTTCTTACACACATGATACTAACTAAGAAATTTATCAATGTTGCAAACAAAATCACAAGTATTAATTCACATGAAAAAGGTGAAATTAGTGTATAATTGAATTAATTCTAAGCAAGCCAAATGTTCCTGTTTGAATATATTCTGTGTTAACCCTGATCCTTTTCTCCTGCATGGGATCAATAAGTAAGCCTTTGTGGGGATTAAACTTTTTAACTTCATATTAACTTCACCTCAATCTTCATGGGAGGAAATGGATTATATGAGTGGATGGGAGCCCACAAAAGTAATAATGTCACAGACTTCTTAGGGCCAGTTAAAAGTTCAGTAATTTAACCCTAAGCTCAACCCCTAGTAGCTATGGCACAAAGCACACAGGATTAACTCACCAAACATTTTTTAAGTATTTAGAAGTATCAAAACTGTTAAAAAATGAAAGGCACAATGCAATAAAAATCCCACTCCAATTTATAAAAACAGAGAAACATTTAATAAGCAAACTGACACCAAAACAATAAAAACCCAATAAGCGAATCGAAGAAATTACTTTGTAAAGATTTAAGTAAAACGTGGTCAGAGAGAATGCGTGCACATTTGCACCATCCACCTAGGATAGAAATAGGCATTAAAAAAGCCAGTAGGTTCCACAATCAATATTCTAACTCATGTAGGGGAAGATTTACAAGCCCCTTGTGCCACCGGTGCATCATTTTTTGTGTTGTACCGGTGGTGCACTTAGCTGCTCCTTATTTACAAGGAAAGGAAAAGCCACCCTCCGTGACTTTTCCTGACCTTATAAATATGGCCAGCTTGCACGTAGCACTATGCGTGAAAGGAGTGTTTCATGGGTGTTGCTATGGGTGTTCCCACGCAACGCCCTTAGAACCAGACACATTTCCAGATTTACGAGGAATCGTAAATCTGGAAATGCGTGTGAATGCTTCACCTCCCCAGGGGAGGCATATGGAGGTGCAACGAGGAGAAATGTATTAATTTCTCCTCGTGTTATTTTCTCCATCTATGCGTGCTGCATTCTACAGCACCCATAGAAAGAGAACATCACCTCTAATGATTGTTTTTGTTTAGAAAGGGTTCTCTTCCTACACATAAACAATCATTGTTGGACTTGGCCCTTTTTGCCTTCCTCCTGTATTTTGTCTGACCTGTTTTTGTTGGTTTTATGACTGTGGGCACTTTACCACTGCTGATCACTGCTAAAGTGTATATGCTCTCCCTATTGTAAATCGATGTATGAATAAGTGATTCCATGATTGGCTGATTTGGTTTACTTATCAGACCCTAGCACAGCGCACCAGGAGTGTCCAGAGCTTGTAAATCCAAATGCTGCTGGTGGGCTTGCAGCACTGGTTGTGCCACCCACAGAAGCAGCCTTGTAAAGTGTGTCTAAGGCCTGCCATTGCAGAGCCTGTGTGCAGTCTGGTACTGCCATGCTGACTGGGCAAGTGCACCCACTTGCCAGTCCCTAAACCTTCCCTTTTCTTCATATCAGACATCCCTATGGTAGGCCCAAGGGCAGGGTGCATTGTAAGTATAAGGTAGGACATGCCCTGGTGTGAGTGGCATGTCCTAATAGTGAATTACAGCCATTTTCATTTTTCACTATTGCAAGGCTACCTGTTCTCCATAGGCCTGATTGGGCAGTTAGATTATTACATCTTATAATCCTAACTGACTCAGGGAACACAGTAGAAATTCAAAGTTAGTATGCCTGAACTCAGAATGATAAAATACATAATTTAGTGAAGTTGGTTTTAACATTCTGTGTTTGAAAACACCACTTTTAGAAAGTAGGTATTTTATTGTCTAAATATCCAAAGCCTGCCTCTGCTAGGTTGTGTATTCCTTGTCTGCTGTTTTTGAGTGACAGGGCTGGGGGATTCCAAGAGACAGAATGAGTCAGCCCAGTGGTGAATAGAGAGATCTGCATCTAGATGGGTGGGAGGAGTTGCACCTGGCACCTGCATAGGACTGTGCCTGCCTTCCACAATGCTGGCTCCACCTCCTGTGGTGCGCCTGATGTCTCTGCCCTGTACTGTGAAAGAAGAGAAGAATGCTGGCTCCACCTCCTGTGTTGCGTCTGATGTTTCTGCCCTGCACTGTGAAAGGAAAGAAGGAGTCTTGAAAACAGAGTGCTCCAGAACTGGTTTGGACTGGGCAAAGGCCCCTCTGCCCTCAGGGGACAAAGGATTTTGGGGTATAAATATTGGGACTCTGATCCCAAGAAATTAGATCACTTTTGGACTACAAGAAGAAACCTCTGCTGAGGAGAGGAAACTGAAGAAACGGAGGTGAGACTATTCCTACGCTGAAGTGCTGCTTAGAGGATTGGCCTGCAGTGGTTGCCTGACTGCCAAAGAGAGGAGAAAGAACTTCGTGTGCTTTACTTTCAACTTGTGTAGGATCTCCAAGGGCTTGGAAAAAGAGCTTGCCCCCTGCTGAAGTCTCAGGGACAACAGATTTCAACCCCAGCTCCCCAGAGTTCTTTGGAAGTGCCTACTGCTGTTTTGGGGCCTTCTGAGGTACTGTATATTGCAAGGAACTGAAAGAGCAACACAAGAAGAAGAAGCATGTCACCGTCGCTGCTGCTGCTGTTGCAACTCCGAAGAGGGTGTCGCCGCTGTACCTGTCGTATTGCACCGCATCGAGAGAAGTGTCTTGCAGCGAGGAAGAAGCGTGTCGCCGTCGCTGCTTTTGCCGTCGCATCGTGGATGTCGCCGCTGTAGCTGTCGTATTGTACCGCATCAAGAAAAGCACCTCGCATCAACGGAGAAGCTAGCCGCCATCGGAGCTGCTGCCATCGCATCTTGGATGTCGCCCCTGTAGTTGTCGCATTGTGCAGAAGCTTCTTGCAAAATCGGAGAAGAGTGTCGCAGCCAAAGCTGTTGCCGTCGCATCGCTGAACAAGGGTGTCGCCGCTGCAGTTGACGCATCGAACCGAGACTTCCCGCCGCATCGGAGAAGCATGCAACATCTTTAAGATCTTCACGTCTTTATTTCTTTGCACCGGAACTTTGCCGCATTTCCATCGCTGCAACATTGCTTGTTGTGGAAGCGCAATGCATTGTAAGGTACATTGACGCAAAGTGTCGCATCTTAAGAACTGAACTGAACTAAGCTAAAACTATCATTTTAAGTATAGTATTGTGGATTTTTGTCGTTTGTGGTCTTGTGTTAAGTCTATATAAAGAATACTTATTTTTAATATACAACTGTGTGGTGTCCATCTGTAGTGTTGTCACTGGGTTACTGTATGTGGTCACACATGCTTTACACACTGCCTCTGAGATAAGCCTGTCTGCTCCTGCCAAGCTGCCAAGAGGTTGAGCAGGGGTTCTTTTAGGAGTGTACCCCCTTCCCCTGACTAGAGGCAAGGGTCCCTATTTGTTACAAGTACCTACCTGTGCCAAGTAGAGACCCCCAAAATCTAACAATCATTGAAAAAATGACGTTTTTCAACTTCTATGTGTGCTAATGCTGCACACATAGAAGTTGAAATACTGCATTTTCCAGATTGTTTTTGTGCAGGAAGGGAAACCTCCTGAACAAAAACTATCTCTCCAAGATGCAGGCATCCTTGCACCATTGTCCAAGGGTGCCTGCAAAGGCGCATGGCAGCAGTTCGTGCGCCAGCGCAGGGGGAAGCAGAGAGATACAACATATTGTTGTTAATATGTCCCATCCCTGTGCTTTGAAAGTGACTCAGTGCAGCGCAGCCAAATGGCGAGTGGAACGCAATGAGTTACTTGCTTGTAAATCTGTCCCAAATTCTTATGTGCACTATACTCCTCTCCGTTTTTTTTTAGCAAAAATGACTCATTTTCAAGGATTTTTTACGGGAAACATCCTTTACAACGCAACTTTTACCATGCAGTGCTTTTACTTTGCAACTTTTACAACGCAAACCATTACAACGCATTGCGCTGGGGGGCGCTCTAGGATAGGGAATAGACTAAATTTACTATCCAACACCTTCCCTACTATCCACGGGGACTGGAGTTGGAATAGTAAATTAAACTATTCACTATCCAGCACCCCAAAGCGCTATGCGTTGTAATGGCATGCGTTGTAAAAACTGCGTTGTAAAGGCATGCTTGGTAAAAGCATGCGTTGTAATGTCGTACATCCATTTTTTACAAATAATGTTTTGTACTCTATGAACATGACTTGTTTAGTGTTTATAAGTATCAGTGATACATTAAAGTATCGTACATGAAAAACTAGGATAGTTTCAATGAACCTATGATCAGTGATTAACGCAAAATTAACAGATCACCATAACCTCTGTTCCCATTTATCAGAAAAACAACAACTTCCACCCAACATCTAACTTTCCGACAAAAGAAGAAATGTTATATCAATCTTTAATGTGCTTGCAAAAAAATATTTACAGCTTAAAGAAAATAGGACTAAGCTGGACATGCATACCCCTTGGTGTCTCTTTTATTGATATTCTGTGTTCTTTTCACTCTGAAAACAAGAACAGAAAAGGCAGCGAGAGAAGCAAAAATAACATGACTAGAAGAGCAGAGCCTCCTGTTTACAATTCAAGGTATTATAAGGTGACTTGAGAATGACTTTCAGGAGTCAGTCACCAGTGTTAGTTTAAGAGTGATTCTAAGGCAAATGCCTGCCTGGGGGCAAAGCCAGCAGACCAAAGACATTTTGCAATGTTTCTTATGCGTTGTCTATTGTTCCAGTCCTCGCAGCGAGATTGAATGTCTCCAAGCGTGGAGACAAGTCTCCAACTATGAAACTATAATATATGAAATTCCAAAATGTGTCTGGCTGGGTTTGAAGCTGCCCTTTAGGTTTGTACCAGTCAGATTCACAAGGTTGTTCTCATTTATTAGAATTAAAGTACTCCTTGGCAGCGAAAATCACTGTTCGTGTCATCATGTTCAATGTTCACATGGCACAAAGTGGAAGGGTAGAGCCAACCCCCACCTTAGACCTGTTCCGGAATGCTGTTGCAATTGTGAACATAAACTATCCTTTTCACATACCAACTATTTCACACCCATCTCTCCCGAGTGCCCTCATTGGTCCCAGGCTACCTGCGAATCATCGATGGCAGACAACTTGGGTTCAACCTATCAAGGTGTTTGTTAAGCGTAACTACTCACCCGTAAGAGTCTCAAGACACGGGGGGGGAATCGGCAGGTTCCAGTCCATTAAGGAGGGGGTCTGTCAAAGAGCCAGGATATGAGGTTTCTTGCAAAGATGGGGAGCGATGTTGTCTGTCTGAGGTGGAGCGGAAGGTCGTTCCAGGCTCTGGCCGCGAGGAGGAAGAAGGAGCGGCCTCCCGATCTGGGCTTTCTGGTGTGGGGACTGTGGCGTAGGAGAGCTGACCTGATCATTGGGTCCTTTTGGGGTGCGTGGAATGTGAGTCGGCTGGGTTGGGCTCAGGGGGGGTGAATGCTGCTACGAATACGCAGAAACCTAGGAAAGGAACCTTTCAAATCAACAGAGCTGGCCAATGAGCAACATCGGACCAGTCTGGACCATGGTGGGCATCCTAGCCGGACCCATGTTTGGGTTTCTGCTTATTGGACGGAACTGTGATGATGAAATGCGATACAACATAATTCCTCAGCAGGCCTGGCTGACGTCCACGGGATAGACAAACTCGATTTTTATGAATTTCCAAAATGAGAAAAACCCTCTTCCTCGTTCTGTATGAGAACTTTGGACAAAAAAGGACCCACAAACCCATACAAGAAAACAGACAAGGAGAACATAGGAAGGAGTAATGGGGGAGGGGATATAACAGGGTACAGATAGGAAGAAGCAACAGTGTATAGGCTAGCAGTGTATGGTAATGGCATTAGAGTGTAGATAGGGGAAGGTAACAGGGTATAGTCAGTGGTAGAAGTGACTGATTATAAACAGGGGCAGGGGTGATGGAGCATAGAGGTGTAAGGTATAGATGGTAATGGGTATAGGTACAGGTATAGGGAAAGGAAAGGGCAGAGGCACTACGTGGAAGTGGGAACTGATGCATTTCGGTATAAACAGATAAAGAGGTGCATGATAATGGTAGGGGTATAATGTCAAGGGTAGGCCTTATTGTCCTCTGCTCTTCCTCGATCCCTGCAGCACCAGGGCATCAAGACTCCCCAGCCCACTCATGACGCTGCTGACACCATGACAGCAGTATCGTGATTGGTCTGTGTGCCGTGGTTCGGTGCTCAGAGAGGGAGTAGGAGCCTGTGCATGTTCTCCACCCAGTCTGTGCATTAAAGCCCGGTGTAAAACATGCTAAGTACACATGACGCTTTGGATTGGCCAAAGACAGCCAGCCAACCCATCATGAGCACTTAGGTGCACCATCCCCTCCTCTCCCCTTCCTAACCTGGCTTCAGTCCACTGTAGTAACATTAAAATGTTAATAACATTCAGTTATTAGCATTTTATTTTTCCTGAGAAGATCCACCGAGATTTGAATCCGCGACCATGAGGTCGAACAGAGGCCCCTACAGTGGACGCATTAGTCCACTAACCCATCAGATTTGTACTGCAAGCCGGGCATTAACCATCAAAGCATGAGTCCAGGACATGGAATAGCAACAGGAGCACGGATGAGGAGAAGTGCCATTTTTTAGGCTGGATCACAGAAAAATGGCTGCAAAGGAAGTCCAAACAGGAGCAACAAGTAAACAACTTGCAGAGAGAAAAACTTTAACAGATCAAGGCGGCCCGGTCCAAATATCCTTATGCACCTATATGGATAGGAAGAGATCCAGGGGCTTAACCTAGGCCCCCGCATCCCCGGTGGTGAGGGGGGCCCTGAGCTGCAGGGGGCCCCCTCAGCACAATACTCAGGCTTAGAACTCCGGATTAAATCCGGAGCGGGAGCCCCCCCATGAGGGGGGGCCTTAAATCTTTGTTACGCCATTGAAGAGATCTGAAAGGGACAGTAAGTGATTTCCCACTATACTCTTCAGGGAAAAGGGTTAAAGAGAGTCATACTGAAATAAATTTACCAACAGAGAAAATCAGGAGTGCCGTAATACGTGATGGGGCAGAACTAGTGAAAAAGGCTTTCCTCATACGTGCAATGTTACAAAGATACCACATGTATAAGCAAGCAACATGGCACAGAGGAAAGAGGCAGTGTGACAGCAGGGTATTACAAAGACTTATGGGCATATTTATGTAGCTTTAACGCAGCGCAGCAAGCCACACTGCTGCACAGCATGAAAAGGCAAGGAGAAGAATGTGCAATATTCAACATTATACAACACATTCATGCCTTTCCCTTGCACTGGTGCAATTTTGGCTGCATAGCGTCAATGCAGGCCCCCCTGCACCATGGTACAAGGGGGCCTGAGTTGGAAGCAGAATTGATATTCAGCAAGAAGGAACACCCTCCTGCACAAAAACAATCCCCTGAGACATTTCCTCTTTCTATGTGCACGTGCTGCAGAATGAATAGAAAGAGGTAAAAACAAGCAGAAATGAACATGTTTCTCCTTGTTATGCCGCACCTGGGAGGCGTAGCAGTTTTCCCCATCTCCAGGTTTACCAGTGTTGATGAATCTGGGAATGTGGGAACACCCACGCTCCATGCATGGAATGCCTCCCTGGGGCAGACTAATGCACCACAACAATCTTTCAAATCTTTTGGCCAAGGACCCTGCTCTGGTGCCGTTGTCGGACCATTATTTAATTCCATTTTTATGGATAACACAGGAGACCATTACTCCAGCTGCGAGAACTAGCAAATTAGTACGGGTTTGGTTGAAACTGCCCACAAAATATTGGGAGACTATCTTGGAAGATACCCTTCCCATCCTGGAAACTAACCTGGTCACTGCAAATGATGATCTTGAAGGTTGGTTAACACTATCACTTGATATTATTCTCCCAAAGAAATGGATTTACAATAAAGTTGGAGCTAATTTAAATGCTTGGTAAACGCTCAAACTTTGGGAGCTCAGACAGTCCAGCAAAAAGCTGGAAAGAAATTGGAGAAAGTACCCATCAGTAACTAACAAAATTTAATATAGAGATGCTTTAAAGATTTAAAAATCTGAAATAAAATCTGCCAAAGCTCTCTATTATGAAGAGAGAATCACTTTGGCTGCAAATTGCCCTCGCAAAATCTTTCGGATTGCAAAATCACTTTTAACTCCTCCTGCGCCCTCCATCACCTTGGTGGGCATCCCTTTACGCTGCAACCAAATTGCAGAATTCGTTTCTGATAAAACACAAAACATTTACAAATCTTTTCCTCTGACAACTACTTCACAAACTCTTTCCCCATCTGACGGGACAGCCCTAGATGGAGATTGCCGGTTGGAGGTTATTCCCCCCTGAGTTTGACCTCACTTCAAGGGCTCCTTAGTCATCTTAAATCTGGAGCACCCTCAGGCATTGCTCCTCCAAAAGTTTTAAACTTGATTTCCGAGACTGTATCCCTGGTAGTTTTAAATGTGATAAATACTTCGTTGGCAACGGGAATAGTACCCTTCCTATGGAAACAGGCAATGGTTAGAGCTCTCCTAAAGAAACCCAACTTAGATCCTGACGTGTTGGCAAACTATCGCCCCATCTCACTATTACCAGGAATTAGTAAATTAGCTGAGAAACATGTAAACCACACTCTCTCAACCTTCTTGGAAAATAATAATCGTCTTCACCCCTCACAAACGGGGTTCAGACCACAGCAAGGCACAGAAACTGCACCCTTGACAGTAGTGGAAGAATTAAGAAAACATTTGGATGGAGGGGGCTGCACTGTTCTTATTTTATTAGATCTCAGCCCAGCCTTGTACATGGTAAACCATCATCTTCTAATTCAAAGACTTAGGAAGGCAGGAGTTCCAGGAAAAGCGTTAAAGTGTCTACAGTCCTTTTTAGAGGACAGATCCTTTGTAGTCTTTGAAGAGGAATTCACCTCAAAGTGAATGCCCCTTAGATGTGGGGTTCACCAAAGATCTGTCCTGAGCCCCACTCTTTTTAATGTCTATATGAGTTCTCTGGCAGAAGTAGGAACACCCTTTGGCATTCAGATCATCGCCTACGCTGATGATACCCAGTTGGTGGTTTCGCATAACCAAAGAGAAGACTCATGCTCAGGCCTCACCTTATGCCTTTAAAAGGAGTCGAGTTGGATGGACAGCTCATGCCTAAAACTCAATGGAGCTAAGACTGAGCTGATGCTCGTAGGCAACTCGATGACACCACCTGTCCCAAAAGAACAAATTAAGAGTCTGGGTGTATGGCTGGACCGCAATCTTGACTTTAAAGAGCAAGCATGTAAGGTTGCAGCCTGCTCCTTTGGGATTTTAAGAATGCTTAGAAAGATCCTTCCCTTGCTACCCTTCATTGCTAGAAGACTACTGGTCCAAGCATTATTTCTGTCACACCTTGACTATGCCAATGCTCTATATTTGGGAGCCACACTAACCACCACCAAAAAATTGCAGGTAGTACAAAACTGTGCAGCACGGGTGCTGATGAATACTTCTAAGTGCCTTTCAGCCAAGCCTGTGCATGCATTGCTTCATTATTTGCCCATTCAAGAGAGAATTCAGTTCAAGACCTTGTGTATTGCACACAAAGTTCTCTCAGGTAAAGGCCCACCCATCGATAGTTCCATTATTCGATCTTATTGCCAGAATAGGTCTTTAAGGTCAGAGCGTAAACAATTAGCGGCAGTTCCAAAAATAGGAAAAACTAGAAGAGGAGGGTGTCGCTTTTCGTACAGTGCTGCTAAGCTATGGAGTCTTCTGCCTCTTGGTATTCGCCTCGAGCCAAACTACCTAACCTTTCGAAAGCACCTAAAGACTCATCTGTTCTCCTAATACTGCCCTTGGTTGAAGCTGCACTGCTATTAGCGCTGGGATGCCCCCAGGGTAGCCAGGCGCTGTAGAAATGCCTTTTCATTAATTCATTGATTCATTCATTTGCAGTGGGTTGAGCTACTCCTGGTTTATCAAGCTGCACAATTTGGCAAGGTGGCCTTCTGTGGCTTGATAAATAGCTTAAGAGTTGTGTCACTCTTGTGCCCCATTGTGTGACGCAAGGGCGACACAACTTGTAGCACTTGGCCCCTTTTGGCTAAAGTTCCCTAAACTTTTTGCTTTCCACCTAGACCTTTTTTCTGACATGGTGTTGCCAACTTGTATGCTTTAGGCACTTTGTCACTTCTGATCAGTGTCAAAGTGCAAGTGCTCCCTGGATAAAGTATAATGGTAATTGGTTGTCCATGATTGGTATGTTTGCCTTACTAGTAAAGTCCCAAGTAAAGTGCACTATGTGTGCCAGGGCTGCTAATGCAAATACTACTAGCAGGCTTGCAGCACTAATTGTGCCACCCACACCAGTAGCCTTAAAAAGGGAACTCAGGCCTGCCATTGCAGTGCCTGCGCGCAGTTTGTTAACTGCCTTGCTGTTCTGACAAGTGCACCCACTTGTCAGGCACAGGGAGGCACAGGGTCAAGACTGATTTGCAAATGTCCATGTCTGAACTGGGGTGGCTTGGTAAGCAAAATAACAATGGATTAAACCCAGATCTGTGACTGGGGGTGAATGTTTTGCCATTGTGCAACATTCTGGCCATCATCTTGTGTGTTTTGCTGTTCACCCTATGTGGGAAGAGTATGCCCAAACGTGGGTCCCCTGCTCACTACGCCACTGGAGTCAAGCTATCCTGGCTGATGAAGGCTGATAGCCAGAAACCGGTCCTAGGATGCTTGATTCCAGTCCATGAAAGACATGGCTTGGCAGTTCGGCCTGGACTGTTCCCATGAGGCACAGGGTCAAGACTGATTTGCATATGGCCATGTCTGAACTGGGGTGGCAGAGTGGGCTAAAGAACGGTGATGGATTAAACCCAGATCTGTTGACTGGGTGTGAGTGTTTGATTGGTTCAGATGCTCCGTCTATCACCACCCCTTTTGTACCGATATGTGAGCATTCCCCATGAGGCAACAAGGTGTTGAGACCTGTGCTGTGGGTGACAATCCGATGTGGCTGCAGGAGCATAGTTACTAGTCCATGAATGCCAGCGCAGCTTCATGGGCAATGTGTTCCAATAGTACATCATTGTTGGGTTCAAAGAACACCAGGGTGAGCTAATCCATTAACTAGTCTGGGCAGATGTGCTCAGTCCACGAAGTTTCCCCAATCCGCAACACAGCCAATAGGGGAGCGCCTCGATGTGGTCACTGCACACGAGGAGATGTGCAATCTCCCATGCACAACTGCCAGCACATACGCCAAAGATCAGTGCATCCCTTGCACGGGTATCCCGGTGGTCCTGGAGATAGTGGCGATGGGTGATGTGGCCCTCTTGGGTGTCCGGGCTGCATGATCAGCGGTTCCATGGCATCTGTTGCCCCTCAGGTGTGGCTCTGGGCTCTTTTTTGTGGTGCAGGTTGTGGTCCGACTTTACACCAGGTCGGAGCAGGTGTGAAATTCCTGCTGCTAACGCGCCTTATCACCTGTTTTGTTATCTTATCGCTGATCTGGCTGGTCATTGAGAATGTTGCAGGGTGGTGTTGTCGCAGCTTTTGGCACGGGAACGCCTACTCTGCATCTCATTAGCGATAGTTGTGGGGGTCATCTGTGGCGATGTTTTTTGCAGCTGATAACGCGGGTAAACTGGTGATATGGGCAGTTAATCAATTTGCATATAGCCATGTCTGAACTGGGGTGGCAGAGTGGGCTAAAGAACGGTGATGGATCAAACCCAGATCTTTTGACAGGGTGTGAGTGTTTGATTGGTTCAGATGCTCCATCCATCACCACCCCTTTTGTACCGAATGCTCACATATCCCACCACAACAGTTGACATGTCTGCCTTCGCCTGGACTCTGAATGCATGTTCATGGAACAATGTGTGTGTACACACACCTGTGCAAGGTGATGCAGTTCCATAGGCAGAGCAGCACAGCTTCGTTTGGCAACGTTACCAATTCGGACCTACTGCTGGGGGTAGAGTACACACATGGCAATGTAGCATGACTTGTGACCTTTTCGACCCTGTCACCCGATCACTGTCAGCAGAGTAGACAGTCGTCGCAGTCCGGTGGCAGAGCACTATGCAGACCCCATGGGCTGTGAGTCATGTCCCCTCACACGGGCTATGGGCAGACACCAAACATCACTTGACTCGTCCAGCAAGGCAAGGTGGGCTGAGACTGTTGCCATCCGCAATGATTTTATGTACATTTTTGCCTCCCCATTTCTTGCACCTCGACATGTTCCCATGCTGCATGTAAGTGTCTTAAGCATGTCCCTGCATGTTGTGGCTGTTGCCTTGTCCGTACTGACACGCACATTCCAATATAGTCTAAACAACTTCACTGGTGTCTAACTGTGATGAGTGTTGTTTAAATTGACAACTCGTGTGCCACAATGAGCATCGTCCCTTCACAGGGAGGGACTGACTGACGCATGTACAATGGGGGTGGGTCCCTTTTGACAGCTCCACCTCTGTGAGTCAGACATTGTTTTGGGATAGATGCAGGCAGACCTGTGCACTTGCGTGTCTTCAGCAATGTGAGTATGGTGCTCAATCTCTGACCATGTGGAGTAATGGGATGAATCGTAACAGAATGTGTTCACACAGATGTGTGTGAGTAGGTATGCGAAGTGAAATTCTGTTGTCACGAGATGTAGAACACCACTTCTGGCCTGCTAACGATTTGGTCATTCCTACACACATCCCTATTCAATACATGGACGTGTGCCTATGCTGGGGGTTGTGAGATTGTTGTTAATGTGCAATAGGGACACAGCTAGTACTCACCTTCACAGTCATCCAAGTGGCCATGTGGATCAGGGTTAAACATGTGCATTGATGTCATTTACCAGGGTGTATTTTCTTGTGCAATCATTGTCCCTACATCCAGCCATACTTTCATACTTGAGTGAACATAGTCATGACACATCTGTGTGATTTTGAATGTTTTATTCACATTCTGGTGAATGACGGAGCTGGAGCTGTACATGGCCATCCAAGCTCACATTACATGGAAGCCGAATGGTCGGCCAACCAGAGTACTTTGGGGATTGAAAAGTGTTTTGGAAGAGGGAGAGTGTAATTGGCAACCAGTGAAAATATGGCAGTCCATGTCGGGGTCCAGGTGAATGTCGCAGAGTGTTCCGAGGGTCAGTGGAAGGTGTTGTCCCAGGGCATGATGCATAGGGCAGAACCAGGAAGGGACAGGCCATATTGCAGGGATGGATGCTACTACGTCCTTCCTCACACAGTCATTACCATCCACATCTTACTGCTCTGATACTTCTTCTGTGTCCAGTGTTTGTGGCAGTGTAATGGCTGCGTCACTGTGTGCCACTGACACATCAGTGTGTGAAGGTGATAGGGCTGCATAACTGTGTGCCACTGACACATCAGGGTGCGATGATGATAGGGCTGCATCACTGTGTGCCACTGACACATCAGGGTGCAAAGGTGATAGGGCTGCATCACTGTGTGCCACTGACACATCAGGGGTTGGAGATGTGTGTGTCGGAGTTCCCGCTGCAGTTATCTGGGACAGGCTCAGTGGCAGCAATGGAAAGATGGTGGTCTGTAAGGCATGGAACATCCCAGCTACTTCTCGCAGGTGTTTAGCAGTGGCAGCCATACTTCCAGCCTGCATCTGCTCAATGGTCTCCATTGTCCTGCGCATCTGTGCCAACTCTGTGTTGTCATCGCCGATGCCTGTCTGACTAGACAGTTCTTGTATCAGAGTAATGGCCCCAGCGATGTCGGCCAAGGATTGTCGGGGAGCATGGTGCGGACAGTGAGTTTCCGTTATGGACTGTAAATGGTCCTTGATGGGAGTCAGATACCCACGTATGGCATCGATTTTGGCTGCCACTAGCTCGAAACCCATCTACAGCTGATCAGCCAACTCCACCTGGCAACCCAACACATGGCGTTGAAATTCCATGTGTTGTTCGTGGGGCTCCTGGGAGTTAGCCATGGTGGTGTGTGTTTCCTGCGGTGGGGTCTGTGGTAGGGTCACCTCGAGGCAACTGGGCTGCCCTGCTCCCGGGGGTGGTGTGCAGAGACTGTCCATTATCCGTTGGTGGGTGTCTGAACATATGTGCAGGTTGTCGTCTTCATCATCACTGATGGGATTTGTGGTCTGCTCTGCAGTGGGTTTTAATTGTCCCTCTGCAATGTAAAAAGGGAGATGCAGGTTAACTGAGTGTCCCATGTAGGTTGACGCTTTGCAGATGTTTACATACAGACTGCATGACAATGCACATTGTGACTGTTTTGGTGGAGCTGGCTAAATGATTGCAGACAATGTGATTTTTGACTGCATGACTGATGTGTGGTAGTACCAGTACATTATCATCACAGTGACCGGCAATGCCAGATGTAGGTGGTCAGTTACTAGCCACAAGCGGAACCTGTTTTGTCCTCTGTCCTATGGTGTAGGTGTTGCACTTTGCACCACATTGCTGTCATTGCTGATATTCTGTGATTGCTATGTGGTTGTGCTGCATTGTGAGGGAGTCACCCCTGCAGCTCTGATTTCAGGCGGTGTGACTTTGAATTGTGTGCTTTTCGGGGACTGAAATGTTTGCGAATTGGGTCATTTGTGCTCTTGGACAGGTTTTGTGGCCTTGTGCATTGTTTGTCTGCTGCGTGTATTGGACGGCATGGGTTGTGGGTGCACATAGATATGTCAGAGTGTGACCTGCTCCTTTACGGATGTGATCCACACTGGGCCACCTCCATGTCAAATCATGCACCATGTCATGTATTTTTGCTGCTGCCATGCTATCAGTAACTTGCATAGTCAGTGTGCTGCTTTTCTGGATTCATCACATGTTCATGGATAGGTTGTGTCATTGGAGATTTGGAGGGGGCCCATATGTTCACATGTTGGACGGGGGCCTACTTGGTGGTTCTATGTATGCTGCAGGGTGCCAAGGGTATCAGGGATATGCTCTACAGTCATTTCTGCATGTACAGTGTGCTACACCTGATTGTGCATGTGTGCCATTGTGCCCATCTCCCCCGTCACCCCAGTCCCTGGTCGTTACTCACCTTGTTGCTGGTGGGTCAGGTCATACTAAGCTGTGTCCAGACCCCCAACTCCTGACACCTTCTCCACACTAGTGACTGTGGCCACCATTTCATCCAGCTCATCCAGCTCCTCCTGTGGCGCAGTACTCCCACCTCCAGTCGCCGTTGCTGCCTTCCTGTTGGCAGCAAGTTTCTGTTTGGTCTGGCTTTGCACGTCATGCCAGCACCCCTTGATCTCCTCCATTGACCTCCTTGACACTCCGACTGCATTGACGTTGGTGACGACTGCCTGCCATATTTCCGTTTGTGTTGCCAGTGCCGCAGTGGAGGTGACGAACAGTTGTTGATAGGGTACTATGACCTCCGTGACAATGAGCCGGTCTTCCTGCGGACTGAACCCCGTCTTCCTCTTGCCCCTCCCCGAACACGGGGTTCCATGCTGGTCATCTGTGGAGCTTGTGGGGTTCGGCTTGTCTTTTGCGCTCAGTCCGGGTGCACCCATGGTGCTACTCAGTTTGAATTGGTTTTGGTGTGGTTTTTATTGGCTTTTATAGTGCATTTTCCTGCATGACGCGTGGGAATTGCAGGCCTGTCACTGCTATTCGCTGATTTTGGTATTGTGCTTTGGGGCATCCCAACTTTTTTGGCGTTCGTGTTGCACATTTTTTGTTTGTCGCTGTAGGAAATGGAATCTGACTGCATGGTTGCCCCAACTTTTTCCCTGGTATCTGGATGGTTTTAGACTTAGTTTGGCTGGGATTCGGCTAATCAGGGCCCCAGCCTATCTGCTTTCCTCTCTAAATTGATTACATGTACATTAGGTACACTCCAGATTGGTTACTGGGTTACCTGTGTGAGTCCCTAGTATATGGTACCTTAGGTACTAAGGGCATAGGAACACCAGAGGCCAACCAGGGGCTGAAACATGTATTATGCCACCCCTGGGGAGCCTTCCAAAATGGCACCACAGGTCTGCTACTGCAGCCTGGGTAAGGTGGTGCATGCACCCCTTACTAAGATATAGGTTACCTATATCTGCATTCAATCACTGACACATATAAACCTATAAGTCACTCCTATGGCAGGCCTTATCAATCCTGAAGGCAGAGTGCTTGGTTTTGTATGAGAGGGTGCCCATGCAGGAGCTGGGCCCCTCTGCAGCTTTCGGAGCCTATTCCCTGAGGTTGTTCTGTGATGCAGCCAGACCATATACACTTAAGTGCATTATAACCTTGGGGTAAATGCTAAGTTTGGAATGGCTGCATGGAAACATGTTGTGTTTGGTGTCAAAAACTTTGGAATCCTACCCCCCCCCCTGCCAGTCCTGGCGGCGGGGGTAGAATTCCACCCTTCTAGAAGGAGAGACATGTGCACACTGACCTAACCGGTGATAGTTTAAAAGAACCCTAGCATCACAAAATGGTTGCTGCAGCCACAGACACGGGTCTGACCTCCTGCTGCTGGAAGAAACTCCGGCAGGGGAGGCCTGGACAATAGGCTTCCTGTCGCAGGGAGGTGTAACCACCTCCCAGACAGGCTTTAGTGTATTGGGGCTGGATGGGTGCATTCATAGAATGCTTTTCAGACAGTGCTGGGGGCACACTTGGTGTCCCTGTGAATATACCAGTTCAAACCGGTTGCTGGGGCACTCAGCCCCAGCTCTGGTACGAAACTGGACAAAGGGAATAGGTGTAAACACCTCTCTTCCTAGACCCTCCCATAGGTGGGTCTCCAGAGTATGTCCAACCCCCTTTCTTAGTATAAGTATGGGACCTCAGTCCTTAGGACTTCAGATTACACCAGGATCAAATTCTGATACATATATCCTGGAACTTGGACATTCTACACGATTAGAAGATGGAAGGATCTCCCTTGGGGTCAAGGAGTGACTCCCCTGCTCAAGCAGGCACCAAAGAAGCATCTTGCCGGTCTGCATTTCTGAGGCTCCCGCCGGACCCTGAAGGATTTGCGACTCAAGACATGGACTTCCAGACTTCTCCGAGGCCGACACAAGATCCCAGCAAAGCTGAGACCCGCAGCCCTCACAAGTGACACGGGACTGGAACTCCTGGACACCGTGCACATTTGCTAGTGCATTGACTTCCCGAGCTTTCCTGAAGTTGTGCATTGGGCTACTTATAGTCCAAGCCCCGAGCACCATCTGCACTGAAGATTGTGTTCCGTGGGCCCACTTCTAGCATTTCTGCTCGAGGTCCCTTTGCAAACCCATGTCTGTCGACTGGTGGGTCCCCACGAAGGTAACTCTACTTTCCTTTGGGCTTACCTGGTTGCTCAATATGTGCCCTGACTCCCCACCAAGGGGTGAGTCCCTCAGACCTTGCTGGTCTGCACCAAAGCCAATCTTTGTTTCCTGCATGGGTTGCTGTTGCCAAGGCTTGTTGGGTCCCATCCGGATTCTGAAACTGCAGCACTCAACATCCTTTGTGGGACAGCTTGAATCCAGCACCTGGTCATCATCGACGCCTCCTGGTCCTCGTGGCTGAAGAGTCATGCTTCAACTTCTTCATCTGCAAGTACCCAACATCATTGGGCATCCGCTCATTGCCTTCCTGGTCACTTGCTAGTGACCCATACTCTGTCCCCTCTGCTTTCAGGTTCTTCACATCTCCAATCCAGGCTTGGATCCCTCCGGACACTTTCCACTTGGTCGCCAGCAGCACTTTTGCAGCAACTCGCCATTGTAATCAACGACGAAACCCGACATCAAAAGACACCTATGCACCCGGCTTCCCTGGGTGAGGTAACTCAAGTACTACGGTGCTCATGTGGGTGTTGACTCAAGAACCTCCTAGTTCTAAGGGGGTTTGCTCCAAGTCCTCTTCTAAGTGTCCTTAATCCTTAAATTTCCAACCGCAATTTTCCCCATAGAAGTTAATGGTGATTCAAGGCTGTGTTTAGACACTGCACCCATCCCCGTGGGTCCCCTTTGTCACTACCTTGGGTGGTTCCTGTTGGCCCCAGTGGTTCTGCAGGCTCTAGGACTTGTCTCTATGTTAGTCGTGGTCCTTATACCACTTTCTTAATATACGGTTTGTACACCCGGTAAACAGTCAAAATATCGACTACAAAATATTGAATGGACATAATATCGAGTTTTAAATATAGATTGGACAAAATATCAACTGGACAGAATATAGACATCAAAAATATCGTTTTTAAGGTAAGTAATGTAATATCGAATGTTAAAAATATAGACAGTTAAAATATCGAAGTATATAATATAGGTTATTAAAATTATCGAATTTTTAATAATATCTAATTTTTTATAGTGTTTTTTATGTTATTATATGTGTGAAAAGTGTGTATTTATGTTATAGTTTATTTTAATTAATGATTTTTTTTTTTTTTTTTTTTGCGTAATTTCATTCTGTAGCGGGTTGTGGGTTTATAGGGGAATAGGGTGGGAAGTAATTTAATTATAATTAATTAAATATGTAAATTTATTTATTGGTATTAATTTTTAATTAATTGATAATTAATTTATATTTGGTAATTAATTAAATTTTAATTGTCAAATAATTTTAATTAATTGATTAATTGTTAAATATGTTAATCTTACTAATTTATTTTCTGTAGCGGGTTGTGGGTGTATAGGGCAATAGGGTGGGATGTAATTTAATTATAATTAATTAAATATGTAAATTTATTTATTGGTATTCATTTTAATTAATTGTTAATTAATTTATATTTGGTAATTATTTAAATTTTTATTGGCAATTAATTTTAATAAATGGATTAATTGCTAATTATGTTATTTTTAATAATTTATTTTCTGTAGCGGGTTTATAGGGGAATAGGGTGGGAAGATATTTATTTATAATTAATTAAATAAATCAAAATATTTAATTGTATTTAATTACAATTAATTGTTCATTCATTTTTAATTATTAAATTGTTAATTGTTAATTTGTAATTAATTTGTATTAATAGGTAAATAATTGTAATAATTATTTTTAATTTTAATTGATTCATTATTATATTAAATTGAATTGGTAATTACTTTTAAATAATTTTTTATAGATATTAATTTATATTTATTGAAATAATATATGAAGTATTTAATTTCACTACTATTGCACTCTCTGGAGTGGGAATAGTAATTTTTACCACTATGCTATCCAACGCTTTCCCTACTGTTGCACTCATTGGAGTGGGAATAGTAATTTTTACCCCTACGCTATCCAACGCTTTCCCTACTGTTGCACACACTGGAGTGGGAATAGTAATTTTAACCCCTACGCTATCCAACGCTTTCCCTACTGTTGCATTCTTTGGAGTTGGGATAGTAATTTTTACCCCTACGCTATCCAACGCTTTCCTTACTGTTGCACCCACTGGAGTGGGAATAGTAATTTTAACCCCTACACTATCCAACGCTTTCCCTACTGTTGCACTCTTTGGAGTTGGAATAGTAATTTTTACCCCTACGCTATCCAACGCTTTTCCTACTGTTGCACCCACTGGAGTGGGAATAGTAATTTTAACCCTACGCTATCCAAAGCTTTCCCTACTGTTGCACTCTTTGGAGTTGGAATAGTAATTTTTACCCCTACGCTATCCAACGTTTTCCCTACTGTTGCACCCACTGGAGTGGGAATAGTAAATGTTACCCCTACGCTATCCAATGCTTTCCCTACTGTTGCACCCACTGGAGTGGGAATAGTAATTTTTGCCCCTACGCTATCCAACGCTTTCTCTACTGTTGCACGCACTGGAGAGGGAATAGTAATTTTTACCCCTACGCTATCCAACGTTCTCCCTACTGTTGCACTCTTTGGAGTTGGAATAGTAATTTTTACCCCTACGCTATCCAACTTTTTCCCTACTGTTGCACCCACTGGAGTGGGAATAGTACATTTTACCCCTACGCTATGCAAGGCTTTCCCTACTATTGCACCCACTGGAGTCGGAATAGTAATTTTTACCCCTACGCTATCCAACGCTTTCCCTACTGTTGCACTCACTGGAGTGGGAATAGTAATTTTTACGCCTACGCTATCCAACGTTTTCTCTACTGTTGCACTCTTTGGAGTGGGAATAGTAATTTAAACCCCTACGCTATCCAACGCTTTCCCTACTGTTGCACTATTTGGAGTGGGAATAGTAATTTTTACCCCTACGCTATCTAACGCTTTCCCTACTGTTGCACTCCCTGGAGTGGGAATAGTAATTTTAACCCCTACGCTATCCAACGCTTTCCCTACTGTTTCACTATTTGGAGTGGGAATAGTAATTTTTACCCCTACGCTATCCAACGCTTTCCCTACTGTTGCACTCTTTGGAGTTGGAATAGTAATTTGTACCCCTACACTATCCAACGCTTTCTCCACTATTGCACCCACTGGAGTGGGAATAGTAATTTTTACCTCTACGCTATCCAACGCTTTCCCTACTGTTGCACTCACTGGAGTGGGAATAGTCATTTTTAACTCTACTCTATCCAACGCTTTTCCTACTGTTGCACTCTCTGGAGTGGGAATAGTATTTTTTACACTTTTGCTATCCTACGGTAATAATATTGGATATTATTTAAATATATAATGTTACAATATATATATATGTTTTAACAAATATGATTGTAATTTTTTTTAATAACTTTTATTAATTATTTAATTATTATAAGTTAATTTAAGTATTTTTAAGTATATTTTAGTAATTAATTTTAACTATTAATTTAATTTAACACTGTTTTTAATAAAGTTGATATTTTAATAAACTATATTTTTGTAAACGATATTTTTGACTCGATATTTTTGTACTTACCTGTTTGTAGATACACACTCGATATTCTGTCTGTCGATATTTTGGCATCGATATTTTTGCTAGTAGATATTCAGTCCGTCGATATTATGTCAGTGATCCGTACACCCCTAGGGATCAACGTATATTGTGCTAAGTTACTGTGTGCTAATTAAGTTTACTGAATGTACTTTTGCCTCTAGCCTCATAAAGAGACTAGAGGGATGTGTTAAGAATAAATACATATATTTTATATATATACCTGGTGTGGTTCTCCTTTCATTTGTTCATTCACGAGATTATAGACTGGTAAAACAAGCTGCTTTGCATTCCTCCAAGATTTAGCCTGAAGGCTGCTCTCCACAGCTACCACTAGGATAGCTTTCTATAAAGGTTGTCTTTAACCTACCATCAACAAGGTGCAAGGTGCCCACTAGAATAGTGGACAGCATATGCCAGGTCAACTTCTCACAGTGGCGTGATTTTTACACGGTCATTTGGTGCGTTATCATGCTACTATCACATGCTGCTGCCGGGTTGGGAATTGGACGTTAACGTTAAGACGGTGTCATTTTCTTGCGATAGGCTGCGATATGCAAAGTTGCGTTAAGCTAAATTTGCTATGGTTAACACACGTTATTGAGAATATGCCCCTAAATTTGAAGAAGTCCCAATATGCTTTCAAAGGACTAGCACCTGATTTCCTTGAGAAGCCATTATGCGTTTCTAATCTGTAGCCACACTTGCTGCACGAATATGCTGAAAGCATTATACTTGCATACCAGATCATAACCCTAATGTTTAAAGGGGAGGGCAAACCACCATCATAGAATAACTTCAAGCTGACATGATATATACTTATAGACTGGAGATAACAATTACAACCTAGTCATTTTCAGTACTCATGCTTCGTGTACTTTCTTTACAATGAGTAGCGAACTACTCCCATCATACAAAAATCACACCTCTATTTCACAGCAGATTGGTGCTCTGCAAATTAAGGCAAGGAGGTTCATTAATGAGAAAGTGACGCAGTGCAGCGCAGCACATCACCTTGCGGTGCGGCACTGTGTGACAGAGAAAGGGCAGGAATGACCCATATTTAAGGCAATATAGCGGATTCCTGTCCTTTCTAATGTGCTGGTACACTTCGGCAGCTCAGGGCTAATGCAGGCATCCTTGTACCATGGGGCAAGGGTGAATCTGTTGCATGCAGGATTGTTTTTCCTGCACAAAAAAATCCTGCAAGGCATATTCCCTTTTCTCTGGAAAGAGGAAGAAACCAGGAGAGATGGAGATATTTCTCAGAGTTATGCCTCCCCTGAGAAGGCGTAAGATTTTGGCCCATTCCCTGGTTTACGAGTTCTTTTAAATATGTGAATGAGTCCATATCCATGGTAGTTGGTAGTGGCTTTGCGCAGCTTCGAAAATCTGATTTACAGGTCTGCGTCGCTCTTGCACCACGTTGCGTGAGGTAAACGGGATGGAAGCCTCTAATATATATGCCTCAAAATTCTCACAGCAGGGCACACTTATTATTAAAGAAAGGCCGGCATCCCAAGGCAGGAAAAGATTTCTGTCTCACTGATTTCCTCTATTGAAGTGACCACCAAAGCAAGTATTCCTAGTTCAATTGTTCAGTACATTAGTTGGTGGACATACATTTTGAGTATGAGCACACCTTCAGAAATGAGTTTTCAGAGTACTATCAAGCTCACTGGACACTCCACATCCTAGGCCTCTACACACTTAAGGCCCAATTACGAACTCCCCCTTATTTCTGCAGTAAAATGCCAGAGGCAGTAACACAATTCTGACAGCTTTCTTTGTTTGTGATATCGGGGATTACAACTTAAAGTTCCAAGCTGCTGGTCCAAGAACAACACAGACCTTTCTATGAGTTTTCACTGATTGTGGGAATTTTAATCCACATGTTTAACACCTGGTCTGAGCAGGTGCTATATCTGTATTGGAGGGCACTGGGGGTGTTGGAGGGTGGGGTGCAGGTGGCAGGGAAGACGACTAGATGGTGGGGAAGCTAGACATTTGGGGTCCAGAAACACACCACCATTCGAATTTGAGAGGAATACCCCCCATCTGCCCCCTGTATCCCCGATCCAGCTGTGGCTTGTGCAGGTAAGAGGGTTGGGGTAGTGGGGCCAGGTCAGGGGGGGTGGATTTCGACAGGCGATGACAAGGGAAAATTATTTTTTGATTTTCCCTCATGGTCGTCTGTTGAATCCACCCCAACCCGGCTCGACTGCCCCACCGCTCTTACCTGCACAGGCCGAAGCTGCTCCCATCCCTCCTCCTTCCCACCCTACTTGGGGATACTGGTCTGGTAACTTGTAATGTAGGGCATAGTATGAATTTATTTCTACCAATGGCTCTTTGCTGCTTGTGGTGGGCATTAGACAACAATATTCTGCTGCTAGTGCAGCAGTAGCATGTGTGTTTCAGCATTCAGAATTGTGAATTCAGCAGACCCACAATAAATCTTTCAGAGGTTCTATACTAAATCTAGCTCAGATTAATTCACTACAGATTATCATATAAAAGGCATATCAAATGATTCCAAATGTTAAAATTTCTGCTCCTGAATTTTGAATCCAGGCTTACAAGGAACCCTCAACATACTGGAAAATCCAATGAGTTCAAAGACTCGAAGCATGTCAAATATTTCCAGATATGAGTTTCAAACCCTCTATTTTGCATTCAGACTTATTAGGGACCCTTAAAATACTGGAAAATCTAATAAATGCAAAGACTCAAGGAAAAATTAATCAAAGCTAAAATACCTTTGGGGTCAGACAGCAGCTCCACGAGACAGACTGTAACAGTGCACATTCTGTTAGTGCATCCTTCTGTTAAAGTGGCTGCTCAAACATGCAGCAGCCATTACTGCTCCTTCACAATTGCTATTGGTGGGCATTTGACAATATGTTTTATAATGTAAAGTTTGCTAGTTAATTTAACCGTGTAGTGAGACCACCGCCTGCCCTTCTCATTAAAGCTGCAGTTCCCTTTGAGAGAATTGATCTCAGCCATATTCATCCACTCCCACCAGTCAAGCAGTTTAACTAAATATTAACTGCAATCAACTTCAGCTCTTATTTCATGTGGGCTTGACTTCAGAGACAAGCATGGGATCACCGCCAAGTCATTAAAAACCTAGGGCCAGATGTGCTAACATTAGGATTTGTGATTTCAAAATTACGATTCTTAGAGAATTTGTAATGCATTAAGGGCCATATGTAGATAGCCCAATTGCGATCGAAAATGCAGAAATTCGCAGAATTTCTGCGTTTGCGATCGCAATTTGGGCAGTGTGCTATGTAGCACACAAACACCCACACGCAAAATAAGGAATCGCTAAATTTGCGATTCTTTATTTTGCGAATGCATTTAAGGGCCATATGTATCAAGCACTAATGCGTTCACAAACGCCGAAATTCCCAGAATTTCGGCATTTGCGAACGCATTAGTGCTAAATGGTATGTATGAAAGAAAACTGCGCGCAAAATAAGGAATCGCAAAATTTGCGATTCCTTATTTTGCGATTGCATTTAAGGAATCGCAAATTTTGCGATTACTTAAATGCAATGTAAGAAGCAAAAAAAAAATGCAAATTGGCCTTAAGGAATCGCAAATTACCACCAACTTCAAGTTGGTGGTAATTTGCGAATTCCTTGAAAAATGCAATTTTTTGCATGTTTCAAAGTGCAATGTGAAGCACATACATGCCCTTAGGGCATGTATGTACGCCACATCTGCACCCATGCTAATTTCAGGGGTGCAACAGGGTGTCCTTTGGACACCCCTGCACCCTTGAAATTATTCTCAATTTGCGATTCTCAAATTGCGAATCGCAAATTGAGAATAACTTCCCATTCATTCCTATGGGCCTCCTGGCCCATAGAAATGAATGGGAAAGTATTCCTTAATTGCGATTCGCAATTTGCGAATCGCAATTAAGAAATACTAAGAAATCGCAAAAAAATTGCGATTTTGCACATATATCCCTATTTGTGATTCTCAAATAACGATTTCTTAAAAATCGCTATTTGAGAATCGCAATCAGGTTGTTGATACATATGGCCCCATGGAATCCCAAATTGAGATTCCTTAAATGCAATGTAGGTAGGACCCAAGTTGTGCGAATTTATACTTAAGGATTCGCAAAATACCACCAACTTCAGATTGGTTGTAATTTGCGATTTCTGTGAAAAATGCACTTTTTTGCATTTTTCAAAGTGCCATGTGGCACACATACATGCCCCTAGCGCATGTATGTGCGCCACATGTGCACACATGTTAATTTCAAGGGTGCAAAAGGGTGTCCTATTGACACCCTTGCAACCTTGAAATTGCATTCTCAATTTACGATTCTCTATTTGAGAATCGCAAATTGAGAATGTCTTCCCATTTATTCCTCAGGGCCTTCTAGCCCATAGGAATGAATGGGAAGGTATTCCTTATTTGCGAATCTCAGTTTGCGATTCGCAAATGAGGAATAGTTGGGATTCGCAAAATATTTTGCTAATCCTACCTACATTGCGTTTTGGGATTCTCTAATTGCGATTCCCTAAAAATCACAAAACATGTATTACCTACATGTGTCCCTAAGATGTTAAATGTAATTTAGCGATTCCTAGTGCTTTGCAAATTGACCTACCTCATAAATATGAATGAGATAGGCTGCACTTTGCAACCCACTAGGAAATGCAGCCATCACAGGTATGGTGGTCTGCTTGGGTCAGCATACTATCATGTCTATGAAGGATTTTTAATAAAGCTATGTTTATTTTTTTAAATAAATGCTGTCTGTTTCCCTCAAAAGAAACAGGGCAGGATTTAACAAATTAAAGTTTCTTTAATGTTTTTGTTTTGTTTAAGAATAGGACCACTGCCTCTTCTTAAACAAACATTTTATTTCATTCTCAAAGGGAAGGGGGTCCCTAGGGGACCCCTTCCTGTTTGCAAATAGGTTACAACAACATGTTTGTGGTCTATTAATGCTATGAATTAGCTCGCGAAACATTAATACATACCATACAGATACAGTATATATAAGGGATGCCCTAAACATGCCTCTTTCAAAAGTTCCGAATCGGATTTGGGTCGCAAACACAAGTTGTGATTTAGGGGAATATGTAGGTAGGCGTTTTGCGATTCGCAAACGCCGAAAATCGCGAATTTCGGCGTTTGCGAATCGCCTACCGGCATTTTGATATGTAGGTGCCACTTAGCAAAATAAGGAATCGCAAAAATTGCAATTCCTTATTTTGCTCAAGCATTTAAGAAATCACAATTTTGCGATTCCCTAAATTCTATGTAGGAGTGCATTTTAAAATGCGATTTTGGCTTAAGGAATCGCAAAATACCACCTACTCCAAGTAGATGGTATTTTGCAATTTCCTTTCAAAATGCATTTTTTTTACAAAATTCAAAGTGCCATGTGGCGCACAGACATGCCCTTAGGGCATGTATGTGCGCCACATGTACTTAGACGATACAAAAGGGCATGATGGACGGAGCGTTTGAGCAAATCAAACACTCACCCCAGTCAACTGATCTGGGTTTAATCCATCACCATTCTTTAGTTCACTCAGCCACCCCAGTTCAGACACGGCTATATGCAAATCAGTCTGACCCTGTGCCTCATGGGAACAGTCCAGCCCGAACTGCCAAGCCATGTCTTCCCTGGACCGGAAACAAGCATCCTGGGACCGGTTTCGGATTCATAATCCTCATCAGCCAGGCTATCTTGAATCCAGTGGCCAAGTGAACAAGGGATTCACGTCTGAGCATACCCTGCCAACTTAGGGCGAACAAAGCGATACAAAAGGGGATGATGGACGGAGCGTTTGAGCAAATCACACTCTCACCCCCAGTCAACTGATCTGGGTTTAATCCATCACCATTCTTTAGTTCACTCAGCCACCCCAGTTCAGACATGGCTATATGCAAATCAGTCTGACCCTGTGCCTCATGTGAACAGTCCAGCCCGAACTGCCAAGCCATGTCTTCCCTGGACCGGAAACAAGCATCCTGGGACCGGTTTCGGATTCATAATCCTCATCAGCCAGGCTATCTTGAATCCAGTGGCCAAGTGAACAAGGGACTCACGTCTGAGCATACCCTGGCTGGACTGTTCCCATAAGGCACAGGGTCAGACTGATTTGCATATAGCCATGTCTGAACTGGGGTGGCTGAGTGAACTAAAGAATGGTGATGGATTAAACCTAGATCAGTTGACTGGGGGTGAGTGTTTTATTTGTTCAAACGCTCCGTCCATCATCCCCTTTTGTATTGCTTTGTTCACCCTAAGTGTGGCAGGGTATACTCAGACGTGAGTCCCTTGTTCACTTGGCCACTGGATTCAAGATAGCCTGGCTGATGAGGATTATGAATCCGAAACCGGTCCCAGGATGCTTGTTTCCGGTCCAGGGAAGACATGGCTTGGCAGTTCGGGCTGGACTGTTCCCATAAGGCACAGGGTCAGACTGATTTGCATATAGCCATGTCTGAACTGGGGTGGCTGAGTGAACTAAAGAATGGTGATGGATTAAACCCAGATCAGTTGACTGGGGGTGAGTGTTTTATTTGTTCAAACGCTCCGTCCATCATCCCCTTTTGTAACGCTTTGTTCACCCTAAGTGTGGCAGGGTATACTCAGACGTGAGTCCCTTGTTCACTTGGCCACTGGATTCAAGATAGCCTGGCTGATGTGGATTATGAATCCGAAACCGGTCCCAGGATGCTTGTTTCTGGTCCAGGGAAGACATGGCTTGGCAGTTCAGGCTGGACTGTTCCCATAAGGCACAGGGTCAGACTGATTTGCATATAGCCATGTCTGAACTGGGGTGGCTGAGTGAACTAAAGAATGGTGATGGATTAAACCCAGATCAGTTGACTGGGGGTGAGTGTTTTATTTGTTCAAACGCTCCGTCCATCATCCCCTTTTGTATCGACATGTACTTAGAGGCACATTCCAGGGGTGCAACAGGTGTCCTTTGGACACTCTGGCACGCTTGGAATTGCGATTCTCAAATTGCGATTTTCTCATAGAAAATCGCAATCTGAGAATGTATCTCCATTCATTACTATGGGCCTCTTAGCCCATAGGAATGAATTGGACACTCATTCCTTAATTGCAATTCGCAATTTGCTTATCGCAATTAAGGAATGTTAGACATTCACAAAAAAAATGTGCATTTTTACCTACTTTCCATTTTGCTATCCTCAAATAGCGATTCCTTAAAAATCGCTATTTGGGAATCGCAAAATGGAAATTACCTACATATGCCCCTTAGTAACAAGTTACTCAATCACAATTTGGTGTTTGTACAATTAGAAAAGCATTTTTTGCAGTCGCTAATGGCCCGGTTCAACAAATCAGGCTGTTTGTGACCTCAGAAGTGCTTTGTGCATCTGGCCCCAACTGTGCTTTTTAGCATTGGGAGGAGTTTACACATTTAATTTAGAGTACAAGCCTGCATTTCCTTACAAAAAAATTACAAAGGCTTCTTCCCTAATCCAGAATGAAATGGATTTGTCGAAAGGACAAATAGCTCACTTAATTAAGCTTTGGCTTTGAAGGCTTAAGTACTGGCCTTTCTTTATACCACACTGAGATCTTTGAAGAGTCTAAGAAATGTATTACTAAACTGTACACAGTTTGAAATATTATATGTTTTTATATACATCCCAAGCCTCCCAAGGGGATCTTTTCCTAGGATCAACCATTTGTTGATCTGTCTCTGGTTTTTATAGAAGACACCAGTTCAATGCCCAGTCTCCTTCCTGCTCTTCTCCATCAGAAGCTATATCTTTTAGCTGGACACCAACCCCCAAATTTCAGGCCTGTTTGCATCTTGAAGGTCCTGGGAAATTGGGCTGACGGGTGATAGAATATTTTATTTTTGCCTCTGCTCCCCTATGCCAAGAAGAACCACCAAGTTTTAGTCGACTCTGTGAAAGCTCAATATGTAGCTCAATCTCCACAGGTTCCCAACAACACTACCTCAATACTTGTGGACTATCTCACATGTGAAACGTCCATATCAGAGGTGTGTAAAATAGAAATCTTTTTTCTCCTGTATCTTCTTAACATTTTGCAGAGATGACACAAATCTATACTTTTGAATGCAACATTGGTTGCCAGTATCTCGGCTGACTTTTTAATTACTTTTCATACCTTGCATAAAAAGATAACACCATATACCAGCAGGACACTATTTCAAACAAAATGTCTCTCTGCAAGACATTTTTTTAGCAGCCTTGTGAATTCAACAATTTCACAAACTTCATCAACATAATTAAAATGTCACTCAGGTCTAGTCTATATCTGCATCTTATCTGTTGTAAGTATTGTTCAAACTGTAGGTCTGTGTAGGGAGGGCACTGTGTTGGGCATGACCAGAACTCTGCAATCAACTTCCGAATGTACACAACCAATACATTTGACTACAGCTTGGTAACAACTAACCGCGACACCTGCACCCAAGATGCCATAGACTATAAAACTAGTAGTGTACCATCATCCTTCTCCTGAGATTGGGGAAAACGAGTAATCAGACGGTTAGTCTCCCATTGCCTGTTGCCCTGCACTTATGGTCCTGAGAAAACCCAAGCCTGGGTCCTCCGGCACAATGGCTGCTTTAAGGTACATAGTAAGCAGGTACCTTTGAACACTATGGGCCTCATTTATGAGGCCGTGCGTCACTTTCACGCCGCCGGTGCGTCACTTTTTGTGATGCACCAGCAGCGTAAAAAATGTGCCTTGTTACACCATATTTACAAAGTGACGCATCAAGGTAGATGCGTCACTTTGTAAACCCCTGCGCTACATTATACATACGCCAGGTAGAATGTATGCAGGGGGGGCATTCTGACGCAGGTTAGGGTCATAGAAGTGACGCAGTGAAATCTATAAGATTTCATTGCGCCACTTCTAGGACACAAATGCGTCAATTTCTTATGCCTGCCTCACAGCAGGCGTAACACTGACACAGACCCTTTCACATGGGGCTTGCCCCATGTGAAAGGACACATTGCTGGAGTTGCGTCACTTTTGTGACACACTCCAACAATGCGTCACTTTTGCGCCATACAGATACGTCAGAAATACTGACGTATCTGTAATTCCTTGTGCCATGATGCGTCATACTGTAAATATGGCGCATCATTGGTCTCACAAGGAGGGCACAGTGAAAAGTGACACATCGCTGTTTTCACGCAGTGATGCGCCACTTTTCATAAATGAGGCCCTATGGATTTGTGTCAGTATGGTGTCCACAGAGGTAGACTTTGTCATATGACTCACAGTGACCATCTACCACTTCATGGTAATTGCACTCTCTTTCTTCATCACAACTGTTTTACAAGAAGTGTGTCCCCTCTCCATATAACAGCAAGTCAGCTCCAAGGTGGCCTCTTCTGGGGCAAGCTACAACTAGTAATCCTGAGTATGATATAAACTGTTCAATCCCCATCCCAGGACCCTTTATCAAAGACTGGGATATTGAAACTGCATCAGCTCCTTTAGAACCTTCAATACTACATATACCTCCAAGATGAGGATGCATAAGTGGACAATGACAATCAATCAATCAATCAGGGGTTTGTTAAAGCGCGACTACTCACCCGTAAGGGTCTCAAGGCGCTAGGGGTGGGGGGGTGCCAGTTCCATTCCATCAAGGAGGGGGTCTGTCGAAGAGCCAGGTTTTGAGGTTTCTTGCGAAGATGGGGAGCGATGTTGTCTGTCTGAGGTAAAGAGGAAGGGCGTTCCATGCTTTGGCAGCGAGGAAGGAGAAGGAGCGGCCTCCCGATCTGGTCTTTCTGGTGCAGGGGACTACGGTGTAGGAGAGCTGGGCTGATCGTAGGGTCCTTTGGGGTGCGTGGAATTTGAGTCGGCTGTTCAGGTATGCTGGTCCGGTGCCGTGGAGGGCCTTGTGTGCGTGGGTGAGCATCTTAAAGGTGATTCTCGCCTCGACGGGGAGCCAGTGTAGTGTGCGCAGGTGCTGGGAGATGTGGCAGTGTTTTGGCAGGTTGAGGACCAGTCTTGCGGCGGCGTTCTGGATGTTCTGTAGCTTGCGGATGAGGTTTTTGTTTATTCCGGCGTAGAGTGCGTTGCCGTAGTCGAGTCTGCTGGTGACCAGGGCGTGAGTGACTGTCTTTCGGTGTTCGAGGGGGATCCATTTGAAGGTCTTACGAAGGAGGCGGAGGGTGTGGAAGCAGGAAGATGAGACAGAGTTGATCTGGCGGTCCATTTTGAGCTCGAAGTCCAGGATGATTCCCAGGTTGCGTGCGTGGTCTGTGGGGGTTGGCGGGTTTCCGAGGGCGGTGGGCCACCAGGTGTCGCTCCAGGCGTCGGGGTTTGGGCCCATGATGAGTACTTCTGTTTTGTTGGTGTTTAGTTGTAGGCAGCTGTTTTTCATCCATTTGGCGATGGCTTCCATGCCTTCTCGAAAGTTGCGTCTGGCGGTGTTGGGCTCGTTGGATAGGGAGAGGATGAGCTGGGTGTCGTCTGCGTATGACACGATGTTGAGTCCGTAGGTTCTGACGATGGGGGCAAGTGGAGCCATGTAGGCGTTGAAGAGCGTCGGGCTGAGGGAGGAGCCCTGGGGGACTCCGCAGGTGGTAGGTATGGGGTCCGAGAGGAAAGGGGGGAGTCTGACCCGCTGCGTCCTGCCGGAGAGGAAGGAGCAGATCCAGTTGAGGGCCTTGTCCTGGATTCCTGCGTCATAGAGTCTGTGTATTAGGGTGCGGTGGGAGACTGTGTCCAACGCCGCTGATAGGTCGAGGAGGATGAGGGCTACTGTTTCTCCTTTGTCCAGTAGGGTGCGGATGTCGTCTGTTGCGGCGAGGAGGGCGGTTTCCGTACTGTGTTTTTTTCTGAAGCCGGATTGGGAGGAGTCGAGGATGTTGTGTTCTTCAAGGAATGTGGCGATTTGGCTGTTGATGGCTTTCTCGATGACTTTCGCTGGGAACGGGAGCAGGGAGATGGGTCTGTAGTTTTTGAGTTCGGTGGGGTCCACTGAGGGTTTCTTCAGGAGGGGGTTTACCTCGGCGTGTTTCCAGTCGTCGGGGAACGAGGCAGTCGCCAGGGAGCGGTTGATGGTGTGGCGGAGCATGGGTGCGATGGTGTCGGCGGCTCTGTTGAAGATGTGGTGGGGGCAGGGGTCCATGGGGGCCCCTGAGTGGATTGACTTCATTGTCTTCAGTGTGTCTTCGGTGGTGAGGGCTGTCCAGTCATCAATCGCTGGTTTCTGGGTGTCGGGGGTGGTTGGTGAGGGTTCAGTGTGTTGGTTGTCTTCGTCGAAGTTGTCGTAGATGCTCTTGTTTTTGTGGTGGAAAAAGGTGCTGAGTTTGTCGCAGAGGTCTTGTGAGGGAGGGATGTCGGTAGACTCGCTGGTGGGTTGGGCGAACTCCTTGATGATGCTGAAGAGTTCCTTACTGTTGTGTGCGTGGGTGGAGATTCTGTCTTCAATCGCTTTTTTCCTCGTTTCTCTGATGAGTTGATGGTGGGCGTTGGTGGCGGCTCTAAAGTTGTTGTGGGCTTCTGTGGATTTGGTGTTTCTCCAGGCCTTTTCGAGGCGGCTCATGTGCGCCTGGATTCTCGAAGTTCGGTGGTAAACCATCTGGCTTTCTTGGTACGGGTATTGTTGTTTTTCTTGAGGGGGGCTATGGTGTTGGTGCTGTCCGAGATCCATCTATGCAGGGTTCGGGCTGCGGTGTTGGGGTCGTTGTTTTCCGCGATGGTTGGGGTGGAGTTGTTGAGTGAGGAGGTGAGCTGGTCGTCGGTGATTTTGGTCCAGTTTCTTTGTGGAAGTGTGATGTATTCCTATAGGTTCTGAATCGATCCCCCTATTCCTGACCCTATTCTGGTTAAACAAACCAACAAGTTAACTAACAGTCAGCCCATGAGGCAGAAAACCCCCATGATGCAGATACCGTTATCTGACGCAGTCACACTACGGCACAGGAACGTGTTATCTGATTAGGTCATAACGCTTGCGATCTAATTAGACAAGCGATATTCCTCCAGCCCCTGATAAGGCATACGGAGTTCTCATAACAAATCAAACCTATGACAACCTGGGCAAAACCCTGCGGCCATTGTTTCGATTTCACCGAGAACTTCAGCAAAAGAATGTGCTAACAAGCAAGTCGTATGACATCCTTATTGACGTATCTATGTCCATCCTTACGTCAATCTCGGCACCTTAAAGGTATAAATATTACCGATATTGCCCTATGCAAACACACGCGGTGGTGACGAGACGAAGCAGCCATACTTGCCGAAGAGCAGAGAAGACCCCGCTGGCGCAGCCCCGCCTTCCTGACGTGCTGAGAGAAGCTGCTTTCTCCTGCCGAGAAATCCAGCACCGGCGTTTCCGGGTAGCCCTCGCAGGCAGCCTGGAATATCGAGACCAGAGACGAGAGATACCATCCCTCATTCAACCTAGATTCCAGGTACAGAACTGAATAACCCCTCACAGAGAATTCTTTAGTTATTCACTTGGCAAAAACAAACTTAACTTAAACTGTAACTTTCTATTCCCGCCCACGTATTAGACTTAGGTCAGGTACACGGGGTAGGCGTATTTAGAAACACCAGTTGAGTACGTTTAGTCAAATGTATATGTGTATGTAATATATTTTATTCATTTTAAAACATCTTATGGCTTAGAAACCATATCAATGTTTTTACAGTATTACTTTATACTATTGCTTTTAATGTATGCACTTTACTTAGCTATAAGTATTGCAATAATATCGATCCATTTCTCTTGTATGAGAAAAGAGACTGATCAATAAATAACACCTTTTTATTGAACACGCCCGTCTCTTCCTTTTCTCTACAATCTGATGAGACTAAGAATGCACGTACTGACTGAGTAAAATAAATTGCCTTTTGTTCACACGACTCTCGAGATATACTCTTGATTAGGGGAGAGCAAAGTTGTCATGTTCTATGGTTGTCAGAAACGAAATCCCTTCTTGTCTAATCAGGGAAGTTAAGTCCTTCCTGAACATTCGAGAAAGTTTCTAGTGAACTCTGAGCTAGCTGGCAAACCCAAAACTTTGAGTCTAATATCGACAGTAGTAGACCTAGTTAACGTCTGGTCTAGGCCTTTACTGCTGTAGGTATTATTCCAATGCGCAGAGCCTATTGGGATGATAGGAACTACACTACATGGCGGCCAACGTGTTTGGAAAGGGCGATAAAACTAACGTAAGACATTTAGAGTAACTCAGTCGTGCTTTCTCACTCAGACCCCTTTCTCCCATAATACTCCAAAGACGTCTGGAGTGGGTAAAAGGTTATATCCGCCAGACCTCGCAGGAGGGAACTCCTATGTATGGTTCTTGGTTTAGTCAACGTTGAAGGATACACTGTTCCAGAATATTGTGCATCTAATCTTTGTTTCCATAAGAAACCTGATCTGCAAACAAACAAAATAACCTTCCTGTCGGTAAAATGGACAGTCAAGATGAAAGAGAGGCAGTTAGATTAGCAACTGAACTCGCAGAAGCTGATGCTACCATGCAGGAAGCGGACCCGAATATAATACTCATTCCGGTCATCAAAAGGAAATCTATAACCATAAAACTTATAGAAAATGGACTGACACCTAGAGGTGGCACAGTCATATTCGTAATTGAGGCACACGAATATCGGCAGACAGAGGTATACTATTCATGGATAAACTTTCCAGCAGCAAATCCTGTAACAAAGTACTTCCACTATTACAAAATAGAGGAACCTCCTGAAATGTACACTCCTTTCGAGGAGGTGGAAGTACCACTTAAATTTCAAGAGCATTTGCTCTTATTTAATGGCGCCCTAATACACAATAATCACATCACCAGGCTCGGTCCTTTAGGTAGACCAGGAGCAACGTGGCCGGTCCTAGCCGGATACACACCACATCCAGACATCGACGGGATGTCTGCAGCTAACCTGTTAACACAGCTAAAACAATTAATAAAAATACATAGACAATTAGTCCAGTATGTGATGCGGACTTCAACAATTCAGCCAGCGATTAAACTCCCACAGCTAACCCCTCACCAGGGGAACACAAATAAAATTACACCACAGAACATCCAGTCCTGCCTAGGTAAAGTACCGGCTAAACGGGAACAAATACCATTCTGGCTAGCGCAGAAAATCACCCAAATAGAGGCGGTGTTTCCGGACACCACCCCGCTAGAAAAGCACAGGATTCTGACTATCTGTCTTCCAATGGGAATCGCACCACACATTGAGGACTGTGACACTTGGGGTACAGTCTTTGCTTCCATCTACACAAAAACGCACGGTGTTCCATCCATTTCGGTAATACCAGATGTGCTAAAACAAATTCAAGATGAATATGGTCCTGAACCCGCTTTAACTCTTGGTATGAAATTACTGAAAGACTTCAAGCAGGTCTCGGCTATATTATTAGCCAACATAAAAGGTGAAGCAGCAAACGTGGCGATCCGCCAGAGGTTAAAAGAGACAGATATAGCAGACCAACCAGCTGAAATTGCCAGAATCATAGAAAAATCCTATGAGGAACTAGGTAGAGATAGTTTAGGTGGAATACCAGTAAAACCGCAACTAATTGAAAGTCCTGAAAAAATATTTTTTAATAATAATTCAACATCACAGAAAAAGAACTGGGATGGAAACAAACAATCCAATCCCAAAGAGAAGAAATTCCAGTCCCGAGGAAGGTCTCCTAGGCGAAGAGAAAATCTCCGAACCAAAGACACAGGTCACCCCAGAGTGACCCCTCTGGGAAAAGATATAACCTTAGAAATAGGGATAATATAAAAAAACCTGATAGATATCAAGACATTGATACACGACCCTCTCAATCTTTTCAGAATTCCTCGCAGAAATCGGAAAGAAGAGGACGATCAGAACAAAGAGAAGAGCACGCCAAGTCCAAAGACAAGGAACCTGCTCAGCTAAAAAAGAAATTACAATTTCCAAAGAAGAAGGTAGCCAGCATTAAAATAGTTAACAATGCCGAGAATTCTGAGGACACAACTGAAAAACGGGGAATGGGCTCAGACAATGCTAGACAGCGCAGCAGAAGTGAGCATAGCTCGCAAAGTCCTTATGAATCATCTGGAGACAGTGGACACGAATGAATATCTTCAAGTGGAAACTGCGGACACCAGAGTTAGCAAACCTCACAAAATATACGAAATAACATTGCGTATAGAGGGGGATAAGACTAGAAAAATAAGAGGACTATTTTGGGATAATCTCTCCAAGGGCTATGATATCCTTCTAGCTGAAAAAGACTGGCCACCAGAGTTTGTCAGGGAGTGCCCTCATGGCGAAGAAATAATTATGCCTGCCTTCTCAAATCAAATCCCAATTCATAAAAAATACACACTTGCCAGAAAGTGGGCAGTGGCTCTAGCTCCTACTTTATATAAAAATCACGTGGGATGGGATGAGGACTCTCCTCCTCACAAAATCGAGTTAAAATCACAACCTACTGCACAAAGGCAGTACCCAATTAAGCAGGAAGCTAAAAAACAGGTAAATGAAATACTAGATCAGCTAGAATACCAGGGGGTGATTGAAACTTGCACCTCACAAATGAACAACCCTTTGTTTCCGGTCTCCAAACCAGACAATTCATATCGTCTAGTTTTGGATTACCGACACCTTAACACATGTTGCAAAACTTTTGCAGTGCAAAACTCACATAGTGCTGCACTAATGAATAACATAGTGCGCAAAAAATACAAAACAACATTAGACATCTCTAATGGATTCTTTTGTCAAAACATAGCACCAGAGAGCAGATATTTAACTGCATTCTCAATAAATGGCACTCAAAAACAATTCTGTCGGTTAGCCCAGGGGTACAAGAACAGCCCGGGAGTATTCTCAGCGAGAGTAACAGAATTACTACAACTATATGATGATGAAGCATTATCTTATGTCGATGACATTTACTTAACAGATGATGACTTGGAGACTCACTTGAAAAGAGTGAACACCATAATACTTGGGTTCGCAGCAGAGGGTTACAAATTCAACTTTAAAAAATCCAGAATTGCCCATCTGACAGTCCTGTTCTTAGGATATGAATTATCAAGTGAAGGCAAAAGCCTGGCTGACAATTTCCTAGAGAAATGTGCCGTACTCCAAGCACCTAGAACACTAAAAAACCTACAGTCAATTCTAGGCTTCCTAAATTTCGGAAGAACATACATTGCAAATTACGCAGAAAGGGTCAAACCCCTTTATGATCTGATAAAACCAGATTTTAAAAGAACTAATTGGACTCAAATACACACAGAAATTTTGAGATCCTTACAAACAGACATGCTAATTAAAACAAAATTAGAAACACGTGACAACACACGCAATCTTGTGATTCGAGTCATCCCAGGAAGATGCGGATTCACATACCTGACCTCTAATGAGGGAGAAAAGGTACCAATTGCATTCAAATCACACTTGTACACAGAAGCTGAACAGAAATTCAGCAACAAAGAAAAAATTGTTCATGCAGTTCAAACCGCAATAGCTAGAGAAAAAGATCAAGCTGACGGTAGGCATATCACAGTCAGAACAGCTGAATCAGCCTTTGAGGCACTAACAACACCGTGTAATTTACCAACAACAACATTGAATCCAGAATGGATACAATGGGTGAATTCAATCACAACGGACAAAGTATATTATTACTTTGATCCAGAACTAGAAGAAATGGAAAATTTAGAATATGAAAAAACATATCCTCTGCCAACCGACATTCTGCCTTTACGACATTACGCCTGTGTAATTTATACAGACGGACATGCTCAACCCCCCGTTTGGGGAGAACAGGCATACAACCCCACATGTGGGATTACAAAAGAAGTGTGGCGCGGAGGTAAACTAAAACCTCTATTAACAAAAACACACTCAGTAGAAACTAATTCAGAACAACAGACTGAAATAATGGCATTGAAAATGGCGCTAGATAATGCGGATCGCGAATTCCCGACACTTATAGTGTCAGATTCATATTACTGCGTCAAATCATATAACAAGGATTTGCAGACATGGATTCAAAACGGTTACAAAGATGACACAGATGCACCAATAAAGCAGAAACTGCTCTGGGAACAAATAGCTCTTTTACAAAAAGAACTACCAAAGACTCACGTGACACACTCACTGAGTCATCAACGTGATGGCGTTCACGTTGCAGGGAATTCATTGGCTGAAACAGCCACAGCGGCAGCCACTAAATCGGCTCCCGTAGTTCGAAAAAAGCGTACATTAAAATACATTGACGGTGAAACAGTGCTGGCGGTGAAAACGTCATCAAAAGGCGACTGCTCAGCGTTACCGATCAACTATCCACTCAATTATACATACATAATCGATGCAAACTCCGTCCCTTTTGCTCGAATCCCTGGAGTGGGGGATAGAGTGATTCCAAACATGGACAGGAGAAACTTGTTAATCGCAGACGCACATATGGGCGAGGGTCTCAGACACCTCAAACTAAAAGATTCTCTGGAAGAATTACAATCAAGGTACTGGTGGCCGGGCATGAGCCTGCGTTACACCATGTTTGTAAAAAACTGCCCAAACTGCAACAGAGATCGCAGTGGGGAGAGAAACAGTTTAATACCTCGTCGTTTTACTCCAGAAAAAATCAGGAGTAAAAAAGAAGGGTTGCGATTAACATATACAGGCTAGTTTCCACTTATAATGTAGATCACCAGCACTCGGCTGACGTCTGGACTGTTATACAAAGATTTGCGAGTCTAAATGGCATATACGCTAAGAGCATGCTACGTTTGACCATTGTCTTCACTCTAGCCTTCCAGCCTGATGGGAAACATGACCAAATGAGCATAGCACAGCGGGAATCTTCTCACTTCCTTCCTGAGGGTACGGGATGGTGTAAAGAAAAAACCAAGGCATAAAGCAATCTATAACGGAAAGGATATTAGGTTCGGGAGCTGGGTGGGTCAAACATCTAATAAGTGTCCAACGTAGTCTAAATAACTTGCCAAGAAATTCTCTGAAGGGATTCAGTGCGTACGAATTATTATTTGGAACTAGGATGTTGATCTCTGACATTGATAGTCAGACTTCAGTGGTGAAAGAAAAAAGCTTTGATATCAAAGACCGTTTGGCTATTTTGCAGGACTTAAACAAAACAAGAAAAGACCTGAGCAACATAAAGTTGAAACAACAGCCAACAACCACTGAAGAACCACCACCTGTCCCAGCAAGACCTGTCTGGATTCCAAAAGTCGGGGATCTAGTCAGGGAAAAGATCGCGGTAAAGAAGGAATTTGGGCCTTCTTACAGAAAAGCAGTTCCTGTCTTGTCTGTCAACGGGACAAGATCAGTTGTACTACCGCCACTTGCTGGTAAAAAGGAGAACCGAGTTGTATCCATCGACCTGGTAAAACCACAATCATGTGGCCGATAACAAACAGTAGGCCAAGTGGACTCCCAATAAGTAGCAGAACACCAAGGTTTGCTACCAGTACAGAGGTCCTAACGAAGAGGCTCATCACATTCGAAACGCCTACAGAAGAACAACAAGGACTATGCAACAATGCAATAGAACTCAGACCTCTGAAAACCCAAATAAAAACATTTAGCAGAGACACACCAATCTATAATGAAGTACCAAGTGAAAATGCAAGAAACAGAAATCCTGAAGCAATTGGAACAATTGACAGAACTGCGTCCGGCTACTTCATAAACTTCGATGATTCCTCTGAAGACTTCAGTGAATCAAAGACACAGCCATCATCAAAAACCTTTAAAGAAAAAGCTAAAGAACTTTTGAAACAACTGAAAGAAACATATCTGATTTCTCCATGGATTGAATTTTGGGTGGGTTTTGGTGCATTTATCCTCATACTTTGGCTCATCATGGTACTTACTTTGGGACGCTTCATTGAGGGAAAATATGCTAAAATGGACACAGCAAGTCAGAAAATCAACTTGATCCTCAGACCACACACATCTTCACACGTCAAGAAAAGAGAACTTTCTTCAGTCAACTTCACAGCCAATCCTATACCGGGTGGGGTAGCCTGGGACAACACTGACTATGAAATTTATGGTCCGGTCGAAATCCTGAAATATCCACACCAAATTAAGATCTCATTGAGTGACTTTGCAAAACCAAGCTCATTTGCTGATGATTGGGACTTCGAAAGCATTAATAATATGATGTCTGACTTAGTAATGTCTGCTAAATTTACCAAACATGATTATTTGCAAGGTTCTACAAATTATGATAGTATGTATTGCTATAACCATTATGGTAACCATTTTTTACATAGATCTGCACAACCTAGAAATGTTTTAAATTATAATCAATGGGAACATTGTGCAACCCCTCCAAAAGGAAGCTCAAGGACCTTCTATGACAAATATTCATACTTTTCAGGTTTTAACACAAGTAATGCTGAAGCATTCTATTTTAAATTGTCAAACAAGACAGGGACAAAGACCATGATAACCAACACAAAATTGATATATTCAGACTCATTTTTTGAACAAATGAATACTTTTGGTTTTGATTATTGGGACAAAAATGTTGAATTGAAAAGTGTTTGGGGTACAAAAGAATGGCAAGTACAGGGTATAGAATCTTTGTTTAGAGCCTGCATGATCCCAGAACAAATGATATTTTTAAATGACACTGTTCATCAAACTACCTGTCTTGGCTTAGCCAAAATCAAAGACTTGAACAAACCGTCTATTCCAAAGCCAACAATGTTCAGCAATAGCTCTACAGATGAAGAGATAGACGTAAATTATGTATTAAACCAAAACAGAACACATCCTGATTGGAAACAGTGGTTGATCTGGCCCACAGATACTAATAACTGTCAAGACAGATTCCTGAACAAAACACAGGGGTTCAAAATGACCAGGCCAGACCCTAGATATTCCCAAAGACATCACCCAGGAATAATAACCACCTACAGTGTGGGCAAATTGTGCCTTCAATGGCTACAAACGTCCACACTGACAGAAATTAAACAACACCTAACTTTAGTTACAGATGGTGCTGACTTGCGTGATTTCATTATGGGACCGCGCAAACAGCGTCAAAAACGTTTCATAGCAGCCTCTGTATATGCAGCATACAATGAGGCCTGGAAGGTTACTCAAATTGAAACAGCAGAGAGAATACGGGAAATTGACCGTATTAATTTGGAAAAATCGCTTTCTGTAATGGACAATGGGTTAATGACTCTGTCCTCCAGAATTTTTTCTTTGGACAGCATTGTGTCTTCAGCAATCGACATATTGTCGCAGGACTTACTGTTATTACAACACGGTCAGTCACAATTGCGCTCTATTGTACAGCTTGGCTGGACGTTACAAAATCTGCGTTCAGGCTATGTGCCTTGGCGTTTAATCAACACAACGTCACTATTCCAAATCTTTAACCTTACTGATAGACAAATCAGTATGGCACAAAAGGGTGCTGATTATACAATCCTGAGCATTGAGAAACTCGAAAGATTACCAGTGACAATGTCAGAACGACCTGTCAGTGAATGGATAATACATGGGATAATAAATATTCCAATCTCAACCTTCAGGTTTCAATACTGCCAAAAATATATACAGGCTGGCATGTACGAGAAATTGGGAAAGGGGTACATTAAAACAACATGGAACCTGCCCTATTCACATGCATGTGTCAGTAATAAAGGACAGAAAGTGTTTCTTAGTGGCAATAATTGTGCGATGTCACTAAGCGGCACGCTTCTGTGTAACGGAATTAGTTTGCATGGAGCCTGTGAAGGGAATTCATACAACCTTTCATGTCACCAGCAAGGCGCACCTGCAACAGAAATAGAACCATTCTTTCAAAGACTCTATAATGGGAGTTACATTCTGATTGTAGACCGCAGATGCTGTAGTCTTATGCCCGGGACTCCTTATCTCGTAACTACGACTGCGAAGGTCAAGTGCTGTGGACGCTCATTGTTCCCCAGCTCATTTCCAGACAGGGAGGCAAGGGCATGGCCCAATTTGAAAATTACTTCTATTCGAATAGATACTTTAAGCAGAATGAAAACAGTGCTTCTTCAGACGCCTACAAGGCTCACGTCATCAAAAGAAACGTATGATCTACAAGTCGCAAGGACGACTGCAGAGATACATTCATTGTTATCAACTAATTCCCCCATACATTTCGCAGAAATCCTAAATGAAATCTTAAATATTTCTGATACCAATGGGGTCTCAAAGGTATTTAAGACAGTATTTTCGATGGCATTAACACCATTCAAAGCCATACTGGGTATTTTTCCAGATTTCGTCCATTCGATTTTTGGCGGACTTCCCCCGATCTTGGGACTAATTGCAGGAATCCTATTCTTGGTCCTTATTTTTCGTTATGGCAACCCATGTCACAGACAAAACTCTTGCGACAAGGGAAGAAACAATCCTAGCCATTGGATACCGGGACCGGATATCAAAAATCCTGGGACTCTCCCGGCTTAGAGACCTGAACATGACTTGGTTTCTATCATTTCGACCAATGTGGCAAAGATGTGTTTTACCTGTATTAAGGTGTCTGCTATGCGGAGAAGAATGCGTGTTAGACACCTGTCTGACGCTACAATCGGATGCGCCAATGGATGCAGAAACATTGTTGAGCCAGATCAAGGTTCACGCTTTGTGCTGCCCTCAAAGGCTACCAATCCTGATGACGGCATTCGTGGAAGCTTCACCACTACGATTGATGGGTAGTGATGTTCAAGATGAAAGCAGCATCGATCAGGTACGACCTTCTGTCAGCAATGCGAATCAGAATGTCAATGGAGACAATCATGCGCACGAATGCATGATTACACCTATTTCCGAGTTAGTGGAACTTTCCCAGGAAGCTGTTGACAGTTTTTTCGAAAGCCTAAATTATATGATGTTCTCACCAGAACAGAAATAGAGACTTTTAAGCAAGCTCGCACATGGCGTTCCCTGAATTCGGCCTTCAACTTTAAAAATAAAGTCACATGAACAATTTTCCCTCCAGTTCACGGACAGCAATTTTTCAGCAGCCCCAAAGTTTTTTTGCATATTTTTCGGGACACTATCTTCTGCTTAAAGTAAGAACTATTCTTAGAGAACTAAGGTTTCTAAATTTTAGATAGCTTATAGACATTAGCTGCCCGCTGGTATGTTCATTGTTATTATATTCTGTGATGAAATGGTCTCGAACTTTTTTTCTGTATTAAGAGCCATTTCATGTGTAATTCTCATATACCAAATAGCAATAATGTATACAAATGCGATTACTTTGGCATTATTCTACAGCTTGAGTGCATACAATACATATGTCTGCAATTTTTCAGTATATTTGATAATTTCAAAATGCATTTATGTATTTTGGGGTGGTAAGGTATACACAATACTCTATAGTATGTTGTACTATGTTTTACTATGCATAGATTAGTAAATATGACCATAGTTAGCGTGGAGTGGGTGTGATGTATTCCTATAGGTTCTGAATCGATCCCCCTATTCCTGACCCTATTCTGGTTAAACAAACCAACAAGTTAACTAACAGTCAGCCCATGAGGCAGAAAACCCCCATGATGCAGATACCGTTATCTGACGCAGTCACACTACGGCACAGGAACGTGTTATCTGATTAGGTCATAACGCTTGCGATCTAATTAGACAAGCGATATTCCTCCAGCCCCTGATAAGGCATACGGAGTTCTCATAACAAATCAAACCTATGACAACCTGGGCAAAACCCTGCGGCCATTGTTTTGATTTCACCGAGAACTTCAGCAAAAGAATGTGCTAACGAGCAAGTCGTATGACATCCTTATTGACGTATCTATGTCCATCCTTACGTCAATCTCGGCACCTTAAAGGTATAAATATTACCGATATTGCCCTATGCAAACACACGCGGTGGTGACGAGACGGAGCAGCCATACTTGCCGAAGAGCAGAGCAGACCCCGCTGGCGCAGCCCCGCCTTCCTGACGCGCTGAGAGAAGCTGCTTTCTCCTGCCGAGAAATCCAGCACCGGCGTTTCCGGGTAGCCCTCGCAGGCAGCCTGGAATATCGAGACCAGAGACGAGAGATATCATCCCTCATTCAACCTAGATTCCAGGTACAGAACTGAATAACCCCTCACAGAGAATTCTTTAGTTATTCACTTGGCAAAAACAAACTTAACTTAAACTGTAACTTTCTATTCCCGCCCACATATTAGGCTTAGGTCAGGTACACGGGGTAGGCGTATTTAGAAACACCAGTTGAGTACGTTTAGTCAAATGTATATGTGTATGTAATATATTTTATTCATTTTAAAACATCTTATGGCTTAGAAACCATATCAATGTTTTTACAGTATTACTTTATACTATTGCTTTTAATGTATGCACTTTACTTAGCTATAAGTATTGCAATAATATCGATCCATTTCTCTTGTATGAGAAAAGAGACTGATCAATAAATAACACCTTTTTATTGAACACGCCCGTCTCTTCCTTTTCTCTACAATCTGATGAGACTAAGAATGCACGTACTGACTGAGTAAAATAAATTGCCTTTTGTTCACACAACTCTCGAGATATACTCTTGATTAGGGGAGAGCAAAGTTGTCATGTTCTATGGTTGTCAGAAACTAAATCCCTTCTTGTCTAATCAGGGAAGTTAAGTCCTTCCTGAACATTCGAGAAAGTTTCTAGTGAACTCTGAGCTAGCTGGCAAACCCAAAACTTTAAGTCTAATATCGACAGTAGTAGACCTAGTTAACGTCTGGTCTAGGCCTTTACTGCTGTAGGTATTATTCCAATGCGCAGAGCCTATTGGGATGATAGGAACTACACTACAGAAGCAGGTGCTGGTGTCTGTGGTTGGTGGGTGTTCTGAAGGTGAAGTGGACGCAACGATGGTCGGTCCATGGGAGTTCGGTGGTGTGGCTGAAGGTGATGGAGTTTCCTGTAGTGAAGAGGAGGTCGAGGGTGTGTCCTGCTGAGTGCGTGGGCTCGGTCACAATCTGGTGGAGTCCAATGTTGTGGAGGTTGTCCAGGAGGCATGTGGTGTTGGGGTCCAGTTGATTGTCGAGGTGGAAGTTGAGGTCTCCCAGCAGGGTGTAGTTGGTGGATGCGATGGCCTGCGGGGAGATAATGTCCGTGATGGAGTTGGCGAAGGGTCCGCGGGGTCCAGGGGGTCGGTAGATGAGGGTTCCTCGGAGGGCGGCGGTGGGGCTGGCCAGTATCTTGAAGGGAAGGTGTTCCATCAGTTCTGTGGACTCGTCAGGGAGTGTGCTCAGGGGGAGGCTGGATTTGTGGACGATGGCGATTCCTCCTCCTGGGTGGGTGGGGCGGTCCTTCCTGGAGATCTTGTATCCTTGAGGGATGGCGATGGCGATGTCAGGTCCCGAGGTGGTGTTGGTCCAGGTTTCGGTGAAGAATGCTACGTCCGGGGTGGTGCTGTCAAGTAGGTCCCAGATTTCTGTGGCGTGTTTGTGGAGGGATCGGACGTTGAGGAGGATGCATTGCAGGATCTTCGGTTCGGTTGTGTTCTTGTGGGCGGGTTGTGCTGGATCCGTGTTCTTGGCGGTGCTGCAGGTGTGTCAGTAGCGGTGACAGCTGAAGGGTCCATGGGTGTCGGCTGGTGATGCTAGCTTGCAGTTGTTGTTGCAGCCTGGGTTGAGTGCGTGGAGTGCTGCTGGGTCGTAGCGTTGGCGGGGCGGAGGTCCAGGGTTCCTGGTGCTGGTCGCGGACGGGTCGCAGACGGGCGCAGAAGTGCTTGCCTTTTACGTGCCTTCGGTGCAGAGGGAGAGAAAGGGAAAATGGGCAGAAATAAGGCACAAAAGAGCAGAGATGCAGAAAGGTGCAGAAAGGTGAAAGATAGAAAGAGTAGAAAACCGAGTGAAGGAGCAGAGTGAGAGAAAGGAGACAGAGGTCCACTGGACCACCAGGGATGAGGCGCAGGGAAACCTGCGGGTTGAGGAGGGCCTCGATCACCAACACTCAAGAGTGCAGGGGAAGGGGCTGCGAGGTTGGGAGAGCAATTTCACTGACAATGAGTCAGTGGTCTTGCTAGCCTGTCCCCGCAGTGGCCGCCATTAAGTAGGGGTCGGGGAGGGCTGGACAGCTGGGAGGCGGGAGCCGGGAGGGGAGCTGGATTGGGCCGGTCGCGCTGGGGGGGGGGGGCGCAGGGGCAGCAGCGGCAGGGAAAGGTAAAGGGAGGAAAGAAGGGATAAAGAAAAAAGGGAAAATAAGCAGAAATAAGGCACAAAAGATCAGAGATGCAGAAAAGAGCAGAAAGGTGAAAGATAGAAAGAGTAGAAAAACGAGTGAAGGAGCAGAGGGAGAGAAAGGGAAAATGGGCAGAAATAAGGCACAAAAGAGCAGAGGTGCAGAAAGGTGAAAGATAGAAAGGGTAGAAAAACGAGTGAAAACGAGTGAAGGAGCAGAGGGAGAGAAAGGGAAAATGGGCAGAAATAAGGCACAAAAGAGCAGAGATGCAGAAAGGTGCAGAAAGGTGAAAGATAGAAAGAGTAGAAAACCGAGTGAAGGAGCAGAGTGAGAGAAAGGAGACAGAGGTCCACTGGACCACCAGGGATGAGGCGCAGGGAAAGCTGCGGGTGGAGGAGGGCCTCGATCACCAACACTCAAGAGTGCAGGGGCAGGGGCACCTCACTTAATGGTGGAGCTGCGAGGGTGGGAGAGCGATTTCATTGACAATGAGTCAGTGGTCTTGCTCGCCTGTCCCCGCAGTGGCCGCAATTAAGTAGGGGTCGGGGAGGGCTGGACAGCTGGGAGGCGGGAGCGGGGAGGGGAGCTGGATTGGGCCGGTCGCGCTGGGGGGGGGGGGGCCGCGGGGGCCGCAGTGGCGGGGAAAGGTAAAGGGAGGAAAGAAGGGATAAAGAAAAAGGGAAAATAAGCAGAAATAAGGCACAAAAGAGCAGAGATGCAGAAAGGTGCAGAAAGGTGAAAGATAGAAAGGGTAGAAAAACGAGTGAAGGAGCAGCTATAATGACAACTATAATAAAAGGACTGTTCTGCTTCTGCAGGTATGCCGACTGGTACCTCCAGGTCTTGATGAGGAAAATTGCCCTGTACATGACATGGTAGTACTGCTTACTGCACACACTGACAGTACCACCCTTTGCTGCAAATGTTTGATTTTTAATATGAATGCACAGATGCAAATGGTAGTTGTGATAATAAGTGCAATCCTGTCTCTTTGAAAGGCTCCATAGGTTCAGAGTCTTGGCATCTACAGGGATCACAAAAACTCCTTCCTACAAGCTTACAGCCAGAGTCATCACTTTTCTCAGTCACACAATCCCACAACCTACACGGCTAGGGTTCGCAAAACTCACGGGTCTCAAACACCTTCAGCTCCACCGCAGAATTGCTCAAATGTTCCACACTGGGTTTGAGATTGAGATTCGTATTTATCTCTGTTAGGGTCTGTGCTAATCAATGACATTTGCAATGTTCTAATATGTCTTTTGAAAGAATGTAATTATGCAATACCCAGAGAAAACAAAGCTTTAAAATATTGCTTGGTAAGATTCTGGGTCCTTTAGTGAGTGGTCCAGACCACTAGTTCTCACCTGTAGAAATGGGGCTGTTTAGTGTTTATAAACGTTGTCAAAAAGGATCTCAGAATTACTCTGTTCCTTCTATTGGCACACAGTGATGCTTTAAATAAATAGAGGCTGATGGGTTTCTTATAGGTTCAACATGGTCACTTAAACAAAAGTGAGATCTCTTTGCATTTACTGTAGTGACCCTCATGCACAAGTCTACTTTCCGGGATTATCGGTGGAATACTTGAATTAATCTCAGGCACTGGTAATAACTCACAATACTATTCTAATCCATCATTCTTTGCCCTCTATCTAACAGAGCAGCCATATGCACATGGCCTTTAGATCTACTCTCATGGGGACAGTCAAGCCTGAACTCTATGGCCAGGATACCTCCAAAAAGGAACATAACCCCAGATTGCTTTTGGTTTATTGGGGCCTCATGAGTGAGGGACAGCTTGATTCCTATGGCACAATGAGCACATGGCCTGGGGATGGGCATGTCCATCACATGCAGTGAATTGAACTGGGAGACAAGAAGAATGCTAGCGGAAGTCTAGGCCACCAGCATCTACCAGCAACAACATCCTTATTTGCATCACACAAGTAGATATCAAGGACCATATTATTTAATGAGGTGTTGGCTCACACCTAATAGTGAGGAGATGTAGTGCCCACTAGAAGATGTTGCTACATTGCAAAGGCCTGAAGATGCAGACTCCAGCCAATGGGAGTAGACCATAAGAAGGTGCCCCGAGCATCATTGTCAACAGGTTGGTGATGTGCACTGGGTGAAAGTCATACAAGTTAATCCGCTGCACCTCGCTGGGCCAGCTGCATATATCAATTCAGTAGTAATGAGCTGGCTCTATGGTGGCATACACCACCCACGTTTAGACTAGCTCTTTGTTGATGTATGAACAAATCACAGGAAAGTTTGTGTTTGAGAAGCCAGCATCCAACCGGGTCCGGGGAGACACCATTCACCCTCGAGGGGGAGGCATCCTCAAACGGAGACACAACATGGCCCATCGAAATCCAGACAAATTTCACCTGGAACACATACAGACTAGCAAGCAGAAATGGCTAGGGAGATCGGAGTGCATTTTTCGGCCCATGTTGACACATACCCTATTAGAAAGGGACTACTGTGTATAATGCCTTTGTGGTGGTGGGAGTTCTCTTGTAGGGGATTTCCGTGTATAGTCATAATCATGTGAATAGTCCCGCCCATGTGCGTGGATCCCCGAGCACTTCATTAGATATCTTCTTAAGTTTTCATCTTCTGCCTTTCTTCAGGAAGGCCTGTATAGACACTTATGAGATAAAAAGAAAATAATGCAGCCTAACTAACTAGGCTACACTGGCCATTACTTCATCTTGAAGTGAAAAAAGATAGCCAGTTAACTTTTAAATTGAGTAATTTTACTGAGTTTCAACACATAGTAAACTCCCCTTCACAAAACCCCTTTTTTTTCATGATAGAGATGAAAGGGTTAGGCAGAGAATCCCACATAGGCTGACATTATGTGTCTGCAAATGGATACCGTGCCATTAAGAGTCTCCAGAGACCCCCGGTATCAAATGATGCATAGCCAGAGGCAGTTACTTTCAGTTCTTTTTTCCGGCTCCTGCTTGCAGGACCCAGGAGCATTGAGCTCTACCTTTTTTGGTATTTCCATCAAAATTTGCTTCATATTTGAATTTTTGCAACTTCACTCGACATCTTTGGTCTGGAAGGTTCCGCTGTCCTTTTTAGGCAGAATTTCTACTGTTTTCTTGTCAAAGTGCCTTCTCTGTTTGACTAGTGTCCTGACTGTAGTAGGAAGAAGGTCAAGTCTGATGCACACAGAGTCTGTATTCTGTCTCTGCCTGTTCCCATGAGGCACAGGGTTAAGACGGATGTGCATATAGCTGGGTCTGAACTTAGGTGGTGAGTGAGCTAAAGAATGATTATGGATTCAACCCAGATCTGTGACTGGGGGTGAGTGTCTGAAAAGTTTCAGCGCTCCGTCCATCATCTCCTTGTGTTTGCTTTGTTCGCCCTAAGTTGGCAGGGAATGCCCAGACGTGGGTCCCTTGATCACTTTGCCACTGGATTTATGCTAGCCTGGCTGATGAAGGGTGTTACTCAGAAACCGGTCCCAGGATGCTTGTTTCCAGTTCAGGGAAGACCTGGTTGGCAGTTCGGGCTGGACTGTTCCCAGGAGGCACAGGGTCAAGACTGATTGCCTATAGATGGGTCTGAACTGAGGTGGCGAAGTGAGCTAAAGAATGATGATGGATTCAACCTAGATCTGTGACTGGGGGTGAGTGTAAGCTGGATTTGATGCGGAGAAAAGTTTGCAACACCGCAGCTGAAGGCGGCCAGCTCTACTGCCTTGCTGGGTCGGTATGACCGTTCCTTGTGGGAGTCGCTTCAACTATTTGTGGACCTCCTGCCGAGGGACAAGAGGGAAGATATTCGGGAGATCTTGATAGAGGGACTGATGGTTTCGAATCAAATCATCAGTGCTGCAGCGGATACTTCACTCCTGTCAGCCCATGGGTATTGCCACGGAGTTGCACTCCGGAGACATTCCTGGCTTCGTCTCACCTCACTGAAACCGGAGGCGCAACAGCCCATCTCTAATCTTCCATACTCTGGCACAACTCTCTTTGGCTCCCATGCGGATGACGAGATGGCCCGCATGAAGACGGAAATGGAGACCTTGAAGGCTGTAGGTCTAGAGAAACCTAAAGAACAGCAAAAAACCTTTGGCCCCCTTCCAACTGCGTTATTCCTCCCAGAGGGTCTAAGGCCGTCAGTCCAATCAACAGCAGTTTCAGCGGTCTTTTCAGCCATTTCAGAAATGCCAGTCGCGAGGACGGTCCAAACAGCAGTTTGTACAAGGGAACAAGGCCCCTGCTGGTTACAAGCCCTGAAGGGTTACTTCCCCCTCTCCTGTTACCCACTCCAGTGAGGGGAAGCATTCAAAATTATCTGGCAGAGTGGCAGAAAATAACTAAGGACAATTGGGTGCTGAATATTGTTTGCAGTGGATACTCGCTACATTTCACAAGCCCTCCTCCGTCGATTCCTCCAACAAACTCACGCTCCATACTATGCGAGTTACAGAGGGAGGCCAACATCCTCTTCAAGAAAAGGGCGATAGAACTGGTTCCTCTTGCACAGAGAGGAACAGGACTGTATTCTCAGTTCTTTCTAATCCGCAAGAAAAACAAGAACGAGTTCAGACCCATCCTCAACTTGCGACAGGCCAAATGGTTTCGCATAGAACAGTTTTGGATGTTGTCCTTGCATCAAATGTACCCTCAACTTCATCAGGGAAACTGGCTATGTGCAATAGATCTGCAAGATGTATATTTTCACGTGCCCATAGCGAGGAAACATCGCAAGTTCCTGCGATTCACCGTAGGCAACAATCACTATCAAAACTATCCCTTCGGCCTGAAGTCAGCACCCCGTACATTTTCCAAATCATGGCTGTAGTTGCTGCACATCTAAGGAAGAAAAATGTCTTTGTCTATCCATATCTAGACGACTGGTCAGTTCAGATGTTTGTTCTCTTCAGACAGAGAGAATCCAGTCCACATTTTGCTTGAGGCTGCTGCGGTCCGAGGCTGCAAAGTGGTGATGGCTCTCGGCTGCCACTGTCGCTACCGTGTGTCCTGCTGCTGCCTCGTGTTGTTGAGGAGCGGTGTCTCAGTCTGCGAGGCCCCCCCTGCGTGAGGACGCATTGAATGCCGGAAACTGCACTGAGGCCACCGCAAAGCCAAAAAAACCGTGCCCCCGGTAAGCAAGCTTAATTGGGAGCCGGGGGAGTCTGCCCCGCAGGACTACTCAACAGTGGGGGAAGAGCAGGGGAAAAGTCTGCCAACGGTGGCTGCTGGAGCCGCGATTCTCCCCTGTGGGACCATCCTAACAGTGGGTAAATGCCTGCTTACAGCCACGAGTCCCCACAACGGTAGGAGGCATCTGCAGCAGCAGGAGCTGCTTGAGCACAAGCCACGTGAGATACCCCCCAAAGCTGGGCACAAGGAGCTCGGTGCCACACCCACACAGGAGCACCCCTGCCACATGCCATAAGTCCCAAGCATCAAGCCAGGAGCCGTGCAGTGCCGCTTGAGCTGCCCAATCGCGATACCCTCCCAGCAGAGCCTCCACAGCCTTTCATAGCCCCCTATCAGCAGCAGTAAGGGTAGTGGGTGCAGCGGTGAGAATCTCCTCAGCAACAGCAAGGACCCTGGTGAAAGCTGCTGTGCCCAGCTGTGGTGCTGGGTACACAGACATAATATCGACTCCAAAATATCGTTTGGACATAATATCGACTCCAAAATATCGTTTGGAGAAAATATCGACAGGACAGAATATCGACAGCCAAAATATCGTTTTTTAAGGTAAGTGAAGTAATATCGTTTTTAAGGTAAGTGAAGTAATATCGTTTTTATTTTTAGGGTTCAGGGTCAGTTTTGGGTTTTTGGGTAAAGGGTATTTTTAGGGTTCAGGGTCAGTTTTGGGTTTTTGGGTAAAGGGGTATTTTTAGGGTTCAGGGTCAGTTTTCAGTTTTTGGGCAAAGGGGTATTTTTAGGGTTCAGGGTCAGTTTTCAGTTGTTGGGTAAAGGGGTATTTTTAGGGTTCAGGGTCAGTTTTCAGTTTTTGGGTAAAGGGGTATTTTTAGGGTTCAGGGTCAGTTTTCAGTTTTTGGGTAAAGGGGTATTTTTAGGGTTCAGGGTCAGTTTTCAGTTTTTGGGTAAAGGGGTATTTTTAGGGTTCAGGGTCAGTTTTCAGTTTTTGGGTAAAGGGGTATTTTTAGGGTTCAGGGTCAGTTTTCAGTTTTTGGGTATTATTTTATTATATTTTATTACTATATATATATGTTTAATAAATATGAAATAAAAAAATATTTATTTAACTTTCATTAATTATTTAATTATTATAAGTTAATTTAAGTAATTTTAAGTATATTTTAGTAATTAATTATTAATATTAATTTAATTTAACACTGTTTTTAGTAAATACGATATTTTTTACAACTATATTTTTGTAAACGATATTTTTAACTCGATATTTTTGTACTTACCTGTTTGTAGATAGAAACTCGATATTTTGACTGTCGATATTTTCTCAACGATATTTTTGATGGTCGATATTCTGTCCGTCGATATTCTTTCAGTGATCCGTGGTGCTGGTGTGGTGTTGGAGTTAGTGTTCACCTCGCGCGGGTTTTTCGAGTTCTTCCACACGCCCGCTGCACTTCAAGTCGACCAAGTCACAATCTACATCAACCCCCTAAGGAGCATTCACCCGACCACTCATCATTCACCTGGTCAGTATCAAATTTCAATGCTAAGAGCACGCTCATGAGTTTAATCAGCGCCACTTAACCGGTGCCTTTCAACAAGCACTCCTAAAACGCCATTTAACCAAACCAAGTCAAATAAAAGTACCAATCATCGCTTTATCTGAGCAATTATTACTTCACTATAACCAACCTAGGAAATAACCAACTGCCTGCTCCCCGTGCGGTATAACTGAGCCACGACCCCTCCGGGAGATAATCTCTGGCGCACAGCCCATCTTAAGCAGCGAGTGTCTCGGTCAGTGGGGGCGAGTGAGGATCATCTTAACCTTTATCCCGACGTCCCCCAGCGATGAGATCCGGGAAAACTAGGAAAGTTCCATCTATTCCTTCAAAAAAATATTAAAAAGAAGGCCTCAAACGAAGCAGCAGCCGAGCAATTGTTACTCAAAGACCTGGCAAAATCATATGATTTACAGTTGCAACAGGGTACTGCCACAGAAACAGCTACAGACATAGCTACGGACATTTCATTCAAACCCCAACCCCCGAATCCACATTCCAAGTCCAGCCCCCCCTCGTCCATCAAACAATAGGCGGAGCGGGTGCTCAAGGAAAATCAAACCAGCAAAGACACACACCTGAGATTTCCAGCCCTTCCAGTTTCGTCATTGAAAAACAACCCCTTGAGGGACTACTTTAGAAGCTCTGTATCTTCCTCGAAGCAAAGATCAACCTCACTCGACATACCTCGGCCTCCTGCCGCAACGGCTTCACCTTTACTCTCAGTCCCACTCCAGCATCTAAGACTGGTTCAGCCCATGCTCCACACGTGTGCCAGCGATAAAGGTCTCAGTTCATCGCTCCCAGGCTTACCAACAAGTACTCACCGCCCCCCCAAAAAATAGTCTTGCCGTGTACAGAGAAGGAATTGACCGAAAATGGAGGCGCTTAATTAGCTGATAATCAAGGCCCAATCACAAGTGCAACTAGTCCAATCAGCATGCTGTTGCTCTCCCATCATCGACTCTTTATCCTCATTGCCCCAATTCCTGACATCAGTACTAACAGAAATTCAGAGGATCCCAGAGTCCAGGTATCCTGATTCTGTGTCACCGGTCCCCCCCCCACGGCAAATGTTCCACTCTTGAGCACACACCCGTCAATCCACTACCGGTTTCATCACCATTGTCTAAAGCAACAGCAGTTTCCAACGCCCTCACCGATTCAACAACTAATGAAAAATCATCCCAGTCACCTGCCCACCGATTATCAAAGCGGGAAAAAAAGACGTTGGAAATCCCGTAAAAGGGCTCACAGAAGCACCCAAAAAAACAATTTGTAACTATTTTACAAACAACAAACCAGCGACAGCACAGGTATTGAGCACAGTGCCCACTGTCTCCACCAGTCAGACACAAGCAGCCCAGCTCCGAACACCTCAAAAAGGACTTTCACAATCAAAATGCCTAATAAAAATGGAGTCATCACAAGCCTCAAGGCACTCCCCATACCCAATACTTCAGGACAAAAAAGTTAATATAAAAAAGCAATTACAAACAAATGAGGAGCAAATAAGAGTCACCAGGCTGGTTGCAACCATGCCATCCACAAAGCTTCTACCATCCACCGAATGGTCTTCCCGACTTCAACCAACGATTATCAGCCAAGGCTCATTCAGTGCATTTAATTTCGCCAAAGAATCGGATCATCAGTTCCCAGCAATCCAACCCAGTATACCTCCTTTGGCAAGCACGAGAAAACAGCTTTTACTTCAGCACCAGTTAACCAACTAAACGAGCATGCCCCCCCCCCCCCAAGCACTGTACATCAACCTCTGAAGGATTGTTAGTAGGCAAGTTTACGTCACCCAAGTCAATACCCGCTGATATACAAACTCCGGCCATAGACTCCAACAAAACCAAACTATTGTTAACACCAGAGTATACCTCTCAAGGTCTGCACGACGTATTAAATCGCGGGAACATAATTCGGCTCTTCAAATCAAATCCAGACCTGTGCATGCTGGAATCAAAAGATATCCTTGCCATTGAATTTAAACCTACTACTGACCTTCATACGGGAGAATTAACCTTAATTACATTTGCATCCAAAGCCATAAGGAAACTGGTTCAATCAAAAGCTGACCAATTCAAAAACTGGGGAATAATTATAGCAACGCCCTGAGTTCCCCGATATCCTTCAATACTTGCTCTTAGCAAGATCCCAGTTTCAAGCACAAGCCATACCCCTTTTTTCAATTTTAAAGTCAGCCAGAAGTCGCTCCATAGTAGCCATCGATAAGTGCAGTGATGTTCAGCAAACAACCAGAAGCGCAGATTGGTCATGGCTGCCAGCAGACCTTTCCCAAATCAGGATCCATTGAAATAATACAGAACACAGTCTAGCAATCTGCTCCTGGAACATCAACGGTCTTTCATCAAAACTGCAATCTCCGGAAACAGTCAGATTCTTCAAAAAACAAATTATCTTTCTCCAAGGGTACCTGGAATTTACTCTGCCAGCCACAAGACCGAGCAAGTATGGAAGACAGTGTGGTGGGCTGTCTGTTTACGTGGCCTCTAGACTGTCAGTACATATTAGACACCTAAAATTTGATCTTGACTGAGTCACTAGCATCTTGGCCTACAATTTTCCTTCAGAGAATAAGCTACTATTGCTAAATGTTTACATCTCTCCATGCCCTAGCGAGAAAAAATCCAAACCGGACAGCCTGATCGAAATCCTATGTAAAATTTAAGTACATACAGCAGCATACCATGTTTAATCTTTGGAGATTTTAACACCAACCTTTTCTACAACCAGTTTGAAGACTTAGGAATCACCTTCCCAGCGGTCCCCCCTCATCTCGCCACACAAACATTACCACCCGGTCTCAGACCATCCAAACAGGGTGAATATGCAGCTCTTCAACTTAGCAGAGTAGGTTACTTAGTAATAAATGGTCGCTCATCCACAGATACCCCTCCGGCCTGCACAAGAACCAACAGGCAAACACACTCATTCCTGGACTTCACACCGACAAACAGCCAAATGTTCACCCTAATTGAGTGCCATCACACCGCAGCACTAGGGGGAAAGTGATCATCGACCCCAAATAATAATATTATCCTTTGACATCCCCCACCATCACGCACTTGCTCACACTATATCAGACTGTCACATGGTGAATCTAAGACAAATTAAATGTTCGTCAAGCGCTGTCCCTACTGTCATGGAGAAATGCTGTCATCTTCTATGTTCAAAAGGTGAAATTGATGTGCCTATTATCACCGGATGGCAAGTGCTTGTGAACAGTACATTAAACAAATTCCCCACCAAATCCCATTCCCGGCCAGACCCACCTCAACCTCGGATCTCTTGCGCAACGAATACGCTAAAAAAACAAAGAAATGCCACTCTGCGCTGGACTAGAAAAAGCCCGGGAAACATAACTTTATTCAATCATTACAAACAAGCTCAAAAAGCATTCAAGGCATCTGTCCGTAGAGACAAACAATCAGCATCAGACAAGTTATGGATGAAGTTAGTCCATGCCAGCAAAAAGTCCAACACAAAGTTATTTTGGAACCCTGTGAACAGAGGCCCGCTAGGAGGCAGAGGATGCACCACCGCAAACATAAGTGCAGACAACTGAACTACGTTTCTTTCCAACCACTTTTGAGAAAATTCAAGTGGGCAAGAGCCCCCTAGTCCTCATTTGACACTCAAATCCCGGTCATCACCCACCGATTATTATTCCACAGGAAACAGTGGGCCTATTACCTAGGCTGAAGGTGTCATGGACACACCATCATTTGAGGAGCCACAAAATGAATCCACCCCAGGAACTCTGACGACGCATGGAACTTTATTAAACAACATGGCCTGGATCATCAGGAAGGGCAGGTCAGATGCAGCACCCAGCCCCAATGGTCTACCTCAAGCGTTGTTTAAATCAGAAGAATCATTGTGGTCAGGTCTCCTCGCACCACTATTCTCAAACTGCAGGCTTAATGATCAAATCCTGGATTCTTGGAAAGGTGCCATCATTCATCCCATCTACAAAAGTGGTAAAAGAGATGACCCAAAACATTATAGAATGATAGCTCTCCTTGACATTGAATCCAAATATTATGCCGGCATCTTACTAGAACTGAGTTGAATTAACACAGCGTCTTCCCTTCAACCAGACCGACTTTGTAGCTAAGTGAAGCACAACCAGCAACTTACTGGCATTATCCGTATTGATGGAGAAGGCCGACGTCCGTTGTATGCATCTATATTGCTGCTTCATTGACTTTAAGGTGGCTTTCGACCGAGTGCCACGCGGCCACCTATGGCAAAAAATTGGTTCGCTGGAGTATACCCCCAGCCCTCTTACAAGCTATCATCCAACTCCACACACAGACCTGGATAAGGATAAGGTTGGGTGACGGGTCCCATGTCTCAAATAAATCCAAACAGGAAGTGGCGTCAAACAAGGCTGAGTCTTGGCACCCCTTCTTTTTAACCTGTTTATTTCTTACCTATCCCTCATACTTGGCACGGTCAACTCCCATCCGCCCCAACTGGACAGGACCCGCAAAAGCAACCTGCTATACGCAGACGACCTCGTGTTATTGAGCCACACAAAAGTTGGTTTGCAGAGGCTTCTTGACAAACTTCTAGCTTATACATCTGAAAAGGCCCTAGAATTAAACCTGTCAAAAACTAAAATAATTCAATTTAGCAAACAGAAACAGCAGAAAAGCAGATGGTTCTTTAATAACAAATGCATAAACACAGTGCCACACTACAAATATTTAGGAATTTTTCTTGATTCCAGAGCTTCTTTTACCACACAAAAAGACGACATCAAGTCTAAGGCACTGTCGCTGGAGGTTGCGTTGGCAAAACTCTCAAAACACCTACTAGGACCAAGCCTAACCCCTCTGCTCAAGGTGATGAAGGCCAAGATCACAAATTCTCTATCATATGGCCACGAGATTATGATGGGCTCAGCAAACATCGTACTTAATAAATCCATCACAAGAATCTTCAAGCGAGCATGGCGTTTGCCGAGGTCTTCATCTCCGACACAAGTCAGACTAGAACTCAGTCTGCTAGATCACAATGGTGTCGAGGCTGGTGCTTTTATTAAGTTCTGCAACAGGCTGCGTAATTCCAGGGAAACTAGTCTTGAGACCAAACTCTGGAACTAAATATTGACCAATGCCTCCAACCAAAAAACACCGGCACCACTTGGACCAATCCCTATAGCTCCTCGGAGTCTCGGAATACTGGGGAACAAACCCCTCACAACAGGCATTGAAGAGCGTAATCAAGCGAAGCGCTTGACTCTGGTTTTTCCACTCCAAAAGAGCAAAATTATCCAGAAGGAAGCACGCTTGGGCCGTCGTCTCAGACTATAAACCGGGAGTTGAGTCATCCTATCTATCAAGTACCTATTCAATCTTCTGGAAGGTCAAATTTATGGCCGTAAGGCTAGGAGAATGGCCCTTTTTAAAACATCTACCACAACGGTGGTGCCTTAATCACAAAATCGAATGTAGGGAATGCAGCTACCACTCTGAAAGCTTGGTGCACATAGCCTGTGCATGTCCAGCTCTGTTACATGACAGAATGACCCTATTGTGAGCTGAGTGGATTAAATTAGGCACTCGTACATGTCGCCAGGCAATAATGGCAGCTATGAACCAGGAAAACATAAAGCTGAACATCCGATTTACCAAATTTGTAGCCAGAGCTGTAAAAACGTTGGGGAAAGAAAAGGCAGCAATTCTTCCACCGGATGGTCCAGATATCACCCTGCAATAAAAACTCAAGCAGCCGCCGGTCCCCTTCAGCAAGGCCCACATGGACACCATGTTCAACATTTTAAAAACAGCTGTCATATTGACTCGTCCCCTTCTTTTAAACCTTCTTAAAACCATTCTGTGACTGCCATGTTACTTAATGAGCTTGATCTGTAAAGGACAAATGCACATTCAGACAATTTTATAATTTTATCTAATTTTACTGTTAGTCCATTGCACTACTGTTGTACTAATCAAAGTTCCTTTTCGCTCCTTTTTAAATTAATACATGTAAAGGCGAGTCATATGATCTTAACATTTTTGTTACGATTTTAAGTAATCAAACAATAAAACTTGAATTTGAATTTGAATTTGAATTTGACTGGCTGATCAAGGCAGCTACGTCTCAGGAAGCGCAATTGCATTTCAATCAGACTTCCAATCTCCTTCTTCGTTTGGGCCTCCACATCAACCTCACAAAGTCTGTCTCTAACCCTGTCCAATGTCTACAGTACCTAGGAGCCACCATCGATACACGCACGGCAAACATGTGTCCTTCAGGGGAGGGACGCTTATCGATCCTTTGGAAGGCTCAGGCTCTTATGACCATGCCTTCCCCCATGGCATCTTGTATCTTTCTCACTCCAAATGCACGCCTCCATTTGAGACCTCTGCAAGAATGTCTGGAGGATCAGTGGAACCAATAACTGGGAGAGTGGGAAGACAGGATTCAGCTGTCGCAGCAGATTCTCCAGTCCATCCGATGGTGGTGTTCTCCCCACAATCTCCTCCGGGGGATTCCCTTCCACAAGGAGAAACAGGCGCAAATCATAGTGATGGATGCGTTTCTCCATGGCTGGGGTGCACATTCCGAACACCTTCAGATACAGGGCACGTGGTCCCGGAAAGAGGTCACTTACCACATCAAGTTCCTGGAGCTTTGAGCAGTTCATTTGGCGCTGAAAGCCTTCCAGCTGTCGTTTCACACCAACTCCCTGCTACGACAACAATGTTCTACCTCAACAAGCAGGGGGGCTTGAGATCTCGAGCATTATCTCGGGAAGCCCAGACCATCTGAAAATGGCTATTGGCTAGGAACCTGACCATCACAGCAACTCACCTCCAAGGTGTTCAAAATGTTCAGGTAGACGAACTCAGCAGAGGTCGATCTGTTCCCTACTGCGGAAAACAGAAAATGTCGCAACTTCGCCTTCAGGTTTTACCAACCAGGGACACTGGGGAATGCTCTGTAGATCAACTGGTCAGGCGGCTTTCTCTACGCTTTTCCTCCTATTCCCCTGATCCCAACAATGCTGATCAAGTTCTCACAATCACAGGCCAAGATGATCCTCATTGCTCCGAAGTTGGAAGTCAGTGGTGGTTCACAGACCTATTCCACTGGTCTCTCCTGCCACATTTCTGTCTTCCATGCCGGCTGGACCTGCTAACAAAGTTCGGTGGACAGATGGTGCACCCCAACCTCTCGTCGTTGAATTTGGCTGCATGGCTCCTGAGTTAGTACAGTACGGACATTTGAATCTACCTCGGGACTGCATGGAGATATTGAAGGAGGCCAAACGGCCATCTACACGCACTTCCTATGCATATAAATTGAAGAGAATTTGCATCTGGTGTGCGTCTAAGAATGTGGATCCTACCTCCTGCAAGGAAAATGTCATCCTTCCTAACTTGCTACAGTTGGCTCAATCTGGCCTTCAGTTTCATTTGATTAAAGTTCACCTGGCAGCTTTAACTGCTTATAGGGAATGTCCTTCACAAACTTCCTTTTTTAAAATCCCAGTCATCAGCGATTTTCTTGAAGGATTGGTGTAATGACCGGATTTCCTGACCAAGTTATCAGCTCACCCACACTCCACAAACCCAGTCATCACGTAACTTCATCCCTTCCCAGACCCTATTTACAACAGTACCTGGGGTCCTTACCTGGGAATGGGGAACCCACACTATACACAAGCTTGCACAGCTAACATACCACTAAATCCTAGAAGAACTACGGAATTCCATCCTATATCCTATAATCTCACCTTATAGCCCCACAACAATCTGGCTTGGGCTAATCTACTCTCACTCGTGTCGAAGAGCAGCTCCAGCGTATAACGCCCTATCCTGAGCAATCTCTCTTTATAGTGTCCCCACTTGTAGTCCCACGACAATCCGACCCGGACTACTCCACCCCCTCGCTCCTCGGGGAGCAGCTCCAATATATAACACCCTATCCTGAGCGATCTCTCTTTATAGTGTCCCCACTATCCTATTAATACCTCCTGCTCTCTATTGGGAATTTCCTAAGTACCTAATATCTACTGGAAGTATCTTCTATCATATGAATTATTATCATCCCTCATGTAATGGATAGGAGATCCGATCCTCTCACACAAGAACTGCCAAATTATTACATTCAAGAATTCTTCCCTGATATGGTTCACACTCTCCCTTGTCATCAGTTACCTTCTCAGAAGGGAATGTCCCATCCTTCTGTTCGTCAGCACCTGGCTAAAAAGAAAGGTTAACTCTATCATGGAAACAATACTCAGATGCATTTATTAAGAACTGGGGTCCCTTTATTAAACAATAAAAATAAACATTGCATTATAAAGTCATAGTAACACCTAGCAATCTAAGCATAGCCTGAAAAGTAAATGAAAGAGTTAATGTATTTGCGCTCTGTAATAGCAGGACAGACTTCACCTTATAGTTCCGTAGTCCGGTTCTGGCTGTCGTCTGGGTCCCTCTCTCATCTATGCCTTGGCTCATCTCAGACTCTGCTCTGCACCCACGGATACACGTCTGCACCGCTATGCTCCTTCACCTCCGTCACCCCTCCAAAGCACTGGAACCCTTCTCTGGTCTTCGTCTCTGTCTCTCAGCACGGCACCGGTCAATCTGCACTGACTTCTCCTCTCCCATGAACTGTCTTCACTTCCAAGCTTCAATCGAATGATATAGTTTCCACTACTCTGAGAAACATCCGTTCAACTAACCTCTTCACTCTGATTATTCCAATTCTGGTTACAAACTAACTCCAACTGCTCTAACAGACCAATTTGCGATGTAGCTTCGGTCTCTTCAAAGGATCGTCTGCGTGTGTCTACCAAGAATCATCTGCCGCTCCTACCTTTCTGCATTTCGATAATATAGAGAGCCCTTCGTTCGTGGAAATTTCCAGACAGTAACCTGCCGCCCATCAGACTCCTGTACCAGGCCCCGGGCTCTCGACGCTCCCACAGTGGCCACCTGTTGTTTCGTCTTAACCCGAGCTCCGTTTACATTCCTCCGATAAGGGCCAGCTCTGACCGGTTCCTCTCCAGCGAACAACAGCTCATAACTAAAATATTACTCTTGACCTACAAGCGCCTCGTGCAGCCGAGGCAGAAAGGAAAATGGAGTCTCTCTCGTTTGGGCCTTGCAGGCCCGAAAAGGATGAAAGAGACGCACAGCTCTGTCAAAGTACATAGGCAAGCCCTACCAATAGGTAATCTACCTCCTAATATAAGCCTTCAGGCCTGCAAACGATGTAAAGGGCACAGAATTATGTCAAAGTCAATAGGCAGACTCTAAGAATAGGCTAAGAAAAGGGATCTATCCACTATACTAAGATGGTAGTAGACCACAGTCACCATCACTCAGAAAATAGAACAAATTATCCGGTCACTACATTCCACCCTTGACTGTCGTCTACTAACAGCTTATACTAAAGTCAAAATACAATTTAAAGAGAACGAACATCTGATGAAGAATAATAAGAAACAAAACTAACAGACCTAGACATAGTGTGGGGCCTAAAAATCTGGACAAAGGAAGGGACACATTGAATACAACAACAAATAGTGACTAAAATGCAAATAGCAATCAAGACACCCCCCAACACTTGTCGCTGGGAGTTTAAATCAGGCAACCAATTGAAAAGCCAATCAAACCACCCTTGATCTATATGTTGCCTAACTTCTTCAGTTAATTCATGAAGTTTGTCAATATGGGATTGAATGGATCTGGAATGATCCGACAAATTAAAACAGCAAAGGCCTTCAAAATCTGAACAGCCATGACCATGTTTGAGTAGAAGATAATCTATTGCAGCTCTATTTTGTAAAATGGCTCTACGCGCACCGTGAGCATCTAATAAAAGGTCAGATAAGAAAGCAGAAGTATGGTTAATAGACTTAACCATCCAGGAAGCAATTTTTCCAATTGATTTAGCATTATATACTGATAATGCAGGAACACCTACAATGGTATAGAGTCAAAATATTGAGTTTTTATTATCGACTAGACATAATATCGAGTAAAAAATATAGAATGGACATAATATCGACTAGACATAATATAGACTACCAAAATATCGACTAGAAAATTTAATATCGAATAGAATGGACATAATATCGAATCAAAAATATAGAATGGACATAATATCGACTAGACATAATATATACAACAAAAATATCGAATTTTAGGTAAGTTAATATTCATTTTTATTTTTTGTGTAATATAATTCTGTAGCCGGTTGTGGGTTTATAGGGGAATAGGGTGGGAAGTAATTTAATTATAATTAATTAAATATGTTATTATATTTATTGTTATTTATTTAGAATTAATTGTTAATTAATTATTAATTGGTAATTAATTAAAATATAATTGGTAATTAATTTTATTGAATAATTGATAAATATTTTATCTTAGTAATTTATTTTCTGTAGCGGGTTGTGGGTTTATAGGGGAATAGGGTGGGAAGTAATTTAATTAATTATTAATTAAATATGTTAATTAATTAATTGGTATTTATTTTGAATTAATTGTTAATTAATTTTTAATTGATAATTAATTAATTGTTAATTGATCATTAATTTTAATTAATTGTTTAATTGACAATTATGTGAATAATATTATTTTATTTTCTGTAGGGGGTTGTGGGTTTATAAGGGAATTGGGTGGGAAGTAATTTATTCATCAATAATTATATATGTTATTATATTTATTGTTATTTATTTAGAATTAATTGTTAATTAATTATTAATTGGTAATTAATTAAAATATAATTGGTAATTAATTTTAATTGAATAATTGATACATATTTTATTTTAGTAATTTATTTTCTGTAGCGGGTTGTGGGTTTATAGGGGAATAGGGTGGGAAGTAATTTAATTATAATTAATTAAATATGTTAATTAATTAATTGGTATTTATTTTGAATAAATTGTCAATTAATTTTTTATTGGTAATTAATTAATTGTTAATTGATAATTAATGTTTATTAATTGATAATTATGTGAATAATATTATTTTATTTTTAGTAGCGGGTTGTGGGTTTATAGGGGAATAGGGTGGGAAGTAATTTAATATAATTAATTAAACATGATAATAAATAATTTGGTATTTATTTTAAATAAATTGTTAATTAATTTTTAATTGGTAAATAATTCATTCTTAATTGGTCATTTTAATTTATTAATTGAATAATTTATAATTATGTGATTTATATAAATTTATTTTCACTAGAGTGGGGATATTAAAATTTACCCCTATGCTCTCCAACGCTTTCCCTACTGTTGCACTGTCTGGAGTGAGAATATTAATTGTTACCACTACGCTATCCAACGCTTTCCCTACTGTTGCACTCTCTGGAGAGGAAATAGTAATTTTTACCCCTACGCTATCCAACGCTTTCCCTACTGTTGCACTCACTGGAGTGGGAATAGTAATTTTAACCCTTACGCTATCCAAAGCTTTCCCTACTGTTGCATTCGCTGGAGTGAGAATAGTAATTTTTACCCCTACGCTATCCAACGCTTTCCCTACTGTTGCACTCTCTGGAGTGGGAATAGTAATTTTTACCCCTACGCTATCCAACGCTTTCCCTACTGTTGCACTCTCTGGAGTGGGAATAGTAATTTTTACCCCTACGCTATCCAACGCTTTCCCTACTGTTGCACTTACTGGAGTGGGAATAGTCATTTTTACCCCTACGCTATCCAACGCCTTCCCTACTGTTGCACTCTCTGGAGTGGGAATAGTAATTTTTACCCCTACGCCATCCAACGCTTTCCCTACTGTTGCACTTACTGGAGTGGGAATAGTCATTTTTACCCCTATGCTATCCAACTCCTTCCATACTGTTGCACTCTCTGGAGTGGGAATAGTAATTGTTACCCCTACGCTATCCAACGCTTTCACTACTGTTGCACTCATTGGAGTTGGAATAGTAAATTTTACCCCTACGCTATCCAATGCTTTCCCTACTGTTGCACTCGCTCGAATTGGAATAGTAATTTTTACTCCTACGCCATCCAAGCTTTCCCTACTGTTGCACTCTCTGGAGTGGGAATAGTAATTTTTACCCCTACGCTATCCAACGCTTTCCCTACTGTTGCACTCGCTGGAATGGGAATAGTAATTTTTACCCCTACGCTATCCAACGCTTTCCCTACTGTTGCACTCGCTGGAGTTGGAATAGTAATTTTTACCCCTACGCTATCCAACGCTTTCCTTACTGTTGCACTCTTTGGAGTGGGATTAGTAATTTTTACCCCTACGCTATCCAACTCTTTCCCTACTGTTGCACTCGCTGGAGTGGGAATAGTAATTTTTACCCCTACGCTATCCAACGCTTTCCCTACTGTTGCACCCGCTGGAGTTGGAATACTAATTTTTACCCCTACGCTATCCAACCCTTTCCCCACTTTTGCACTCTTTTGAGTGGGAATACTAATTTTTAACCTCACGCTATCCAACGCTTTCCCTACTGTTGCACTCGTTGGAGTTGGAAGAGTCATTTTTACCCCTACGCTATCCAACGCTTTCCCTACTGTTGCACTCTTTGGAGTTGGAATAGTAATTTTTACCCCTACGCTATCCAACGCTTTCCCTACTGTTGCACTCGCTGTAGTTGGAATAGTAATTTTTACCCCTACGCTATCCAACGCTTGCCCTACTGTTGCACTCTCTGGAGTGGGAATAGTAATCTTTACCCCTACGCTATCCAACGCCTTCCCTACTGTTGCATTCTCTGGAGTGGGAATAGTAATTTTTACCCCTACGCTATCCAACGCTTTCCCTACTGTTGCACTCTCTGGAGTAGGAATAGTAATTTTTAACCCCTACGCTATCCTATGCTTTCCCTACTGTTGCACTCACTGGAGTGGGAATAGTAAATTTAAACCTCTCGCTATCCTACGGAAAAAAATTGTATACGTTTTGTTAATAGTATGTATATATATATATATATATATATATATATATATATATATATATATATATATATATATGTTGAAATTTTTTTTTTAAGTTACAATAATTATTTATTAATTTTAAGTTTATTTAAGTATTTTAAGTATGTTTAAATAAATGATATTTATTATTATAGTACTTTAAAATTACTTTTAAGATATTTTAAAAATTCGATATTTTGACTGTCTATATTTTTTCCTATCGATATTTTGGAGTCGATATTTTTGTACTTACCTGTTTGTAGATAGGAAGTCGATATTCTGGCATTCTATATTTTTACCTCGATATTTTGGTAAGTCGATATTTTGACTCTCGATATTCTGTCAGTGATCCACCTACAATAGAGATAGCTAAGCTAAGATATTCAGATGCAGAAAATAAATGTAATGAGGAATCACAATTTGCTGTTAAAGATAAGGCATCACGTGTGGTTCGGGAAATCACATTAGGATGTGAGGAAAACATTAATAAACTCAATCTGGTAATGGCACAAGGACCTCCAGTAATATTTGCAGGAATATAGGGCCAAGATGTGTTGCCACAGGAAAATACCCATCCAGTTGGTAATAATACAGTGCGATAGTGACTAGCTGTAACTACAAGACGTCTACAAGTCATATTATTTTTAACAGAAATACATGATGTACGTGTTGTAGTAAAGCACAAAGTCCTTTCATGGGCTGAAAACGAAGTAGCATTATTGAGTCTTAATTGAACGCATTTGCCTATGATCCTGGGATCACAGGTCATAAAGAAACAAAGATCACCTTCAGTCATATTGTAAGTTGTGACTAGGGAATTGAAAGGGGGTTGTGAATCAGTCAGAACTGTACATAAAGCACAGTAATCATAGGCCGCAAAGTCACTGAAAATTACATTAGGATGAGCATCAGTTAAGTTGAAAATATGGGCAATTGTTTCCATAGAAGCTGGGACAGCAACCAAGCAGGGTTCTAGAATATCAGTCACTGAATGCATGGGGGTTAAACAGAAATGGTTTGAATCAGTGAGTTTGTTCGCAAGTGTAATCCAAAAGTTCGATGAGGAATCCCAAGATGCAGAAGAACGAGGTCTTCGGTCCAAGGAATTATTCTGGTCCTGGGGGCCCTCCCGTCTCCCGGCGCAGCAAACCAAAAGGAGTCCAGCGACGACACCTCCGGCAACAGCAATCCATGCGGTGGTCTAGGAGAACGGAAACAAATTCAGGTATTATTCATTCTCGCAAATAGAATTTGTCAGCTGGAACTACATCCCAGCCATCTTGCCCTGGCCTCATCACTAGGACAGTATTGTCCCGACCTGTTGCAATAATTTCAGCCTATTCAGGGGGATTTGTAGGCGACTGAACCCACACTCTCGCTCCGGGATTATCAGTGGAGACAAAACCCTTTTTTCCACGAACAGTTAACAGAGTTGGGGCAGTGCCTTTTTGAATCTCACCGCTGAAGACAGGCATAATTATCAATTGAGCAACTCGGTCTTTTTTGTGCATCAATAAATCAGAGTCACCACTATTTAACAGGATCACTTTAATCTCTCCCTGATAATCACTGTCAATGACACCTCCGAGCACCTGGACACCTTTTAAGGCTAAGCCAGATCTCAGAGCAATTAATCCAAAATGTTCAACTGGTATTTGAACACCAATTCCGGTTTCCACAAAAGTAATGTCTCCTTTCTTTAAAGTAATGGTGTTCCTAGAATGCAGGTCCTAGCCTGCAGAACGTGGGGTCGCTCTACATGGAGCTAGAGCTCCAGGGAAAATCTCCCAATACATCACTGTACTCTCAATAGTATTTGGTTTAGCATCAATAGCTGGAGGAAATAAACGCATTAATGGGGAAGTAGAATTCAGATAAGGGCGATTGTTCAGAATTAATAATGCATCATACAAATGATCTCTCCAGTTCTTAAAAGTTCCATCTGAAAGCTTACGTAATTGATCTTTCAACAAGCCATTCATTCTCTCCACAAGGCCTGCGGCCTGTGGGTAATAAGGTATATGGAACACCCATTCAATGTTGTTTTCCACACAGAATTCTTGCACTAGTTTACCTTTGAAATGAGATGCGTTGTCAGACTGTATTTGAAGTGGAACAACATAGTACAACATAATCAACTCCAACGTTTTAATAGTGTTTAATTGGGTAGCTCTTTTACAGGGAAATGCTACTAAAAGATCACTGAAAGTATCTACAACTGTACAAACATATTGACAATTTTTACTCATGGGAAGAGGACCGATATAATCCATTTGCCAAATCTGTGCAGGGGATTTTCCTCGATGTAATTGACCTCTCACAATTTGGGGCACTTCTCGCTGTCTAGAGTGCTGACATATGGGACAATGAAGTATGGTATCTTTAATCAAATTGAGAGGAATATGAATTCCTCTGTCAGCATCCCACCTGCTAGTGATTCTTTCTCCAAAATGTCCTGACTTCTGGTGGGCCCATTTCGCCAATCCCGCCAAATCAAAATCTTGTTTGTCCACCATTGCCTCAGAAATTTTAGATTTCTCATCTGCAATTTGGTGAAAAAGTTTGTCAAGGGAGTCTACGTGTGTATGAGCATCAACATGAAAAACTGTCACATTACTCTGAGGAAGTAGTTCCCAAATCTCTTGCCACAAGTGCTTACCCCAAAGCTCTTTTGAATGAAGTTTTCAGTCATGGGAATGCCACATCGGTAACCAAACCGCTAAACCATTGGCAGTGGACCAAGAATCAGTAAAAATGTGACATGTACCAGGCAATTCTTGTTTCAAAACTTGATAGACAGCATATAGCTCAGCGAACTGACTACTTTTCCCTTCACCTGTGGTACTTAGCAGTTTTTGTGTGATCGGATTGTAGGATACAGCCTTCCAATGCCTTTTCTCTCCTATGTACCTCGCTGAACCATCCGTAAACCATACATGTTTTCTGTCCTCCACGGACAAATCATCAAACTGCTTACCCCACTTAACAGGGGATTCCTGTACTATAGGTAGGGAGTAATCACTTTCTGCTTCTCCTGACGGCGCCTGCTCCACTTGCTTATGTAACACTGCAACACCCTTCGGTCCTACACGTGCTCTGTCTTGTATATACCATTTCCACTTGATTATACTCGCTTCTTGACCATGTCCAATTCTGTGAGTTTTTGGTGAACTCAAAACCCATTGCATGATAGGAATTTCAGGTCTCAAAATCACATCATGTCCTAAAGTCGATTGCTCGGTATCCACCGGAGCCCAATAGCATGCAAGTAACTGTTTCTCAAATGGGGTATAACGCTCACCAGCATCGGGTAGCTTTTTAGTCCAGAAACCTAACGGTACTTTTGTCTTGCCTTGTTTTTGCCACAAACTCCAATTCGCATACGGGCCTTGCACAGACACATTCAAATCCACATCACCATCACGTACAGGCCACAAATCCAAAGCATGCTGAATTGCTTCTTTCGCCAAATCAAACGCATCTTGCTGCGGTTTATTCCATTCAAATGCATTCTTTTTACGGGTAACTTTGTACAAAGGTGCTAAGATCTGACTCAAATGTGGGATGTGCTGACGCCAAAAGCCAAATAAACCAATAAATCTCTGTGCTTCCTTTCTATTTTGCGGGACTGCAAATTCTGCAATTTTCTGTTTCACTTGCGGAATTACTTCTTGATTTCCTTCATGCCAAATAATACCTAAAAATTTCACATTTTGTGCTGGACCTTGCAATTTGTCTGGATTCATCTCCCAACCTCTATTTTGTAAATGAGCTACGATTTGGTCTAATTGGGTCTGAACCATATCCTGTGTGTCACCTTAATTAAAATGCGTGTATCAAGAGGGAGAGAGAGGACCAGAAAGCTAGTCCATATCCCCCGGTTTATATATTGTAAATCAAAAAGAGACTAGCTTAATTAAACAAAGAGAAAACAAAAAAATTGATTTAATTTTTTCAAGGACTCAAGTATGTTTCGTCACGGGTTAGTGGCACCTGGTAGGTGTGCTCATGAAGCCCTCACCCACCAACCTAGTTGGTGGCATGCTTCATCATCGGGCCCACCCAGTGACACCTAGCGTGTCCCGGGTGTGCTTCGACGCCTGATTACAGCGGAGCAGGTATGTCGCTGTGTGTGCGGTGAAGACTGTTATGAATAGTGAATTTAAAACGGCTTGGCGGGGATCCCAGTGCCCGGGGGCAAATTATACTTTAATGGCTGGGTCACCGTCAGCGGTTAAAAATAAGGCTGTTGGATGTTAGAGGCGAGTTACGACCTCCCACATCCTGGGATGTGTCAACATGTTTCAGCCAGTGCCTTATGAATAAGCTGGCTTTCTTCAGGACGGGTAAAAAGGTGTGTGCAGTTAAAACTAGTGGGTGTATATTTCAGACTATGTGTATACACGCCCTAAAGTGTTTTTCTATGTGTGAGTGGGGGATTCCCATCTCAGAAAACACACTAGTTTTTCAATAGTGCTACTTCAAGGTTTGAGAAGTGGCATGGGTTGACCAGAATTCTTGGTCAGAGCCTGCCGTAGACCTGTAGTGCAGGCTCTGACCAAGAATTCTGGCTCTTGGTGGCCAACGGCCTTAGGAAAAGCCCCCATACCGACGGACCACGCACGGAACCTGGGCTTCATCCTGGACTCCTCACTCTCGATGACCAGACAAGTCAACGCCGTCTCATCATCATGCTTCAACATCCTACGCATGCTCAAAAAAACATTTTGCTGGATCCCCACCGAAACAAGAAAAACAGTCACCCACGCACTGGTTACAATCCGTCTGGACTACGGAAACACCCTGTACGCCGGTACCACCGCAAAACTGCAGAAAAAACTCCAACGCATCCAAAATGCTGCAGCCAGACTCATACTTGACATCCCTCGCACAGACCACATCTCCGTTCACCTGAAAGACCTTCACTGGCTCCCCGTCAACAAAAGAATAACGTTCCGTCTCCTCACCCACGCACACAAAGCCCTATACGAACTCGGACCTGATTGTCTCAACACGCGCCTTTCCTTCTACACCCCCACCCGCCAGCTGCGTTCGTCCAACCAAGCCCTCGCCGCTGTTCCGCGCATCCACAAAGCCACCATGGGGGGAAGATCCTTCTCATACTTAGCGGCCAAAACCTGGAATTCCCTTCCCATCCATCTCCCCCTCACTCAAAACCACCTAGCCTTCAGAAAACAGCTTAAAACCTGGATATTCGATAAGTAATCCTCCCCCCTTTCCCCAAGCGCCTTGAGACCCTCTGGGTATGTAGTGCGCTATATAAATTCTGACTTGACTTGACTTGATCAATGTGTCAGACGTATTCAGAAAAATCGCAGTTTTCATCACTTCCTCTTACAGTCTCTGCGAGGCATCTCTCAAAGTATACCACAGCTTGTCATTCAAGGGCCAATCAGATTCAGTAGGGTATTTATGATTACAACCTTCCGTTGCCAATTGAAGTAAACTAACCTGACCAGCATTAGCATAAGTCCGAAAATGATCTTGTACAGTAGAATCGGAACTCAAAGAACAAAATTTGAGCGAGTCTCCCATGTCCAACATGATGCCAGCAGCACCCAATTCAAAAAGACGCACCATCCATGTAAGTAAGATGAACTACGGAATTCCATCCTACATCCTATAATCTCACCTTATAGCCCCACAACAATCTGTCTTGGGCTAATCTACTCTCACTCGTGTCGAAGAGCAGCTCCAGAGTATAACGCCCTATCCTGAGCGATCTCTCTTTATAGTGTCCCCACTTGTAGTCCCACGACAATCCGGCCCGGACTACTCTACCCCCTCGCTCCTCGGGGAGCAGCTCCAATATATAACACCCTATCCTGAGCGATCTCTCCTTATAGTGTCCCCACTATCCTATTAATACCTCCTGCTCTCTATTGGGAATTTCCTAAGTACCTAATATCTACTGGAAGTATCTTCTTTCATATGAATTATTATTATCCCTCATGTAATGGATAGGAGATCCGATCCTCTCACACAAGAACTGCCAAATTATTACATTCAAGAATTCTTCCCTGATATGGTTCACACTCTCCCCTGTCATCAGTTACCTTCTCAGAAGGGAATGTCCCATCCTTCTGTTCGTCAGCACCTGGCTAAAAAGAAATGTTAACTCTATCATGGAAACAATGCTCAGATGCATTTATTAAGAACTGGGGTCCCTTTATTACACAATAAAAATAAACATTGCATTACAAAGTCATAGTAACACCTAGCAATCTAAGCAGAAAAGTAAAGGAAAGAGTTCATGTATTTACGCACTATAATAGCAGGACAGACTTCACCTTATAGTTACGTAGTCCGGTTCTGGCTGTCGTCTGGGTCCCTCTCTCATCTGTGCCTCGGCTCATCTCAGACTCTGCTCTGCACCCACGGATACATGTCTGCACCGCTATGCTCCTTCACCTCCGTCACCCCTCCAAAGCACTGGAACCCTTCTCTGGTCTTCGTCTCTGTCTCTCAGCTCTGCACCGGTCAATCTGCACTGACTTCTCCTCTCCCACGAACTGTCTTCACTTCCAAGCTTCAATCTAATGATATAGTTTCCACTACTCTGAGAACCATCCGTTCAACTAACTTCTTCACTTTGATTATTCCAATTCTGGCTACAAACTAACTCCAACTGCTCTAACAGACCAATTTGCGATGTAGCTTCGGTCTCTTCAAAGGATCGTCTGCGTGTGTCTACCAAGAATCATCTGCCGCTCCTACCTCTCTGCATTTCGATAATATAGAGAGCCCTTTGTTCGTGGAAATTTCCAGACAGTAACCTGCCGCCCATCAGACTCCTGTACCGGGCCCCGGGCTTTCGATGCTCCCACAGTGGCCACCTGTTGTTTCGTCTTAAACCCGAGCTCCGTTTACATTCCTCCGATAAGGGCCAGCTCTGACCGGTTCCTCTCCAGCGAACAACAGCTCATAACTAAAATATTACTCTTGACCTACAAGCGCCTCGGGCAGCCGAGGCAGAAAGGAAAATGGAGTCTCTCGCGTTTGGGCCTTGCATGCCCGAAAAGGATGAAAGAGACGCACAGCTCTGTCAAAGTACATAGGCAAGCCCTACCAATAGGTAATCTACCTCCTAATATAAGCCTTCAGGCCCGCAAACATTGTAAAGGGCACAGAATTATGTCAAAGTCAATAGGCAGACTCTAAGAATAGGCTAAGAATAGGGATCTATCCACTATACTAAGATGGTAGTAGACCACAGTCACCACCACTCAGAAAATAGAACAAATTATCCGATCACTACAATTGGAAAAGATGTTTCCTCCCATTAGGCGTCCTTCGCCTCCTTGGGAGCTCAATGTGGTTCTTTCTCGACTGATTAGGGAACCGTTTGGATCCATACATAAGGCTTCTCTTCAGCATCTCTCTTGGAAGACAGCTTTCCTTGTGGCCATAACTTCTGCCATATACGGTTTTTTCATTCCTCTAAGGTAATTATGAGGTCTCAGCCTAGGTTCTTCCTTAGTTTCATGTGAACCAAACTCTTACATTGCCACCATTTTTTCAGAATCCTTCTTCTCCTGCTGAGAGGTCGCTTCATTCCATTGATGTCAGGAGGGTCTTGAAGTTCTATTTAAACAAGACTAAGGATACTCGTAGATCAGACCTATTATTTGTAAACTATGGCTCAGTCCGGACTGGTCTAGCTACCTCCAAACAATCCATTTCTAGGTGGATTGTTTCCTGTATTCAGTTGTGTTACCAGGAAGCCAACAAGACTCTTGTTAGTAAGTCTAGGGCTCACTCTACAAGAGGTAAAGCAGCTACAGCGGCTTTACTCCGTAACATACCTATTTCAGAAATCTTTAAGGCTGCCACTTGGAAGTCAGTCCATACATTTACTAAGCACTACTGCCTAGACACTGATGCTAGGGCAGATGCTCAGAATGGGCAGGCTTCAATACGGAATCTATTTGCACAATAGTGAGGTTATTCTTTGTTTGTTCCACCACTGGGGTTTTGTTTTGGGATGGGCTTGCTAGTCTATTCACATGATTATGACTATACACGGAAATCCCCAACAAGAGAAGGAATAGTTTCTTACCTGTAACTCCAGTTCTCTTGTAGGGGTATTTCCGTGAAAGTCATAAGCAACCCGCCCTCCTCCCCGGTGGCAGAAACAGATGTACCCAGGACTCAGCAGGCATTGGTACTCAGAAAGTAATGAAAGTAACTGCCTCTGGCTATGCATCATGGGATACCGGGGGTCTCTGGAGACTCTTAAAGGCACGCTATCCATTTACAGACACATAATGGCAGCCTACGGGGGCTTCACTGTCCAACCCTTTCATCTCTGTCATGAAAAAAAGGAATTTTTTGAAAGGGAGTTTTCTATGTGTTGAAACTCAGTAAAATTACTAAATTTAAAAGTTAACTGGCTATCTTTGTTCACTTCAAGGTGAAGTAATGGCCAGTGTAGCCTGGTTAGTTAGGCTGCATTATTGTCATTTTATCTATTAAGTGTCTATACAGGCCTTCCTGAAGAAAGGCAGAAGATGACAACTTACGAAGATATCTAATTAAGTGCTCCGGGGTGCACGCACATGGGTGGGACTATTTACATGATTATGACTATCACGGAAATAACCCTACAAGAGAACTCGAGTTACAAGTAAGAAACTATTCCTTACCACCCATCTCAACAAGTGGACATTATTCGTTGATCTGGCCTTAAGCAGTCCTTGTTCCTAATAAAGGAACATAAAAACTTTACTGGATCCAATCCTTTAACCTGACACATACTTTTGCCCAGTGTGTCAGGAGCTATGGAACCCCATAGGGGCTAAGAAAACTTTCAGCCCTGGATAACTTTTCATCACAACATTGCTGAGTGTGCATACTTCTAGAAGAACAAAGTAAATTGTTAAATAAGATGTTGAGCCGTGTAAAGACTGCCACTGAGACACTTGATTGTTCTGATGCATACTCATCCTTCACTCTTCCCTGACCATTAATTCCAAACCACTAAAATAACCAGCACATTTTACTTACTCAACTCCTGCGATGAGAGCTATGTTTTAACGTCGAACCAATTCTAGCCTAAATCTTCCAACTCAATTTAAAAGATATTTCTTTTATAGAGTTCTGGAAAACTGCATCTAGGTAGTCTTTCCAATTACTCTGTGTGATATATATTTTATTTCATTTGTTTCAGCTCATTAATAAAACGTAAAATGATCACTATTCTGAAGTGCTTTTCTTGCATGATATCAACATGAGTGCATACTGAATGAATGAATGAATGAATGAAACAACTTATAAAGCTCACGAATACCCGAAGGCGTCAAGTACATAGCTTGATGAAGGCATGGTTTTTCCACAATTTGTGTTCTATCACTAGTTATGCTACCCAGATCTATGTTTACTAATGATGCCATAGTTCTTTAAATAAAGGCTGGCCTATTACTGAAAAACATCCACTAATTTGCAGTAACAAGTCAAGCAAGTGCACAAACTTTGGAAAGTATGTAGCTTGGACCATGTAGGTCCACATACACCAGGACCTTATCGCGAGTTCCCTCTTATGTTCCTCATTAACGCCACGCCTCTGGAGGTACTCATACCGAGGTGGCGATAACCCTGGAGCAGCAGAAAAACGGAGGACTGCGAGTGGGTCCAATTCCCAAGAAAATCCTTATTTTCCCCTCTTTTCTGTCTTGGAGATTTCACAGGCTTGAAGCAGATGGACTCTCCTGGATGAAAACAATATGTCATTGATTAGTCGTGTAGTTACTGTCCCCACTGGAAGTAAAGATGCACTGTAAGGAAGTACCAAAAGAAGGATGAAATCTTCACGCACTTTTGCTTTTTACTGGCACCAACTTTAGGAACTGCCTGGTAGGCTTAGCTAACTGGATGGACCACAGTTGTTTGAAACTAAATGCTCGAAAAACAGAGGTGCTGATTGTAGGAAAACAACATTCCATCTGGTTCACCATGTGGTGCCCTGATATGTTGCGGCCCATTCCAAATCCTAAAGCGAAGACCAAAAACCTGACGATATGGTTTGATAACCATCTGTCTTTTGGTAACCAGATCATCAGCCTGCTGCAGCTGAAAAAAAACCTGCGATTCAAGCCCTCTTGGTGTCTAGATTGGACTGCTGTATTGTGCTCTTCCTTGGTATTACCAAAGGTAGAATGAGAACACTCTATGTGCAGACTGCGGCAGCAAGGATGTTGCTTAACATCCCTAGATTCTAACTCATAGGTTCTGCCCTTAGAGAAATACATTGGCTTCCCATGAGGGAAAGGATCTCCTTTGAGGCTCTTTGGGGCCGATTCAGAGAACTAACTCCTAAACTTACTACTTTTGGTATTCACAGGAGGCATTTAGTAGTAGTAAAGTTAGGATTTTGTCTTAAGTTAGACTTAAGACAAACTTAAAACAGACTTAAGACAGACTTAAGACAAACTTAAGACAATCTTAAGACAAACTTAAGACAAACTTAAGACAAACTTAAGACAAACATAAGACAAACTTAAGACAAACTTAAGACAGACTTAGGACAGACTTAGGACAGACTTAAGACAAACTTAAGACAAAATCCTAAAAGTCTGTCTTAAGTCTCTTAAATTTGTCTTAAGTCAAACTTAAGTCTATCTTAAGTTACTACTACTAAATGCCTTCTGTGAATACCAAAGTAGTAAGTTTAGGATTTTGTTTTAAGTTAGTTCTGTCAATCGGGCCATTTGTTTTTGTCATAGGATTCTGAACTCAAGGGATCCCTGTTATTCATTCCCCCTGATACAACCATATCAGCCCAATTGCTGCTTAACGTCCTCTGATTCTGGTTTGGCTGTGGTTCCAAGGAAAGCTAGAGCACGTCTAGGACGGCGCTCCTTCATCTATCTTGCCACTAAACTTTTGAACACACTGAAGGGCGGTCCAAAATTATTTTCAGGAAGAAGTTAAAAACCTGTTTTTTCATACAACTCTAAGACGAATTTCCTCTAGGTAGAATCCTTTGTAGCCACCTTTCCGTGTTGGAATCCTAGCGCGGCGACACTCTGTTGGAGTAACCATTGTGCTCCTCAAATTGCTTACGTTACATTACAAATGTATTATTGCTAAGGCTCCGAAGATGTAATATAGAGGCTAACTAACTTAATTTGTGAGTGTGTGTGAGTTTATGTTTGTGCACATGTCCTCACGTTTGTGGGCGTGAGAGGCGTGGCAGGATATATATGGCTATTTTTCATAGGGAAGAATAAACTCTGAAAAGGGCACTGCAATTTTATGGTATTACCAAACTGATAGGGGGATATTTACTAACATTTCACGCAATGCAAATGTTGCTGTGCTGCATTGTGTGAAAGGGACAGAGCTGAACTTCACCATATTTTCAATATATGGTGCAGTTCAGCTCTCTTCTAGCACTGGCACACTTGTGGATGCCTAGCGCCAACACAGGCACCCTAGTGCCATGGTATAAGGGTGCCTGTATTACGGACAGGATTGTTTTTGTGCAGGAAGAATGACCTTCCTGCTCAAAACATCCTCATAGGCATACGCCTCTTGTTATGTGTGCTACAGAATGCAGCACAAAAATTAAGATATTTCTTCTTCTTAGCGCTCTCCCGAGTAGGCTCACCATTTGGCGCAAACGCACGTTTACTGACTTAAGTAAATCTCGGTTTGTGTCAAACTCCTGGGGTGGATGCCCCATGCTCCCCGGTGAAACGTCTCCTCGACAGGGCCGGACTGTCAACCACCACCGGCCCTGGCAAAGTGCTCGGCCGGTCTCCCCTCCCCACTCAGGTTGGGGGGGTGGAGGTGCCGCCGAGCTCTATGCCAGGGCCGGTTTTCGGCCGATTTTGGTACAGAGCCGATATGCTACAAAAACGGCCCGGTAACAAAAACGGCACACAGGGACCCAAAACCGGCCCCCACCCGTGCGTTGCACCGGGGGATTGCCCGGTGCCCACTATGGCCAGTCCAGGCCTGCTCCTCGATGCAAAGTAAGACAAGGCAGCGCTATACGTGGCATTGCATTACTTTTTCTTTTACCAAGCCACGTAAATCAGGCTTTGCACGGCTTAGTAGATCTTGAAATACATCAGGACTCCCCCTAAAAAGGGACCCAAACCCGACACAAACAGTTTGTAATTCTGGGCTTCAGTTTTGCTATTTCCTGTGCCTAATGATGGCTCAGACTATGTTCTGCTTGGTACCCAAAATGGCCGCCCTCAGGCACTATAAGAAACAGCGCCCTCTGACCTCTGTCTTGTAATTGCAAGATTACAGCAGCCATTACTGTTTGAGAGGGACAGGAAAAGGCAGAAATGATTTGAACACACACCAGTAAACGCTCCTTTAATTGTAACCCTTTTTCATGGGCCATCCATCATGGCCCTGTCATCCGCAGTGTTATTAACGACATTGTAATAATGACGAGCATAAATTCAGCGAAAGAGTCCTGCTGTTTTATGACACCAAATGAATGAACTTTACAACCATTTAAATCCAGGGTGGTTCTGCACTGTTATTTGTCTCCCAGGGTCTGGCAGCGTTTTATCACCGCAGCTATTGCATTTTTACTGCTGATAGTCAATATTGATTTTAATATTACATTTCTCTTTTAACACGTGTCTATAAAACGTCAAGGTTAATAGAATAAACTAACATTGAAATGTTGCAAGGCCCCCCGATTACTGTTACAGCAACGAGCGTAAAAGACACAGCCCTATTTCAAGAGAAACGTGGGAAACCAGGAAAATAGCCAGAGGTCACACAGGGAAATGGGGAAGCGATGACTTTTTGTTTGCAAGAAATTCAGCAGAGAAATAGTGAATGGCAGTTCTCAGTCAAGGGCAGTTTTTGTTTTCATGCATGCACGGTAACAGCTTACCCAGTAGCAAGATAAAGTCCCATTTATAGGACTTGTTTTATTAGTCTGGCTACAGACAGCTTTAGTTGTATGGTGCACCCATGTCATCAACCGCTATATGTATCAAGCTATTTAGCATTCGCAAAGGCCGAAATTCTGCGAATTTCGGCCTTTGCGAATGCTAATTAGACAAATGGTATGTATCAAACAAGTTTGATGCAAAATAAGGAATAGCAAAATTTGCTAATCCTTATTTTGCGATTGCACTTAAGGAATTGCAAATTTTGCGATTCCTTAAATGCAATGTATCAAACAAATAATATGCAAAAAATGCCATTAAGGATTAGCAAATTACCACCAACTTCTAGTTGGTGGTAATTTGCGAATTCTTATCAAAAAGCTTTTTTGAAACAAACCAAAGGTGCCATATGACGCCCATACATGCCCTTAGGGCATGTATGTGCGCCATATGCCCCCAAATGTCTTTTTCAGGGGTGCAGCAGGGTGTTCTTGAGACACCCCTGCACCCTTGGAAAAATCCCTAATTTGCGATGAGCTAATTGCTAATCGCAAATTGTACCTTCATTCCTATGAGCCTCCTGGCCAATGGAAATGAAGGGGTAATTTGCGATTAACAATTTGCTAATCTCAAATTAGGAATGCTAAGGAATCGCTATTGGAAAGCGATTTTGTACATACATACCGTTTTGCATTTCCTAAATAGCGATTCCTTAAAATTCGCTATTTAGGAAATGCTAAATGGTTTGTTGATACATATAGCGGCAAATCTTTAAAAAGTACAATAAGATTAAAAGTGATGGAATGGGCTTTGGGTCAGACTCCTTCAGCTCTTATGTTTCATGTGTTTGTCATTTCCGCATACCGTGAACACATAAAGGAAATCAGCCTTCGACCTCGTTCCTCTGTATGCGCATGCAACTTCTACGTGACTTGCAATATCCTTATAATGTACTACGGTGGGTACTTTATCCCATGCATTTTTTGCTATATCTTGAAAGTTTTGGATGGGTGCCACTATATACATCTGGCTGCTAGATGATTGATTCCTTGTTGTCAAGGATACATTGCTCCTGTCCTAGGTCAGTTTTAACCCCATTGCTGCGGAACTAATTTTCCAGCGGCGCGGGGTGAGGGGGACCGCGCGCGGCGCCGCGATGCTGATGACGAGCTCGGCTCGTCATGCAGCACAGTGGCGCTGTGCTGATGACGAGCTGAGCTCGTCATGGCAACGCCCGCTCAATGGAACGCCCAGCACAGTGGGGTAATTATCCCCGCGTGCGCGTTCCGCGGAGGCCATGACAAGCTCAGCTCGTCATCAGCACAGCGCCACCGTGTTGCATGACGAGCTGAGCTCGTCATCAGCACGGAAAAGGTTAACAGCCTCATGCATTCTACAGTGGAAGAGGGACATAGACGGACTGTTCATTCTGCTGCCCTGGCATTTTCCCAGTGGGCTGCTGGCGAGGGGCTGTTCTCAGAGCTGGGTGAGCTGCTGTTAGAAGTGGGGGTCTCTAGTTGGCAATGGTGTGCAACTTTGCCCAAGTAGGGACCATTCTTCCTAGTCAGGGTAAGGAGGATACACTTCCAAAATAACCCCTGCTCACCCCCTTGGTTGCTTGGCACGAGCAAGCAGGCTTCTCTCAGAGGCAGTGTGTAAAGCATTTGTGCACACATGCAGTAATACAGTGAAAAACACTACAAATGAACACCACACCAGTTTAGAAAAATAAGGAATCTTCATCTAAACCAAACAAGACCAAAATAACAAAAATCCACAATACATTAATAAAAATATGACTTTCAAAAGGTAGAAACGGTCCTGTTCAAAGCAAATTGTAGATGCGACACATTTCACACAAAGTACCTTAAATGCATCATGCACACAAACAAAAACTGTCACAGGGAAGGTGATGCATCAGCTCCTTACAGCCAGGGGAGGTGATGCGTTGGTTCCTTACTTCGGGGGATGTGATGCGTTCGTGCACCTGGCCAGCAGCACAAATGGATAGAACACCATGGTAGCTTTGTCTGGGGTCCTATACGTAGTAGTACTGCAAAGCATTTCAGAAACAAAGTTTTTTTTCTGTGTACACATATCTTATACTACACACAACATGCAACGATCACCTTGATCAATATTCTTGGTCTGTACATTAAGCCTTCCACGTGTGATGGCCATGTATCTCAAACGATACATCAAAAAACAAATGTGTGTTACTCGATGCCCATGGTGTGTGTGTGTGTGCACATTATTGTGCTGCCTTTCGGTCTGGGTATTGTTGGCTCTAAGGACTCTCATCAGCCACAGGCAGAGTGCACATCCTAGATCACATGTGACAAACAGTAAACAGTAATGTGTAGATTTGTATTGCTGTACGCTCTGTTGTCAGGCTTTACCAATATAGTAGTGTGTCATATGTGAGACTTTCAGATTCATGCTTGACATACATTGCTTGACTGTAATGAGCGTTATCACTGTGTATGATGTAGCCTCACTGATGATCCTCCCTCCATCCGAGCACATTCACATGTGTGCGCTTCGCGATAACAACACTTTCAATAATACCGCAGACCATTGACATGCATGTCTGCGCATATCCACAACCTTGACAATGACATGGGATGTTCACCATTCAATCTTTTTGAACAGCATCTCATTAGCGATAGTTGCTGCCCGCCCGATACATGCTACATTGAGATAAATTGCGCATTCTGCAATGTCAAAACTGCACAAAACACACATAACTACACTTCCTGGCCAGGTAGGAACTGAACAATGCCCAGATCCCCGGAACAATTATTCACACCCCTACGCTGGCCTGGCATACGCAAGCCACAGCCCACTTCTGCGTACGAATAAATAGGATAACGACAACGCCACATGTCCCAGTTCTTCCACACTGCCTCAGGTGATATGGCTGCATCCACCTCGCATTTCAAAATACGTAATAAAAAAGGGATGCATGAGGTGTACACCATCCTAGCAATCAACACTGGTTCTAAATTGGGATCCCTACTGCCCGTCGTGTTTCCAAAGGGATCCATGAGGTGTACACCATCTTGCAATCAACAATGCAACTGAATTGTGAACACTGCTGCCCATAGTGTTTGCACACAGAACAATGACAGCAGGTGAGCAGTGGGCCCTGGGTGCACAGAGGCTGCAGGAGGGGTGGGCTGCATCAGCCTGAGTGGGCAGGTGCAAACAAGCGAAGTTCTCTGCATAATGATGTGATCTCTGACCTCATTCAGTCACATCTCTGTCTCATTTTAAAGACCTGCTGGAAGGTACTGTAGGCCTGAGCCAGCAGCAGCGCTGCTCTACAGACACGTGTTGATCGCAGTGCTGCGGTAGGGGTGGGGTGCATGAGCCTTAGTGCGCAGTGCAAAAAAGCGATGTTGCCGTGCGTAAAGATGTGATCTCTCACCTCATTCAGTCACATGTCTGTCTCATTTTAAGGACCTGCTGGACCGTACTGTAGGCCTGTGCCAGAGTGCAGCGCTGCCCTACAGACACATGGTGTTGGCTTTTAGGGCACTGTAGTGTGCTCATTACTAAGTATACATGCACACATGCTTCTGTCACTGCATTACACGAATCCTTGTTATAACTTATAATTATTTAACCTTGTGTATTGTCGTGCTCTCCAACTCCTCTTTGAACCACGATTACCACTAACAGTTGGTAGATTGTACTTCAAAAACGATCGATGCACTCAACTGGTGTTTTCTATTAAGCTTGAAATAAACCTTCATTTACCTCCAGACGTTTCCACCATTATATTATTTCTCCCTTTTCAGACACTGAATTGACTGAAAATGGGCGGAGCGGGTGCTCACCCCGTGATGATGCCTCTGCATTTTGACGCCTTCCATCATGGTATCAAGACACAGTCCCCGACCGGAGACCTGCTCTCCCACACTACAAAAGTACCCCGAACTCGAAGTTTGTACCGGCACATCGTTGGACACACCGATGGGGCAGGTGAGCAGTGAAGCCCCGGTGCGCAGGACCTACAATTGAGCAGAGTGCGGGGGAAGGGGCTGGGGTGCATCAGCCTGGGTGCACAAGTACAAACAAGCGATGTGGGCGTCCGTAATGATGTGATCTGACCTCATTCAGTCACATCTCTGTCTCATTTTAACGGCCTGCTGGGCCGTACTGTAGGCCTGAATCAGCAGGCAGCGCTACCCTACAGTCACGTGTAGAGTGCGGTGCTGCAGGAGGGGTAGGGTGCATCAGCCTGAGTGCGCAGGTCCGAACAAGCGATGTTGCCATGTGTAATGATGTGATCTCTGACCTGATTCAGTCTCATCTCTGTCTCAGTTTAACGACCTGCTGGACCGTACTGTAGGCCTGAGCCAGTGGGCAGTGCTGCCCTACAGACATGTGGCGTTGGCTTTTAGGCCACTCTCTTCTCTGTCACGTTGTTGCAGCACGATCACATGTTATCGAGATACCGGGATATGGCATTATGGGAAATGGAGTCCAGTGAACGGACACGTAAAACGCAGTGGCGGGAAATGTTTAATAAAGAGCTAATTGGGAGCGAATAGGGAGGGAAAGCATGGTGATAAAGAGGGAGGGGTAAGGAAAGGATGAGTATGGCTGCAACAACAAGACAGAAGGTAGGCTATTTCTTTCAAAACGCTCACAGCAGGTATGGGAAGAACCTCATTGGTTTTCTAATGGGAGATAAATTGGATAAAAAAGGGAAGCGTTTGTTAAAAATGGAATGTTAAAAATTGAATGAAAGCAAGGAATAGTCAAGGAAGGAGGGTATCATCATGTGTGGGAGAAGAGAGTGGCGTAGAGAGAGACTCGTTTGAGATAAACATACCGCTAAAAATGTTTTTCACATGGTGACCTAGTAAATGAAGAACTTTTGTATATGATACGGGGTACAAATCGAACATTAAGTGCGCTGTTTAAAATGATTGAATTATGTGCATCTATGTGTATAATAGTGATGGATAATTGTTGTTTTTATTATTATTTGTAGTGACCCCTGACAAATGGCGCGTTGGACGCCCAAAATGCATTGGGAATTTTAAAAATAAAACACTGTTTGTGATGAACCCTGCATCAGTCGTATTTTAACATGAGGTCTGGATGGACACTGTTTAAATATTAGAAACTTGGTAAAAAGGCAAATTATTCCGTGTGTGGATTCGCTAACTTGAGAAGATGTGGACGAAGTTAAATGTTGAAACTAATGGTTTACAAGGATTAAACGGATAAAAGAGGAGATGTATAAATGATAGCCTAAGTGATGGCTCGCCGCTGTGCGTTTGGAGGGGGGGCAAAGATGTTGTCCCCATTTCGTAGTTTAACTTACAAAGCACAAGCACTTTAAATAATGGACACATAGTATAGATTGTTTGCCCATTTATAAGACGTACTGTAAGGTCCATTTAGAAAGCATAAGTGGGAAATGGCAGCTAAAATGCACTCACACACTTTACAATCTCAAACTGAACATATTGTCCACCAATAGGAACAGTCTGTGTGATTATGAGTAAAGCAAAAAAGTTTTTGATTCTAAGAGAAGCTGTTCTCAGAACCAGAAATATTGTGTAAACTGAACTTTCCAATTGAATTATATTTAAAACGGTGATGAATTGTTTTTGGGACAGACAATAATGTGAGAATTGTGCAAAAATATATGTTCCAAGCTGACGCTACTATTTACCCTACATAGATGAATAATATTAACTGTTTTGTAATTTTGTTCTATCATCCTTATTCTGGATTGTCAATGCCTCAAGTGCTGAAAAACCCAAGGCCAGAATATTAACGTGTAGTGGACTGGCTCAAGGGACCAGTATCATCGATTGTTGAATTGTACATGGGACTTCATTTGGTGAAGGACATGTTCAGGATTAGTTTAAGAACGAGGGAGTTACTTAGAAATTTGATGCTGAACATTTATTATAAGTGAAATGTTTTCAGTCTTAGTCACTGGTATTCACTGCCCAAGTCTAAATTAAGTTTCTTGTTCTCATTTTGATGACAAGGGTTTTTAGTATTCACTGTCCTCACTTTTAACCTGAATCGTCCAGTGACTTCTAGATTATCTGGGTTGGTGTATTGTGGCTTTAGTGTGTTTTGCAAATCCTCATGGCTTTAGATTTTAAATCCTGCTTTCCTTAACCTGTAGTATTGACCCTTTGGGCCCGATTCCGATCTCGCTCGCAAGGTCCCGGAACGCGATCTGGCCGTAAAAAGTACGAGCCGTACGCGTGTTCTCCGCCCGACTCGTACAGCTGTACGAATGAGCAAGTATGATGCGAGAAACGCAAAATTGCTGACCGAATCGTTTCCGGGTCCGAACCGCTCTGTACGCCTCATCCGTAAGCAAACCGCATAACTGCTTATTTCTTTTGGTGCCAACATATTGCATAGCAACACGTAAGCGGTGGTGCTAGTAGGAATGTTGAAGATGAACAAGCGGTCTGTGTCAGCTGAATGGGGCGCAATTGATAGAAACCTAGAAATTCTGTCCTGGAATATAGAGCTTGATGAAGCAATGGAGGTGAATTCCGACCGAGCCAGTACGATGCACCCGTCAGACAGCCGGATCAAGCCAAAGTTTCCGGCTCGCAAAACATCTGGGAAGCTGCCTTTGGGGGTCCGTTTCGGACTCGCTCGGTCGGACTGCAGGAGTCCGGCTCGGTCGGAGAGCTTTCCGAGCCAGATCGGAATCGGCCCCTTGGAATTTCAAAATAAATGATTAACACATGTGGGAGTATCTGCTGGCTCAAAGGTACTTTCATGAAGATGTTTTTGGGTAATTTGGAAGTCACAACTTGTATCCTTTTCTTTATAGTGACACCTTTCTCATCTTTTATTTGTTTTGATATCTCTTCTCATGGCATTTAGATTCCTTTTATTTCCCATTCCGCTAGGGACAGTAACTCTGCTTAAGTTGGAACGTCTTTTTTTATTGTGTTTATGTTTGTTCATGGAGCTCTGCCTCGCTGACTGTTTCGGGTCCATCAGTTACCCGCACATATGAGCTCCTCCTGACCCATGTCTCCAGCCGTCCTCTCCTCATTTTCTCTTCTAGAGTCTTTCATCTTGGAAACAATATCCCCAACATATCTAAAACTTCTGTGATAAAATAACAGGCCTTTTAATTTCTCCTCCCTTGGGCTCCTTTGACCCCAGACTTGATTTATCTGCTTTTTTTGACCTTCTGGGAGCTTCCGAAATTGACAGATTCGGTGCACCTTGTTCTCAAAAGGCAAACTTCGATTATTAACCCATTATTGATGCAAACATGAATACATGCATTTCACAGCCATAAGTGGAATATTTCGCATTCGAGAAAGGATTAAAGAAACAGTTTTTATGGGAAACCGTCTGAAAAAATTAAACATATTTATTAGCATCAAATTTAAAAGGCAGATCAGTTTATATATGTCACAAAATAAAGGCATTCATTTCAGAAACCTTAAGCAACCCTCAGCTACAAAGCTACAAAATATTGCCTCCAGCAAACCAAACTTTAAAATATTCCCAATGCCACAAAGCATAGCTCCCATGGAACCTCTGAGAGCGTCTTCAGTCAGTGCCAAGCACAATGTATTCCTTCTGTACATTATTCACGTGCTGCAAATGGACAGAGTGTTGGCTTACACCACTTTGATCACAGTACAAAGCCAAAGTGTGATACACTGCTACACTTGAGCTTGAATCTGTTGAAGATGTTGCTCTTCATTCTCCCTAAAGCCCAAGTCAATGGCTGAGAATGATTTGATGGGAGTGAAACTTGACCCTTTGCCAGAGGCACTAGCAACAAAGAGGCTTCTTTTACAAGAAAGCATCAGACACCTACAAAGTCGCATAGATTGACCTTGGGGTTCAGCAAGGGTCATATAGGCACCTTTTAAAGATTGTAGGGTCAGCATATAACTCAGAATATTCGTCCTGGAACCCTTCAACCATACACACTGAGATGTGCTTGTTGTTGAATAAATAGACAAAGCAACTCCCCGCATTCACAGCTAGAGCCCCCCCCCCCCCATCCCATATTTGGCTCGTTTATGACTCAATCCACCCAATTAAGTTTCCCTAACTTTCATAATTGGTTTAATTGGACAAGGAGACCAGTGTGTCACATTAGGGGTATCTAGTGAAGCAGTATTGGCTAAAACAAAGCCTCCCACTCAGAAGAAAGCAACCAAGATGGTTGTGAAAGAGCCAAACACTGTTACAAGTTACAAAGAGGGACTGAGCTTCAGTCAAACATTTTAATGAGCACAAACTATGCACATTTCCCTAATGATCAAAATGAGTAAAGACTATGCAGCACCAGAGACACCAATCATACTTTGTGGACATCACACCAACAGTAAAAACATCCAAACAATAGTTAATGACAGCAATTACAAGCCAAGAAGAGGCAATTAGCCAATCGTCCTGTTTTTATAGGATCTCCATTATTTACCCAAACATGCAGGGCAAAGACTACAGATGACTGACAAACAGGCAAACCCCCCATGCAAAGGACTGTAAATATGTCTGTAAGTCATCCTTAACAAGCACTAAAAGACAAGAATGATAACTGCACCACTAAAGAGATCACAGGCACAGCACCCTCCTCTTTGTGGAGTTCTCTGAAAGACAATTCGATAAAGAATCCAAACTATCTGAACAGCAGCTTTGAGAATAATCTGTGTTGACAGCACAGGGGACACTTTGACCCCACTTTCTTCCTGTGGACATGCATTTATTCGATGGTTCGAATATGATTAATCAATTATTTCTAGACAAACATCTTTGATCCAAAATTATTAATAGTTTGAAAAATGAAAAAAACACTACATCACCAACCACTGATGACGTGTGTGTTTTCCCATGAAATAGAAATGACTATTGTCCACCTTCAGTAAATATTTTTATTCAACACAAGGAAAGAGGTATTATACTTATCTCTTTGATCACTCTCTAATCTTCAGCAGCAGAGCACCACAGAGACCCAACTCTTAAATGTGTCTTACTTTTTTCGAGTCAACATTCCATTTTTTAATGTATATGGAAATATTGTCTAAGGGCCCGATGTAGGTAAATCTCATTTACCGACTCTACAATACCGAATTTTTACCGATTCGGTATTCTAGATTCGGTATATGAGATTTAGGTAAAAATTTGGTAATTTTTACCGAATCTGTATGATTCGGTAATTACCGAATCGGTATTTACCGATTCGGTAATTGACATTGAATTGACATTGACATTGACATTGAATTGAATTCGGTAATTGACATTGATTCCTATGGGCCTGGAGGCCCATAGGAGGTAAACACACATTACAACGCATTTTTTACAACGCACTACCATTACAACGGAACTTTTACAACGCAAATACCATTACAACGCATTTATTTACAACGCATGTTTTTACAACGCAGGTACTTTTACAACGCATACCATTACAACGTAAGTATTGGTAAGTATATAATTATATTTAAAATGTTATATGTTAGGTTTTTTTTAAAGGGGTATTTTTAGGGTTTAGGGTCAGTTTTGGGTTTTTGGGTAAAGGGGTATTTTTAGGGTTCAGGGTCAGTTTTAGGTTTTTGGGTAAAGGGATATTTTTAGGGTTCAGGGTCAGTTTTGGGTTTTTGGGTAATGGGGTATTTTTAGGGTTCAGGGTCAGTTTTGGGTTTTTGGGTAAAGGGGTATTTTTAGGGTTCAGGGTCAGTTTTCAGTTTTTGGGTAAAGGGGTATTTTTAGGGTTCAGGGTCAGTTTTCAGTTTTTGGGTAAAGGGGTATTTTTAGGGTTCAGGGTCAGTTTTGGGTTTTTGGGTAAAGGGGTATTTTTAGGGTTCAGGGTCAGTTTTGGGTTTTTGGGTAAAGGGGTATTTTTAGGGTTCAGGGTCAGTTTTCAGTTTTTGGGTAAAGGGGTATTTTTAGGGTTCAGGGTCAGTTTTCAGTTTTTGGGTAAAGGGGTATTTTTAGGGTTCAGGGTCAGTTTTCAGTTTTTGGGTAAAGGGGTATTTTTAGGGTTTAGGGTCAGTTTTCAGTTTTTGGGTAAAGGGGTATTTTTAGGGTTTAGGGTCAGTTTGGGGTTTTTGGGTAAAGGGGTATTTTTAGGGTTCAGGGTCAGTTTTGGGTTTTTGGGTAAAGGGGTATTTTTAGGGTTCAGGGTCAGTTTTGGGTTTTTGGGTAAAGGGGTACAGGGTAAAAATAAAATAAAATAAAATTTAAATTAAATTAATTAAATGAAATTAAATTAAATTAAATTAAATTAAATACAATTACATTACATTATATTAATTTTAAATAATATACAATTAAAAAAAATATATATACTTACCAATACTTACGTTGTAATGGTATGCGTTGTAAAGGTACCTGCGTTGTAAAAAAATGCGTTGTAAATACATGCGTGGTAATAGTATTGGCGTTGTAAAAGTCCCGTTGTAACGGTATGCGTTGTAAAAACATGCGTTTTAACGTCATATATCCCCCATAGGAATCAATGTCAATTACAGAATCGGTAAATACCGATTCAGTAAAATTACCGAATTGTCAAGGGGGACAGGGTGTCACTTTGACACCCTGTTGCACCCCTGATTCTGGCTTGTGTGCCATGTGACATACATACATGCCCTTAGGGCATGTCTGTGTGCCACATGGCACAGGTGTACATGCACAGATGTGCATGTACACAGGAATTCGTTATCTACCACGAAATAGTATTTCATGGTAAATAACGAATTCTTAAGGGCCTGTGGCACTATTTTCCTACATCTAGATTTACCAATTCGGTACATTTACCGATTCGGTATTTTACCGATTCGGTATTTTACCGATTCGGTAAATTTACAGAATCGGTAAATTTTCCGAATCTGTAAATTTTGGGCCCCCCACATATCAAAAACCAAATACCGGTCGGTAACGGCCGAAATCGCCCATTACCGACCGGTATTTGGTGTCCTACATCGGGCCCCTAATGTCCAAAGGTTATTACTCTGTTCTTTCAGTGAACTTGATGTAGCAACAGCTCCCTGTAGCAAGGTCAACAGATACAGAATACCCACCCACAGCAGCACAGGAGTCAGATTTTGAGATGTTCTACAACACTAGCTGTAATGCAACCAGAAAAGTTGTCTTGTAAGGAAGGAAGCCCCCGGTTTGCATCATCAGCTGGCCCATCCATGTAAAGTTGTCCTTTGGACCTGACGTTCCCCTGTATTTTGTTTCCTTTTGGCTCATTTGATGTGCCTTTCATCCCACAACCCCCACAAATCAAAAATCAAGAGCCAGATGTGCAAGGCAATTTTACAATTCTGCAGTTGCACACCCTGAGGGTTTGTGACCACAAAACGGCAATTTCTTGTGTTCAAATGTATTTAAGGAGGTGAAAAACGTGTACAATTGGTTTTACAACCCATACTAAATTGCAGTTGGGATGGGACATAAAAGAGACGCTTCTTCCAAATTGTGATTTGCATGCAATGCATCAAGCATTTGCAACAGCAATTCCAGACACGCCCCATTGAACAGATACCCACACCACAGAGGGGGTTTTAACTGATTCACAAAGAGGAAGGGCCTTCCTTTGGGAATCGTGATGGCAGCCTCAGGGGATGAAGACAATAGTTCATGGGACCTCTGCATGCTCCCCGATGCTTTGCCAGACTGGACTTTTTTTTTTAAAGGAGCATCAGTTCCTTTAAGTATTTAATTTAACAAGCACTGGCGTTGCCAATAGGTCTCGCAGTAGGAAAGTTGGAGCTATTGGTTTTGTAAATGACAAAGCACTTTATGTTTTTAAAATGAAAACAAAAAAAAAAGGCATTGTTATTTGCAATTGTAATAGCTCCAACTTTCCTACTGCGAGACCTATTGGCAAGTGATTCTTTCTCAGGACAACTTTTCTGTGCCTAGAGGAACAAGTCATGGTTGGAAAAGATGCAAGAGTTTATTACACAACCACTTGCAAGGACAATAGGCCTGGCATTGGCTGTTGCTCTTTTGGCTTTGGGTTTGTGGTCGAATTATGTGGTGAAGTTGGACTGTGTGGTGTAGAACTGTGGCATTGAATGATACTTATGCTGAACAGCTTAACATTTAAGTACCTCAGATGCAGTACTCTGGTAACAGTGAGGGAACATTAACCAGGGGCTATGGAGCACTGCGAGATTAACATCCAGCGGCAGAGCCACAGGGGCAACTTAAACCAAGCGAAGCGCCATAGACAAACCTAAAATAACGTAGCAGCCCTTGTATGGCCAAGAATCTTAAGGGAGTCTGGGAAAGGCCACCTGGGGACACCCAGTAAAGAGGCAGACCAGGGGCAGCTTGGGTTTGCCTTTCATTCATGCCTTAAGTCTATATGCTCAGAGGCTCCTAGCCCATTGGCAAACAAAGGGAGTACAGAAGCCAATCCTTTTTTTAATCTAAGTAACCTTTCAGAATCGTGCCCAGAAGTGTTGAGGTTTCAGATGTTAGGTTGGAAATCAGATGTGCTTGTTTTGCATGCTGAGCTAGCTCTGGTTTTCCGCTGCATTTTTTTTTTTTTACCTGAACGTTTCAGCAGCAAGCCAGCTGCTGTTGCAGTGCCAGTGTATAATTCCCCATGAAACTCACTCAGGTCATGCAACTTTACAGTCTATGGATGTAAAAGAATTTTAGTAAAAGCTGCTCAGTTTTATTTTCTGAAAATGTAAGCGCGGTCAGTACCGACAACTAAATGCGCTTGCATGATTCAAAGTATTTAAAAAGTAATGGGTCGGAATGGACTAAAATAAGTAAAAGGTCTCCTGCAGTCTTTGATTAAAGCTCAGGTTTAGAGAGTGGGATGATCCACTTGGTCACTGTACACAGAGTTGGTGCGGCGTCAGCACGACTGTACAAATATTAGGTGGGTAACAGCAGAGAAACCCCATGACGCTGCACGTGTTTTTAATAAGAAACCCAAAACAAATGAGCTATGCAACATGTATTGTAATGCCTGGATGTGGGCACTATAAACATTACCAATAGGCAATATTGAACCTACAGCTGCCTCTGCCAAAGCCAGTGGGGTTAGGGCGGGGTCAACCGTGTCACTAAAACCAAACCTTGTATGTCTGCCTGCCGACTGACCCATTTGCTGGCCTGCGTGTAATCCAGTTGGAGGAAGTCCTCACACAAATCGGGAACGCCAGAAAATGAAATGGAAATGTGCTATAATTATGCAGCAGCTGTTCGGTTGTTGCAGTATTTTCTGTTTTATTGAAACTTCTCCCGAGATATTTGAACCCTGCGTTTTGGAACGCTAATTTAGTAAAAGGGAATATTGCACCTCGCTAATTTTGCTTGTAACAAAGTTGTGTATTTAAAAATATGTTTCCTTATTGCAAAATAACTCTTTCGCCGTAGGTTCCATAGCTGGTGTTGAACAGTATTTACAAAGTTTTGCCAACATTTTGAACGGCTTCGGGAATAGATTTGCTCAAGTGATTAGGTGAATTGCTGACTATGAAACAAAGGGGGTTGTGTTCTAGTCCTGGCGCTTTCACTTGGACTGTGTGTGATCCTGGGCATTGCACGTCACGGTTTTACATTTTATCACGTATACTTACCAACGTTGGTACAAGATTTTTCAAACACCACCACAGGCATGACTGACTCACTTGCAGCCGCGCCTATAATGTAGTCGGAGGAAATGTCACGCCGGATCGGGGAACACCAGAAAATGAAGTGGAAGTGTGTGCTAATCATGAAGCAGCTGTTCGGTGACAATCGGTGGTTGCAGTCAGGCACACGACTTTAAAAATAATAAAAAAAATCGACGCCCAGCGTGAATTGCAACGGCCTCCTAATACGTCACGGGACAAGTCACCCAGTTTAAACAAGAAATAAATAAAATGACACAGGACACAGAAAAAGAGATTGAATCCTGAAACAAAAGGCAGAATTAGGCAACATTAGATGGAGGAAGTGTTTGATATCCTAGAGCAGGGGAGATGCAGGCTGTCGCGTGAGATGTTAGGGAAACTGAAAGTACGGCCGGCCACCGGCCAGCCATGAATAATTAGGGGAGGAGAAGCCGCACAGCACATGCTGGGAGAAGCCCTTTGATGTGCTGTGCGGCCGTGAAAAAATGCAATTAGGAGGGAGGGAGGGAGGCTGATGCTCGTGCTTGTTTGGTCACGTGATTCACGTGAACTTAAAGAAAACTGCACGAACGAAACCCTTGGTTTCACGAGCATTTTGAGCACTTGAATTCTCGCCATTTTCCAATGGAAAAGGCAAGACCTAAAAATGCAAACACAGGGATAGCGGTCTGCTGCCCCTTGCAGGCCATCCCTGCATTTGTAGCGATGCAGAGGGGTCAAGAATGGCAACTTGTCTAATTAATATTCATTAGGCAGGTCATTCTGTGACCTACTATAGCTGATGATTTTGCGAAGCAACCTAACAGTACATAGGTCTTTTTGCAAAATCAAATACAGATCGTAAAAAGTTGGCATGCAACATTTGGCCCCAAGTACTCACCAGACAGGGTAGTTTAGTGGTGAACAGGCAGAATCAAAACTGATCTCTTCAGCCAGTAGTCTCAAGAGTGCACCCCCTTTTGAAGCCCTTACCTTTGGTCCTGAATGGCTGCAACACTCCAATAGTTTTGGGGTGCAAGTGCATGTTCCAAAGAGTGCTGCCAGCTATCATTCTTGACACTGCATGATGATGGTTTATTAATGAAAGCAAACATCAGAATGTTTGTAAGTGGAGACGTCTTTGCAATCACCCCCTCCCCCCGTAACCTGGCTTGAGGGTTACCCGTGGCTAAGGGAACATCTAGCTTTTGGGGCAAATTAAGCATGTAAGATAGTGAAGGCATCCTGCCCATAGTAAGACACAGATAGACCATCCCACAGGTCTTAAGACAGACCTAGGAGAAAATAGCTTTTGTAAATGAATGTTGAGAACTCACTTGCATTTACTGAAAGGTATTAATTTGTAATATTCTGCATTTCCATAATTTTCTCAAGCTATCACAATCATCTAGGGTTTGTCAACTGAACTGTAAAAATGTTATGTTTTGCCTGGAGTATCATAATCCTTATTTTTTTTAAACAGTATTACGAATCCTGTAGTGACTGCAAACAGTGCATTGTGACTTTATTGTAACTTTGGGATACATAGCTGTTTTAATGTTAATCATTGTTCATTTTTGGCATTTTAATGATTTTTGTTGCTTGATTCCACTTTTTTACTATGCACATATATCAATAGTTTTTAAAGTTAGTTTTAAGTCCTTTTTTAGCATTAAATAACAATTCTATCTGGACCTTCCACCTTTATTATGAACGTGGTAACTATATTATACGATGGGCATGCACGTGCTTTAAGTCCAGTGTATTCCAGTGAAGTCCAGAGAATTCCTGGCAAAAGAAGAAAAATTATTAATCTGTGAAAATGTACCCACAGACCAATCCCTACCAATAGGGTGATACAAATTAAAAATACATCTCCAATAGCTTGAGTGGTGCCCTGCCATCTCAGGAAAGGTCTAGACATCTTAATAAACTTTTTGAACTACGAAGGATGCCACGCCATGGAGCCGGCCCTATACCTGTTTTAGAAGAATTGAAACACTCAATGTAGGACTGACTACTCAGTGCAAGAGCAACTCCTTACCTCTATAAAGAAAATAAAAGAAAGGAACATTTATAAGATCTTGAGATCAAGCCAAATCTTATTGGAGATATATACTGAAAGAATATATAAACCACCTACATCTTCTGCCATGAAGAAGTCCGTGAAGGACGAAACGCGTTGGCTATGGCTACAGTCTTTTTATCTGAAGAATAAATAAAGGATGCACTGCAAGCAACGCTAATGATTCTGCTGTCGCTGATTCATATTAATTTTTTTGCACATAATAATTGTGGTTACTGTTGAGAATTTACGATATAACTGGTGTGCTGGAGCATTTTTGTGCTATGGTCTGATAGTAAGGCAGCTTCTGTTTTAGGAGATTTAGGGGCTATTGAATCTCCGGTCCGTGGCACCCAAAAAAACTCACATATAGTGGCACTCAGGATAGGTGCAATTGTGCTTGACCCCATTTCCCGTTCTCCTTTCCAAATTAAACTTTTTGAGAAGCAAATCCATGTTCTCGTTAGCTGCATGCGACATGAGGTTTGCTCTTTACTCCTTGGTCACCATATGGGACGCGAGTGATCAAGCAGTTGAAATTGTAACCTTGGGATCTAACCTTTAGAGCAACATACCACTGCTCCTGTTACTTAATATCCCTCCATCTGTTCTCAGGGGTTATTCTTATCTTTGCTGTATTTTCCGATGCTATCCACAATTCGAGCCCTCATTTCTCCTCCCTCTGGGAGTGAAAGAATCTTCCTGGCACTTTATGTTTAAAGAATTTTATTTGGTGCAACATACATGGACAAACATACATAAGTCATGAGACATCAGGTCAGTGCGGACGAGGCCGCACCTACAGCGTAATATCTTCAAAGGACAGTTCGACCAAGGGCCAGTCCGCAACGGCATTGAAGGATATGCATGGTGCAGTGTTAAATTACTTTCCCTTCTCAAACTCCCCCTCAACCCCAACTTCCAAACCCCCATCACCCCCACCCCCCCCCATCCACCCATCATCCAGTGCGCAGGTCATTTACCGGCCGTCTACCTATTTCGCCCTTGGCGAGAGAGGCGTATCCCTTATTCGCTCAGGAGGTTGGTGCTGCAGGACTCGTGAGCCGCAAGAGACGGAGGTATTTGGGACATGTGAGTTCCTTGAATTCAGTGAGTAGCAGAGAGTGGAATGGTTGCCAGAGATCGTTAAATTGCTCTATATCCCCTGCTACTGTGAGTGATAATTTCTCCATGCCCAGAACATGCCATAATCTATGTAGCCAGCCCGTGATAGAGGGTATGTGGTAGTGCGCCAGTGTATTAAAATGTTCTGAACTGATGAACCCAACGCGATAGCTATCTGTCTGTCCCTGCGTGATTTGAGAGGATACATCAACCCGTTTGGGAGCCCTAACAGGGTATATGCGGGGAAGCGTGGCAGTTCTATGCTGAAATGGGAGTCAATTTCGTCTAACACTTCCTTCCAGTAGGGCTCTAGAAGCGGACAGTCCCATAGAATGTGTGTCAGTGTGCCCCGGTGTCCGCACCCTCTCCAACAGGTGTCCTCCTTGCTACGGTCCATTTCATGGACTCGTTCCGGCTTATGGTACCAGTAGGTAGAGACCTTAGTCAGTGTGTCCGTGAGGCCCATATGGTATGCTGAGTGTCTTGCCCTGTAGGATATCTGCTCCCATTCCTTGTGGCTCAGTGTCCTGCCCAATTCACGTTCCCAGCGCTCTCTTCCCGGGTTATAGAGGTGTGAAGAAAGTGGTTGCAGTAGCCTATAGAGATCTGTGATCAATTTCGAGTCTGATGTACGTGTCATAAGCCATTTCTCGTATGGGAGGAATTGTCTATCAGCCGATTCCCATACCTGTGGGTGTAGTGCCCAGTGGCGAGCCTGCATATAGCAGAGTCTTTCAGATTCAGGGAATGAAAATTCCTGTCGAAATTGCGGGAAGGGGATGACTCCTTCTGGGCCATACATATGGCACGGGGCCCGACACCCGGCCACACGCCAGTGGGTAAAGGCCCCCCTTTCCATCCCCGGAGTAAAGTGCGGGTTGTCCACCAACGGTGTAAGTGGTGACGGAAATGTAGTGAGAGTATGCGCTAGGTTGGTGGCGTCCCAGACCCGCAGGGGTACTCTGGTGACAAAGGAGGCATACAGATTCGTGGCCCGATGAGGCCGATGTAAAAACGGGACTTCCTGCAGGGGTCGGCCTGCCACTGCCTGATCCTGGAAGAGCCAGTGCTTATCCGACTCCCACCTGCTCCATTCTACCAGATAGCATAACTGTGTTGCTTGGAAGTACTTACGAAGATCTGGTATTCCTAGCCCTCCTGCCTCTGGGGCTAACATAGAGAGAGCCCTGCACATACTGGGCTTCCTGCCTTGCCAGATAAAGCGCGAGAGGTCTGCCTGTAGCTGTGGGATTCATCCCACTGGTGGCTGGAGTGGTAAGGCCCGGAACAGGTAAAGGGGGCAGAACAGTCATTTTAACAGCCGCAATTCTGCCTAACCAGGAAAGAGTGCCACGATTCCATCGCCCTAATTCCTCCCGGATCTTCTTGCCCAGTGCGGTATAGTTAGCCGTCACCATGGCCGGCAGGGTGGGGGCCAGCTGAATCCCCAGGTAAGGCACCAGCTCCGACGACCAGAGCATGGGGAATTGGCCTTGTAGGTGAGCTCTAGTGTCTGGCGTAAGGGAGATGTCCAGAGCCACAGATTTCCCCATATTCATTTTAAAACCCGCGACCGCACTGAAGGAGCCCAGCTCCTCGATGCAAGCCGGCAGGGCAGTTCGGGGCTCGTCTAGCGATAGTATGATGTCTTCTGCGCAAAGGCTAATGGTGTGCATAAAGCCCCCGAACCGCACCCCAGTCGCCGCCGGATTATTACGCACTCGTTGGGCGAATGGTTCCATATAAAGGGCGAAGAGCAGTGGTGAGAGCGGGCATCCCTGCCTGGTACCTCTCTCGATGTTAAAGCTCCTCGAACTATAACCATTCACTCTCACCACCGCAGTCGGTAATCTGTAGCAATTAAGGATCATGGAGCGGAACTTGTCTCTTATGCCCGCCTTCATCAATACTTGTTCGAGATAAGGCCAATGCACTCAGTCAAACGCCTTCTCGGCGTCCACCGACAGCATCATTCTCTCTCCGGGTATCCGAGAGGCCTTCTCCAGTAGGTGAACGATCCTCTTGGTGTTGTCCACCATCTGTCTCCCCGGAACAAATCCCGCCTGGTCCGGATCTATAAGACCCGGTAGGTGGGGGGCCAGTCGGGCCGCAAGGATCCCAGTGTATAGTTTTAAATCCACATTCAAGAGAGATATCGGCCTGTAAGAGCCGCAGTGCTTCCGGTCTTTCCCGGGATTGGGGATAGCCGTGAGTGAGGTCCGCAGGAGGTCAGGCGGAATGGCCCCCGGGGTAGCGAACGGATTAAAAAGGCGGGTGAGGATCGGGGCCAGCGTCGTGCAGAACGTTTTATAAAAAAGGGAGGTATACCCGTCCGGTCCCGGGGCCTTGCCGTGCTTGAGCCTGGCAATGGCGGAAATTACTTCCTCTATTCGGATTTCCTTATCCAGGTGCTCCGCCTGCGAGGGAACCAGGGAGGGCAGGGTGACTGAGTCCAAGTATGTGGACGCCGCAGTTTCATCCGGTGGGTCTCCGGCATATAGATCTGCATAAAATCTGCGGAACATTTCAGCTATATGGGCGTCTTCCGTCACTACCGTCCCTGTGGGGTCAGAGATCTCTTTCACTAGCTGACTCTGATGCGCCACTCGGAGCCTGTTGGCCAACAGTCTGCCACAGCGGTCCCCACCTGTGTAGTATGTATGGCGCAGGCGAAGTGCCACGTACTCCGCGCGATCCAAATCTAAGGCCGCCAGGAGTTTCCTTGCCTCCTTAAGCTGCCTCCATATTCTGGGGGCCCCAGTCCTGCGGTGCATTTGTTCGAGCTCGTGGACCCGCTTGGTGAGTTCATCCCTCTTGGCCTGTCGTTCTTTATTTTCAGCAGAGGAGATTGCCAAAAATCCCCCCCTAAGGACTGCCTTCAAAGCTGCCCACTGCGTTGCAAGGGTGGTGTCAGAGTTATCGTTGTGGGACAGATACTCCCGGATCGCTCCCTCGATGCGGTCTATCACCACCTTCCTGTGTAGCAAGGCGTCACGGAGGCGCCACGTTCTGGGAGGACCGGCCACCGGCTGCAGACACAAGGTGGCAGAGACCGGGGCATGGTCCGATAAGGACAGTACTCCCAAGTCTGACGTGGAGACCAAAGCTCGTACCGGAGTTGTGACCAGGAGATGGTCTAGCCTCACGTACGTCTTATGGGCATGGGAGTAATACGAATACCCCCTGTCAGTGGGATGCATGTGTCGCCAGAGGTCGTGTAAGTCGACTTCCGACAGCTGCGCCTTGCACCCGGCTGAGAACTCCCCTACCTGCGGGGAGCGCTGCGCGGATCTATCCATGGCTTAGTCAAAAACCATATTAAAGTCTCCTCCGATGATAACATGCCTATCCTGCAAAGCAGTAATGTCTACAAGCGCTGATTGCAGGAAACGTTCTTGCTGTTCATTAGGGCTGTACAGGGACCCAACTGTAAAAGCGATACCTCCAATCCTAAACCGGTATGCTAACAGCCGACCTGTGTGTTCTGCGTGCTTGTGAAGGATTTCCCCTCAAAAGTGTCTGGCCACCAGAATTGCCACCCCCGCCGTCTTAGTGGTGCTAGAAGAGAAAAACTGTGTCGGGAATTTATGTGAGCACAGCCTGTGAGTGTCTCGTGATAGTAGGTGCGTCTCTTGAAGGAGACAGACATCAGCTTGAGTGCTCTGCAGGAGAGACAGTACCGCACGCCTTTTGACCGGGTTGTTGAGACCCCTAACATTAAGGGTCACTACCTTAAAATTGCCGGGAGGCATAGGAGAAGGTGTAAGTGAAAGCGTAATTTCCCCGCCCGGGCGAGGCAAGGTATATGAATGCCACCGAAGCTGCTAGGACCTGCATAGTGCACTGGACGACCCACCCCCTCCCGTTCAACTCCCCAACCCCTACCCAAAACTCCCCGTCCCCACCCCTCCAACCTGTCCTTCCCAATCCAAACCCGGAACTACCCCAACAACCCCCCTCCCCTCCATCCCATCCCACCAACTGTTCCCAGAACCCCATTGTCCCAGTCCAGTCCGCAGTGGACAAGTCTGTGGAAAGTTACTTAAGTGGACGTCCAGCCACCACACACCCACCCGCCGCCCCCCCCTCCCCTGAACCCCCAAACCTGCATTGTTGAGAAAGCTATGTCGATCTCCCCCTGGAGTTCTCTCAGGCCGTCAGTGCGACGTCGCCAGATGCCGTGTCTCTGGCCACCATCCGCACCGCGCCTGGGGACATCTCAGGCCGTCAGCGCGACCTCAGTCAGGACAGCGTCGCCGGCCGCCTCTCGTAGCACCCCTTCCATTCCAGCTCGGATGGTGGGCGAATCCGGTCTAGCAGAGGCGGCCGAGGACCGATGATCAGGGACTCTCTGCCAGCCGTCTCTGGTGATACGCCGACGTCGAGGCGTGTGAGCTTCTTCATCTGTCGCGGTGATCCCCAGCACTACACAAGTGTCCTGAAGGGACCGAAGTTGATGCATGACACCGTTCCATCGAAAGATGAGTCGGAAAGGATGTCCCCAGGAATACTGCGTCCCATGGGACTTCAAAAAGTCTGTCGCTATTTTGAACGTTCTACGTTTCTGAAGCGTAATCGTCGACAAGTCCTGATAAAAAGCAACCGGATGTCCCTGGAATTACAACGATTGCTGTTTCCTTGCTTCACGGAGTATTCGCTCCTTGAGCGGAAAGTCTGGTAGGAAGGCCAGTATGTCAGGAGGGGGTGCCGAGGTCCGGCGCATCGTACCCACCCTGTGTGCCCTGTCGATTCTTATAGGGAAGTCCTCTGGTTCACCCAGTATCTCCCGGAACATGCCTTGCAGATATCCGGCAACGTCCTCCCCTTCCTCCCTCGATGGCACTCCCCGGACCCGGATGTTGTTCCGGCGGGACCGGTTTTCAAGGTCTTCATTGTGTGCCTGGAGGTCTAGCTGTTGGTCCCTTAGGCGCAGCACCTCCTGCTGCAGGTGTCCGATCTCTTCATCCCTGGAGTGTCCGGATCCTTCCATAGTGGCCACCCTTTCACCTAGGCTATCGACCTCTCTCCGCATCTCCCGGACATCTCCAGCCACTTCCTGTTTTAGCGTCTGAAAATCATCCCGCAGGGAACTGAAGAGAGACTCCAGGAAGGACCTGGTGACCGGTGGCTCTCCATCCCCTGCTTCCAGCGAGCTCCGAGAAGGGCCAGGGGAGTGTTTCCCCTTGTTTTGCTTCGCCGCCCCCCTGTTCATCATCTCTGACAATGTCCGCTCCCCTTTCCTGTTTCCTCTGTTGTTGGCCATTGCAAATGTGGGCACGTCTTGAGCAAGTCCTGTCCGTTCTCTGGGTCTAGTCGGCAGCCAAAAATGCGCAGGGGTGCAGCCCACCGGGGGGGCCCCCACCTTCGATTCCGTTGTGTAGTCCGTCAGCCCCAGCGAGCGCAGCGAACCTTCTCCTTTGCCCCAGATCTCCGATGCACTCCCCAGATGCAGTCACAGCGTGGCAATCACCCGCAGCTGTTGTCCAACCACGTGGTGGATTGACCAGTCTGGCGCGGTTTGTCTTCGAATCCTCTACGGGCCTCAGGCCTCTGTCGCCACTACTTCGGCTCCCAGGCCCGTCTGACTCCCTCTGTTGCCAGGCAGATCTCTGTCCGAGTTCCCCGTGAAGCACCGACCTGACCGTGAGCTTCCGTCAGTCGTCTTCGCCGTCGTAGGGGTTCGTGTGTGCTCAATCTGCTGATCCGCGTGTCGGGATAGGCCTGAGGTGCCCCTGTCGTGTAGGCCCGGTCACAGCCCGTGATTCCCCGGTCCCCGAGCACCCGAGCACGCAGCCCTCTAAGCTCGAGCCCCCGCGGTCTCTCTCATGACCCAGCCGGTGTCTTTGGCCGGGCCTGGGTCCCCCAGGGTACCCGGTCGGTGTCCTTCTCGCGATGCGCCAGGGGGGTTTGGGGGGCCAGCCGCTCCTTACCGGCACCTCATCCGCTCTGTGGTGCGTGTCCCGGGGTCGAGGGCCCGCCACCGGCCGCTCCTCACGGCCACCAAGGGCCCGGCCAAGTCTGTGGAGGTGCGCTAAGTCTCTCCGTACGCTGTGGTGCAGGCAGGCCTCCCACGTGGTCGCGTCCCCATGAGTCTCCGGTCTCCGGGCGGGTTCGATCTCTGGGCTATTTCTTCCTCTGGCCGCTGAACCTCCGTGCCCCAGGGCAGTTGTTCATCGCCGCTCCCCTCGCCGTGTCGGCCCCTCACCTGCCTTCCTTCGGCGGCCGGAGTTGCGTGTGCCCGGCCCGCTGCGGGGGTCGGCTCGCTCCAGCCGCAGGCCGCGTCCCCGGCCTCGCGTATCAGCCCCCGCCGGCTGTATCGCTCCGATGCCGCTGCTAGTCCCCTCCGGCCATACTACGGGCTCAGGAACCCGCCCGAGGCTCTACTAATGCCTCACTTGCTCCGTCGAGGCTGGCTCCGCACTGCGGTCCGTCGCTGCCGGGGTCGTAAGGCCTCCTTGTCCGCCCGAAGGCGATCGCCTCAGGCCCCTCCTCTGCTCGGCTTCGTTCTCCGCTTGGCTGCCGGTGCTCCGCTGCTGTGGTCTCGGCGTCGGGCTGGGACTTTAGGCGCGCCGAGGGTGCTTCTTCGCTCCCGCTGCGATTTGAGCAGCAGATCGGGGAGAGATCCGTGCACTTTCGTGGCTTAGGGGCTCAAGGTCAGGAGAGGTCACGAAGAGTGCGACCGCTCACTCCGCCATCTTGGCCACGCCTCTTCCTGGCACTTTAAAATCTTACTGCCACTTTAAAGAGGCAGTCTGTGGTTAATATATTTGAAAATGTTTTACATAATTTCAACTTTTATTTTGTGTTATGATTAGATTTGCGTTTTTTGACCATTTGTCACGTATTTTGCACTTCTCATTCACCTTGACAGTCGTTGTATGCAATGTATGAAATATCCATTGAATGAATTTAATTCAGATAAATATAGAAGGACAACTAATTGATCTCGGTCCTTTTTCATTAATTGTGAGGCCCTAGAATTGTGTTGTTTAGAGGGTGTTCTTCAATTACAATAACAGAAATTTGAATTACTCGCGTTTTCACCCGACAGAACCATTTTTTAATTAGCCATTAATTACCCAGGTTGTTAACCCCTTCGACGCTCATGACGAGCTGGGCTCGTCATGGCGTAGCCTCCTCGCACGCTCATGACGAGCCCAGCTCGTCACGTAAAGTGCGATTTTAAAAAACCCAGCGTACGGGCGGAATTCCGCCCGCACGCATGCGGTTAATTATTCATTGAATGACAGCATAAGGCTCTAGGGGCCAGAAGTACAGAGCTTTTTTGAGAGCACAAAAGGCCCGATTCACAGATTTGGGCTGTTTGCGACAGGCAAAAATCCTATTTCTATGTATAATACCCTATTTTGCGATTCTGTAACCTATTACCTAATCTCAAAATCGGTTAGTGATTCAGTACTAGGAAGGGGCGTGTTGAGAGCGTCCCTTCCTAACTGCGACTCACAGTGGTATGTGTGAATTTTTTGCGACCTAAATGAGGTCACCAAATATTTGCATTTTACCACATACTTCAAGTAGTTGGTAACCCCCTCCTCTTTGTGAATGGTTGCAAAAACTTTTTTTATGAGCAGGCAATAGTCCCACGGACCACTGCCTGCCCGTAAAAAATAAAAAGAAAACTTGTTATTTTTGTTTTTTGAAATGCATCCCGTTGTCTTCTAAGGAAAAGTGTCTGCATTTAAAAAAAAGTTGCTTTATTTAAAAGCGGTCACAGACATGATGGTCTGCTAACCCCAGCAGGCCACTATCTCTGCGACTTTAGAGATTCCCAATGGGTCACAAATTGTGACCTACCTCTTGAATTTTAATGAGGTGGGTGTATTTGCAGCCCACTAGGAGTTGCAAATATTGTAAAATATAATGCAGTACACATATGTTTGCAATTTCCTAATAGAGAATCACAAATATTTGCTATCAGGTAATCAGAAGCACAAATCTATGTAAATCTCGTCTAAGGAGACTGCGCAACCCACACCCACTTTTGAACCCGTTGTAAATTACTCAGATATTTTGAAGGTAAGCCAAATGTAGTGTATTTAAGGACAGTATGAAATTCACTTTATTTACTTTCATGTAATTGCTTGAAATTTCAGCAAAATTATACAAAATTACTCGTGATTACACAAAAATGCAAATCTGCCATTTAGCACTATATTTTAGTGCTAAATAAGTACTCATGTCAATTTTTTACACACGTAAGCATTTCATACACAAAAAGTGCAAAAAGGCAAAAGCACCACACACAACAGCCACTCATGTTATGACATTCCAGTGCTCTTGTGGTAAACCTTTACTGCGAATAGCACGTACTCTACTTCACAGAGTACAGGAGGTCAGGGGCAAAGTCCTTAACCTTTCCAATTTAATGCATGGTGTATCTGGATTATGGTGATTTTAAACATATTTTGGCAACAAGTTTGGGTACTTATGACCCAGGAAGTGCCGTAGAAGTCAACATACCCATTGGTGAAACTAGTGATGTACTTTGCGAGAAGCCGGGTCAGAGCGACCTATTTGTTTTCCTGGTTGGACCTCCGTGCCTTTATTTAATTTAATGTTATTTATTTATTTTATTTTATTATTTTATTTTTTAGTATCAACAGCAGAAAGGAGCTGCAGTGGGGATGTGCTGACCTGTGTTCAGGTGATGGGTACATTCAAATCAGGGAGCACAAGGAGAATCACAAAGTAAAACATTTGGATCAACAAAGGATCAGCATGTGGTGTGGGGTGTGTGCAGCTCTTCTGGTGATCAACAAAGGATCTGGTGGCCCCCTCTGTGCTTCCCTTCCGTCTCATTACCTTCTGTTCTCATGCAAACCTTGTCTCTTGATCTCTTAGAACTGTGGCTGCTGTTGCACCTTCAGCCCCTGGATATCCTCAAGGGTGACAAGTTTTGCTCTCTACAAATCCACATTACATTTACAGCTCTCTGATCACTCATCACTAACAGCCACTTTTAGATAAGCTTGTCCTAATATCAGTGAACCAATTCTGCTTCTAAAGGGTGGGGAAATATATTTTCCAAATTTGACTTCAAATTGACTTGCACAAGGATTATAAACTTCTTTCAGCAGACATTACCATGGAAGGCACGTTGTAGTTCTTGAGGATGCCTTTCAGCCTATCTTCAGCTGCAGGCATATTGTAAAGAATGATGACAGAGGCTTTCAAGGCTATGAAGTTCATTTATTTTCAAGGTGACATATTGGTATTTGACAAGAAATTAGACGTGCATAGCCTAGCCCTCAAACAAGCCTTAGACAGATTTGCAGAGGCAGTGTTAAAGTTAAGAATAGAAAAGTGTACATTTTAGGTTAATCAAATTTAGTACTTAGGGTGCACATTATTTATGGGGCAGTCAAACTTGTCAGGCCATAAAGTTAGCTCCCCACCCACAGGACAAAGATCAATTAGGAGCATTTATGGGTATCAATGACTACTATTCCAAAACTGTGAAGGAAATTGTAGATAAAATGAAAGCTTAAGAGTACTATTGAGAATGGGGATAATTGCAGGTAGAATGATATAAACAACACTGTTTTGGGAAATGAAGAATTTTATTTTTAGTGCTGGGGATTTAGTTAAATTAGACACAAATGATAAGACTATATTGACAGTTGTTCCAAGTGCACCTGATATGTTTGCAGTTTTATTGCACATGTATGTAAAACTTGCTCTTTGACACGTCCAGGACCAAACTATTCAATTGCAGAGAGGGAACCTCTTACTGCAGCATGGAGTGCAGAGGATTACCAAACACATAGAATTTCTGCTTCACACTGACCACAAACCCTAGTAAAAGTGTCACTAAGGGGTGCAGCGAAAGGCTCAACAAGATTAGCAAGACTGGCTGCTCATCTCCAGGAATACTGCTGCAAGCTTGATCATATCCCTGGGTGAAATGCACAAGCCAATTGTCTTTCCCATCTTTCAGTAGATTGGCAGGAAAACGAGGGCGCTGTGGTACTGGTTAATAAAACAGAAAGTGCACTTGGCAGTGTACATAACTTAGTAGTATGTTGATGTCATAATGATGAGAGAGTGGACTAAAGAGATAGAAGGGGATGCAGTGTTTAGCAATGTTGCTCACCTGGTCGATAAAGGAGGAAGGAGAGAGAGTTCTGTGCTCCTTGCAGTAAGAATATACTTGAAAGTTTTGGTAGAGTGTTGTGTGTGTGAAGGTAAATTGATGATCGGAGGAGACACATTTGAGCTTATCGAAGGGCTGTGTAAAAGAATCATCAACCTAACACACAAGGGGGCATATTACCAAGGCGGGCGATATGTGATTATCGCCGCTTTAGAGGCCGTTTTCGGCCGATAAGCGGCGATAATTCTATCGCCCTATTAGCAAGCTGTCGCTAACAGCAGTTAGCGACAGCTTGTAGATGATACGAGCGGTTTGGGGCCCGCTTTGCGTGTCAGTGACATTTATCGCTAATGACATACAAAATGGGCGTACCCAACCTGTTAGCAACTGAAAGCAGTCGCTAACATCGCTCTCGCCTATTAACAAGGCAGGCGTAGCGATGGAAATATTCGCGCTAAGCGCGAATATCTCCAAAAACTAACGCCTGCTCAGACCAGTTCTTAGCCATTATATCCAATGGGAGTTGGATATTATGGCTAAGTCCTCATTAGCGATAATGAGGGTATATCGCTGGATTAACAGCGATATTCACACATTTCGCCGCTAACGCCTGAAATTTTATCGCTTTGAGACAAACGTTGCTAATAGCAAGGTATCTCTGCCATAAAATCAGGCGAAGCACGGCGATAGAACAAATGTTGCTTAGCCCATTTAGCGATAAATATCGCTAGTTGTTGGTAATATGCCCCAAGGATCCTCCAGGTCAAACTTTGATCAAAAGGATAGTTAAGGAAGAGTCTTGGTAGTCGGGAGTGGAAGATAAAGTGTCCTTGTTGGTTGAACAGTGTATGGAATGCAAAGAGGAAAGAAAGAGGTTGAAAGTGAGAATGCAAGCACATGAGGGGGTATAAAAGATCATGGAAGAGCTTGGAGTAGTGCACATGTATACTTCATGGCTTTGTTGTTATTATCAAGGGTCAAGTGAGGCTTGAGGTTAGATCTGGTGTTGGTGGATGTTCATTCGAAGTGGTTGGTGATTTCGTTCAAGAAACAGGCAACCAAGATAGCTACTATTGGCATTTTGGGGGAATGTTTAGGGATGAGGGATATGACTTCACTAGTAATGGATTTTAAACAAAAAAACTGTTGTTTGCGGCACTCCTTCTGGTTAATGATTCGTGAACTTGCTTAAATCGTGCTTCATACGATTGTTTGCTTTTGGGTGCCACTGGGTAAATACCCTCCGACCCTGGGAAGTTAGAGCTTTGGAAATCAAAAGTACAATGTCATAACAATGACACTGTGCCCTGGTGGCACTCCTGGTGAGACATGTGTCTCTATACCATCTGATATCTTGTTGCTGAAATGACGTACTCCAATTTGGTCTGTGTATTCTTTGTGTACAGAAAAACTCTTTTATTCGTACTCCAACATTGTTAATTCACAAGGTGGCTTCAATAGCGATTTATATCTTTCACGTGGTTGAAAATCCAAATACGAGAAATACATGCATATGCATTTCGGGACATTGTCCCTTCGTCAGGGGAATCGTATTAAATCTAAAAGAAAATGAAAACATGAACTGTATAAGATTCAGGCTGGGTGGTATCCCCACAACAACAGACTCTGCGTGCATGTAAAAAAAGGTGTGCGCTAAGTCGAACGTGTATTAAACTGTCAACATATAAAACACAGGTGACAACATGACGTGCTCAGTGTGCTCGTTGTGAAATCGGAACGTGGAAGAGTGGCTGCTGGTAAAGACCTTATATCCCTATGTCAACAGGGTTAAATAATCAGGTGTGCTGACGGTCAAACTCTTGTGCCTGTGTTGGTACTATATGACTTTAACAAAAGTAAACGGCTCGTCGAGGGCCATCTGTTTTAACATTTTCACGAGGTGCCCGGGTTAACCCTACAGAATGTAAGTTCAAAAAGTCATTGAGTGCACTCGCGTGTGCATAAGGCGTCTTACCGTATATCTGTTCGGTGTCTGGATCACTCAACGTGCGTGAACGTTTACTGGCTTCACCAGGTGTGTTAGGGGCTCATGCGTGGAAAGTTAATGTTGCTACTTCCTAGTTAACACAGACGAGGGACTCTGACAGTGTCGGCCATCTTAAGGGTAAAGTCTCCCATTGAAACTCCGAGAGTGGTGTGGCAGGCGTCTTAGCGTCGGCCATCTTGAGAGTGAAAAAATGTATATCGGATGAAAAAAGTGCTTTGTTGTCCGCAACAGGTTCGTAAGGGTGAGCGGTGTGCGGTGTGTGAAAATAAACGGTGGAAAAATCATGGATGATCTAAAAAATATGGGCATGTGTTGAACAAAAAGAATTAACAAAAACAAAGCAGTGGTTTTCGTATATCATAACATATTAGTAAATGTAAATGCCAGCATTTGTAAAGCGCACAGCTACCTCCAACAGAAGTGTCCCTGCGCTGTCCGTATACCGCTTAGGAACCCTTCCTGGCTTTTTCCTGAGAAATGTCCACTACTGGGCACCCCCAAGGTGAAGCCAGGCATCCCAGTGCTGTTGGGGCTGTTGTGGAGATTAAGCAAGCTATTGCCCAGAGTTGCAGAGTGGGACCCATGATTAGAATAGGCACCGAGGCGAGAATTATCAGGTCCGAGGAAATTGAGCCCAAGACCCGCCGAGGCAGGTATTGAACCCTGGTGCCGGGCCAGACCTCTGCATCAGGATCTGCCGCTCTGACCATTGAGCCACTCTTCTCCACTAGTACAGATCTCAAGTGCAAAAAAAAAAAGTCGATGCGTAACATTAACAGCATTGGTGAATTATAGGAATTAGCTATATTCCATCCTGTCATTAAGTCCCTTGGGCTGGCAAGCATCCAGCTTTTTTATCCAAATTATCTCACGTTGTAGCAGTCTTTTCTTGTTATCAATACCCTGCTTTACAGGTACCACCTCCAAAACCAAGAACCTAAGTTGGCTGATGTTGTGATTCATGTTGGTGAAGTGTGCTGCGAACAGTGCTTTCGTCACCTTTTTGCGGATGGTACTCTTGTGTTCGGTTAGGCGAACCTTTATTTTCCTCTCTGTTTTCGCTACGTATGGGAAACCGCAGGGGCATTTCAATAAGTATACTAAGTTTTTTTAGAGGCAGGCCCAAGCATAACCGTCGAACCAGGCGGAGCAGAAGGCACCAGAGAAAAAATGACCATGATAGCTCAATCAACCAGGAGCAAAAGAACTTAGGCCTAGATGTAGGTAAATGTGAATTACCGATTCATAAATACCGAATTTTACCGATTCGGTATTCATGAATCGGTAATTCAAATGTAGGTAGAAATTCGGTAACAAATACCGAATCGGTATGATTCTGTATTTACTGATTCTGTAATTACAGAATCGGTATTTGCCATTGATTCCTATGGGCCTTGAAGCACATAGGATTCAATGGTAGTTACCGATTCGGTAATTACCGAATCGGTAAAAATACCGAATTTACAAGGGGGACAGGGTGTCACTTTGACACCCTGTAGCACCCCTGTAACTGGCTTGTGCGCCATGTGGCACACATACATGCCCATAAGGCATGTCTGTGTGCCACATGGCACAGGTGTACATGCACAGATGTGCATGTACACAAGAATTCGTTATTTACCATGTAATTGTATTACATGGTAAATAACGAATTCGAAAGGCCCTGTAGCACTGTTAGAAGTGCTACCTACATAGGAAAATACAGATTCGGTAATTTTACCGATCGGTAATTTTTAACCCTGGGCGTAGTGGGGCGTAGTGGGGCTCCGCGGAGCTACGCGGAGAGGGCGAGAAGCTACGCCCACTCCCGCACTCCGCGTAGCCCCACTACGCACCTCCCTCCCGCTCTCCCCTACATACTTTATTTAAGCAATTACACGGATTAAAACAACTTTAAAGCACTTACCTTGTCCGGGGCTCGTCCGGGTCTTCATCTTTGAATAGCGTCCTTTTCCTGGATACCTATGCGCATGCGCGGGCGGCCGCGCATGCGCATTTCTCCCGAGAAATGCGCATGCGCGGCCGCCCGCGCATGCGCATTGGTATCCAGGAAAAGGACGCTATTCAAAGATGAAGACCCGGACGAGCCCCGGACAAGGTAAGTGCTTTAAAGTTGTTTTAATCCGTGTAATTGCTTATATAAAGTATCTAGTGGAGGGCGGGAGGGAGGCGGGTGGCGGCCGACTCGGCTACGCTCACGGAGTGGGCGTAGTGTTGCCGGCTACGCTGTCTACGCAAAATGCGTAGAAGGCCGGCGTAGCCGATTCGGACGCCCACCCTTAGTAATTTTACCGATTTGGTAAAATTACCGATTCGGTAAAATTACCGAATCTGTATGTTTTCAGTGCCCCTACATACCAATGTCAAAATACCGGTCGGAACCGGACTAAAATCGGTATTTTCGGCCGATTCCGACCGGTATTTTGACACCTACATATGGCCCATAGTCATCAACATTTCGAAGAGCACATTATCCAAAGCTCAATTGGCAACCTTACAATGAGGTACTTCCTTTGTACCGACCTATCATTCTAACGAACTTGATACAGAAGTTAGCTTGAATAAATTTATGCGGGATCTACGTTTGAAACCCTATTTCACGAACATCGTCCCACAAACAATCAATGTTTCTGAGGACACATGCATGAGTCTAAGGAACAAAAGCACGTTTGTAGCACCTATTAGTCACAAGATTCTGGACTCGTATGAAACATCACTTCGAATGAAATTAAAGAGTTATTCAAACGACCCAACACTAAAAGGAGCAATTTCAACATTAAACAAAGACAAGCTTTTAATCAAATCGTCAACAACAAACAAATAACATGCTGCAAAGCAGACAAAGGAGGGGCACTCGTAGTGATGGATTTCTAATTTTACCATGAAAGCGTTAGAGATCATGTCAACAATCCAGAACTATACATGAGATTGACACAAGATCCCACTGGAGCTTTCTTTCAAGTATTGAAGACCATTTTGGATAAGGCACATACTATGGGAACCATTACCGATAAAGACAAGAAGTTCTTAACACAAAATAATCCTAACAGCCCAAGTTTACAGATGCTCCCGAAAATACACAAAAGTCTACATAAACCACCATTCCGCCCTATCATGTCTACCAAAGGTTCAATCCATGAACCAACCGGAAAATATATTGACTTACACTTACAACCGCTCGTAAGGAGCATGACAACCTATTTACGGGACACAACCGACTTTCTAAACAAACTTGAGTGCACCACACTCCACCCCGATAGTACCATCACTTTATGCACCATCGACGTCTGCGCTCTTTATTCGTCCATTCCACACAACAGAGGTCTGGAAGCAATCGAATCATTCCTAATGAATCACCCAATAAAAGAAGAACTGAAGATCCTAATTTTGGAATTGATACAATACAGACTGTACCACAGCTATTTCATGGTATACAGCCTTTACAACGAAACTTTTACAACAAACTACCATTATAACGCAACTTTTACAATGCAAACCATTACAACGCATAGCGCTGGGAGGTGCTCTAGGATAGGGAATAGGTTTAATGTACTATCCAACACCTTCCCTACTATCCACGGGGACTGGAGTTGGAATAGTAAATTAAACTATTCACTATCCAGCACCCAAAAGCATTATGCGTTGTAATGGTATGGGTTGTAAAACTTACGATGTAAAGGTAGGCGTTGTAAAAGTATGCGTTGTAACGTCATACATCCGCTATTTCACATGGGATGGAGAGTTCTTCCAACAACTCTTTGGCACTTCAATGGGAAATTGTGCAGCCCCCAGTTATGCGAACCTCTTCATGCACCGCTTGGAAACCAACAACATTCTGACCAATCCAAGGTGGAAGAACAAAATACTAAAATTTTGGAGATACATTGATGACATTTTTTTATTTGGTTAGGACCACCAGAAAAGATTCCCGAATGTATTTCATTCATCAACGAGATCGATGATCACATCCAATTCACATACTCAGTGAGCACACACAGTTTACCTTTTCTTGACGTTCTAGGTACTCATCGGAACAACAGAATTGAAACCGAACTATACACCAAAGAGACTGACAGAAACAATTTATTACACTTTGAAAGCTGTCGCCCTTCTTCACTAAAAAAGCATCTTCCCTACTCACAGTTACTTAGAGCTAAAAGAATTAGTTCTGACCCTGAAACCTACACCAACAATGCACAGAAAATGCTAATGAGAATCAAGGATAGGAAATATCCGGAACCAGTACTAGAGTTGGCTAAAGACAGGGTAGACGCTACTAACCGCAACAACCTTCTAACACTACGGGCAAAACCAAAGTCAACCAACAGACCAGTCTTTGTTTCCAAATTCTCAACAAAGAGTAATCTCATCAAGAAAATCATTTTAAAGAATTGGCAGATGATTCAACATGAACCAGACTTTAATGGGATTTTCAATTATATGTCACTCTCTGTGTATCAGAGATCAAGAAACATAAAGGAAATATTGGAAACTAGACCAACAGATACAAAATACACCGCACCAAACCATGTTTGAATTGCAGTCACTGCAACAATGTCATCCAGGGGCACACTCAATCACCCTACATCGGGAAAACAAATCAAACTATTCACCAATGCCACGTGTGAATCTAAAAACTTAGTATACTTATTGAAATGCCCCTGCCGTTTCCCATACGTAGGGAAATCAGAGAGGAAGATAAAGGTTCGCCTTACCGAACACAAGAGTACCATCCGCAACAAGGTGATGAAAGCACAGTTTGCAGCACACTTCACCACATGAATCACAACCTCAACCAACTTAGGTTCTTGGTTTTGGAGGTGGTACGTGTAAAGCAGGGTATTGATAACAAGAAAAGACTGCTACAACGTGAGATAATATGGATAAAAAAGCTGGATGCTAGCCAGCCCAAGGGACTTAATGACAGGATGGAATATAGCTGTTTCCTATAATTCACCAATGCTGTTAATGTTACGCATCGACTTCTTTTTTTGCACTTGAGATCTGTACTAATATGTTATGATATACGACAACCACTGCTTTGTTTTTGTTAATTTTTTTTGTTCCACAAATGCCCCAATACAATTCAATTTCTTTTATTTTTTAGATCATCCATGATTTTTCCACCGTTTATTTTCACACACCGCACACCGCTCACCCTTACGACCCTGTTGCGGACAACAAAGCACTTTTTTCATCCGATATACATTTTTTCACTCTCAAGATGGCCGACGCTAAGACGCCTGCCACACCACTCTCGGAGTTTCAATGGGAGTCTTTACCCTTAAGATGGCCGACACTTTCAGAGTCCCTCATTTGTGTTTACTAGGAAGAAGCAACATTATCTTTCCACGCATGAGTCCCTAACACACCTTGTGAAGCCAGTAAATGTTCACGCATGTTGAGTGATCCAGACACTGAACAGATATACGATAAGACGCCTTATGCGCACGCGAGTGCACTCGATGACTTTGGAACTTACATTCCGTAGATTTAACCTGGGCACCTCGTGATAACGTTAAAACAGATGGCCCTTGACGAGCCGTTTACTTTTGTTAAAGTCATATAGTACCAACACAGGCACAAGAGTTTGACCGTCAGCACACCCGATTATTTAACCCTGTTGACATAGGGATATAAGGTCTTTACCAGCAGCCACTCTTCCATGTTACGATTTCACAATGAGCACATCATGTTTGTCACCTGTATTTTATATGTTGACAGTTTAATACACGTTCGACTTAGCGCACACCTTTTTTTACATGCATGCAGAGTCTGGTGTTGTGGGGATACCACCCACCCTGAATCTTATACAGTTCATGTTTTGATTTTCTTTTAGATTAAATACGATTCCCCTGACGAAGGGACAATGTCCCAAAATGCATAGGGATGTATTTCTCGTATTTGGATATTCAGCCACGTTAAAGATATAAATCGCTATTGAAGCAACATGATTTCAAGCAACCTTGTGAATTAACACTGTTGGAGTACGAATAAAATAGTTTTTCTGTATACAAAGAATACACAGCAACAAGATATCAGATGGTATAGAGACACATGTCTCACCAGGAGTGCCACCAGGGCACAGTGTCATTGTTATGAATTGCACTTTTGATTCACTAATAATGGTACACAGTTAACTGGGGGAGTTTTTGACTATGTGAAAGATTAAGCATTGTCGTATAGCACAAGACAATGCTCAGCCAACCCGATTGTAGAGAGAGAAAATAGATTAATAAAAGGGGCCATTAATATGACATAGGCTAGCAGTCAAGATGTTGAAAAATTGGTTGCCGTATTGATGTGCCAGTAAATATTGTGTAAAGCAAAGTTTCCCTTGGACTTAGTGTCACTGACATTCACTCTTGCTCATATAATACTTCAACCACACTGGTGCAAAAATAAGGGATCTCCCCAGTTATAAGTACAAACACATTGCAAATGCGACTCCTAATTTATCAGAAAATATTCAAATTTATTACTTAATCAATAAAAACTATTAAAAACACAATAGTGAAAAATTCATTTCACATTCATAGTCTCCAAAAAACAATCATAATGTGTTAAAATACATTGCAAGAAAGAGACATAATAAAGTGATTCATTTCGCAAACATCTTGGGTCATTAATCCGTTGGAATCTTGAAACAACGTCAGGCTAGTATTAGCGAATGACAGCACAATAGTTCCTCGGATTTAATTAAAAACAATAGAGTCGACGCGTTTCGGTGTGTTTCAAGACAAAAGTACCTGGTTGTCTCTCTTTTTTCACTCACAATATTAAAAATCAATTGTATCTGATCGCAATCCTGTACTTGACTTATAGAAGCACTTCCTCATTCTGTTGATCACACAATATGGGTGCTATATCTTCCAACTGTGAACTCCTATTCACCACATAAAGGGTCCCATTATTCAGTAAGTCGTCATATTTATTAGCTCATCTGAATCAGAATAGATCCGGCACCGTTGGCAGGCTGATAAAATGCTGTGCCGTGAAGTGTGTGTAAATGCGCTTATTACCGCAGTCCCAAGGGCCCTCCGTATTTCAAGTTTTCATATACGGTAAACCTCTTATCCGGGTGGCAGGGAAAATAACGTCTAGTCCAACGGTGCCGGATTTATTCTGATTTAGATGAGCTAATAACTATTTACGAAGGTAAATCTTTGATTGGGACCAACCTGGGCCTCGTATCTGACCAACACTCCATTGCAGTCGGTATTAAATCTTACTCTTGTCCTGGTCTTGCATGGCTAGTTGCCCGTACTTGGTACTTCTAAATGCTTGACACATATTCTTAAGTTAAGCCTGTCTGCCTGGTAGCATAGCTACCAGGGTTGAGCTCAGGTTTAAAGTACCAAAATCTTTAGTGGGCCTACTTTGCCCCATTGAAGTAATTCAAATTCTAGAAAAGAGACGTGAGGAATCTTAGGGAAGGGTATAATAGCTAAAATCACCTATGAATAACCAGATTCCAGGTGGACTGCTGAGCACTTCTGTAATTGTGAGAGTCATAAGTGACAGTGTGGGCTTCACATGACCCCTACAATCCTCCTGGGTTTTCCATGTCTGGACTCCAAATGTCTCCTGCGATCTCCAGGGGTTTACCGTGCGTGGGCTCCACATGACCCCTGCGATCCCCAGGAGTTTGCCATGTGTGGGCTTCACTTAACCCTTGTGGTCCCGGGGGTTTGCCATGTGTGGGCTCCACATGACCTCTGCGGTCCCCCGGATTTTTCCATGTGTGGCCTCCACATGACCCCCTAGGATCCGCAGGGGTTTGCCGCGTGTGGGCTCAACATGACCCTTGTTGTCCCCAGGTGTTTGCCATGTGTGGGATCCACATGATCCTTGCAGTCCCCAGGAGTTTGCCACGTGTGGGATCCACTTAACCCTTGCGGTCCCCAGGGGTTTGCCATGTGTGGGCTCCACATGACCCCTGCAATCCCCATTGGTTTTATATGTGTGGGATCCACATGACCTCTGCGATCCCCAGGAGTTTGCCGTGTGTGGACTCCGCTTAACCCTTTCAGTCCCCAGGAGTTTGCCATGTGCCATTTACAGGTGCAGTTAGGGAACCGTATAAGGGAGACAGCAGGTCCAGCAACCGATCAAGTTTGGTGGGACTGAATGTGGAAAAGAGGATCTGAAAGTGCAGAGAACTAGATGAAGTTGTAGGGAGAGTTTTCTGAGATAGGTCCAGCAGGATTCCAGGCCCAGCTAGTGCATATGAGATTAGGTGGGGAAGGAGATCATCCAACAGTAGGCAAGGCTGGAAGGAGTGCGCAAGGAGAGCAGCCCAGGAGTCCGGACATAACGTTTGGTTCAGACCACAAGAGGTCTCTCAAGGACTCGAGTAGCCAGAAGACAGCAGTGCTGCTCAAGCTATAAACCTGTTTCAGGTTTCAATGGGATGCCGGCGGGTTTCAGAACCAGAAGGAGGGAAGCAGCTAGGGGTTGTAACTCTAAGCACCCCCGCTCCAAAGGGCCCACTGCCCGCATCAAGGAGATGTATGCATGGGGACCGAGCATGGAGTCTGGAGCTCAAGGCACAGCATGTGTGTCACTGTGCTTCTTCTGTGTATGTGATTCCTTCATTGCTGCTGTTATCATTATGGCATCAGGTCAATTTTCAATCACACCCACTGCGTGGGCCCCCCCGCCAGCACGTTACTGCTGCTATCCACCCCTTAACGCACACCCGCATCAAACAAGACTCTTCCCCCATTGCTGATGTCGGCATCACTGTGTCCATTCAGGGTGCCTTTTTGAGGGTTAGCGGAAGCTCACCCAAATGCATGTTTAGATGATCGCAACACCTTCACAACCCTCAGTTGATGCTGACGTCTATTTAAGACTGGCCATCATTCTGCAATTTATTGGTAATACGATAGGCAGTGAGACCAATGAGATGTGGTCCATGCAGGTCTCATTCAGATAGAACCTTGGTTTGCATTAATGGTCAGGCAGCTTCTCATCTCACTTGGGCAGTAGAGATGTAAGTCTTCCAAACAGTGCATTTAATCAGGGTTTGTCCAGAACTCTATATATAGTTCTAGGTTTGACTGTGCCAGGTTGCAGAGTTTCTTCAACCTGCAAAGCAAATAATATTAACAGGCTCTGAGGTGGGGGGATAGGGTGGTATTATACCAATTTCTGGAGGGTGTGTGCCAATATCAATATAAAGCTGTTTTCTTTAATTTAACAAATGTTAATTCCAGCCTTCAGGTATGTGGTACATCTTCCCAGGAATGTCAGTACTGGAGGTAAGGAGGACAGCACCAACTAGCCCAGTGTTTGAGTATTAGGGAATCACAATGCGGACTCTCTTACCAGTCTTTCCTTTTGCTATGTGGTGGCAAGCACAGTGCAATGGTGACTGTCCCAGTCATTGACATCCTGAGCACAGGTAAGTTCCTATTGGACTAAGCAGGGAAGTAGCCAAACCAGTTTGGATATTCTGTTGTCTCAAAGCTGGTTTCAAACCTGAAGGTAGACTGCAGCTGGAGGCAGAGAAGGGTGAATCTACTAAAGAGTCATCGAGGTGTAACAGCTAATCCAATGGACGGGAAGCTCAAATGGCATTAACCCTCTTGTATATAACTAGCGTATTGTGTGTCACACAATGCGTCATTTCATGTTTCATTCATGACGCAGGGGTCAGACGCCTGCCTCCTTCATCTATCTACCAGAGTTGAGCACAGTCACTCAACACAAAGGGTAGGAAAAAAGGATTTTACTTATATGAAACTATTGATGTTATCCTGGTATAAACAAACACCTCTCCCATGTGTCGGGGTAAATGGTCCTGTGATCGTTCAAAGCAACCTGCTTCCACCAAGCAAGAACCTCCCCATCGCCCGGTGTGGGTCAGCCATCACCTTTCGTTGCGAGTGAGGACACACTTTGGGTGTGCGCCCAGTCCAGCAGAGGTCAACCCTGCTTGAAAAGCATTCCAAAACATTAGTGGAGTATCCTTCAGCCGACTGGACAGAAAATTGCCAGGGTAAACCAGAACATCAAAATGGAGACAGCAGAACTTCCATCTTTTGGTGCATTGGCGGCTCCTCTGCAAAGGTGGAGGAGCGTCGCTCCACTACTTGTTGAGCAGTGGAAAAGAAAAATAAGATGATAATAACAAGAAGTTATTATCATTTTATTTTTCTTTGCGGGACTCCAGCCAGGTCCCCTCTGGGGCCGGCCAAACAGTCATGCGCACTTTGAATGTTCTACACTGGCCTGTGTTGCACAAGTACTGCCTGAGTGGCCAAACAGGCTGTTCTGACCTGATTGGCTGGGAGAGTCCAGGACCCTGGGTGCTTCCGGTGCTGGCGAGAACGAAGGAGAGGCGTGTGGCGGCGAAGTAGAAGAAGGCACATTTATTTTTTATTTTTTTATCCCTCTCCCCACCACCCCCGTTCCAAGGCAGCCCCTACTGCTCTTGCCCAGTGTTGAACGTCTGAACTAATGTCATAAAAACATAATGAATAAAATTATAAGCAGCAGTGACAGTACTTTTAGGTAATTGGCAGTCTTTCTTTAAAAACTTAACTAGGACGAAGACAATAGAGCTATTATTATGCATTGCTATTTCTGGCCCTTCCATCACTCTGTGGCTGTCTAGTGACAACTTAGAAAAACAGCTATAAAGTGTTGAGGAGAAATTTGCAATTATGGTTAAAAGGAACATTGTTTACTCCTGCTAAAAGGAATTTCATTTGTTCTGTCCAGTCTGACATGTAGACAATAAATATATTTGGAACAGGGAGCAGGATTAAATGGACATTTCTGGGATAAAAACAGTTCTAGGTTTCAGAGTGTGGGGTCCACTGAGAGCGGTTTTTCTTCGAAATGTTTTGGTGGAAGTCTCCACTGTGACAAGCCAACCTGAATGAGGGACCACTTGGGACATGCAGTTATTTTTGGAGTTAAAAAGTAAGGTTAACGATAAGACTGGGCCAACTCAAATAGGATTATGTTTCCGCTCAACCAAAGAATATTTTAAATGTAGGGTACTAAGTGGAGCAAATTATGTCTCAGTTGGAGTTGTAAATGTTTGTTTAGGGCCGCCTATCCTCTGGCATGTGCTGCATCAAGTAACATCTGAAAGAACTTCTTTGAAAGGAAGAGAATTTCTTAGAAGCAATGGTAAATGGTCTGAAAAAGTAAACGAAAATACAGATAAATATAGCTGCATCAGAATTGCCTAAATTGCTTTTTACAACCAAGAAAGTGTGCCTGCCAAGTTTATTTAATTCTTTGTTCCAGCAAACATTTGAGTAAATAAAAATAGAAATAATGAGCATCTTCTCCCTTTTTCCATGAACTTTGTCTGGCACAGAACTCGTTGAAGGTTCATATTGTATAAAGTGTTCCACCAGAAAGATTTCCAACAGTGCAAAAAAAAAAAAAACATTAAAGGTGACAAATCCATGTTGTCCCATTTTTACTACTTGCATAATATGCAATTGAGGTAAAAAAGTTTGCCCCATAATAAAGTTTAGCACTAGAGCAGACATTTGTCCATACTGGTTTCACACCGTCTTTATTCTGTTGAAATGCAAAGGAATAGGGTAAAGTGCTTTATCAAGATATTTCAAATGAGAATGCTGGGACTCAAAATCAGTAAGTTTATTTTCTGGTTATGTGATCAGGAATATGGTGGAAATATTAATGTTTTATGCAAAGTCATTCAAGTATCACTGTATTTAAAAAAAAAAATAAACTCTCCTGCACACCTAAAATTATTTGTAAGCACTAGAAGTGTAATTATTTAACATAGTTTAAGATTGTGTTTCCTCCATTTGTCTTTTTTGCAAATTGTTTATGTAATACGAATTGTAGCAAAATCGTTCCTCTTCAAAAAAAAAAATTTTATGCAAATTGGATTTGCTATTTTTTTTTTTTCATCAGTAAACAATCTGTGATACGACCCAAGATGTGAAAGCGTGCTTAGGCAGTCTTCAGGTGCACCAGATGTAAGACTCCCATAAAAACATGTTATTGAAAAGCAAAATAACACGGTCACAGCCATGTTCAGAAATCTAGCACTAATTGTGTTGGGGAGACGAACCGCAATAATATTCTGAACCCCAATATCGTGTGCACCCCAATTTTTATCTTGGGCTCTGTTACTTTCTCGTTGATCTAGCAGCAAAAGACTACCACATCATCGATAATTTAATAATTTAGCATAGTAGGATTCGAAATACGAAACAGGACCACTCAAGAACTGTGTTTTAGATCATGATGAAGTTTAAAAGTTTTAACATTAAGGGCTAGATGTAAATACCGAATCGGTAAATGATGATTCGGTAACCGATTCGTTATTTACCGAATCCTCCCCTACATACCAAATGGCTCAATACTGGTCGGTAAACCTGAAATTTACAGAATTTCGGGTTTACCGACCGGTAATGGGCCACCCACATCTGGCCCATAATGACTAATTATTACTAAAACATTACATAAAAAATTAATTGCGTGACATGAAGGCTCAGACACAGAATACAAAATCATAATAAAATCCCCGGATAGGCATTAGAATCGTTTCATAGTCTAAGTTTCAAACTCATTAAGAGTACTGACAGCATTCTAGTGAGGAAAGAACAATCAGACAGAGTCTCGACAGAGGAAAAACAGTTTTTTTTATACGCGATCTATGCAAATCACTTAATAAACCTGAAAATTCAGCATCATGGTTACGTCACAATGATGAGTCAAAAAATACTTCATAAGTATAAAAGTTTTTAACACTAACCCATTTCCTAAGGTAAGAGAAACCTTCAGCTTGCTGACTCAGCAACTTCAATCTGTCGCTGTACAATATGAAACATTTCCCAAAGAATAGCTCATAAAATTCTGTTCTTCTGTAGGCCTGCATCAGACCTTCCGGCGGAAATCCTACATAATGATACATCAGGTACACGACGGAAAGTTCCATTCACAATACATGCTTTCTAATGCATTTGCTCATTTACATTATAGCATTCTGTGTTCTGCGGAAACTGTGAGGAGAGAAGACTCGCAGTGGGTTGCTAATTGGGAAAGGGAACGAGTAGGAGCAAGATTAGCAGAACACTACTAACTGCAGAACATCATTTCCCATTGGCGTACCACACATATCCCTACATTTCAAAGTTGGCTCCACCGCTTGTGAGTTGTGTTGGGTATGGAGAAGCTCTCATTGACCTTGGCTGGGGATGGGGCCAAATATGCCGAGCTGTGACAACCCTTTCTGTCTTTGTTGGCCTCGGAATTTCGGGAGGTCACTTGTCCTCGCTTCTTGCGATTGCTTCGCCTCTCTGATGTGGGGAACCCGATGACAGGCTAGTGGAGAGGGACTCTTGGATGACTGGATGGGTGGACTTGGAACGGGGGAGGAGGGTGGGTCAGGGAGGGTGGATGGGGGTTTTGTTTGCTTGTTTTTCTTTTTCTATTATCCCATGTTGACAGTTTCGCATGCCAAACGCCCTTTTATGACTCTCACCCCGCACGTTGTATTGGCCTTTTCCATTTCTTTTGAGCTTTGTCCTTTGCTATGCAATGGTTGATGGGGATGATATTGATCAACGCTTGATGTGTATGTGCTCTGCTTTTTCAATAAAAATATTTAATACTAAATAAATTGTGTCTCGTACAAATATGTGGCATAACTATACTTGATTACAAATCACATTCTACGTAAAATAATCGGACAGTTTTAAGTGCAAAACATGAATTCATCAGTAACTACCTTATACATTCATACAATTACTAATTCACCATCTTTTCACCCAAATTTACACATTTAAAAAACTTCTACAACAGGACGTCAGTAAAATCGTCAGACTTAGATTCAACTCTCCTACTTGCCAGTGTTCATGGATTAGGGTTTGGCCAAACCAAGCCTGCCATTTGTACCTGCTGGTTGCACTTTTTGCACATGTACTTGCCTGACCCGTCCCTCCTCACATCATGATAGGTTGCACTTTTGCCGTTCAACATCTTCCTCACTAGTCATGCTCAATTCCGTTTATTGGCAGAATGTTTCAAAAGAGGCGAGTTTGAAGTGGCGGTGCCATGATGCCATCGAAGGTGGCATTAAAGTGCTGCAACCAGGATATACCCTCCCAATCTGTTTGTCTCCCTCAAGCTTTTCTTTACTCAAGTCAGTTTCCAACTGATGACAATTATGACCTACCAGCTGAATTTGGACCACTTGGGACATGCAGTTATGTTTGGAGTTAGAAAAAAAGGTTTACGATAAGAATGGGCCAACTCAAATAGGATCATGTTTCCGCTCAACCCAAATTCTTTTTAAATATAGGGTACTATGAGAAGCAAATTATGTCTCAGTTGGAGTTTGTTTAAGGCTGCCTATTGTCTGGCACATGTTGCATGAAGTAACATCTGAAGGAAATTCTTTAAAAGGAAGAGGATTTCTTACAAGGAATGGTAAATGGTATGAAAAAGCTGTTGAAGTAGTGGAAAACACAGGCTACGATACCATGTTGAAGTCACTAACAGAACACACAGGGTCGTCAATGATCTTCGGGCATACTCTTCTAAGGAGTTGGTAAAGGGTAAAGGAATATAGAAGGCCCTGGGCCACTGGAATCCTCTGCAACCCATGTTTCAGAAGACAGAAGTAGAGAGCAGAAGATGGGAAGGTGGGAGATCATCAAAGCTTTCTATAATCTCTTTTGGATGGCTAGAAACAGAGACATAGGGTCACCGATGAGGCAAATATTTCACCCAGTCTGTCTGCACGCCCATCTCCCTCCCCAGAAGACTGATTACTGCAAGAGATAGGAGATTCTCCTCCATCCATATCCCTATTATCTTGGCTAGGTATACTAATCTCAGTACTCTGTAGCTGCCTAGGTGATTTATGTAGGAGTAAGTGAATCTATTGTCTTTTCGAAACTGCAGAGTTTGATTCTGAATCAATGGTGCAAATGGCAAAATTTCCATATACAATGCTACCAGTTTTTAACAATTGGAGAAGGTCTCTCATCCTCCTTTGTCCAATGACCCTGAACCAAGCATGGCCCCAGTGGGGCTCCCCGCCCCTTGTTGCTGGCATTTGTTGTTATGGACAATGCCTGAAGAGTCAAAGGATTTCACATTACAAAACTGGGCTGAATTGAGCCAACATTGGAGCTTCTGTAAGATCTGGAGAGAAACAGGTATGCAGGAAACCAACAAATAGGAGGGACCATGTCCCACTGAACCCTCAACCAGTGTCTAGTAGGGGCTTTGTGATACTGTACGAGGGCATTGAGATGATTTAGCTAGTGTTGTTGTCTCCGAAGTAGAAGAAATATTGCCTCCAAGACTGTCTTCTTAAAAGTTCCTATGGATTACAAGCTCTGATGTTAGCTGAGACTTCTTATTGTCATGTAGGAATCAAGGTTGTTTGAAGATTGTACATACCAACTAGAGTGCTTCCACACCCTTTGAAAAAGGAGAGGCACATATTAACAAAATGTGCAGCTATGGGAACACCTTGAGTGTGCAGGTTACCTATCAGTGGAACCAGCACCTTGGTCAACGCTCTTGAGGTGGAGGAAAGACCGGAAGAAAGAAAGACCGCAAAACTGGAAGTGTGCACCCTTCATACAGAAACAAAGATATTTTTGGGGAAATCTGGATGAATCAAAATGTGGAAATATGTTTCCAATAGGGCCAAACATGCCAAGAAACCTCCTGGAGAGATGTAAGTAAGAATGTTTTGAAGTGTTTACATTGTTCAGATTCACAATCAGACAAAAGTCCCCTGAGGGTTTCTGAACTAGGAACATTATTAAGTAACATCCCTGGCAGATTTCATCTTCTGATATAGGAACAACAACCCTATGATACATAAATGCTGAATGCCCTTTATGAGACCTACCCGACATAGAGGACAACGAGGAGTGGGAATTAAGGGGTCGATTAGGATCGCGGACGGACTTGAGTCCGTCCGCGACCCCTGAGGAGGAGGGAACATGCGCATGGGCTGCGGCGTTCCCTCCGAGCTGATTAGGATGTGACCGCCAGGGTGGCGGTCGCATCCTCTATCTTTAACATTGCGGCGGGTGCAGCTTCAAGCTGGAGTGAAACTCCGTATGCTTTTCCACGGCGGAAAATCCGCCGCGGAAAAGCATGTCATTCACACCATCCTAATATGGCTGGCGGTGTCTGATAGACACCGCCAGCCATGTTAGACCCTTTCCGCCGTGGTCGGAAGGAGACCACGGCGGGAAGGCTGCAGACGGAATCCCAGACCCACCGCCATCCTAATATGGCGGTGGGTCTTTTGAGGCTCCACAGCGGTTTTCCCGCATCCTCCGGGCCGGCGGTGGCTCCACCTGCCCGGAGGATGCAGAAAAACCGCTATCATAATCAGCCCCTAAGTCTGGAGAATCCTAGAATTCCATCCACCAATCAGATCTGGTTATTTCCAGTCTTTTGTTGTTGCTTGCCATGTTGCAAGTACATTTTACTTTCACTTTCTAGGAATAGTCAGGATTTTTGATCTGAAGGAGATGATGCTCTGGAACATTGATTTGTCAGAATAGAAGGTCAACTGGAGACATGACCCATACCCCAAAAGGGCAAGCCTGTCCCTTTAGATATTGATAAAGGAATTCTAAAAGACGGTCAGAGCCCAAATCCTCTACCCTAAAAGGGAGATTGATTTAGAGCTAGCAACCTCCAACTTTCAACAGATTTCTTTACCAAATCTTCCATCTGAGATGCACACATCTTGGAACCTTTGAAATGTAGCTGGCTTAACAATATTTTTTGTGATTTATCTGCCTTCCGTGCCCTCATCCAGGAATGTTTTTTTGTCACTACTGATGATCAAAAATAAAAAAGATAAATATCTGACCTGCTCCTGCATCATAGAGAGGCAGGAGGTGCAATCTAATCATTGCTGATGCTGTTCTACTAGGCCTTGAAAGTGTCCAGGGCTTGAAAGTGTCTCACTAAAGACTGTTTTGTATGTTTTGCATAAGTGGCTGATTCAGTATAGGATGTTTTTATGGCACCTCCAATTTTCATATCAACTGCATCAGGTGGTGTTGCAGATTCTGAAGTAATAGTGCCCTGGGAAATCATGCTGGCCATTAAAGATTCCACCTCTGGGAGTAGATTCTTAAAGTATTTTGTATTTAGTATAAGCAAAAGCTGTACTTTTGTCAAAACAGGGCTCATTGAGTAAGACCTGGGATGAGAAAAACACAGACATAGTTAATTGATGCTGCTGTAGATGGCTTGCCGTAAGAGCCCTGTTACCTTAAAGTAGATGCCCCTTCATGTTTGACCTTGGCCAACCAAAAGCCAATAGATGGCTGAAGAAGGGCTAAAAGTGGGGCAAGAAGGCTGCTCGGGTTATCATGAAGGAAAACAGATGGATGACATTTCTTCTGCTACCTTTGAGGAATTCAGTAAATCAGCACCCATGAGCTGCTGCTTGGAATTGGGCAGTGCCCCATTTCATTAGCATCATAAGTACGGCCAAGGGAAGCAAAGTCACCTCCGGCCATTAAGTCGCCATCGACTGTGGTCTGGATGACGTTGACAGGGCTACCCATGCGGGGTGTGCTGATGTATCCATCCTGCTTCAAATCATTAAAAAAAGCAACATATTTGGTAGTTTTTACCATAGAGACATGGCAAATATATTTCATCCGAAACTTAGCCGGGATAAGCAAACACTTAGGGGCTTATTTATGAGCCCTTGCGTCACTTTTGCGCCGCCGGTGCTTCACTTTCTGTGACGCACCGGAGGCTTAAAAAATGTGCCTTGTTGCACCATATTTAGAAAGTGACGCATCTAGGTAGATGCGTCACTTTGTAAACTCCTGGGCCACATTATACCTGCGCCAGGTATAATGTATGCAGGGGGGGGGCGTTACTTCGCAAGTAAGAGTCATAGAAGTGATGCAGTGATATCTATAAGATTTTACTGCGGCACTTCTAGGACACAAATGTGTCAATATCTTATGCCTGCCTCACCGCAGGCGTAAGACTGACACAGGCACATTTAACATGAGACTTGCCCATGTGTAATGGCCCTTTGCTGGAGTTGCATCACTTGTGTGACACACTCCAGCAATGCAGTATTTTTGCGCCTACAGATATATCAGAAATACTGACGTATCTGTAACTCCTTGCGACATAATGCATCATTCTGTAAATATGATGCATCTTTAGTGTTGCAAGAAGGGCGCAATGAAAAGTGACGCTTCTCTGTTTTCTCGCAGCCATGCGTCACTTTTCATAAATGAGGCCCTCAAAGCTGACATCACAAGCATGACTATTGGGAGATTTGGAAAGGGAACGCAAATAATGGCAGAATGGGATTTAGACTAAAACGTTGATCAGTGCAGTTTGGTCGGTGAAAGGCAGGCTCGCCTGAAGCTTTGGTGTGGCTCAGGCCACACATGCAGGGCCGGACTGACTACCGGGCCGTTTGGAATGCTGCTGAGCTGGGGGCTGATTTCCCTGCAGTGGGGGCTGATTTTTTTCTTGGAGATCTGCGTGTGCTTTGAAATAATGAAAGCAAAACGAATTTAGTTTAGTACACGCAGGTCTCCATCAACGAACTCAGCCCCGAGCTCAGCAGCATTCCAAACTGCCCAGTAGCCAGTCCGGCCCTGCACACATGTCATGCAGGGCACTGCTCTTTTTTTACGGTGAGACAGAGTGACTGCTAAGGGTACCTTCCTTTTCGAAAACAAAAGCAGGCTAATACATACTGTATGAATTGATTTTGCAGCCAGAGCCTTGGAAAGAGTGGGGACAACCCCAGCTGCCCCCCTCCTGCGTGACCCTGGGGACAAGGGGACAAGAGGAAGTGCTGTATTTTTGGGACTTGAGCACATGCCTTCCAGCATGCACCACAAGACTCCTGATAAAAGAAGAGTCTACCATGTCCTGCATCATGCCTGTACTACTGCACATGCACCCATGTCCCCCTTAACATGCTGTGTGGGTGCACAGTCAAAATATCGATTCCTAATTATCGACTTACATTAATATCGAGTTTAAAGTATCGAAGGTGAAGAATATCGAGGTCAATAATATCGTCGGACGGAATATCGACCCTAAGGTAAGTAATATCGATTTTTTTAATATCGATGTAAGTAATATCGAAGTTAGTAATATCGATATCAATTATATCGATGTTATATCGATGTTACTAATTTCGATGTTACTAATATCGATATTTGTTTGTTATGTATGTTGTTATGTATTTTATTATGTATTTTATATGTATGTGTTATATGTTGTTTTTTAAATTATTTTATTTGTTTTAAATTATATGTGTACTATTTTTTGTATATTAAAAATGTTATTTTTAATTTAATTTTATGTTTTAGTATTGGAGCAGGTTGCGGGTTTATAGGGGAATAGAGTGGGAAGTAATTTAATTATAGTAAATTAATTATTAATTTTTAGTAATTGTAATTTAATTTTAATAATTTTGCGCTTAAGTTCTGTAGCGGGTTGTGGGTTTATAGGGGAATTGGGTGGGAAGTAATTTAATTGTAATTAAGTAATTATTGATTTTTTATTGGTATTGATAATTTTTTTTCATTTCCAATTGATTATTAATTGGTAAATAATTATTTTAATTGCTAATTAATGTTTTAATTGGTAATTAAGGTTTGTAATTGGTAATTACATTTTGTAATTGGCAATCAATTTTTTTAATTGGTAATTAAGGTTTTTAATTGGAAATTAAAAAATTTAATTTGCAATTAATTTCTTTATTTGGTAATTATGTTTTTAATTGGAAATTATATTTTTTAATTGGCAATTAATTTTTTTAATTGGTAATTAACTTTTTTACAATTGGTAATTGATATTTTTAATTGTTAATTACTTTTTATTAATTGGAAAATTATTTTATTATTGGTAATTAATTTTTCATAAAAAATGTTTTTTATTTAAAAATAAATGTATTGTTTACCATTTTTTAATTGTTAACCAATTTTTAATTATCAATATGTTTTTTGTTTTGAAAAATATTTTAGTGTTCAATATTTATTATTTGGTAATTTATATTTATTAATTCATATTTATTGGTATTTAATGTTAATTTAGTGTTAATTAATTATTCAATTTTAAATATGTTTTTAGTAATTATAAATGGGTATTTTTAAATGATGTAGAGTTATTTAAAAATTAAATTTCTAAATATTTTATTTACAACAAATATTTATAAGTATGTTATATTTAACTTCTACGCTATCCAATGCTTTCCCTACTGTTGCACTCTCTGGAGTGGGAATAGTCATTTTTACCCCTACGCCATACAACGCTTTCCCTACTGTTGCACTCTCTGGAGTTGGAATAGTAAATTTTACCCCTACGCTATCCAACGCTTTCCCTACTGTTGCCCTCTCTGGAGTGGGAATATTAATTTTTACCCCTACGCTATCCAACACTTTCCCTACTGTTGCACTCTCTGGAGTGGGAATAGTAATTTTTACCCCTACACTATCCAACGCTTTCTCTACTGTTGCACTCTCTGGAGTTGGAATAGTAATTTTTACCCCTACTCTATCCAATGTTTTCCCTACTATTGCACTCTCTGGAGTTGGAATAGTAATTTTTAACTCTACGCTATACAACGGTTTCTCTACTGTTGCGCTCTCTGGAGTGGGTATGGTAATTTTCAGTTCTGTGCTATCCAACATTTGTATTACTGTATTTTTTTTACTTATGGATTTAGAATAGTATTTTTATTTATTGAGTTATTTAATTTTTATTTGTATAAATTTAGATAATGTAGTATATAATGAATTTTAAAAATATTGAAGGTATATTTAAGTTTTTTTAATTTATTAAACGTAATTCTTTACTTTTTATTTATGGTTTTGTTTTATGTTTGTAAATGTATTTGTAATTTACATTCTTTTTTATTAATTTATAAATTATTAAAATAATTATTACAACTTATTAAGTATGTGTATATTATATATTTTATGTATATGTTTAATTAATGTATCATTATTATATATGTATTATCTATTAATTTTAAACATTATTAGATATCTTTAATTATGTTTCTTTTATTAGTGTTATTTACTTTATTTTACATTTATATTTTTACAGACAAAAAACCGATATTTTTAACATCGATATTTTTAACATCTATATTTTTGCTCGATATTTTTGTACTTACCATGTTGTAGATAGGATGTCGATATTCTTGCCTTCGATATTTCTTAATCGATCTTCCTGTAGGTTGATATTTTGTAGGTCGATATTTTGACAGTGATTCGCTGTGTGAACGAAGTACATTCCAGTGGGGATGCTGTTGCCCCGGCCCATGTGCATACGGGTGCATACGTGCCAAGGTCCATACGTGGAATAAGGTAGATTAAACCTATATTTCCCTTTATGTACTTACCTTCAAAGTATTTTTGCAGTCAATATTTAGGCCACAATATTTTTGTAGAATGACATTCTGCCCATGATAGTCTGGTAGAAAGTCCCCCTCTGAAGAGAAAAGTATAAAACCCAGTCCCGTGTAAACAAGCATTAGCAAAGGCACTAGGTCTCACCATGGCAAGCTCGTGTGATGACGTATTTTCTCATATTTTTATTGCAAGTGTATGCTAAAAAATAAAAAGAAGAGAAAAAGCAAATATTCCACCACCTAAACATAGCAAACAGATGCTTGCCATAAATTTCAAATAAAATAATAAATTAACATTGCATATAATTTCAGTGTGATAGTAGGAATGCTAATGAACATGCAGGCGCATTTCAAGCAGGTAGAAAAACTTTTTTTTTTTAAATGCACATCACAGGAAAATAACTTGAGGCTGGTGGAGCTGCTGAAGCTGCCTCCACGCCTGATCTAAAAAAAAAGGATAAACAGAAAAGAAAGTGACCTTGTCAACCATTGAGGTAAGGACATGCATCCTCCCTGTGCCACTGGAAAAGGGCGCTCGCTAAGGATGCATAGATCTGTGTGTCGGTGACGGAAAGCTTTAATATAGTTTGTGATTCTTTAACAACCTGGATGGAGACAAATTGACTAGGTATGGCCGAAGTGTAGGATCTGGGATTTGGGACAAAAACATAATGAAGTGCCAAAAGCAGACAAAAGATTCAAGTAGCCAGCCACAATCTGTTCTTGACTGCAGTCTAAACATGCACACTTAGATCACTGCAACTCTGTTCAATTGTGAGTACTCTGAAATGAATGTGCCTCTCTTTATTGGACTCCAACGCCATTGGTCAACATCCTTGTAAGAAGATCTCTTGACTACTGGTACACGGTTTTGACAGGAATCCAGAACAAAACATCTGCGGCTTTTATTCATCATCACAGTTGGGTTAGGATGAGGGGCATCCCTCACCCTACAGACACTTGAATAAGATCACATTAATACCAGATACCCTGAATTAGTTGTCCACCCCATTCAACACCTAGGGGCATATTATCAAGGGTGGCGATAGGCAATATTCGCCACTTTAGCGGGCATTTTCGGCCGGTATGTGGCGATAATACTATCGCCCTATTAGCAAGTTGTCGCTAACATCAGTTAGCGACAGCTTGTAGGCGATAGCGAGCGGGTTGGGGCCCGCTTTGCATGTCAGCGATATGTCGCTAACATCGCTATCGCCTATTACCAACAGAGGGGTAGCGATGGAAATATTTGCGCTAAGCGCGAATATCTCCGAAAACTAACACCTGCTCAGACCAGTTCTTAGCCATTATATCCAATGGGAGGTGAATATAATGGCTAAGACCCTGTTAGCGATAATGCGTGAATATCACTGTATTCTCAGCGATATTTACGGATTTTGCAGCTATCACCGAGAATTTTATCGCTTTCGAGATAAACGTTGCTAATAGCACATTATCTCAGCGATAAAATCCTGTGATGCGCGGCGATAAAATATTGCCGCTAACCCTACTTAGCCATAAATATCGCTATTTGTTGATAATATGCCCCCTAGTCCCAGGTCCTGCATAATAGGCCCTTGGAATCAAACCCTCAAATAAAATGGCATATTTTGATTTCGCTGACGAGCTCCACTTAAAGGCCAAGCCCTGGAGCTGACGGGATGGTCTTGCAACGAAGATCGCCAGGTATGTGATGTTCAAGTTTATAGACACGCCGGGTCCATCTAAATGCAAAGAAAGCTGAATGCCAGTCCCCTTAGAGGAGGCTCCGTTACCAGAGAACTGTACAAATTTCACAAAGTCAATGAGGCCAAAAATTAAACCCTAGGGGGCTTATTTACAAGCCCCTTGCACCACTTTCGCGTCATTTTTCCCATGTTAAAAAAGCTTTCCTGCTCGAGCCACTCTTGCTATCAAGGATGTTCCTATAAGGGGCTGAAGATGAGGTATTTACCCACCTAGCAAATACAAAGACCATAGGTGTGGTATTTCCAGGTGTGATAGATATTTCCTATTTTAGTCAAGCAAATGAGGAATTACATGTGGAGTTTGTAATATCTTCACCGACTTCCACATGTAGCAGAATTTAATGCACAGTTTACCGGGTTAGATTTCAGTAGGTTTGACTTGATGGGAAAAAATGGCTGAGAAGCAGTGTCGACCGAAGTACCCATAATCCCCAGCCCTCCATGGTGAAGGTTTTGTACATGGAGTTGTAAATGTGTAAATGTAAATGTATGAAACTTATATAGCGCAGGACTTACCCTGGGGCATCTCCGCGCTTGCTTAGGGAACCCGTCCTGGTATTCCCCTGTGAGAAACCCCGGCAGGGTGTCCACAATGTGAAAGCCAGGCATCCCGCCGCGAGGGGCCGATGAGTTTACTGGCCCACTTACAATCAAGGCCTACATAGATAAATACCTCCTTTTTAAAGTTTTAAAAGTTTACATAAAAAACCTGAGGACTTGTCCGACTACAGGGTACTGCACTTGCAATTCATTTTGGGGACTCTCCTTGGATGCATGTTACAATTTCCACCTCCATTAGGGTGATGGAACATAGCCTTGAACTGAACTTTGCATTACCAATAGTCATTTCCTCAATTTGCCATTTCTTCGTCTGGAGAGATGCACTATTCTGACTCTAGCTTTAGCAATTTCCAAGTTGATGTAAGGACACATTGATGTAAGTGTCATTAGCAACATAATGTCATTGTTGAGGTCATTTACTGTGCAGCAATTGAGGTTATGGTGTTTACTATCCACATCAGCATCTTCATTTTTTGCTGAAGGTTGTCACTGGGTCTTGTTCTCTGGTGATTGTGCTAGCCACCTAGAAAAGGCAATGGTGATGGGCTCATTCATGTTTCCAAGTACCTCCAACTTCCCACTGTTGTCAGTGGTCTTTGAGGCTCTCTACAAGGTGGTTAGGTTCAGGTCTCTAGGCCTGGTCTTCAAAACTATCCACAACCGTTTACCTTCCGTGCTTGCAAACTTTGACATTCTGAAGAGAACCAGGAGAAAAAATGCATGTTTTAAAGGGATTAATAAATACATAAATTATTTGCTTCAACTCAACAAGAACACAGCGTTGTAACTGCCTAAGATGGACTCCTTCAGCGTTGCATCTAGATATCAACACAATGGAAGAGCGATGGGTATAGATTTAAATGCACATACACAACAAACACTAAAGCACTTATGATTAAATATATATATATATTTAACAAACGTAGCTCATAAATCTGTGCATAGCAGCTATTTATTTTACGGCACCAGGAATAAAAAGTTCAGCATATGAGGGTGCATATTTTCTACAAGATTTGCTCCACAAACACTCTTCAGATCCTGTAGGCCTTCCTTTGTGCCACCTGCCAACTGACTCGCTCAAGGTGCATCGCCGATCGGCCTGACTTTGCGGTAGCTCCTGCTACATTCTTGTCCACAGGAGCAAATCCTGTTCAGCGGGACCTCTAAGTGATGGTATCCGACCTTGTGGAGCCCTGTATGGCTACAGTTTGGGGATTTGTCCCGTTGGAGTTTTTCCACTTCCAGAACGATGTTGAAGCCCTAAGGTAAAAATCTTCATCGGCTTGATGGCAACAGACTGCCCCACGAATGATGACAACCTCCTCGGCCTGAGAATCCAGCTTCACCCTCTCTGATTATTTTCCCTCCATCGTCAACAGAATCACTGAGACTTTGTCCAGCGCCCTTCAGCCATGACAACCATTCCTCAGACTTCTGCCACGTTGAACTCTACCTTCTGCTGGACTTTTCATGAAAATGTCTCCCGAAGGTAAGTCAAGATTGGGCCAATCTACCTTGTGGATCCGGCAAATGCTCCAAAGCGGTCCGGCGTAACTTTTGACCTTGCCTGTCTCGCGCGTACAGATAATCACGGTTGACTCTTTAATCTGTGATGTGCTAGATTCCAGTAAAACTTTAAAAATTCATAACTCCGGCCGTACTGATTAGATTTAGTTCACTTTGCTGTTTTGCTATTTCTTAAAAGTTATCCTATCTTTCTAAATTGATTCACAATTCGTCTTTTCACTTTATTACTGTTTGTGTGCTGCATAAATACTTAATACATTGCCTTTAAGGTAAGCCTGACTGATTTTGTGCCAAACTTCCAGAGAGTTAAGCACAGGTTCATTTAGTGACTTTTGTGGTATACCCTGGCAAGGATTGTGGTTGTTGCTTGAGTAGGATTTCAACAATCTCAACCAATAACCCAATTTCTTACACCTCCCTTTAGCCGCAACTCGATCTTCATTTCTATACCTTACCCTCTTCATGTTCTCCATACTGTCACCATCAACAGCTAAAATATGTTCCTTCTCTCTCATTACTACTTTCACCATTGAATGCTCATTTTGCTTGTTTATTGTCCTCTCTCTAAATACAGTTCTTAATATCTCCTCAACTCCCCACTTCACCTTAGCACCATGGCTTCATTTTCCATTTCTTTCCCCTGCACATCTTCCCTAACCAACTTCCTCCAGGCACACACTTTTCTATCAAATGCATCCAACCAAGCAGTGAATGTCTTGGTGACAGTAGAGCTGCCGCCCAGTAAATTAAATAAAGACGTGTTTAATTGAATTTCTATAATTTATCCCTCACTTCACTCTCACATTTTGCACCATCTCTTTGAACATACTACACACACTTATGCAATAGCCTTCAAACTGCTCCACGATATCTCTTATTTTGGATTGTTGAAACAACACTCCCTTATGCTTGATGCCTTAATATCTTCACCTATCCCAATATTAATCAAGCATCGCTATTTGAGACAATGATTTCAGGGATCTTTCTCCTCTCCGACACACTTCAAAAAGGGACACCTTCCTGCACATGAACAATAATTCCCTGCAACATAGACACCCTTTCACTATGGTGTAAGGATGCCTGCATTAGAGATAAGTAGCTAGATTTAGCTCCAGCGCTAGGGAAACACAGGGGTGCACTGCATTCTTGTGAATACGGCACATCACTGTGTTCTTAAATTGATGGAGCATGGCGTTAACAATTTTGGAGCTACACCTCGCTCCGCCAGATTATTGTACATGTGCCCCAAAGTTTGCACTTCCCCACCCTTGTAAACCTTCAATTGAGAGAATTTATCCTATCTACACTACCATAAGACTCACCCTAGCTATGGGATAAAAACTCAGCAGGATCAGGAGGAAAGGGAACACTTAAGTAGGTGTAACATTGATCAATAATTGAAAGCTGGTATTTATATGTATCTACCAAACATCTTTACTGTGGTGAACATAGTTCGAAAATATGGTAGCCATTATAATTGGTTTGAGCCCATATTTATCTCTTACACCTCACAACCAGAGCATTCTATGTAGGCATGATAGAAATGTGAGTCCACCACCGTGTCGTGTTCTCCTATAAGAATGCAGAGGAATCATGAAATTATAACATATCCACGCATCATACATTTGTGGTGATGGAGCCGCATTCTGGAACCCCAGGCGATGTCTCTTTTTCTCAGCATAAAAGTGTGTAGGGGAGGAAAATCATTAGCCAACCAATCATTACTATCCTAATGAACTATGACTCAGAAGAATCACAGACTCCCAATTAAGTATAGTTAGTTTATTACAAGGCCAAGAACAGTTGGACATATAAAGCACCCTTATCAAAAGGATTCATCACATTGGAATCCAAGGAGACGCCCTCTAACGGATCGCCTCCTTCATCATCGGAAGAACCCAGAGAATACGCCTACCACTGTTGACCTCGGAACCCAAGAAAAAATCTGCAGCATCCCAGAAGGCTCGCCCTTCAGCCCCACGCTGTCCAATACCTACATGACCCCCTTCGCCAACATCGTCAAAACCCATGGACCAAGCATCATATCCTGTGCAGACGACACTCAGCTCATCCTCTTGCTCTCAGAAGACCTCTCCACTACAAGGGCCAGCTTCCACCGGTGTATTCTGAGCGTCTCAGACAGGATGAAAAACAACTGTCAGAAACTCAACACAGACCAAGCTTAAGTGCTGATCTTCCGGAACAACATCACCCAATAGAACGACTCCTAGAGGCCCGCCGAACTAGGAACATTTCCCACTCCGACAGATCATGCCTGCAACCTTGGCTTTACCCTGGACAGCAAACTCATGATGAAAAGACAGATCACTGCAGTCTCAACCACTGCTTCCTCACTCTTCGTATGCCCGGAAAAAGCTTCAAATGGCTCCCCATCAACAACAGACAAACTGTCACTCAAGCTTTAGTCACCAGCCATCTGGATTACAGCAATGCACCACTCGCCTCCTCAAGAAACAGCAGAACATACAGAACTCAGCAGCAGACTCATACTCAACCTCCTAAAACGGGCCCACATCAACCCTCACCACAAGAAACTCCACTGGCTCCCATTCAAAAGAGATGTCAATTCAAGATGCTGATCCACACCTACAGAACCCTACACAATCAAGGATCAGCATATATCAACCACCGCCCGAACTTACAACAACCCTCCAGACACCTGTGCCCCACCTCCCTCTCCCTCACACAAATTCCGCCATCTCCTGAAGCAGCAGTGGAGGACGCGCCTTCTTCTACATCGCTGCTAAATCTTGGAATGGTACCCCCCTTCACATCCGGACCTCATCCTCCCTTCCAGAATTCCAGAAAGGACTCAAGACCTCGATGTTCAACTGAACCCCCTGAAGCAGCAAAGCCCTTAGCTCCTGGATACCCTCACAGGTGAATAGCCGCGCTATATAAATCCTGATTGACTGATTGATTGATTGATTGATTTTTCATTACAATTCCAAAGACAGCAAACACAAACTGGTTCCCTGCCGCCATTTCGAAAACACAGCTTTTTAAATGTAGTAAGGTAACCCCAATGCTATCCTATGGGGGAGGTTTTCCTTCAGTAGCGAAAAACAAATGTAAGAGTTTTTCACTACCAGGACAAGTAAAACTGAAAATTACTTGTCCAACTTTTTAAATACACTGCCCCATGCCGTCTGGGCTGCCCAGGGCCTATCCAAGGGATGACTTATTAAAAAGGTTACATTTATTAACAAGCATTTGCAATGCCATCGGCCTCGCCTTTGGGGCCTTATATGTATTTAGCTATGCAGCACATTAGCCTGGGTGCTAAAACATCTACTGTTCTTTAACATGGATGGAAAGTAAGCACCAAACTGCGTGACACGCCAGGTATGGGAACACATGGAGAAAAATATTGCCTTTCAGCTGGAAATTGTATTGTCCAAAACTCTGTTTTTAATATAAAATTAGGGGCTTCAGTGGACATATCACTGAAAATACAAGATATGAAAAACATATTATTGTCTACCGGTGCTCGTGGAAGACAATTTCTATGGACTGGAATCTAGCAAATGCTAAAGTGATTTTTGTATTATACTTACTTCTGCTGGTCGATTTCTATCAAGAAAGTGAAATAGAGGCAGATGGCAGAAAAATAGAAAAAAAGAAAGTCCCTCAGAAGAAAGCAATTCTGGTAATTTACTGACCTCTGCTGGTCGTTTTCTATCAAGATTTATTTATTTTTATTTAGTGTGTCTTATATAGCATGCGGCTACCCCAACGGGGTGTCCCGGCGCTTCTGAGAGTGTAACAATCTTACTCCTTTAGGGGATCAGCAAAAAAGGAGGGTCTTAAGTGCCTTACGAAAGGAGGGCTCTTCAGGAATCAACTTGATGGCAAGAGGAAGTTTATTCCAGAGAGTGGCGGCACAGACCTGGAAGGTTTTCCCTCCAGAGCGAGGTTTCTTAAATCTGGGAGAGATGAGAAAGTTTTTCGTGTCAGAGCGGAGAGATCTAACATTTTTGTATGGGCGCAGACTAGAAGTCAGGTAGGCAGAACCTTGTCCTTTCAACGCCCTATGAGTCAGAATGAGGGCTTTGAATTCAACTCTCTTCTGGATTGGTAGCCATTGAAGAGAGCGCCGGTGAGAGGAGATACGCTCTCTTAGGGAAATGCCACATACTAAACGGACCACTGAATTTTTAACTGTCTGTAGTCGGTGGCATAGACCTACAGACAGCCCGGTGTACAGACCGTTGGCATAATCCAAGTGGGAGGTGATCAGTGCTTGGACTATGGCTCTCCTGGTGTTATTGGGGAGGAAATTGATGAATTTTTTTACCATCCTAATTTTGGAGAAGCAAGCCGATGCTACTGTCTGTACTTGGTTATGTAAAGAGAGATTAGGGTCCCATCTAATACCCAGGTTTTTTACGGATTGTTTAGGCAAAGGGGGGAACTCAGATCATGTGGCCACCAAAGGTGGGGGTCCAAGGGAGATGGCTGATGGAAAAAGAGGACCTCAGTTTTTCCTGCGTTAAGACGGAGGCAGTTATTATCCATCCAAAGTGATATTTTACGCAGGCAGTCTTTTAAAGGGTCAAAAGCCGACTGGGAGAGTTTATCATATGCGAACAAAAGTTGGATATCGTCCGCATATGAAGTGGCTTTGATTCCGGCCTGGCGATCATCTCGGCAAGCGGGGAAAAATAAACATTAAAAAGAAGAGGGCTCAGGGAGGAGCCCTGCGGGACTCCCCACCTGAGCGGACGACTGGTGGACGTGAACGGGGGGGTGAAGACCGCCTGAGTCCCTTTGGACAGAAAGGAAGATAACCACCTCAAGGCCTGGCCTTGAATACCCTTAGAGTGGAGGCGATCCAACAGGACAGAGTGGGAGACGGTGTCCAATGCTGCCGACAAGTCGAGCAGCACCAACACCGCCTTTGAACCTCCATCGAGTTTCCAGCGAACAGCATCGGCCATCTCAATCAGGGCTGATTCCGTGCTATGGCCATGTCTAAATCCATGTTGTGTGTCATGGAAAGACCCGTTGGATTCAAGAAAATTAGCAAGTTGTTTTTGTGCTAGTTTTTCCAGAACCTTGGCTGGAGCCGGCAACAGAGATATAGGTCTATAATTAGCCTGCTCATTAGGGTCAGTGTTAGCTTTTTTCAAGATGGGGACTAGTCATGCATGTTTCCAAGAACCTGGAAAGATGCCCGTCTGGAGTGAATCGTTCCAAATGCTATTCAGAATGAGGTTGAGGAGAGAGGCCAAGGCTTTATATTGTTTTGCCGGCCATGGATCGGTAGACGAACACGATCTGCATCTAGATAATTCTGCCAGCGAGAGATCAAGGGGGATTTCTTCAAAGTTGGTGAAGATTTTAGAAGGTACTGAATCGGGGGGAATGATAGAAGTAACCTTATTGGAGGGGTCAGGGTGATTTTTATTAGGGAACGAGTCATAAATGGAGATGATTTTGTCCTCAAAAAAGTCAGATAAACGATTACAAAGTGATTGAGAAACAGGGGACTGGCGTTTGAGGGCCAAAGGATCGGTGAATGATCTTACCGTCTGAAAGATCTCCCTGGCAGAACCATGGGCTTTGCTAATTTTATCCTCAAGATATATTCTTTTGTGATCTATGATCCTTTTCCTGTACTGTTTGAGAGCCAATTTATATTCTGCTTTACTGGCGGGAGAGTATGAGAGTCTCCAACGCCTTTCCAAAAGTTTACAGGCCTATTTGTATTTACGTAGTTCTTCTGAGAACCATGGTGCAGAGGGGGCCGAACGGAAGGTTTTGATTGGCTTGGTGGGGCGATTGCATCAATGGCTGAGGAGATCCAACCATTAAAATTGTTTAGCATAGAATCAAGATCGGCGGCTTCCTTCGGGGCTGTGTTACCCAGCTGAGCGCCCAGACTCACTGGCGAGATAATGCTCCAATTGCGCCCGAGGGTTTTGGCCTGGACACAAGGGCGTTTTTGATGGGATAAGCACAAAGAAAACGGAATAAAGAAATGGTCAGACCAAATCACGGGGTACGAGTTGCCAATGATTAAGTCTGAAAGATTGGAGCAGATAAGATCGAGAGTATGACCCGCCTTGTGGGTGGGGCCACGGATCCGCTGTTCCAAACCGCCGTCAAGAAGTGAGGAGAGAAAGTTGGAGGTATGCAAATCCGAAGCGTCCTCCACATGGAGATTAAGGTCTCCAAGTAAGGTACAATTTGCGTAACGCAAACTAGCCTGAAGAATATAGTCCAGGAGTTCCGGTAGTGCGAACATCTTGGACTTAGGGGGCCGATAGACAAGCAGACCTGACAGAGTCACGTTAGCCGGAAAGTGAATACAAAAAGGGAGAGCTTCAATAGAATCAATTTGAGTATAGGGAAATGAGGAAATGGTCAAGTAGATCTAAAAATAATGGCAACACCACTGCCGTGGGAACAACTATTCCTATTCTCACAGTAAATATTGTAACCCGCAGGAATGGCTAGGGCTAAGGCAGGGTTGGAATCTTCCCCGAGCCATGTTTCCGTCAAGAAAAGAATGTCCCAGTTGTTGTCTGTTAGGGATAGGAAAATATCCAGGGAGTGCTTTACTAAAGAGCGACAGTTAATAAGGCCTGCTTTTATCTTAACGTTTTTATTAATTGATGGGGTCTGCTTACAAATCGTGCGAAAGGGGCAGCGTAATTCCAGATTATCCTCGGCCTGATCAAAATGGCAGGGCATACACAGAAAGCTAGATGAAATCAAATCCAAGGGGAGAGAATGTGTAAACGCACAGTTAGATGGTTGCAAATTGAGTAGTGTATTTCTATCATACCTATGGATAGGGAGACCCACATAGTCTGTAGCCCTAGCCGCGGTCTGGTCGCGGACGGGCGCAGACGGGCAGGACTCTGGCACGACTCCGGCATGCGACCGGCACGACCGCTGCACGCGTCCGCTGCACGAAATCATGGTCTTTCCCTTATGAGGAAAAACTAGAGCGCGTCACGGCGCCAATTCTAGCCTAATATGGCCGCTGAGAATCCGAGCGCCCTGCCCTGCCGAGACCGAACAGCCAATTAGTCAGCTGAAGCGTGGGTCGGGCAGCAAAGCGCAGGGGAAAGGTAGGACCAATTTAAAAGCTTTGCAATCAAGCTATAAATGTGAATAAGTATTTTAAAAGGTGAGCAGCACAACACAACACACCAGCTTCGCGATCAAGCCAGTGAGACAATGATTTAAATTTTAAAAATTACAGGCACTACAGACCTCCCGGCTTCCGCCTCACGAGGGAATCGAGCATTCAGTGATTAACAACGCGCTGTGCGCAGTGGGACCCCTTTTGAGGAAAAACTAGAGCGCGTCACGGAGCCAATTCTAGCCCAATTTGGCCGCTGAGAATCCGAGCGCCCTGCCCTGCCGAGACCGAACAGCCAATTAGTCGGCTGAAGCGTGGGTCGGGCAGCGAAGCGCAGGGGAAAGGTAGGACCAATTTAAAAGCTTTGCAATCAAGCTATAAATGTGAATAAGTATTTTAAAAGGTGAGCAGCACAACACAACACACCAGCTTCGCGATCAAGCCAGTGAGACAATGATTTAAATTTTTAAAATTACAGGCACTACAGACCTCCCGGCTTCCGCCTCAGGAGGGAATCGAGCATTCAGTGATTAACACGCGCTGTGCGCAGAGGGACCCCTTTTGAGGAAAAACTAGAGCGCGTCACGGCACCAATTCTAGCCCAATATGGCCGCTGAGAATCCGAGCGCCCTGCCCTGCCGAGACCGAACAGCCAATTAGTCGGCTGAAGCGTGGGTTGGGCAGCGAAGCGCAGGGGAAAGGTAGGACCAATTTAAAAGCTTTGCAATCAAGCTATAAATGTGAATAAGTATTTTAAAAGGTGAGCAGCACAACACAACACACCAGCTTAAGATCAAGCCAGTGAGACAATGATTTAAATTTTAAAAATTACAGGCACTACAGACCTCCCGGCTTCCGACCCAGGAGGGAATCGAGCATTCAGTGATTTTCAAGATAGTTGAATAGAAGCAGTTGAACAGGAAGAAAATCCCTAAGCGGAAGCAGACAAGTCCTAGGGCTGGTCTCCAGAGCCCACAAAGCACATACATATATAAGTATATACTAAAGTATATAAGTATATACTAAAGTATATACAAGAAGGGGCGCTAGGTGGCGCTTGACTAAGATGGCCGCACTGATGTGAGGCTCTTGCCCGCCTGAGCCTTATACGATCCTTAATACTATCCTAATGTGCAAATATTAACTCGAGACCCCCACCGCACTGACCGTGGTGACAGGAGCTCTCCGCCGATACCAAGCACGCCTTGCTGACTGAAGGGATCACCGCGCTACGCTGCTGGGAGCCTGCCGGAGGATCTTGCCATTCTCCCTTGGTGCCCGTAGCCCGGCCGCTACCCCCAGGCTACACCGCGGCTTCTGGACCCATTCGGAGCCAACACCGCTGCCCGGAACGGGAACCTGTGGCAGAAAGAACTGTGCAATAATACTCCTGGCCGGAACTGCCAACCGCCTGCCTAGAGCCGAGGTGAGACGCCCACCCGCAACTCCCTCGCTCTTACTGCACCCCAGCGCTCGAACGACGGCGCTCCTTGTTGGGCCCATCCTCCCTCTCGGCTGCTGTTGTTACTACAGGCCGGGGATTTGGGCCTCCTCCACGCTGCCTGCCTCGCTCTGGCCCGGCCACCCACGACGCCGCTGGCATGCCGGAGACAGTTGGGAGCTGTCTGCGCTGCCCTCCTCTGACAGCCACGAGGCCCTGGGAGCTACCATGCCTCGGAGCCGGAATCTAAGGGCGGTGAAGCTATGCTTCAATACTCCTGGCCAGACTGCTGATCACCTGCCCGAAGCTGTGTTGAGATGTCGACCCGCCCCTCCGCCGCAACCATTGCACACTAGCGCTCAGACAGTGGTGCTCCCCGCTGGACCCTTCCTCCCGCTCGGCCACTGCTGCCACTTTAGGCCGGGGATTCGGGCCCTCTTCACTCTTCCTACCACACTCTGGTCTTGCCACCTCCAGCGCTGCTAGCTGTGCCCGGTGCCTGTAGGGGCTTTTTCAGCTACTCTCCTTTGGCGTCCACCAGGTCCTTGGAGCCATCACGACTCCTTGAACTCACGGATAACTTGGCCTGCCAACGATGCCATAATTGGCGCGAACCAATTAACGTCTGCAGCCCCCGTCTTGGCTAGCTGGGCCCAGTGCCTGTAGGAACTGCTTGAGCAACTCTCCTCTGGCGCTCATTAGGCCCTGGGAACCACCACGACTCCTCAAGCACGCGCCCTACTTGGCCTGCCACGCTTGCCATACGTGGCGCGGCCCCATTCACTTCTGCTACTTCCACCTCAGCTCCTGCCATACCTCCTGCGACGGAGGCTGCAACAGAAGAAGAGGCCATCCAAGCCAGCCTGCGCCTACCCTGCTACACCATCACCCGACCTGAAGCTCTTCACCCTCCCCATACCGGAGAGGTTGAGATTCCTACAGCATGCAGGGCTGCTGCTCTCCGCTGTCGATATTACCCCTGGGGCGCCAAACTCTCTTCGACTACCTTTGGACATTCCTGGCTGCTGCTTTCCACCTGCCTGCCTGTGCCCTTTGCCTCACAGTTCCATTGGCTCCATACCTCCTCGGGCAACCCTCCTTCACGCACTTTTTCCATTTTTTGCTGTAAAATGGGGCGGAGCGACGCCCGACAATCCAAGCTGCCCTATGAGGCCCGGAAAACCTCAGAATCCCAGTCGGCAGAACAGACTGAGTCTGGAGCTACAGCCCCCCTGGACGAAGACTGGAAATCACTCCTTCTAAGTATGAAGCAAAGCCTTACCTCGATTGATTCCAAAATAGATGCGCTCAACACCAGGATGGACACTGTGGTGACGAAGCTTGGCCAGCACGACACCCACCTGAAGGAAGCTGGGAGTAGGATCTCTGACCTGGAGGACGCCGCCACGACCAGCGGCCGCCAGGTCACTCAGATGGACAAGCTTCTAAAACTCATTGCAGACTAAAATGAGGACCTCAAAGCCAGATCCTGACGAAACAACGTTCGAATTTTGGGCCTTGCGGAGTCTACAAACATGGGACGCATGGAGGATTTCATAGAGAAACTGGTAGGCGACCTGTTTGGCAGGGATTCCTTCCCGGCACACCTCACTATCGAGAGGGCGCATCGCTCCTTGGCAGCCCGTCCTCCTCTCGGGGCCGCTCCATGACCCATCATTGCTCGGTTCTTGAATTACCGGGACCGAGATACGGTTCTTCAGCTGGCCCGGGAGAAACAACATGTCCCATTTGAGAACACCTCGCTGTCTTTTTACCCGGGCTTCACACCTCCGGTGCAAGAGGCACGCCAAAAAATTTCAGGAGTGAAGAAAAAGCTACAATCCCTGGACATTCCTTATGCCATGCTCTACCCAGCCAAACTAAAAATCACGCATCGTGGGAAACAACACCTCTTCGCCTCTCCTCAGCAGGCTGAAGAATACCTCAGACGCCACAGGAAAGCATCCTCCGGAGCGGTGGACTCCGGCAGTCGCTCTAGGTCGCCCTCTCCACTTTACCAGCAGGACTGACTCCTGTACCTTTGCCAACTAGCGGCGGAGGGCCCTGACACTTGGACATAAAGTGAAATTCCTTACTGTGTTGGTGATGTATGAACTGTTTTTCTTTTTCCTTTGCCCACCTTTGCACTTACTGTATGGCTCAGGTAATAATCTCCGTCCCACGTTTCGAGTACTTAGCCCTTGGCTGCAGTACCGGTGAGTGAAATAAGGGAGATGTAAGGGCGAGTCAACTGCCCCTAGTGACTTTCCCCCCTTTCCAGGGAGATCCCCTGATCCCCTCCACTAGGAATTGGGTGGGACCTATTGTTTCTTGATAGGTTGCTGTTCTGTGGGTGGGACTGTCATACCCGGCAAGTTGGGGATGCCGGAGAGGGTGATGGGAGGGGGGCTTGTTACTTTGTTTTAAAGCATACCGAAGTATTATCTGTATTTGCACCACATTCCAAGTCCGGCTCTGAGGCCTTATTGCTCCTTCTCACTGTGCATCCCATGGCCCCTTCTGTGCCGCCATATAACATGCACTATGATGTGCACTCCTGATATGAATGGAGCCCTCCAGACCATCAAGCTCTTGGAATGTTCGAGGTCTGAACGACCCCAGAAAGCGCAGGCAGGTCCTGTGGTATCTGTACAGGCATGGTATAACCATAGCTCTCCTGCAGGAGACGCACCTGGCGCCTGGTAGTGCTACGCAGTTTGCATCTAGATGGGCCATGAGCCACATGTTCTCCTCTTATTCCAACTACTCTAGAGGTGTGACTATTATCATTATGCGGGGTGTAGCATTCACGCCCACAGGTGCAGAGAATGACGCTGAGGGCAGATTCTGTCTAGTAAGGGGGCGCCTACATGCACATGATGTTCTATTCGCCAATTATTATGGTCCCAATGTCGACAATCCTACAGCCCTGCTCGTGCTTTGGGGGAAAATCCAGACACTGGGTATTACACATGTCATTTGGGGAGGAGATTTCAACACTGTACCAAGGCCTAACTTGGATAGATCGTGACCACTCCCCTCTCACTACACTAACACGCAAAGAACGCTCTGTGACATAGTGGATGACAATAGCTTCACTGACGCTTGGAGGTAAGTTCATCCCACCCTCCAGGAAGGCACGCACTTCTTTTATATACACTCTACCTGGGCGCGCCTTCACTATGTCTTCATGTCGGCGGGAGTGACACCCTGGCTACTGCAAGCCTCACACTTACCCCGCAAGTACTCTGACCACTCCCCAGTCCTTTTAGAGCTCCGCATTCCCCTCAACTGCTCACCCTATTTATCATGGCGGCTCAACCCTGCGCACCTTAAAGATGCGGTTTTAAAGCTGAAATGGAACAAGACATTCGGTACTTTTTTGAACGCAACATGTCTTCCGTAGACAGTGTCACCACCGTCTGGGAGGCCTTCAAGGTCACAGTTAGAGGTTGGTGCATTGCCAAAGGGGGGGCATCTTGAAATCCTTGCGTTCGGACCTCCATAATTTGGAGGCTGAGTTGCGCGACCTACTAGATTATCCTCTTATGTGAGAACAGGATGAATTGACATATCTGGGCATTCATATCTCCAGGCAAAAAGAAGCTATGATGCGAGCCAATTAAGGCACAGCACTATATACAATTACTGATAACATCACCAAATGGCTGTACCTCCCACTTTCGATGGCCGGGCGAATTGCCCTCACTAAAATTGTAATACTGCCGAAACTACTGTATCTATTTGTAAATATCCCGTACAATCCAGGGTGATTCTTCTTCCGTTCCCTAAGGTCTCAACTAACGAGACTGATCTGGGGTGGGAAGCAAGCACGCCTCAGCCTCGACACACTAATGCTCCCCTTTCATCAAGGCGGGTTTGAGGTCCCCAACTTCGAAAAATACTACGACTGCGTCCAAGCACATTTCGCTGTTTACTGGTTTCATCCGCCGCCATATATGGCTCACTTGGCCGTGGAAGACGGCCACATGATCCCCACGGTCAAAACTGGATACATCCACACCCTGGCAAGGCAAAGGGATCGAGATCCCTCTACTGTAGACTGCACGGTTTCGGCCTGGAACCGGATAGCGCACGCCCTAGACAGTCCGTTTCTTTATTCGTCCAAACTGCCGTTGGCAAATGATCCCAGATTACAGGTCACATGTGAGGCAATTCGTCGCAGGTTACTCATGGAGCTGGGATTTTGTACGTGGGGGGACCTCTATGTGCAGGGGACTTTCCGGACATCTGCGCAGTCCTTCGGGGAGAAATCGCTCTCCGTCATGGACACTTTCTTATTTGCTCGGCTACGGCAGAATGTACGAGCGATTACCCCGTCATTTACCACTGAACCCGATATCTTTGCGCCACTACACGCCATAGTACTAACAGATGCCCCTCGCCACGTTATATCCCTGCTGTATAAACACGTACAAGATGCAACGCGCTCCACTACATTGAGGGCCCGACTGGCATGGGACAGAGACCTTATAGAGCCACTAACCGACGAACAATGGGAGACCAGCTGCACACAAACGCGCGCAATCACCGGTAACAATTGGTTACGACTTCTTCACTACAAATTCCTCCATCGGATATACAACACTCCTGCTCGCTTACACAAATTTCACCTATGCGAGTCTGATTGCTGCCTCCGCTGCTGCGCTGCCGGGGCTGACTTCATACACCTAGCTTGGTCCTGCCCCCAGGTGTCTGCGTACTGGACACAGATCTTCGAAGGGCTCTCTGACATGTTGGGTATTGCAGTGGCCCCCTGCCCTCTTAAGGCGCTACTAGGTCTGACGCAACCCGTAGTCACTGTTCACAAGAAATTCCTGGCTATTAGTCTACTATTGGCCAAACGCGAGGTCGCATGCCGTTGGGGTCGAGGGCGAGCCCCCAAATTTAAATGCTGGACCCACACCATGACCACATGGCAGGAACACTTACATGACTACGCTGTACTCCTGCCTCCGAGCTCTAAGCCAAAAGACAATTGGGCTCCATTCACGTCCTATCTTCTTCAGCAACAAACTGACGAGGAGGAAGGTTAAGTCGGGGCGGCCAATGGTGACACCATTGACTTACGGTCTCATGTTTAATATTGTGCATGTAAATGTATTCTTGTTACTTGTTCCTCGCTGACCACCTCACTGTGCGAAGGCCCCTGTAATGTTCTCACTGAGATAGATGTGATGTGCTGGAACACTGCACTCTGACTTGGCACATAACAGGCCACACTTTACTGTTAGTACTGCCGGATCAGCCTCTGATAGATGTACAAGTCAATTGGTCTCAATACTTTTTAACTTTGGTATGTTGTTGATTTCAGATATGCTTCTTTCACTGCTTTACTGTGGGAGATGTTGAACGGGTGGGTGGAAGGTAAATGTTAATTTGTTTCATAAGTTGTCATGGCGTTGTATCAATCCTGTGCATGGGAAGATGCTCATACTTTGCATAATTATACGATATACAATTGCTTGACCTTATTGCATTGATGTACCATGCCTTAAATATACAATAAAGGTTTTTGAAACCCAAAAAGAAAAAAAAAAAGTATATACAAAAGGTCTTGAATGCTCGACCTAAACAGGGAAACATTTGGCCTGGTAAAATGTTTATCTTGCCAGGTCAAAATAGCAGTTTACAACTACGCACACGGGCTGCAATGGCGGGCATGAGATATTTAAAGGGCTACTTAAGTGGGTGGCTCAATAAGTGCTGTAGGCCCACTAGTAGCATTTAATTTACAGGTCCTGGGTACATGTAGTACCACTTTACTACGGACTTATGAGTAAATTATTTATGCCAATAGGGGAGAAGCCAATGCTGCCATGTTTTAAGGAGTGAGCACATGCACTTCAGCGCTGGTCAGCAGCGTTAAGTCCTATGTCCAGAAAAAACGAGATCAGCAAGAATGGAGGAGGAAGGCTAAAAGTTTGGGGGAGGAACACCCCAAGGCTGACAGGTCTAACAGTCATGAAGTCGTTTTCCAAGACCTCAACCCTTTCGCTGCGGCGGCTCTTCCACCGCAGTGCTAAGCGGCGGGGGGGGGGCGCGGCTGGTGACGGAACCGCTCCGTCACGGCCCTCGGCGGAACTGTACTTGTGACAGAACGGTTCCGTCACGGCCCCGTCCGCTCAATAGAACGCACAAGGTAGGCGCGGTGAGCGGGCCGTGACGGAACCGTTCCGTCACCAGCACAGCCCACCCGAGGGGCGTGATGAAGCGGTTCCGTCACCAGCGTGGGAGGGGTTAAGGCCAGCTCACCTCCAATGGAAGCTCCATCACCCAGTCACATGGCAACCAACTCCTCGGGACAAGGGATGAGCCCCAGAAGACTGCAGTGAGAGGTCGGGAAACTCCATGGACATCCAATCCGAGATAGAGCTTCGGCCAGGCTAATAAACCTCGGTTTCCATGCTGGGGTGGAAACTCCTGGATACAGAGGTGATGTGATCTCTCGATACAGTTAATATGCACATACCCCATCCAGTGTGGCATACATATAGGTACATGCCAGCTCAAAGGGGCATCTATAGCCAATCAGGACTCTGCCATTTTGCTCTCAACTCCTCCAAGAGTGTGGGCGGCTCTTGCAGCTTCCAGCCTGGATGCTGCCGATGTAAAAGGTGTCATGTTTACTCTGAACACGTATTGACGGCAATCCACGGCCATTCCACCGGATGAAAGAACCAATTTACATCGCCTTCCAGCACGCGCTCCTATTAAACAGCTAATATAACCGGTGAATAATGCCGCCGCACAGCTGCGGAGTCCCGAGAGCAATTCCACTTTTCCAGGGAGCAGCCCGAGACAGACCTTTCCCTGCCATCCGGGATGTGTTTACGGCGGAGTCTCTGCAGTTTTGTTTTCTTGTTATTTTGGGACCAGCTGCCAATCCTCATCACCTTCTATTTCAAAAAAGCGCCCCGAGCTATGGCTGGTATTTCAGATGAATGCACGTGAACCACTCTGCCTTACAAAGGAGGCAGACTCAGGCTTCTTTCATTAAATAGGACTGTTATTAAACCAGCTGCCCCTGTGTATTAGGATACTGATGAAGCAAAGCTTCGCATATTTGCGACCTTGCTGTATTCAAGAACCTCGTTTATGTGTAACAAGGTAATAAGTGTACGTCTTACTAATGTTTATATTAAGTTTGAATAAGGGTTAAGACGCTTGCCTATGTGTATTCCTAACTACTTTAATCCGTGTCTGTAAAATGGCCACCGCTTGTATTTAGTTACTGCGCATGCGTCAGCCACACTCACGTGTCCTGACGCGTCTGCAGAAGTGGAGGGAAATTTATGCGCATGCGTAATACATAGCTGTGCCCATCATGTGGTACTGCTCGTGCCACTGCTCTTGTGCCTGTATCCATGTAGCTAACATTTAGACTGCATAAGTATATGTTATGATGATAAGTTGAAAGTACAACCCTGTGATGTGATTTCATAACGTTATTTCTATGTATTAATTTGTTCTCGCTTACTTTTCATGTACTGCGGGGAATGGGGGTCTATCTGTACCGAGAGCCATCTTGGAGGTCCCTTCTACGCATGTGCGACTTTCTGGGGCACCGACAACCTTGGCTGATGGAACTCCGCCAGTTGGCAGTGATGGGCAAGATGCTCCTGAGAACCAGACCTGCAAACTCGGCTGGACGAAATCATGTGTCCCCATTCTGTTACTTTGTACAATTGTCATTGTATTTCTGTGCAGTTTCTCATGGGAACCCCAATCTTGCTAGGCGGTACCCAAATATGATAATGAAGCATCTAAATAGTCTATTCTGATTGGTGTGTTACCCAAATCCTACCTTAGGACCAATCCAAATTGAGGGATTCTGACACTTTGCAACATTGGGGGGTGGTACACCGTCCCAAAAGAGTATATCTACCCTGGGTTCACCTAGGGAATTGTCCGACTTGTCTGGTTTAGCTGACCTGTCACTGACCCATCGTACTCAATAGGTGACTGAAGATACAGAGCGCTGCGGAGCACTCTGTCCGAAATTGACCATAGACTAAGGTTTTACTGAACCTTAAAGTGCTGGCGAAGCACTTTGCTGGGAGTTCGCTGACCCAATCGGGGTCTTGATCGATAGCTGCAGAGAGGGTGGAGCGCAGGCGTTGCTTCCAAACTGCGGGTGCGGTCCTGTCCTGAGCGGTCCTGTCCTGAGGGTTTGCTGTCCTGTCCTGAGGTCCTGTCCTGATTCCTAATCTGAGGGTATCCTGTCCTGTCCGGGGTGTCCATTCTGCACCTGCTGTCCTTTGAAGGGTATCCTTCCTTGAGGGTTTCCTGTCCTTAAACTGACCCGTGGCCAGGGTTTGGTTTCCACACCAGTCTAGGTAAATACTGCTCTAAGTTCTTTAAAACTTGCCCCTTTCTATATTTCTACCTTTTGCTTTAATAAAGGCATACCATTGCATATGTTGATTTTTCCATGCTTTCTGCAAACTATTGAAAGTCATTTGCATATTTTTTCTAGTAAAACGTGTTCCTATGTCACCTCACCTGTTAGAAATTATATTTTGCATTGCAGTTTGTCATTTTCTGATATGGTCTAGAACCTCCTCACCTAGACTGTTTAAAGGTCCCTTCACTTTAAGCTTAGCGTGTTACTCCTTATAGGCCCTCCTATAGTTACCCATGCATAGTCTGTCCATGCTTAAACATTTTTGAGATTGTATAGCATTTTTCCATTTGCATTTCATAACAGTATTTCGATGATTACCCTGTCTTTATTTCTCTATAGTTATATCATTTACATTATCCTAGTTATTGAATGCCTTATTCTTGTATATCTCATGAATGAAAATAACGAACTTTAGATAAACATTTTAAAACTTCCAGTTGTCCGTGGTCATTTAAACAATATTGAATGTCATTTGAAATTGCATTTGCTGCCTTTCCTTTTACAGCTAGGCCCCTGATCCATTGAAGTCATAGGTACCCGTGTCGGTGGATGGTAAGTCGGGTACACTGAGTAATAACAGTAGGGAACACACACAATTGGTAGCAGCCCGTGGAGTCGCCTGGTCAATGAATAGTGTGAATTGAAAGTATATGGGCCCTGAAGCCGGAAACGGCGGAATCATTGGCTGGGTGACCTCGCGCGCTCTATCAGTTTTTCTGGTAGATCAGAGGATGGTTAGGGACTAGCTAAAGGTTAGGCAGGATTAGTTAGACTAGTTGAGTTGGAAGCTGCTAGTACATTGATGCTGCTAGAAGAGCGGCTGTTCTAAGAGACCTGATCAATCTCTTGTGAATACGCACGAATAATATCTTGTAAAAATAATTCATGAATTGTTGTATTGTTATTATTCTTGTTCTTATATTGCTATATGTATTAATCCATGCATTTGTAAACCGTCTCGTATTGTGTTGTCCGAACTCCCCGGGGAATTGAAAGGGCAAGTGGTGAATAGAATCCATTGTCCTGAGGTCACAGGCTTAAAGGAAAGTTAGGTGCAGGTTAGGATAACCGGGAAGCACTAACTAGGGTTTTCTGAATATATGTGTGAATAAATGTCAGTAACGAGGTTCATTGGCAAAATTCCCATAGTGGCGTAACCTAGTAAGGGTCACATCGGAAAAGTAGCAGGTTCCTCGGAGCTAGGGTGAAAGCAGAGGGGTCCGCTGGGAAACCTTAAACTCGGATATATCCCGGAAAGAAGTGGATGAGTTTAGGGGAATAACAGGTTCACCGATGCTGGAGTGAAGGGTAGGCGGAAGAGATCTGCCCGCAGCGCGTGAAAAGTAAATGGAAGTAGTTTACTTGCAGTAAAATAAATCTTTCTGTCTAGACACTTGAGTACTGTGGCGAATGTGTATTCGTTGTTAAATAACCAAGCACTGAGCACTTTAGAAAGAAAGAAAGTTTCCGTTACCGTGTGAAGGGAGGGAGTCAGCCGCGAAGCGTCTCTGACGTCACTCCGTGCCGCGCTGGGATTGGTAGAAACAGCGGGCGGGTAGCGGGGCTGGAATTGTAAATGAGGGGTGAAGCGCCGAGGAGTGGGAACTGTCTCACGAAGGGGCCGCGCACCCATTGGCCGAAATTATTTGAACGCGCGCACCTCATTGGTTGCACGAAATTGCAAGACGCGTTCTGATTGGAGGTGATTTTGTAAACAGAGTTAAGCGTAGAAATCGTATGTGGCACTCGTATTGTCCAGAGACTAGACCCGATCCGAGAAACCAAGGGTTTGAAAGGGATCAGTGGAAAGCCAATAGATACGATATTATGTACGGAGGAAAGAGAAAGATGTCCCTTGTAAGTAGGGTAAAGAATTATTTCAAAACGGACAAACCGATTAAATCTAGGGAAGGCGTTATTGTCCCGCCACCGAATACTCCTGCCTCATTCATGATGTTTGACCGAGGGTACAACACTTGTGTGTGGTTGGAGAATTGGGTGAAGTACACAAAAGATGACGGAGTATTGGCTTTTCCGTTAGACGGCACTTTCAATGGCAGAATTTTATTTAATTTGAGAACCCGCATGAATGAATTGCATCCCAGACCGAGACTAACGCAGTATGAGGCATTAGAGGAATGGGAGATTGAGGCTTTTGAAAGAGAGAAACCCCGAATGGACAAAGGTCTGACCAAGTGGTACCCCAGGCTAAAACAAGAGACCAGGGATAAGAGGATGAAACAGTGGAGGCAGAGCATGATTGTTGAGGGTCTGTTTCCCATGATGCCAGCAGGTAACCCTTCTGGGGGAGAGAAAAGGACAGAAAAGAGTAAGCATTGGGGAGCTCCTGGGGAGTCAGACGATGAATTTTTAGTTGACATTTTTACGAGAAGTCCGCCACCTTATAATGAGGGAGCCCGACCTTCCAGTACAGGAGAAATTGCCCAACCTCCATCTATTAAGGAGGAGGACAGATCCCTATGTAGGGGGGGAGGGGGCCAGGTATTGCCCTATTTTGAAAAGCCCGAGGCCCCGGAGGTACGAAATATATATCCCAGTATGTCCGGGATCCCGGAGGAAAAATATTCCCGTGAAAAGCTCTTTTACCCCAGACCTCTTTATGAAAACGAAGAGAAGCCATTAAGTTCAGGAGTGCCCTTTTTGCAGCCTCCATATGGGGAGGAGCGCAGGTCATTTGGGACAGGAACTTTGTTCCCGAAACCAAATTATGGTGGGGGACCATGTGAAACGCATCCTACTGCCCCGAGTTTTACGCCTCAACTGACCCCACAGATGATACCTGACCGAACCTTAGGAAGAGTATTAGATGAAAGGGAGCAAGAGGCCATAGCTAGACAGAGGTCAGAAATAATTCAGAAAATCTCCAAGTTAAATACCAGTCCTGAAGCTTTGACTATTCCGGTAACAATCGGACCCGTGGTTCCATTGTACGGGAATAGTCAAGGAAGTCTAAACCCTCCGGTTATGAACCCAGTGATGGCCCCGCCAAGGCAAGAGCCCCTATTGATAGACGATCAGTCCAGTGAGTGCGAGTCCGAAGTTGTGTTCTTGGACCTGCCAAACAAACAAACCGGGAAGGGAGTGCAGAAGAGGCATAATCCTTTTGATACAAAAGAAATTAAATTAGAGTCAGCAACGGGTACCAGGAGTGTCTCTTTGGTAACGCCGGAAGAAATTGAAAATTGGAGTCGGGAATTAGAAAAACAGGCTCCGCAAACGAAACCTTTAGACCTCTACAAACTGAGAGTAGAAATAGAGGAATTAATGGCAGGAAATGTGGGGTTAGACAGACTGAATACTTATTCTGAAGAAGAATTATTGTTCATGTGTAAAAGTCTTACCAGGAGTACTAGGGTGCTCCACGAGAAACTGACCGACACCGCAGCTAGTATGGGGATAGATATATCAAGATCGAAGCCCTTGCAGAAACCATACCGAGCTGAGTTCTCAGACAAAGATTTAGAGAATTTGAATGTGTCAGGAAGAAAGTTGCAGATTAAAGAGTTGCTTGCGGTTTTGCAAAAATGGGGAGACGTGGAAAAGTGGAAAACGAGGTGGGCACATAAGAGAGATGAGGCCCGATCCAGACAAGCAACCCCTGAGTTCCCTTTGAGAGAGGTAGACAAGCCCGAAACGTTATGCCCCATGCGTGAAGTACCAGGTGGGAGGTATGTGCACGTTCCATGGTCCAGACAGGATATTGTGTCCTTTACTAACGATTTCCCGAAACTGCGTGAGAAGCCAGTTGAATGGTACCGGCAAGTGGAAAGGTTTGTAAAGGTGCAGAAATGCCTGTGGAAAGACCTGGATGGGTTTTTCGACATTGTGGTCCCGGTCGATCTATGGACCGAGTGTAAAATAGCCATAGCCTGGCCTAGTGAGGAATACCCGAGAGATGAGAAAACAGGGGAACCATCGAAAGAAGTAATGAGAAAATATGAGCAAGTAATTCAGCATCTGAAACTAAAGGTCCCAGCAAAGGAAACTGATTGGACTAGGATAGATAGAACAACGCAGGAAAGAGAGGAGACAGTGCACTCCTATTATGAAAGGCTGTTACAGGTGTTTAAAACCTACAGTGGTATAGATAACATCGAGATGAAGGACATGACGCACTTCATTTACAGGTTCGTAAATGGTTTAAGACCTGAAATTTGTCAGTGGATAAAGGATAACAAAATCTGTTGGCACTCCAAAAAGGTAGACGAGGTCCTGCGGTACGCAAAGTACTGCGAGGACGAGATGGCAGAAAAGAAAAAGGCTCTCAAGGAAAAGGTGATGTGGGCTCAGGTGAAGCTCGCAGAACAGCAGGAAAAGCAGTTGAGTAACATGGTCAAAAATGCTAAGAACGAAGGCCCTGGGGGAGGGGGAGGAGGCAAGCCCCGGCCCAAAATGAGCAGGGAGGAGGCTATGAAGAAATTTCCTTGCCATCAGTGCGGCGAAATTGGACACTGGCGTAACGAGTGTCCTTACTTGCCCGAAGATAACCCCAAAACTCCTGATTTAACTCCACAGACGCAGAAAGAGAGACCGAGAAAGACTCAACCACAGGTAAAAACAGTTCAGGTGCCCCGAGCACCAAAGCAAGTATACAGGGGAAAGCAGGCAGAGGGAGATGAGATAGAAGTATGGGAAAGCAATGAGAACAGAAATGCAGCAACTTCGCAGTATCTTTTAAATGATACCTTCCTTTGTGATGACCAGTACTGATGGGGCCTGAGAGGGGAGGACGAGGAGTGCGTACTTGGCGCCTCCTTGCCAGTAGACCAGTCCGGACCATACATTGAAGGAAAGGTTGACGGAAATGATGTCACCTTTCTGTTGGACACTGGCGCTACCCGTTCTACTGTGAGAACAGTGGACGTTCCAAACCTACCCCTCTCGGGAGAAGCCATCCAAGTAGTGGGTGTATCTAATCAATTGATTAGTACTCCTGTTACCAAACCCATGGAGATCTCAATTGGAAACTTTAAGGAAATGCATAGATTTGTCGTTTGCGACACCAGTCCAGTAAACTTACTGGGACGTGATTTGCTGTGCAAAATGAACTGTACCATCTTTTGCACACCAAAGGGGGTTGAAATTCAGACCCCAGATGAAGACGGCATTTATAAATTAATGTTTGTCCGCCCTGACTCGGAAATTAAACGAATGACCATGCAGGATTTACCCCAAGAACTCCAAGAAGCAGTGAAGCCAGAGGTGTGGGACTTTACTGGGAAAGATGTAGGGTTAAGGAAAAATGTGGACCCCATACAGATAGCAATAAAGGACAATGCTGTATACCCCAATACTAAACCCTACAGAATGAATGCAGAAGTGAAAGCTGGTGTTGCGGCGGAAATACAGAAATTGCTAGAAGGAAACATCATACAGGAGGTAATGAGTAGCCCGTGTAACTCTCCGATTATGGGCATCAAGAAGCCTAGTGGCAAGTACAGAGTAGTACAGGATCTACGAAAAGTCAACAAAATAGTAGTTCCCTGTTGCCCTATTGTCCCGAACCCAGCAGTGATTCTGTATCAGATTCCCTGGGATGCTGAGTGGTTCACTGTGATAGACTTGTGTCATGCATTCTTTTCCATTCCTTTGCATCCAGATAGCAAATTTCTTTTCTCATTTGCCTTCGAAGGTCACGTGTATTGCTGGAACCGGGTCCCTCAAGGGTATACAGAGAGCCCCTCTATCTTTAATCAGATCTTGAAAAAATGTTTGGAAACTTTGGTCTTACCTGGAAAGTCTGTCTTAGTGCAATACATGGACGACCTCTTGGTGGCGTCTAAAAGTCATAGGGATTGTGTGATTGACACCATTGCCCTACTGAATCACCTGTGTGAAAAGGGACATAAAGTGTCCCCTGACAAGTTACAGTTTTGTGCAAAATCGGTGAAATATCTTGGGCACCAGATAGAGAAAGGTGTCAGAAAAGTGACATCGGAAAGAGTGAGGATAATTCAAAAGATGCAGTTACCCCGTACTCAAAAAGAGATCAGAATGTTCTTGGGTGTGATAGGATACTGCAGGCAGTGGATTCTGGGATTTGCAGTCCTAGCCAGGCCCTTAATAAAAATGACCAAGAGAGGAACACCCGAGATTGTAGAATGGGATGATGAAAGCTTAACAGCCTTCACCAAACTGCGAAATTGTCTGTGTACAGCCCCTGCATTGGGAATGCCAGACTATTCCAAAGAATTTGCCCTATTCTGTGACACTCGCGATAATTGCGCGTTGTCTGTCCTAACTCAAGAACATGGCACAACCAGAAGGCCTGTGGCATATTTCTCTGCCACCTTGGACCCAGTGGCTGCTGGATTACCCGGTTGTCTGAAAGCAGTAGCTGCTACCTGTGCCAGTTTATAACAGAGTGAGTCAATTGTCATGGGACATCCGGTAACTGTGTATGTTCCACATGGAGTGGTAATTTTGTTGACCCGAACAAAAACTCAGTATCTCACCCCTAGTCGGCTGACTAAATATGAAAGGATTCTTGTGGGTGCTGCAAATGTAAACATTGTTAGGTGCAGTATTCTGAACCCAGCCACCTTACTCCCCGACCCAAAGGACATGGAAGGGGGGGTGGATGATGAACATGATTGTATTGATCTAACAGAATTCAATACCAAGCCACGCCCAGACATAAAAGAAACGCCATTGCCTGTGCATGATAAAGAACTTTTTGTGGATGGTTCATGTCTAAGGCATAAACAAGGAGGCCTGAGTGCTGCCTATGCAGTAGTGTCCCTAGAGAAAATTGAGGAAGCAGGTTATCTATATCATATCAAGTCTGCACAAGTAGCCGAATTGATTGCTATGATAAAAGCTTGCCAAATTGGGAAGAACCTACGCATAACAGTGTATACTGACAGTCAGTACTGTTATGGGGTCGTGCATGACTTTGGCCAGTTGTGGCTACAGAGGGAGTTCCTGACTTCATCAGGTACCCCTATTCGAAATGGAAAAGTTATTCAAGACCTTTTAGAGGCAATCCAGTTACCAAAGGAACTGGCAGTGGTAAAATGTGCGGCTCATAAGAAGAGCATGGACAAGGTATCACTGGGAAACGATTATGCTGATCGAGTGGCCCAATGGTGCGCAAGAGATCGGTATATCGTAAATCCAAAACGAGGGGGGCCAGGAACCAGCTGCCAACTTCAGGTGTTTGAAGAAGTGCCTACATGGGATGAGGTGAAAGAGTGGCAGCAGGCGGTACCTTGGCAAGAAAGAGAGAAGTGGAAGGAAGATGGATGTAGACCAAGGCGTGTGGATGGTGTCATCTTAGGTCCAACTGGTATGCCTGTGTTACCTAGACACTTACTTAGCACAATGGCGAGGTTGATACATGAAGGGTCACACATTGGTAGGGATGCCATGATTCTAGTGTTCCAACAGACTTGGTACAGTAAAAAGTTCAGGAAAGTAGCAGAATCCCTCTGCCAGAGGTGCCTGTCATGTCAAAGGATGAACCCAGGAAAGAAAACTGTGGTGGAACTGGGAAAAATTGGGAGGTCCGGGGGTCCCTTTGTAAGAATACAGGTTGATTTCATCACCATGCCCCGTTGTGAAGGAAAAAGATATGTCCTTGTCATGGTCTGTTTATTTTCCAAGTGGGTGGAAGCTTTTCCTACTCCCCAAAATGACGCAAAGACAGTAGCTAAGTGTTTACTAAAAGAACTGATACCTAGGTTCGGGGTGCCAGTCACTATTGAATCAGATCAAGGCTCACATTTTCAGAATGCAGTGATCGACGAACTCTGTAAGGCCTTTGGAATTGCCCAAAAGCTTCACTGTGCCTACCGTCCAGAGGCTTCTGGAGTAGTGGAACAAATAAATGGAACTATCAAAAACAGACTAGCAAAACTGTGTGATGCATCTAAATTGACCTGGGTAAAGGCCCTGCCCCTGGTCCTGATGGGACTGAGAAGTGTTCCTGATCGCAAAACAGGCCTAAGTCCCCATGAAATCATTATGGGAAGAGTGATGAGACAAGCATGGGTGCCAGGAAGCAAACTGTTGAGTATTACTGATGATTTGGTGCTTGAATACTGCAAGAGATTGGGTGACCAAGTGCGTTCTATCTCTCGCCAGATCGGAGAAGACGCCATCCTCAATCCAACGACTCCTCTCCACAAACTGGTCCCAGGGGACTGGGTGAAGATAAAGAAGCATACTCGGAAGACCTGTCTGGAGCCAAGGTGGGGAGAAAAACGTCAGGTGATCCTGGTAACTACCACAGCAGTAAAGTGTGCAGGAGTTCCACGCTGGGTACATGCCAGCCACACCCAGAAGGTATTACCAGACGAGGAGCCTGAAGCAGAAGGGCGTCTAGCAGAGGACTCTGCAGGAGCCAGACCGGAAGTAGCTGACAACGTACAGCCCAGTACCAGTCGAGCTGCAGAATCAGCAGACGTTGGCCCAAGAATAGTTGATGACGAACTACCAAGAGTCCAGCCTGCTGAAGGGGTCCAAGGAGCTGAGCCAGAAGTAGCTGAAGACGAGCTGCCAAGCATATGGCCAGAAGAGTGGATTCCATTGATTGATCTCACTGAAGACCCCATTCGAACAAGTGAGCGACTACAGGAAGGTAGAGAGTGGACTAGTGAGGAAAAGCAAGGCACAGGCGAAGAACCTCAGAATCTTGAGATTCACATCAAAACTGAGGAAGGAGAAGGTCAGACAGGGACAGAGCACGTGATTGATACAGAACAAGTGAATAAGACTGAACAAGTGCCCGATACTGAACAAGTGCAGGATACAGAGCAAGTGTTTGATACTCCTCCACTGCTCCTGATATCGGGAAGGGACTGACTAGATATAGTGTAATAGTTCGAGCAGAAGAAAATCAAGAGATCGAAGTGCTTGAACAGGATCAGATAGTACCAGAAGAAAGTGTTTAGGAACCAGAAACAGAAACTTTTGAAGAGCAAACACAAAATTTACCTGAACAAGGCCAGACTAGTAACCAGGCAGAAGAAATAGATGCGAGCCCTGGTATTAGTCAGATAGAAGAAGAAGAAACTGAAACAGAATTACCAACAGTAAATGAGAACAAAAGGGCAAGAGAAGGAAACGAAGTCCAAGTACCAACTAAAAGACTTAAGAAAAGAAAGCATCTTGAGCCCAGGTTCGTAAAGAAGTTAAGACTAAGGATAAAGACGGTAGAAGAAAAACGTGCAGAAGAAAGGAGAAGTGCACGCATAGCTAAACAACAAGAGGATACTTCCAACAGAAGGAGTGATCGAATAAAAAGACAGAACAAAAAGTACAAGTCACCTGAATGGACACTTGTGTTGGAAGAACTAGAAGATCTTGATATAACGGACGTAAGCGACGGAGAGCCCGTCCCTGAGTACTCTGACGGAGAAGAAGACGAGCCACCGTGAATTTGCACAAAGTAAGATACTCGTGTAAAGTCACAAAGAGGGGTCGAGAAACTTCTTCTGAGCCAAAATGTCTGATTCAAACGTGAGTGGTAGACCTAGTCGCAGCTGTTGCAAAACATGCTGCAAGGTATGTGTTTGTAGTGTAGTTGTCCTGATATTACTTTGGATAGGACTAACAATTTTCATTCCCTTTGCAGTGAGTAAAGATACTAACATTGTCCCTACTGAAATTGTAAATACTGACAGTGAGGAGCTGACAACACAGAGTGTAGCAAGACATGAGAGAGCACTGAGACAAACAAAACAAGACTTAGAAGCATCAGATGAGGGAGGACTACATTATCATGGAGTTAAGAACAAGACACACTTAAATGTTTTTGCAAACTTGTTAATACACTATGTAGAGACTATGGAAATTGAAGATTGCTATGTCTGCATGAAGCTACCTACTTCTGTAGCTGAAGGCGTGACATATCATCACTTGCCGTTGACATATGGAATCTCCTGTAGCATTTTAGCTAGTTTATTTTACAAGAGAGGACCGTTACAGTACTATTACTCTAACAATGACGTGATCTTTTCTGAACTTCCTATACGTGGGAACTTGAATCCTGTACATACCAAAAGTGACACAATAAGATATATGGGAGACTACTTTCTGACTATAGGTAACATTGACATAGCGGATGCACACAGAGATAACTTGACTTGTTCTTTGCGTGAGCAGGAAAAGATGTTCCTGAACATGGCAGAGAAAAGGAGAATTAAAATACAAAAGAAGGCTAATGACGAAAGTCAGAAAAGGCCAAGATGGGCAGAGAACATGGAAGGCACCTCATCTGGTGGGGCGGGTCCTGCTCTGTTGCTGGATTTTGAAAAGAAGGGCAAGCTATGTCTTCACCGCGAGAAGACTAGCTATTATAATAAAATTTTCATTGGTTCCAGTGAATGCGAACATATTTACAAAGTAATTGGAGGTTGGGGTTTCAAAAATGGGTCAGAGCCTGTGTTTCCTGGAATTTATTATATTTGTGGGGACAAGGCTTATTTCAAATTGCCGGATCACTGGTATGGAAGCTGCTATTTTGGCATTGTCTTCCCGAAAATATACCATGTGAATGGAAATGCTGGAAGCAATGAAAATACTAATGGCTTAGTGCGTAGTAAAAGAGAAAGTATAGGTGAAATTATGGGTAGTATTTTCAGTGCACTGATACCTGGAGTGGGAGTGGTTCTGAACACTCACAGAATTTGCAAATTGTCTACTATAGTGGATGTATTGTCTACTGAGACAGCTCATGGATTTCTGCTGGTCAATACCGAAATGGTTGCGATCAGATCAATGGTTTTGCAGAATCGACTTGCTCTTGACACCTTATTAGCGAAAGAGGGCGGAGTCTGCCGGATGTTGAAGGCGCAACATTGTTGCACTTATATTCCGGATAAAAGTGTACAGATCAAAAGATATGTGAAAAATATTACTAATTTGGGAAAGGAACTCAAACCACTCGAGGTTGATAGTGCCTGGAAGAGACTGGTAGATGGTCTCTCAAATGTAGGTCATTGGCTTGCTAGTGTAGGTAAAGGCTTATTGTTTAAAGTACTGATGCCAATTGGAATTATAGGTCTCATTCTATTTTTCATATTTGTTTGTTGTAAATGCCGCAAGCGCACCAAAAAGCACGAGGTAAATGCAAGAGGGTTGAAACGGAGTGTGGATGAGATCGAATTGGAGGAAGTGAATGATCAGATATACAAAAAGGTGAAGACTTCTCACCCTACCAGAACTGAAAGAGAGAAGTTGGAGCGATTGCTGGAAGAAATAGAGCTGTATAAAGTGTGAGAGAAAGTTGGCATCTGGTTTTATTTATTTTGTGATGATAGTAAATATCATCAAAGAGGGGATTGATGAAGCAAAGCTTCGCATATTTGCGACCTTGCTGTATTCAAGAACCTCGTTTATGTGTAACAAGGTAATAAGTGTACGTCTTACTAATGTTTATATTAAGTTTGAATAAGGGTTAAGACGCTTGCCTATGTGTATTCCTAACTACTTTAATCCGTGTCTGTAAAATGGCCGCCGCTTGTATTTAGTTACTGCGCATGCGTCAGCCACACTCACGTGTCCTGACGCGTCTGCAGAAGTGGAGGGAAATTTATGCGCATGCGTAATACATAGCTGTGCCCATCATGTGGTACTGCTCGTGCCACTGCTCTTGTGCCTGTATCCATGTAGCTAACATTTAGACTGCATAAGTATATGTTATGATGATAAGTTGAAAGTACAACCCTGTGATGTGATTTCATAACGTTATTTCTATGTATTAATTTGTTCTCGCTTACTTTTCATGTACTGCGGGGAATGGGGGTCTATCTGTACCGAGAGCCATCTTGGAGGTCCCTTCTACGCATGTGCGACTTTCTGGGGCACCGACAACCTTGGCTGATGGAACTCCGCCAGTTGGCAGTGATGGGCAAGATGCTCCTGAGAACCAGACCTGCAAACTCGGCTGGACGAAATCATGTGTCCCCATTCTGTTACTTTGTACAATTGTCATTGTATTTCTGTGCAGTTTCTCATGGGAACCCCAATCTTGCTAGGCGGTACCCAAATATGATAATGAAGCATCTAAATAGTCTATTCTGATTGGTGTGTTACCCAAATCCTACCTTAGGACCAATCCAAATTGAGGGATTCTGACACTTTGCAACATTGGGGGGTGGTACACCGTCCCAAAAGAGTATATCTACCCTGGGTTCACCTAGGGAATTGTCCGACTTGTCTGGTTTAGCTGACCTGTCACTGACCCATCGTACTCAATAGGTGACTGAAGATACAGAGAGCTGCGGAGCACTCTGTCCGAAATTGACCATAGACTAAGGTTTTACTGAACCTTAAAGTGCTGGCGAAGCACTTTGCTGGGAGTTCGCTGACCCAATCGGGGTCTTGATCGATAGCTGCAGAGAGGGTGGAGCGCAGGCGTTGCTTCCAAACTGCGGGTGCGGTCCTGTCCTGAGCGGTCCTGTCCTGAGGGTTTGCTGTCCTGTCCTGAGGTCCTGTCCTGATTCCTAATCTGAGGGTATCCTGTCCTGTCCGGGGTGTCCATTCTGCACCTGCTGTCCTTTGAAGGGTATCCTTCCTTGAGGGTTTCCTGTCCTTAAACTGACCCGTGGCCAGGGTTTGGTTTCCACACCAGTCTAGGTAAATACTGCTCTAAGTTCTTTAAAACTTGCCCCTTTCTATATTTCTACCTTTTGCTTTAAGAAAGGCATACCTTTGCATATGTTGATTTTTCCATGCTTTCCGCAAACTATTGAAAGTCATTTGCATATTTTTTCTAGTAAAACGTGTTTCTATGTCACCTCACCTGTTAGAAATTATATTTTGCATTGCAGTTTGTCATTTTCTGATATGGTCTAGAACCTCCTTACCTAGACTGTTTAAAGGTCCCTTCACTTTAAGCTTAGCGTGTTACTCCTTATAGGCCCTCCTATAGTTACCCATGCATAGTCTGTCCATGCTTAAACATTTTTGAGATTGTATAGCATTTTTCCATTTGCATTTCATAACAGTATTTCGATGATTACCCTGTCTTTATTTCTCTATAGTTATATCATTTACATTATCCTAGTTATTGAATGCCTTATTCTTGTATATCTCATGAATGAAAATAACGAACTTTAGATAAACATTTTAAAACTTCCAGTTGTCCGTGGTCATTTAAAAAATATTGAATGTCATTTGAAATTGCATTTGCTGCCTTTCCTTTTACAGCTAGGCCCCTGATCCATTGAAGTCATAGGTACCCGTGTCGGTGGATGGTAAGTCGGGTACACTGAGTAATAACAGTAGGGAACACACACAATTGGTAGCAGCCCGTGGAGTCGCCTGGTCAATGAATAGTGTGAATTGAAAGTATATGGGCCCTGAAGCCGGAAACGGCGGAATCATTGGCTGGGTGACCTCGCGCGCTCTATCAATACCAATGTCTCGCGCTCTGAAGCGCGGGATGCTAGTAGATGCCTCGTGCAAATTAATATTGTGCTGCATATTCCTAGGTTTCATGCGTTCCGACAGCGAATCTAGGGGCATATTATCAAGGAACGGCGTTACCATTATCGCCGGTTTAGCGGCAGAAAACTGCCGCTAAAGCGGCGATAATGGGCTTGATGATATGCCGTTGAGAATTCCAATAGAAGCCCATGTTCTGATCTTACCATGGGCTTCTATTGGAATTCTCTACGGCATATTATCAAGCCCATTATCGGCGTTTTAGCGGCAGATTCCTGCAGCTAAAACATCGATACTTTTAACGCCGTTCCTTGATAATATGCCCCATAGGGCTCCAGGGTGAAGAATGCAAAGGTGGTATATTATGCAATAGGGTTTTCTTGCATTGCTTTACTGCTAACTTTTTATTCTGGCAGTACTTGTGAGCCCTTTGGAAATTTGAATTACCTCATAACTTCTTCGTCCTAATTTCCCATCTGGAGCTATTTGAAATCAAAAATCTAAAGTCCTCTCCATCCTCACCGACCATCGCCTGAGGAGGTAATTTGGGAGCAATCGCAGCTGAGACGAAGCCACGAGCAGCAGTGTGGATCCGTGGAGCCTGAACCAGAGCCCGAACCAGAGCCCGAGCCTGAGCCCAAGCCCGAGCCCAACCTGGTCTAACGGTGCAAACGGGCAGACGGGTTCAGACAGGCGGAACAGCGGGAGCAGCGGCCCCCCGGGACCTCAGCATCCGGCATCAGCTCCCGGACCCGGCACCCGGTATCAGGCGGCGGCGGAGGCTTCCAGCTGCAAGGTGAGGTGAAGGCAGAGGCGGCGGGCAGAGGAGAGAGGATAAAGAGCGCCCCTCGTTGACACTTTGCCCCCCGGCCCCGCCCTGCCTAGCACAGCCTGCCTGCCTCGCATTGCTTCGCATTGCCCTTGCCCTGGCAGCATCCCGGGACGTCTAACAAGGCTTAGCGGAACTCAGGCGGGACTCAGGCGAGGACCATCTACCAGGTCGCCTCTGTCCTCCACTTTGCACTTTTTATTTACCGTCCAGCACTTTGAACAAAGGGGCATATTATCAAGGGGGTTTATCTCCGCTTTTTTGGCTTTAAAAGCCAAGAAAGCGGAGATAAAATTATCTCCCTATTACCTAGCTGTCGCTAACACCAGTTAGCGACAGCTAGTAGGAGATAGCGACCATCTTGGGCCCCACTTTGCATGTCAGTGATATTTATCACTAATGACATGCAAAGTGGGCGTGCCAAGATGTTAGCGACTGGAAACAGTCGCTAACATCGCTATCTGCTATTACCAACTTTTGGAGATATTCGCACTAAGCGCGAATATTTCCAAAAGCTAACACCTGCCCCTGAGCAGTTCTTAGCCATGTTATCCAATGGGAGGTGGATAACATGGCTAAGAGCATTAGCTCTGTAATGCATGAATATCGCGGAGTTTTCAGAGATATTCATGCATTGCGGCCGTTTTTTATCGCATTTGCGATAAACCTTGGTAATACCAAGGTTTATCTGCGATAAAAATCGCCGCAGCTCAGGCGGTAAAATTTTGTCTCTAACCAAGCAATAGCGATAATTATCGCTATTGCTTGGTATAGTGCCTAAGATGACAAGAGAACCGATAGACTGCCTCTGACCCTCGGCTCCAGCATCCCCGATAGCTTCAGATCGCGCCTGCTCCCGCTCCCCTGCCTCCACCCCGGTCTCACCACCTGCTCAAGGAGGGGACAGAGGGGAGGAGGGGGTGTGTCGACCGTTTCGTCGACGGCAGCCAGCAATCTGAGGAGCCTGAGCCTGGGAACAGCTGGGTGGTATCAGCGAGCATCACCGGGAGGATGAAGGAATCAAGCCTTTTATCTGCACCAAAAGCTTCTCCGCAGAATTCTAAGCAGAAGTAGAAGTAGAAGGACAGAGAACTAACAGCGAAATACAGCGGAATATGGTGGTGACCCTCTGATCTTGGCCTTTAGAGCTCTTGTGTCGGATTCTTCAAGCCCCTTGGGCTCCCTGCTAACCCGCCATGTGCCCGGTAGAACCCTCAGATCATCGGAGATGAATCTGTTGGTGGTCCCTAGGATTAGGAAGGTCCGTTGGGGCAGTAGAGCATTCTCTAGTGTGGCCCCGAGGTTGTGGAACTCACTGCCATTGAAGATTAAAGCCCAACCTTCCCTGTCTCTTTTTAAAAAAGCTCTCAAAACTTGGTTTTTCATCAAGGCCTACCTGTAATAATGCATATTTGCTCCAGCTAGTTTTTTGGTTGGGCGCCTTGATGCCCTTTGGGCTTAGTAGCGCTATATAAATCTATATTCATTCATCCTTTGATCCTTCAGGCCCTGAGTCTTGTCCCATCCAAGAAAGGAGATCCTCTTGAAGTATCCCCAAGCAGCGACTTAAGGCAAACTCATAAGGTCAGGCAGGACTAGGGGGTCTTTGGAGCCAATAACGAAATCAAAGACAATAAAAGGAAATAAATCAAAAACAAAAACACACCAAGGCGCAACTCCCGGCACAGAGCCGAGTCTCATTACAACAGTGCAGGAATCGGTCGCGATCCCTGAGATCCATGAGATGGAAGCAATAAAACTGCAAGCTATGAATAAGTGCTACCAGCCAAAGATTTATAGAAAGTTTAGCTTCCTAAAGGACGTGGGTTCAGCCATCTTCTCGTGCAACGATCACCTGCAAGGCTTGCAAACCCCACTGCTACCGCTGCCGCCTCTACCGTCAGACCCGCCACCATCAATGCCAGCAACGCCAGCAATGCCAGCAATGACCACAAGTTTACCTCTCCCACAAAAACCCATGGCACAACGGCAACAAGGCGGGATCTCGAGGCACAGAAATACTAGCACAGGCCAGAGGACCTTACCTGTAAACGATAAGCCCCATGATTCTATACCTAATTTGCAATCGCCTCCGGCCCACCAGGAAGGACGGGAAACTTGCAGCCTGAGCAGCACAGAGAGGACCCCATTGGCTGAACCCATAATCGATTAAGAAACTCCCGTAGCACTGCATCCAGGCGATAAAGCAGGTGACAAAGCAGGCAACTGACCACTTCAAAGGGCACCTGGGGCCGTTTCAACCTCAGCATTCTCTAAGGAAATATACCTCAGCCCTAGACCAAGCACACAAACAACGATCCACAGCACACCTATTAAGTCAGGAAACTTAACAACTGGAAGCGCAACGCTTGGCAGCGCTTTACCACTTACAGACTCAGAGGTTCATGGCTTAGCGGACGTACTGACCAAATCGGGAAGATTGGGTGAAGGTGCTCAGGACCCTAGCCAGGAAACCGATGGCAGGGCAATGGTGTCTTACCTCAACACGCTGGAATGGGAAGATATGCTTGCAACTTACAACCCAGAGGACAATGTGCACCACCACCCTCATCCACCCCTGGCAGCTAACAACACAAACAATACCAACAATAGGAAAAACGAGATTGAGACCAAGAAAGACCAAAACTCCGGCACCTGGAACTCATTGTTAAATACAATCCAGCTAGCTGTTGAAGCCCTCAATACCAATCAGAAAAAATCAAGCAACAATTAACCCTCCTTAACACACTGGCAGTCTTCACAGCTGGCATTGATGACACGCTGGGCAACTTGAACAACCTGATAACTAGAGCACAAACAAACACCTACCTTAGCTACAAATGCAGCCAGGTAGTGGACAAACTAGTTACATTGCCCGCAATGCTAACAGGCCTCATAGGCGATATAAGGCACCTTCATACAGAAAACGCAACAATAGATCCGGGCTCCAACAAACTCGAAGAGGGAGAAACCAGGAGGAAAACATCGGGTATAAGACCAAATGACCGCATTACTACCAAAAACGAGGAGACAATACAGCCAGGGTTGGTGATTCCGCCAAAACTCAATGCAAAACAATGTCGACAACAAAAAAGGAAAGGGCGCAACCAAAAACCACAAATAGATACAACAACACACTTCCCTATTTGTACTAGGACAAAGGAAAAACGTTTGGCTAACAAAATCAATCTAAGCCCAACAACCAGGACAAACCAAATTTCAAACGGCGCAAACCAACAGCAAAACCTGATCAGCAACTCGCCGGAGCAGGATGGGAAATGGTTCCAAGCCTCACCAACAAGAAACCAAACAAAACAAAATGTTGCACAACAAAAAGAGGCAACGACAATCCAACTTCCTACAAAAATCAGTCAAGAGTGTGACACTCAAAGACAGGCGAGAGAACCAGTAATTCCAAACAAGGAGCCTGCTTCTCTAGGGCAAGCACCTGGTGAGACGTCAAACCGAGAGGCACTAACACCAACAGGAAGTAAGCAACTATCCATCTCAAACCCCCATGAAGGAGACACAAAAAGAATCACTGGTCCAAAGCTAAGTTCAAACCTCGAAGATCCAATCAGGGTCACAGCAATCACAACAGCGTATTCCACTCCTAGCCAAATAGCGCAATCATTGGCAAAATGGCTACATGACAAGGGGGCAATATCAAAACAAACCTCCTCATCCAAAACAACAATACATCCCCCGATATGCCTGCAGAAAGTAATCACCTGGCATCCCACGAAGTATGCTCAGGTGACGGTCCAATAGCTAAAGGATACCATTCACCAACAAAATCTCCGAGACAAGGAAGCGCCCAACAGCCAACAGAGGTCTTGGTTTTTCAGAGAAGATGTGCTAGCCCTAAACAGAATTTACACCATACCAACGCAAAGTGCTCCACTACACAGGAGAAAACGCCCAAACAATCGTTTTCTCTATGATCTAGAGCACCAAAATCTTCGGGCATTGAACGGCAGATTTCTCTAAGACTCTCCTCCAGTAGAATCTTTCTACTCGACCACAGCAAGTTCCATTTTGGACTACACTTTCGCCAGCCTTGAGTTATTCCTGTATATCACAAGGTTTAGAATGGGGGACAAGGGGGAAGCGATCATCGCCCCCAGGAATGCCATATAATAACTAAGACATCAAGATCAATCAGGCCGGACACAACGCTTGGGTTGACATATTCTATCAACCAAAAAAGGATCAAATGCACGCTAGCTAATTCGACCGCTCTGGCTGAAGCCGCTCTCCAACTATACAACACTCAAAACTCAACTGCAGTTGGTCACATTACCTAGTGGCAGCTCTATATGGGAACACTGCCAAAAGAACTTGCACCCAAGCCTGCCCCAAAAGTCAACCCTCATGAAGAGAGGAGCACAAACAACTTAAAGAAAGAACAGAGAGTCCAACTTAAGACATTTAAAAGATGTCTAAATCTGACATTATGGAAGTTGAGATTAGCCCCTAATAACATCTACGTACGAGCGGACCTGAAACGTCAAAGGGCTGAGCTCAACCGAACCAAATGGAACATCAAAAAAGATGCTGAAAACGAGGTCTGGGCAAAATTACTATACAACACTAAAACAAACAACAGTGCCCGATTCTGGCAATCAATGAATAGGATTTTGCGCCCACAGCACAAAGAGTTAGGTTCTCATATTATGGAAGAGACTTGGATTAATTATCTCTCCAGCCATTTCAACGACCACACAGTGCATGAAGGAGTTCAAAAAATGACCAACAGGAGCTCAGAGTCAGATTGTGGAATGCACATGCCTGAGATATCGGGTCAGGTCGATCAGGGCCAACTCACCAATTGCCAAGACACCGCTAGAATCCAGCAGACAGCCCTAATCAAACAGCGGATAACTAAAGGAAAGAAAGAAGGTGCTCCAGGACCGAACGGTATTCCACCAGACTTATTCAAAGCAAAAAATACAGAGTGGGCGGCCATCATGCAAACTCTATTTTCGGAAGTCAGGATTCTAAATAGAATCCCAGAATCCTGGAGGGGGTCGACGATCGTCCCTATCTACAGAAAAAGAGACAAGATGGACCCAAACAACTACTGACTAGTGGCCCTCCTTGACAATGATGCGAAATACTTCACGGGCACCATCCTAGAGAAGATCACTCTCTGGGCTGAAACAAACCTGAGTATACCACTGAACCAGACCGGCTTTCGGAAAAAGACCGGCACAGCAACCAACATCCCTGCCATCTCTTTAATCATCGATGCAGCAAAAACCAAAAAACTCCCGCTGCACCTGTACTATATCGACTTCAGTGCAGCATTTGATAACATCGAGAGAGGTAGACTATGGGGAAAATTGGATCAATGGGGCCTACCACAGCCGACTCTAAACATGTTGAAGCTACTGCACACTGACACCTGGGTGTAGGTAAAGCTAGGAAGCGGCTCCCACCTGTCCTCAAAAGTTCATAGCACTAAAGGACTCAAACAAAGGTGCGTGCTTGCACCAATATTGTTCAACCTTTTTATGGCGGATTTACCAAGACTACTCGATACTTGCAACTCCCACTCCCCGAGGTTGGGAGGGAAAACTCTGAGCAACCTTCTGTACGCGGATGATGTTGTACTACTTAACCATACCTATATTGGTATCCAGCACCTTCTGAGGGAAATGAATAATTATGCAACAGAAAACACCTTAAAAATAAACCTCAGCAAGACCCAAACATTATCGATCAACACCAACAAAAAACAACAGAAGACCTGGTCTCTTGGTGGTCTAAAGATCGAAAAAGTCAGCAAGTACAAATACTTGGGAGTCCTTTTTGACAGAGAAGGCTCATTTGTGCAGCAGAAGCAGGAAACAAGAAGGAGAGGAGCATTGATCGCCGTGACGCTGAAAAATCTAGCTACCAAACTAACGGGACCGATCATGACTCCTTATCTGAAAGTCATTCAGGCGAAGCTACTTCCCTCGATCACCTATGGCAGCGAGGCCTTGCAGGGAAGAGACTCCAAAAACCTGGACTACATACAGGTCAAAGCCTACAGTACAATGTTTTCGCTCCCGCTCCACGCCTCCCCGTCGCAAATACGATTGGAGTTTGGTCTGCATAAACAAGATCTAGCCAGGCACGGAGCATACATTATTTGCTGTCGCAAACTCAGATCCGCCACCACAGAAACATTAAACTCTTTACTATGGCAGGACATACAAGGCAGGGACGTCTCTCAGGCAAGAACTTACTTGCAGGCTGCGCTGGAAGTTACAAAACTCTCCGCGCCCTGGGACATGCAACTTGGGCATGGCGCTTTTAAAAAACTAGTTTGGAAAAACGTTAAATCACTTTCCCTTTTAGAGGACAAGGTTCTTTTTTCCAAAAGATCTCATGCATGGATGACCCTCAACACGTATAAAGTCTTGACACCACAAACATATTTTAGCAAGGGTTATCCAAAAGCAACAAAAATGAGGTTCCTGAAACACAATCTAGGGATTCTGCCAAGCACAGAGTATATTCCGCCATGGCTCAGGACAGAGGGCCACGAGGTCTGCCCGCTTTGCAAGTTGGATAAAGGGGACATTCTCCATCGGGAAACATCCTTTACAACGCAACTTTTACCACGCAGTGCCTTTACGACGCAACTTTTACAACGCAAACCATTACAACGCATTGCGCTGGGGGGCGCTCTAGGATAGGGAATGTGTTTAATGTACTATCCAACACCTTCCCTACTATCCACGGGGACTGAAGTTGGAATAGTAAATTAAACAATTCACCAGCCAGCGCCTAAAAGCACTATGCGTTGTAATGGTATGCGTTGTAAAAACAGCGTTGTAAAAGCATGCGATTTAAAAGCATGTGTTGTAATGTCATACATCCTCTCCATCTCACTTGTCTTTGTGAAGAACGTCAAAAAGCACGCCAACTGCTCCTCAAGGACCAGCTTAAGCAAAAAGGGATCAGCACCAGAAGGCAAGCGGTGCTCGCCTGCCTGAATCCTCAAAACACCAAACTGAACTGCAGATACGTCAAATTCCTCGCGATGGTCGAGCAAAGAATTCCAAGACCGCTAAAACCGGGGATCAACAATGGAGACACAGGTTACCAAGCAGACAGTCAGAAGGAAGTAAGGGAACCCACTGTCCAATCTTTGTAAAAAGGCGCATCGACAGCCACACTGTTCTTTTATTTAATTATATGCTCAATTTTTTAACGGTTTTAAATCACGATATTTTATGATCCTTTTGTAACATGTTTGCACTGGTTTTAATTAACTATGCACAATAAACTTTACCTTACCTTACCTCTCCATCCTGGTGTATCTATTGAAAGTCCACTTTTGCCCAGGAAACATCCTATTTTGCTAGACCTGCCCCTTGGTGTGCTTTGGGGGGCAGTCACCCCATTTTTTCTTTGCCTAAAGGGCTCCTGATTATGTTGTGGGCCATGTGTGGGATTTTCTGTGCTTATTGTGGGTTGTTCTCCTGACTTATGATGGCTTCCTGTGTGTGAACCCACTACTGCCTGCTGGGTTTATTTGGGGCGGTGTTGCTATGCTATGCGGATTGATAAGTCATGAAATGAGACTCGGTATGCTCATCTCTTAGCTGACCGGGAATTTAGTTCCAAAGCTTAATGACCAGATGAGAGAAGGATCTCCCACCCCATCCGGTCTTTTCGATTCAAGGAACATTCAAGGGTCGGGCGGTGGAGAATCTTAGGGGTATATTTACTAGAAACTGGCCAAAATTGGTAACGCCACACCCCGCCTGTTTCAAAATGCAGGGATGCGCACCCCTTCGTTTCCCCTAGCGCTGGTGCTAAGGAAGCTGCCTTGTGCTAGAGCTGGCACTCTTAGGCCATGTTGCAAGAGTGCCTCTGCTGCAGGGGTGATTGTTTATGTGCAAGAAGAGACACCTTCCTGCACATAAACAATTTTTACAGGTGATTTGCTGTTTCTATGTGTGCAGCAGAATGTAGCACTCATGGAAAGAGCAAAATACGAGGCGAAATGAAACATTTCTCCTCTTATCACTTGTTAAGACTAGGTATTCCCTGGCAATATTTAAGCAATGGGTGTTGCATTGGAATGCCCACTGCAACACCCACTGCAAGCCCCTTTCACGCTACGTGCTGCGTGAATAGGGGCATTATTTACAAGGTGGCATAAAGCCACATTAAGTGGCTTAACGCCGCCTTGGAATAATGTGAAGGATTTAATGCCACCAGAACGTCAGAAAAATTGATGTTCTGGTGGCATTAACTCCTTGTAAATATGCCCCTTACTGTCCTGCTGTGAGTGTAGCATGACAAGAGAGCCCTGATCAGGGAGGGCCCTAGGAGGTCAATTCCCCCATGTTCCAGGTATAGTGCTTTATACTTTCCTCTACTGGGAGCCAGTGGAGAGCGGCAAGGGCACTTTTTTGCCGAGGTGTGTTTGGGGACTTTGAGAACAATTCTCGCTGCCATGTTTTGAACTACCTGGAGTGTCCTGGTTAGATATTTAGGTGACCCAATGTAAAGGCAGTTTCCATAGTCCAGATAGGATAAAATCAACGCCTGGACCACCGTTGTCTTGGACCTTGTGGGTATGAGATTTAGAATTTTACGTAATGTTCTGATAATGCCGCAGTGGGTTGCTGTTAGTTTTTTTTTTACTTGGGCCTCCATGGACAAGGAACTGTCCAGCCATATGCCTGAGCTTTTTATGGGGGAGGTGGGGGTTAGTGTTGGGCCAAGTTTGTTTCTTGTTCATGTGTTTGACCTTCCCGAGCTCCCTGCTGGGCTTAGGGCTGGGGTGGTTGTTGTTTCTTCTGGATGTTGCTGGCAGCCCTGGCTGGATAGTGAATCCTGAATACCAACACCTGACATAGCACGGCTAGATATGAAACTTACCCAGGTGAGTCTGGAGTGTGAGCATGTCATAGGCTTCCTATGATGCTCCTTGCTCGTCTTGGATCTTATGGGGCGTTGCCTTGTTTTCCTTGTTGGCCTCTTGTTCATCTACAATGCATCGCGTCCTCCTGCTGAGGCTGCCTGGGGCTGTGTGGTTTTGTTTGAGCGTGAGCGGTTGACTGTCCTTCCCTGGCTACTTGATCTTACACTCCACCTTTGTTATTGGAAGCGGGTTCCCCCACCTAGCATTGGACGGCTGGGTGTGGTACTCCACGATGTGTACACCCTGCTGGCTTGGAGGCCAGAGAGTACCCGTCTGCTGAACAGCACTTGAGTCCTCTTCACTAGAGGACAGGTGAGTGTCCCTTACCAAATTTTCTTTCTGGTGTGGAGGCTGTGCTTTGGGATATCCAGTCTGCAAATACAAACAAGACCTGTTCCCTAAGGCTTATCAAAACATTGAATGTGGACGTAGAATTATATCTACGTTGTTCACTCCTTATACTTTACATGGTAGTGTCACACCACTTTATTTGCCTTCTTTTTATAAAATAGTGTCTTTTGTCAAATGACAGTCATATCGCATAGATTTTTAGAAGACGGGTAACCATGGTATATATGCTCAAAAAACACACACCCATAAATGTGTTTTTAATATTCCAATATGCTTGCTCCTAACCTCTTCCTAGTGAGTTTGGGGGCCAATGCTGCATTTGTTCTGTCTGACATTGGGTTGGGCCTTAGAACGCCTGTTTACAAATGTCCCCTTCATCTTTCAAGTTGTCCAATGTTATTTCCTTTGCTCAATGCCGATGATCTCTCTGATTTTCAATCTGTCTCTCTACTTCCACATCTCTCCTAAGTCCTTGAATAAATTCATTTCACACAAGTTTCATTCTTGATATGATTGACCCTTTTCCTCTAGTCCAATCTGAGTTTCATTTTAGATGCTCCACGAAAACACCAAAACCGCTCCAGTAGGGTAGGTGCTCTACTCTATGCACTTAATTCTCTTATTCATTTCTGACATTACAACCTCTCTTCTTATCTAATTATGCACAACCTTTCCGCGGCATTCAACATGGTACATAACTCTATTATTCTCTCCTCTGGTTCTCCTTTCCTATTCTGATAACAACTGGTTTCCTTGTATCTCACTGTATGTTCTTTTTCTGTAGCATGGAAGGGCACATTATCTGATTCCTTGCCTAATCACTTTGTGGTTCCTTAAGGCTTTCTTCTAGGCCCTTAATTCGTTTCTTTATACACAACCATCTTATTCAATTATTTATCATTTTGCTTTATTTCACATATCTACTCTTCTGTATAACCTTGCATTAACTTCTTTCCACCTGTCTCTCTGCTGTAGAATCTCGGATGACTATTCATTTCCTCAAATGTAATCCAAAAAAAAACAGAAATATATTTATTTTCAATTTATTCTTCACCTACCTCATCATCTATTAATTATATCCTCTCCTCCGCTGGGAATCGAGTCTCTTTCTCCAGTTCATATCTTAAGTTTACTCTACAGAGGTTTGCTGTCAATAAATCTTGCTAGATTCATCTTTACACTGTTCCTGAAATCTAACCTTTTCTGCCAATCTCAGCTGAAAAGTTGAACATACAAACTTTGGTTCTCTCTCATTTCTTAACTATTGTTCTTCAGTTTATGTTGACCGTTCTAGGGGCCCGATTCACAGAACTAACTTAAGACAAAATCCTAAACTTACTACCATTTTGGTATTCACAGAAGGCACTTACTCATTTTGGGATTCACAGAAGGCACTTACTCATTTCGGTATTCACACAAGTTAGGAGTCCTAACTTTAGGACTCCTAAATGTGTTCTGTGAATACCGAAAGTCTTAAAGTTAGGATGTTTCTCAATTTAGGAGTCCTAAAGTTAGGAGTCTTAACTTCTGTGAATACCGAAATGAGTAAGTGCCTTCTGTGAATACCAAAATGGTAGCAAGTTTAGGATTTTGTTTTACGTTAGTTCTGTGAATCGGGCCCTAAATATTTAACCGAGTTGGTGGAAGCTATTCAAAATCCCTTCATTGTCTCCTTTTTTCTCTCCAGTCTCACACCCGCATTTCTCATTATTGTATTCAACTTCGCTGTCTACCTTTCTGTTTTTTTAGCACAATTCGATTTTTGTCTGTTGCTTTTATTTGTCTACACTCACTGGTTCCACCTTACTTGCTTGTGTTCTTTTGCTTCTCTTTATATTACCTCTCGTTCATTGCACTCTCCCTCCATGTATGTTCCTGCTATACCCCCTTCATTCATCGTGCATAGTTTTATTTTCTTCCCACCATTAACACCCAATCAATAGAATGCACCGCCTCTTTCTGTAAGATCAGATGCCTCATTTGCCATCTTTAAAAACAATACTGATGGAACACTGTGTGTCCTCATGAAGCAGTACTGTCCCTTGATTACTGCTTTGTATTTTTTTTATTTGTGTGGCACTTTGGAATATTGTGAAGCACGTTGGATAGAGCGCTATAATAAATTATTGAATAAATACATTGAATAGTTACTGCCTCTTTACTGAGGTGCCAGGTGCTGTCTGCTGGACTTCCGGCTGCTATGTTCCCTTCACTGTTGGGCAGGTGAGTGGCCCCTTTGTTCTGAGGAGTGGGCCAGTGCTGGGCTTCCATCTGTGCTCCCTGATAAGCTTGGGACATGTGGAATGTGTGCTCTCTCTTGCTGGCCCATGGCGGTGTGTATTCCTGTCTCCCCATTGGGCTTGGTGTGGGTCCTATGTTTATCATACCTAACCCTGGGCAAAGTACTACGCTATGCTCCCGTAGTTTGCGAAGTTTGCGCTAATTTGCACTACGCAAATTGCACGTAGCACAGTGCAAACACGCGTAGCTGTCATTTTTTGCTTGCTCGCAGTCCTCAACGTCAAGTTGGCGACCGCAAGTGAGCAAAATGACATCCCGGCGAGACTTTTTCCTCGTTCGCGATCAGCAACATCAGGTTGCCGATCACGAGCGTGGAAAAAAAAACTCCCAGCGAGATTCTCAACGGGGGGAGGTCAGGTTTCTCATTGCGAGTGGCTGCTTATGGTTGCGACCGCTCGCAATGAGAAACTACCAGTCCATGATGAGAAAGCTGCCGCTCGAGTAGAAATCTACTCGAGTGGCAGAAAACGACCGCTTGCACTGTGCAAGATGCGGTTTGCACTGATTACACAGTGCAGACAAGCATCCCGCACTGTGCAATCAGTGCGAACAGCATTTTGCACAGTGCACTACGCAGTTCGCGTAGCTCGCGTAGTGTGAAGTGCACTTTGCGTGGCTACGCGTAGCGCTACTTTGCGAACTACGCCGTCACTCGATCTCTGCTTAGTTTGGAGTATAAGTCTGTTTTCTTAGTGTAAAACACAATCATGTATTCCTATATTCCTATTGCTTTATTGTTAATGTTCTCCTGAATATGTATATCACAACATGCACTGATATGTTTTATAACCAAATGTTGATGTCAATTTTTTGATGATCTAAAGTGTTCGTTAGCTTTAATATGCATGCTAAGTTTTATTGATCTAGTAGGCATGGAAGCCATTTTTTTCGAGGTAGTACATTTGCACAAATACTACTTCTAGTAGTAAAGCATAGGCTTGTTTTCAATGGTATCAACCATCAGGTTAATTTTTGGAAATTTATTAACTCAGCAGTGTGTTCATGCATTTGTATCTTCAAGGACGCCTAGCATATTTCTCCATGAGAACATTCTTTCAGTTGCTCGTTAACCCTGTCTCCCTGAAGTAACAAGTTACTATCATGTGTTTATGCTCCATAGACTTGTATTGAGGGAAATAATTATAAATGCTGTCCAAAAATGCCTGTTACAACTGATCTTTTTGCTGCGAGCTCTGGTCAGTTGAAATCTCCTGTTTATTGCCTATTTTTGATTTAAGCTCATTTTAGTCTTTTGACTGCCCCACGAGCTGAGCTTTCTTTTAATTTGGACCACTGGATCCTACTCCACTAGTGGTGGACAGGTGTTTATTTTTGAGATGTTTGTGAGTAGAGCCCCACTCACTGTTTATTTGAAAGTTTTATAGAGCGCGAACAAGACCCTTGCAGGTATCAGAGCGCTTTACAGTAAAGAAGTGTATAGGCGTACAAACAATAAAAATAAGCAGGAACCTAAGTATAGCATCAAAAGCAAGGGACAAATCAAACATTTAAGGATAATCAGGACCAAAAGGGTGGCAGCGGAGAACAATCAATGGTTAGAAGGGAAAGTCAGGTAAGGTGCAACACCGTACCGATTGGGTTTGATGGATGATGAAAATACATTGAAGGTAAAAACGACAAAAATAAGTGGAGCAAAGCTGTACATGTAAGATCCAAGCATTAAATGGGTGGGAAAGAAGAATGGATGGATGATGATAATACATTGATGGTAAAAACAACAACAATACGTGGAGCAAGGCTGTACATGTAAGATCCACAGTCATGTGAGGCAATGTTTATGTGAAAGTGAATCCTTCTTGTTTGTTCCTTCTGCCCCCCTTTTCTCAGGGTAGTGTGTGTTATGTTATATTATGTGTATTTGGAAAGAATACTATCACCCGTGAGGGTATCCTGATGTTGAGCCAGTGTGTGCGCCTAACCCTGCCTATAGTAACTGGTTAATTGAAGAAGTCAGGTCTCTGCTTCTTGCTAAATTCACGAAGCGAGGAGGAGGAGATTTGTTCCCTGGTATTTTTGATTTGATATATCCCGCTAGGAGCTGAACACTTGTGTTCTTGTACAGCACAGTGCATTTATTGGCTTTTGTTGGGGTCTCCCTTAATTCTTTTTGGGGTTGGTATCTGTGGGTTGCTCTATGGTTTCCCCTGGGGGTTCTGATTAGGGTTGGCTCCTTCCCTCACTGTTGGGGGGTTGGTTCTGCTTTTAGGCCTTGCCCCCATTTTATTTAGGTATTGGGTGTTTGGGGACCCCACCCCAACCCAACATTTTGTTGATCCTGTGAAAGGGTTTGATTTTCATTCCAGGATGCCGCCTCTGCCTTCTTTGTTATGGTTCTTTAAGCCTCTTGGGGGCATATTACCAAGCAATAGCGATAATTATCGCTATTGCTTGGTTAGAGACAAAAATGTATCCCCGACCTGCGGCGATTTTTTTCGCAGATAAACCTTGGTATTACCAAGGTTTATCGCAAATGCGATAAAAATCGGCCGCAATGCATGAGTATCGCTGAAAAGTCCGCGATATTCAGGCATTACCGAGCTAATGCTCTTAGCCATGTTATCCTCCTCCCATTGGATAACATGGCTAGGAACTGCTCAGGGCAGGTGTTAGCTTTTGGAGATATTCGCGCTTAGCGCGAATATCTCCAAAAGTTGGTGAAAGGAGATAGTGATGTTAGCGACTGTCTCCAGTCGCTAACATCTTCGCACGCCCACTTTGCATGTCATTAGTGATAAATTTCTCTGACATGCAAAGTAGGGCCCAAGATGGTTGCTATCTCCTACTAGCTGTCGCTAACTGGTGTTAGCGACAGCTAGGTAATAGGGAGATCATTTTATCTCCGCTTTCTTGGCTTATAAAGCCAAAAAAGCGGAGATAAACCCCCTTGATAATATGCCCCTTGGCTTCCTATGAGTATGCTCCTCTGGCAACCTGTTAGATTTTGAGCTTGTGGTCACTGGTCAGATGTTTCTCAGTATTGTTTCCTACCCCTCTTATTTATTTATTTAGTGTTTTATGGAGCACGAACGTGGCCCCTAGGTTATCAGAGTGCTTTACAGTGATAAGTTATTTTCAAGATTTAGAGCAGGTGAAACATGAGAACATTGTTGCAGAGATAACAAGCTATTTACACAGAGTAGGAATAGGCAATCATGAGGACACTTGGGGGAGAATAAAACAAATGTTAGCAGGAGCAGGGAAAGACTGCAACAACACAAGCCTCAGTCCATTAAAGTGACAGTGAAGTAAGCATGAGGCAAAATGATAAGTAACGACCGTGATATATCAATCGCGTAGGTTACATCTGGGAAATCAAGACCAGCTTACACGGGTAGAGTACAAGTAGAGAGCAATAGCAAATTGCTAGGCCACTGAGCTCTATATGCTCAGAGAGTGTTTATGGAAGGAATTTGCCCATTAGGAAAGTCTTAGCTTCCTTTTCAAATCTTGCCAAAGATGGTATTCTTCTGATGTTACAGGCAGTGAGTTCCAGATTCTAGGTGCTGCCCCAGAGAAAGCTCTATTGTATGTTTTCTTCTTCCAGAAGAGGGGTGGTTTCAGCACAAAATCCCTGGCACACTGGGATTGCCTGCCTCCTCCAGATACCACGATTTTCTGAGCAAGATACGCAGGAGATTTAGAGTGTAATGCTTTGTGTGTGATAGAGGCCAGTTTGAGATGGATTCTTGATTCTTAAGGTAGCCAGTTCAGCACCTTCAGGTGCAGTGAGATGTTAAGAGTCTTGCGGCTGTGTTGAGAGAGACTTTTAGGAAAGCCGTTGAGATCTTGGGTAGGCCAGAGAGGGCTGACCATCCGTATTCAATACTAGAGATAACTAATGCCTGTACTGTCATTTTAAAGTCTGATGTATCTAGGAATGGTTTAGTTTTTTCAGGTAGCTCAGATTGACGTTACCTATGGGTTTCCCTTTCTCTCGCAGTCGGTAACTTGTTTCGGCCAACGTGCTCTTGTGCCTTTTTGAGTATGGCTAAGTGCCTGTTTGTGGCCTTTAATTTGTGAATTCAAGGATGCATGGTGTTGGATTTACTTTGGGAGTGTTTGACTCCCATTTTTGTCTCAAACCTTTTGTTTGGTGCCACTATTTCTGTCTCTCTACCACCCACAGGGTGGTGACATAGCCTTCCAAAGGATATTGATTTTCCTTGAGCTCAGAAGTGCCTGCTATGTAGGGGAGTCTTTTGGTTGTGTTTGCCTCTTTTCTGCATCACTGGCTGTGGGTTAGTCATGACGCATTTACCTTCCTTGGCTCTCATTGTCTCATGTCTAGAGCTTACTGGCTTTCTTTGGCGTGGACACTTGGAGCTTTGGTAACCTTCTAGATGTGATCCTTTTCTCCTCTGTGTCTGGATGTTACCCACTCTGGCTGGCTACCTTGGTGGACAATCAATGCCAGACCTGCCTACTTTTAAATATTCTCACATTATAAGGACTGTAATGATGAAGTGTTTAGGAAGAAATGCTTTGGTTTGCTTACCGGTGATCTTATTATTCCAATTCTGCTTCCTCACTCAAGTCCTTATGTCCTTCCTGCCCTCTATACTGTCTTCCCGTCTTCGTTTGCAATCTGTTGGGCTGCTTTGCTAGTCAGTCCAGTTAGTCTTTATTCGATAATTTCAATCATAAAAGACACAGTACAGAGATAAAAGTGTCATAAAAACCAATGAAAGCAAAAAACAGAAAATGAATATGAAAACATACACCATTTAGTTAACAAATAGAATATTAATTATAAAATAAAGTGGTGTATTTCCTTGTCATGCCCTAAAATCAACAATTCATGACAAAATTTAATAACATCTTTATCGAAATTTCCTAACGGTTACCTGACAATTAATGTCCTAGCCATAAAATTATAAAATGTAATAATTTAAGAGAAATTCCATAAAAAACATTTTCCTAGAATTCTAAACTGAAGGCAGTCCTCTTGGCCGAATACACATAATTAGGTAGAAGGTTGGATTACTGACGCAGCCTCCAAATTCATTCTTCGCAGCGCCCAGGTCCAGCTAAGGAATTTTGCCATGGCAATAACTATATCTTCGCGGGTGTTTGTTATCAAAATGTGCAATTTTTTTTTGCATAGTCTGGTGCCAAGATTAGAGCACACTGGATTAAGCTACCTGTGACGCGGACGCTTATATGCTGGGCACACGAACAGTACATGGGCTATTGACTCTACCAAGGTTGGGCATGTAGGGCAGTTGGTATCTAAAGTGGTATTCCACTTTGCCTTAAAGGATCTTAACGGAAGGGTGCCCACTCTAAATTGGTGATATAATTTCCTATCACCAGGTCTCGTGATAAAGTTCCAGTAGGCTTCCGCTCTCATTACGAGCTTATGCTCCATAAAAATACCAGTTAGAGAGCTGCTACTCACCCTTGACATGGTCTTCCTACTGATCATGTCCCAGTATAGTGCTTTATACTCCTTTTTATTGGGAAATGGATTCCCTATAGGGTCTTCCCACAGGTGGCTCAGCCCCATGTCAGACAAAGTGCCCTTAATCTTTTGCAACCAGTTTATCTTTGAAGACAGATCAGCTTTTCTAATGTGCATTACTGCATTAGCATAGGATGTTAGCTCTGGGGTCGTCCAAAGCCTCCTCCAGTAGGCTAAGGGTCTATATCCCGCAGCCTCATCAAATGAAATACATCCTAGATCTAACAGTAGAGGCCTAATAGGGGTTGATTGGGGCAGGGCGGGTACAGATCTCAGGAACTTGGTTTGTTCAAGGACTAATGGGGATACGTTTTCGAATCCCCAGAGCTCCGCTCCATAGATCATAGATGCTCTGATTTTCCCATTATAAATCGTTAGTGCCGGCCCCACCGGTTTATAGTATGAAAGTCAATATTCTTTTAGTAGGGCTCCTGCTAATGGATTGTGCCTTAGAACTAAGAGATCTATCTGGGAATTCCAGTTCATCCTCCTACCCATAGTTACTCCCAGGTATGTAAAGGTATCTGTTTGTTCCAGCGGTATACTATTCATTACTACTCTGCCTTTTACAGATTTATGTTTGTGCAACACCATGAACTTGGTCTTATCAATGTTGACTACAAGTCCATGGTCATTGCAGAAATCAGTAAATCTGTCAAGGGCCCCTTGCCGACCAGATTGAGTTTGGACAGAGTTAGAGTGTCGTCTGTGAATATTAAAAGAGGAACCCTTGATCCGGCAAGAGCTGGAGCATCAGTTGGAAAATTGGTGTAGTATAAGATAACCTTATTTATAAACAGGGAGAAAAGGGTAGGTGCAAGAACACACCCTTGCGCACTCCCCTATTAACTGGGAAGCGATCTGTTGGTTCGCCCTGATCTGGGCGTAGTTGGCCTCATGTAACTTGATAATAAAACTTAGGAGCTCTGTTGGCAACCCAGCCTCCTTTAAAGAGTCCCATAGCTTATGGCGGGGCACTAAATCAAATGTTGATTTTAAATCAACAAATGCTGCATATAGAGTCCCCCCTGCTAGGATCACTGTGCTCCAATAAATCATCATAAACCTAAAAACGTGGTCAATGTTGCTGACATGCGGTCCAAAAAACCCGCTTGGTAGGTAGATAACACGTCCTGATCGATTACCCATTCGTTGACTCTACCTAACACCAGTCTAGCCATCTAATCATGATTTTTTGCAGGGTATCGATTAGGCTTATAGGCCTATAGTTGCTTGGACTGGCCCGATCCGCTTTTTTGTATGTTGGCATAATTTCAGCCCCACGCCATGTATCGGCTATTGGGGCACCACTAGCCAATGCATTTACGATGATGTAGATATATTTGATCCAGATCTTCCTATCTAGTTTAGTTATATCAGCCGGGATGCAATCCGGTCCAGGAGCCCTTCCTGATGGGACACCGTCCAGAACTCTTTCTATTTCCCCTGTATGAAATGTTAAAACAACCTCAGAAGTAAACTCAGGATATTCAGTTAGAGTACTTGGCGGTGTGGCAAATTTTGCTTGATAATGCGCAACCCAGAGTTCGGCTGGCACATTATTAACTGGTATCAGCCCTGCTTCTCTGCTGACTAATTGCCAGAATTTTGTCCAATTCTTACCATTGCCAGAATTAGTTAATTCTTTCCATCTGCTTTCGTCAAAGTTCTTCTTGGCCCTGAATTGGGCTTTTTTATAATTTACCCTTGCACTTTTGACCTCTTGTGTGACTCCCATCTTGATTGCTTGGGAGAGGTGTCTAAATGCAGTCCCACATGCATCATCATACCATTTGGCTGATTTTTTTTATTGTATTCCTCGGTGCTCTCCTATTTTTAGTAAATAAGGTCTTCAATTTTGCAAAAAGGTCCTTGTGTACCTTCATGAGACCTAAAATGGACTCATCATGGGTATCTATGGAGGAAAGTAATACTAATGTTTCTTCAATGGTTAACTTAATCTGGCTTAGGGTACTTTCAGCTTCTAACACCACAGCCCATTTCAGCCGTCGCCGGTCTTGCAGCATGATTACATCTCCTATAGCTGTTTCCATGCGAGCACTCGGGGGATCCAGTCCCTTCCTTATCAAGATTAGTAATAAGGGGTCATGGTCACTCTCTGGTCTTTGCTGGACCAGCATGTCCACACGTCTTGGCCAAAGCTCCAAGCTAATAAGAAAGTAGTCTATTTTGCTACTTCTTAATCCATTGTTGAAAGTGTTGGCACCTTCCATATCTGAACGAGATCTACCATTAACGGCCCTGAGCCCCCTCCCCAGAGATAAACTTTTTAACTGTAACGCCACCTCTGTCCATTTATTAATGGGCGGCAGCGACAGAGATGGTATCCCCCAGTTCGAATCTTCCTCCATACTAAGACTATGGTCATCAGGACCCAGGTGCTCAAATGTGTAGTTTAGATTGCCTGCAATCACAGGACATGCAATCCCTCTCGCATACACATTAAGTTATATAAAATCTAACTCACCCCCTGAGCTAACCTTAATGGCAAGGATGTCTGGGCTATCTATTGGTAGCTCTTCTATTTGAAACAATGTCTGTTGCCTAACCCATGTTATCAATCCCCCACTAGGTCTCCACTTGCTATTTGCAATCGCCGCCTTACCAAAAGTTAGATATTCTGGACAATAAATCATGTTCACAGACCATGTCTCCTGAAAGGCAATAAAGTCCTGCCCCTCAATATAGTTTGACCAGTCGGAGAATGGAGTTTTAGAGGATAAGCCAGTAATATTCCATGATAACAGGGAGATTAAGGGGGGAGTGAACCCTCGAGGTTAGCAGGGGGTAATAAAGTTCCATACTCGCCTGATGCGAGGCAATCTGTTGGGCTGCTTTGCTAGTCAACTCAGGAGGTTTCCGGGTAGATGTGGTCCTTTGTAGGTGTACACCTGTTGGAAGAAAAGCTTATAATTTTCAATTTAGGTAGGCAGCCTGATCACAATCTCCAGATTATGAACATGCCTCATAACACAAGAACTGGGATGAGGAAGCACTATTGTAGTAATGTGATTACAGGTAAGGAACGGAAACACTACTTTATTTTTACATGAAAAGATATTCTATTATAATGTGTAAATTGCAAACCTAGATGAGGATAAGTTGAATTAATTAGGAAAATAACACAATATCCAGAGTGGAGTGGTGTATAGTGGAGTGGTGCAGAGTGGCGCAAAGTGGAGTCTAGTGGCATGCAGTGAAGTGGCACAGAGTGGATTGGCATAAAGTAGAGTGCAGTGGACTGGTGTAGAGTGGAGTGGAGTAGAGTGGAGAAAAGTGGTGCACAGAAACAACTTACACAAGCTGATAGTTTCACCCAACACAGAGAGTAATGCCAAAAAACATGAGTATCCATTTCTATTACCACCAAGGTCAAGCTTTTCTATTGCTTTGAGCAGGGGTTCTCTACAGTTACTAGGGAAGTGAGGACAACACCTTTTCTGTATTTAAATATCTATAAAGTCTCATGTTTTTCAGCAGGTGTCTCCCCACACACATATGGTGACCCACATCATACCTCTCTCATGTTTCCACTTATTGATTATGCGGTCCTAAAGAAGCAGCAAGAACATGGATATGCATGCACACGTGTGAGACAGGCCCTTGAGAAGCTAGATGCCCCACATAGGAAACACAAGTACACATTAGAGACACAAGAATACTGGGACCAAGCAGTCTCTGGAGTCTACACGAAAGGCATCAGTGAGTATTAAAAAACACTAAGAGAACTGAAATGCACCACAGCATGTCTGTGTATAATCCCAAACCTCAACATGACCAGTAGGCTACGACTAGAACCTCTGCCTGTCTGCCATTGCAACATCACATCTTTCCCCATTGTAGTCATTGAAAGCTAGTGAAGGCAGTGAGAGTGCTTAATCCTATAGACAAATCTCACATAGCAGCAGATAAGCACTGCTTTCATCATCTTCTGACAGCAACTTAGTTTGAGATGAGCCTGTCTAAGCTCCTCCCATTGATTTGATTAAGGAGAGTGAAAGACAATTTCCATGGAGTAGTAGAAGAAAATAAACAAACAGTTCAGTTTGTTTTTCCACTTTTCTATGGTGGATTGGGCCTACATTCCACGCAATGCCCCCACAATCAGGAGTGTCCCAAAAGTTATAGCAGAATTTATTTTTTTTGTTTACTTGGAAAAGTTGGGAATTGAGTACATTGTTGAAGTCAGTCGATTTGGCTCTATACCTTTATGTCAACAGCATTGTTGCAAATCTACAGTTGTGTTTAGAAATTATTTCTTTAGCAACTCAGCCCCTCGGTTGGTGCAGATTAGTCTCATCCACTGCCAAGATACCTATCATTTTTGAAGTGTGAGTTGTATACTCATTCATTCGTTTATCTTGTTTTACTTATTCAGGCACAGGTATGTTTCTTGCAGAATTGTTAAGTTGTAAGAAAAAATCCAATGTCTTTAAGGAATTTTTTGTGCATGCATTGTACTCAGAGAAAGGTAAGTACATCTTTGCAGTAACATTCCAAAGTAAGTGAGCAGGAATAGCTGCCATTAAGAAGCACTCCGTCAAGAATACAAACAATATGATTTAACAAACCTTTATGCGGTGCATCCTGTGCATGGTGCTCTATGTTGATGGAGGAATAATGCCTATTCTTTAGAAAATTATGATGTACCTATTTTAAAAAGCAATTTTCAAAGTAATAAGATCACTCTAAAGTTACTTGTGTTCATCGAAGGGGGTTTAAAATGTCTTCCTTCCTTTTCATCATGACCTTTCTGGAAACGGGCTATCTGGCAGCAGGCGGCTTAGTGGCATTTAACCAGCATGCCATTAGTAGTCCATTAAGAAACAGCCATATTGTCCTAGGCAGATGTAAAAGGTGTTTCTGCAGCTTGTCTAATATCAAAGAACTAAAGGGCCTATTTATGAGAGAGTTGCATCACGTCCACACCACACATATCGCTAAGTCAGATTTTTTAAACCACACAAAGCCACTTTGCGTGGCTCTGAGTAGGTTAAACAAGCTGGAGTACTGCAACGCAGTACAAACCACTGTGCCAGGGGTATAACACAGGCCCACGCAGTCCCCGCGGTGCGGGGGTCCTCAAGCTCCAAGGGGCCCCCTTGGCACTGCTCTGTGGCCGGAGTGCTCCTGATTGTGCCCAGTTGGGGGCCCCTCTAAGTACCGTGCGGGGAGGCCCCCTAACTTTTCGTTACGCCAGTGCACTGCGCTACATTACTCTGCCCTGGGAAAGCGTTCAATGGGTGTTGCGTGGATGTTTATGCATCCCCTGATTTACAAGAACTTGTAAACCTGAGAATGTCCCAAAATTGTACACCTTCCCAGGGGAGAAGTAACGGGGAGAAATATCTTCATTCCTCCTTGTTTCTTCCTATTTCTGAGGGCAACAATTGGTCACCAAAACAGGAACACTGCTTCAATATTCAGTGCTCTAGTGAAGTATTCAGAGGCTAAAAAGAATTCACTAATCATGACATGCCTGAGGCGTGATCACACTAGTACCCAGTGGTGGCTCGCAGTGGGAGTGCTGCGGGGTGGTGGGGAGGGGGAGGGGCAGGGTAGGGGGTAGTGGAGTCAAATATACCACGTCCACGAGTAAAGTAGATAAATAAATAAAACTATTTCCCTAGCGCTCGCTGCATCGCCAACTCGGCAATGCAGCGAGCACTAGGTAAATAGTTCCATGTATTTATTTATTTACTTACTTTACTCGTGGTCGTTGTATGTCCAACTCCACTACCCCCCACTCTACCCCTCCACCCCAATGCAGCACTCGCACTGCACGCCGCCACTGCTAGCACCTGTATGCAACAGATGTGCTGATTCTTACATCCATCCTTGGCCTGCAAGAGTGGAAACAAAGCAGTAAGCATGGAACTCTATGGATTAGAGACTTTTGAAGGAAGAGCATACAGGCTGCCGCAAAGTGAGTTAAATCCAGAACATTATTCAGGAAGCTTTAAATTAGTACTGGTACATGCCAAAAGAAATGTAGCCTTTGTAAGAAATCGAATGCTACATTGATAGAATAGGAATTTCAACATATTGTCCTCAAGGTCAAGAGGCTGGAAATGAGTATATGGAAATAGCAGAAGAACAGAAAGTTTGATTAAACATTAGGAAGTCCCACATGTAGGCCCTTTGGAGAGTCGGGGGGTGGGGGTGCAAGCCAGGGAGATAATTGTGGCAACAAATCTTAACTGATCAGAATCAAACATTGAAAGCTGCCAGTTGCATTGTCTTCAGCCTGTCCTCTGACCATCAACTTCTTACAATGTCTCAGATTAGCTGCAGCCAACCTGCTATTTGCTTTTGAACTTTGCAGAGATATAAGCATTCGTCATTTGTGTGTCATTAATTGGGGCTCTGTGGCTCATGCTGCTGGAATCTCGCCTCGCTCTGGTGTTATGCACAGCTGGTTGCAAATAAAACATGGATGCAATCCACTTTAATTCCATTTCAGGTAGCCACCTTCAGGGATGATGGGAACATATAATAATAGGGTGAGCCTTAACACCTTCCGTGCGGGGGTAATTCCCCCGCTGTGCTGGGGGGCGGGGGGCGCGCACAGTGCCCCGGTGCACATGACGAGCTCAGCTCATCATGAGGCACAGGGCTCGTGTGCTCATGTCGAGCTGAGCTCGTCAGGACCACACCCGCTTCCGTGGAACGCTCAGCACAGCAGGGGAATTATCCCTGCATGCGAGCGTTCCAGCTCGTCATGAGCACCAGAGCACCGTGCCTCATGACGAGCTCAGCTCGTCATGAGCACCGAAGGGGTTAAGTGGATCAACTCAGCATTTACTATAAGATTTGTGTACCTTTCATAATTGGGCAAACGCGATGTCAGTGTTTGCCCCGTAGTGATTCCGCATTCCTTTTTTTGTACATACCCTTGCTCCCATTTCCACCCTGCTGAGAGGCATGTCACCACTTAGAACTCCAGCGCTGTTTAGTTACCTGCTGCAGTGCAGGCACCGAAGTGTCAGTCAGCAAGATTGACATGGCACAAAGTCTACATACCTTATTATTGATTTTATTATTAGTAGTAGTGGAAATAATAACAATTATGATACTGTAGTATTAACAGTAATAATAAGAGCATTGACCAACAGTCAATGAGGATGTATCCTTACGGCTAGAGCGGTCGACCTCAAAGCTAATCTCCACGGTGATGTGAAATCCGGCGATAGCCGTGAAATGCAGGATTATCGCTGGGAATCCAGAGATAATCCTGCAGCGATAGGGGAATCCTGGCTGATAGGGAGATGTGGATTTAGCCACTCAATCCACCTCCCATGTCAAAGATAGGTTAGTCAGGAAAAATGCAGATGTACAATAACGGCGATAACCGCCGTTAGCGCGGGTTTAAATATCGCAATGGGTGTCCTGTGCCGTATTGTAAATACGGAGAAGAACAGTTAGCGATCATTTTCAATCTGTTGTCGCAGAGAACGCCTACTTTGCATCTCATTAGAGATGCAAAGCGAGGCTTGAACAAAACGGGAGCTGAATCAAGGATATATCGTTAGCGTGTCCTTGTAAATAATGTGATATCATTATCGCCGCTTTTGCCTGAAAATGGACGCTAAAGAGGTGATAGTTACATCGCCAACCCTTGATGATGTGCCCCATGCGTGTCCTTGTAAATAATGCAATATAATTATCGCCGCTTTTTGCCCGAAAATGGACGCTAAAGTGGCGACAGTTACATCGCCAACCCTTGATCATATGCCCCATGTTTCGGTAGCCTCTTCATGCAGTCCTTATTATCTGGCTACTCCTACAGTTTTAAAAGTAAGTGATCTGCATGCTTTTTTCACCGTTATAATAGATATGGAGCTTGTGAAGTGATTAATATTTTTCATTTGACACAATCACATAATCAAATAAATAATCCAACAGCATTTTAAAAGATTTCACTTTTCAAGTGAACTATCATAATCCAGCCACTTTAAAGTCCACTGAAGTGGCACAGACAACCTCAAATGTCTTCAATATGGCAAATGCAAACCCATAACAGGAAGTGACAATGTACTTTATTCTGGGCCTCATTTATGAGAAGTGACACATCGCTGTGTGAAAGCAGTGATGCGTCACTTCTCAGTGTGCCCTCCTTGCGACATGATGGAGGCGTCATATTTACTGTATGACGCATCATGTCGCAAGGAGTTACAGACACGTCAGTATTTCTGAAGTATCTGTATGGCGTAAAAGTGACGCATTTCTGGAATGTGTCACCAAAGTGACGCAACTCCAGCAATGTGTACTTTCACATGTGGCACGCCCCATGTGAAAGGGCCTGCGTCAGTCTTACGCCTGCTGTGAGGCAGGCGTAAGATATTGACACATTTGCACCCTATAAGTGGCGCAGTGAAATCTGGTAGATTTCACTGCGTCACTTCTACATGTATAATGTAGCGCAGGGGTTTACAAAGTGACTCATCTGCTTAGATGCGTCACTTTGTAAATAGGGCGCAACAGGAGGCATGTTTTACACCACCGATGCATCACAAAAAGCAACGCAATGGAAGCGCAAAACTGTCACAAGGCCTCATAAATAAGGCCCTGTGTTTTTTATAAATAGTAAAAACAAATCCGATTGATGCATTGCATTGTTATATGCTAAATGGTAAATACCGTGATCTACCAGTGTCAACAGATTTCAGCATGAATTAGTGTCACTGAAACACAATTGCAATTGAAAAGTACCAATCTTGCCTGTCTAATTTGAGTTAGAAAATTTCCAGCCTTTGGTTTATTTTAGAAGACATGGTTTGCGTTATTCTGTACAGTGGATGAATACACATATGCTAAATCTAAAAAAAAAAAGAAAAGTAAATTTTCTATTTATGCATCTCTGTGATGAGCAGCAATGGCATCTTTGACTTACAACAGATGGTTATTAATTACTAGTTTAGTAGATGACAATACTACATTATTAATTCGTCATGCCTTTAATATGTGTTGAAAATTGGATGGTAGAAAACCTGGGCGAACTGGGCCTGACTTGACCAGTGAATATCGGCAGGTTGTACTGAGAAAGTATTGGTGACCCGAAAATACTAGTCAATTAGGATTCCGGAATCATGTTACACAGCTCACACACAGTATTGAGACAATCAGCGAAATTTACATTTTTAATGGCCATCAGCGTGGGTAGAATCCCATAAGGTAGTGCTGCTTCTGTTTAAGAACTGTGAGGGGGCAAGCCATTTTAATGGATTTTTTTAATGACAGAAAAAAAATTCTGCCTTGAATCTATACTCATCATTTAAAGACTAGATCAAGGGCCAAATTACGATCCCAGCACCGTGTGGCAGGCGCCGTGATGTGCCTGTCACACAGTGCAGGAATGTTCACATACTTCCGTTTCTCAATGGGAGCTTGTGCTGCAGTGGTTTCCGCCCCCCCCCACACACAAGCTTCCATAGAGAAATGGCAGTTTCTGACCGCACTATGGGCCCCAATAGGATGGCGGGTAGATCGCCCCCGCTGGGCCGGTGGTTATCACCGCTGGCCCGGCCGGGGCGATCCGCCTGCCGTCCACACTCCAAAAAACCCCCGCCATATTAGGATGGCTGGGGGGGTCCGCGAAGGACGGAAAGACGGTCTACCGCTTTTCTGCCGATTGACTCGTTGACCGGCAGAAAACATGGTTAATATGGTGGCAATGTATGCAAGACACCGCCATCCATATTAGCATGGAGGCGGAGATGTGCATGTGGTCTTTACCTTTGGGGGCCATAGCGGGCCCGAGAAAGGTGATGGGTGGTGGGGGTGCACATGGGAGGTACCTATGGTACCCCCCTGCATTTGCATGCACAAGGTGGCAGGCACCGCGCTGTGCCTGTCACGTTGTGCATGCAAATGCTCAACGTGCATTCCCAGCATTGTGGCGGGCATTGCAGTGAACACCGCGCGCCACAATGCTGAAAATAGGGGTTGTCACCGTCAAGGTGGCATCTTTTTTTCAGGTGTGGGACCGCCGCACCCCTAGCGGACGGTCCCGCATTCTGTTAAAGTCCGCCGGCAATTATAATGGAGCCCTATGTAATTAGGCGTTCAGAACCGCCGACCTATGGTTGGGCGGTTTCCTCACCGCAACGGTGTCATTCGGAGGCATCCCCGACTGACAACGAGGGCCTTAATATTATATCTGTATCAATTATAATTTAGAACAGGATAACTAGAGTATATATCTCTTTGCCCAGCATGCTAAAGATCTAATGAACCAATAGTCATTCTATTATTTCTATATCAGAGTTAGCTATATCATAGAAATAACAGGAAGACTTAACTTTCCCAAAGAAAAGTTCACTGTACCCCCTCAGAGATTTACGAAAATATAGTGTTGCTTTTTGTGAGCCTTTCGTCACCTGCAGACCTTAATATTAAATGTAAATACCCTCTGCTCACAAACCCCATGAACTCGAGCTGAAAAGCAGAAAAAAAGTTTGGCTCCATGGACAACAGCAACTGCACATGAAATTCTGGGGGTTTGCTGTATATCACCCACCCACCGCCTGCTAGCAAACAAAGCTTTGAAAGTACAATTCGAAATGCCGACTAACAATTTCATTACATCTTTCTGTCTTTTGAATGATTTCAAGAAAATTCTTGACTCTGCCTTTACTGGTATACTGTGAATAGTGGATTGTACTGTGCACTCCTGTTTTACAATAAAGTTATACTAGACTTGTATTATAACTGAACTTGATCTTGCGTGCCAGGAGGAAAGGAGGTAGCTACCCTCCACCAACATGAATAAATTATAATACAAGTGACTGTCTGTCACTTGTGCCTGCCTGCACTGCAATGCAAACCCTGACGTTTGCTTTCTTGAAACCTGGATATTCTATTCTGAATGCACTCTTATTTACATAATCAGTGTGGTTATATGTGCAAACCTAAATTTCAATCAGTAATCATTTGTTACATTTATTTTTCAAAAATCACACTTATATTTTACATAATTTTTGTGATATGAAGCAAAAAAACATGTCACAATTTTGTTTTGCAATACAATAATATCAGTTGACATCAACGCGACTGTAGGTCCCAATGCATTTCGGGATAAAATCCCTTCTTCAGGGGGACTGAAAAAATAAAACAATGTCCATCACTTCTCTCTCTTTTGTTCAAAGTAGGTAAACATTCGCAAACATACAAAAATCTCTACACACATTTTCATCTGTTCAACATGATTGGAAATTACATGGTAAACACTCGGTTTCTTTTAACCCGTTCCGTGCTGCTGTCGGCCATTGGCCGACGGCAGCACTACCTCCCCAGTGCTGCCGTCGGCCAATGGCGAACGCGGCCCCACCCGTTTTGCGGAAGTGCCGCACTTCCGCAAAATCGCGGCCACCGTTAAGGCGTTAAACTAGCAGAGAAATCATAACAAAATGAACTGAATTCTAGATATCAAGAACCACCACCTCAAAACATAAACAGATTCACCACCAGCAGTGATCAAAAGTGATATACTGTCATAATGCCTACATATAACATATTAATGTAGGACAGTGCTATAAAAATGTTCAAATGACAAATGGGCGAATTTTTCTCTTAAACCCTTGCTTCCAATTATTTCAGAAATCTAGGAGTAAATCAATTAAAATGTTTTGGTATGTTAATATTAAATGCTTTGAGGCATTATTGCAAACCATTTTCTTTTCGTATTCAGCCTTCATGGAGCAGATATTGTGGTTGTTAGAATTCTGCTTTTGATGCTAGACAAGGCTGGATGCCTATTTCCTAGGAATCCCAATGGGGCTTAAGGACAGAAAATATAAATCTATTTTGTAGGGATTGATGAAGTTAGTAAAATACAATACAATGCTTTGAAACTACCACAAATGTATTTTACAGTTACATGCAGTTTTGCAGTTCCCCTAAATGCCAGACACCCAAGGATTTAGATTGTTCGTGCTGAGAAACATAACCTTTGTAGAATGTTTTAGCAGAGACTGTGTAAGTTTGTATGAAGCTTTCTCTCAAACTCTTTTAAAAATAGAATGACCGTGCAATAATTCTCCAAGGCGTTTGCAGCCTACATTTTACGATAAAACCTCCTCCAGCATGTTCAAAGAAGAAAAATTATCATTGATTTTAAACTCTAAACTGAGAACTATTTATAGCTGTTATCAAGATTTGTAATAGCATCAATTAGGATTACGGCCTTCCATAAAGCCTACAATATATATATATAAATAAATCTATATAAAACGATTATTACACGATGACTGATATATTAATATTTAGTTTGCAACTCACAAATTCTGTGATTTGAATACATCCAAATTAGTGTGTGCTGCAAATGTAGACACTTCAGGGATTGATTCTCAAAGGGCCCCACGAGGTGCTTACATTTTATGGCCATCATTATGAGACACTGTAATATAACATTCTGCAGGAAGCAAGTTTTGGTACTTTGAATGACATGCACTGAATGGATTTAAATATATTTTCTAGCACATTATGGATGAACATTATGAACATTAAGACTCATTTTAAAAATTGAGAGAATTTTCTCTAATTTCAGATTTAATTTCAAGGACCCAAGGTTCCTGTTCCCTGTATGTCTCCTCTAGCATCTTCATGGTCTAAGGGTTCAGTGGTCCAATGCAACATTGCAAGGATCTCTATTTGAGCTCATGGTCACCGGCTCAAATCCTGCTGCGTCCACTCAGCCTTTGCTCCCTTCGAGGATACCATTGAGGTTTGTAACAATAAACATCTGGGATGTGCCAATAGCTCCAAGGGTCCCATCATCAGGGAATATGTCCACAGAAGGACAAACCTGAGAAATGTTCTACTGAAACTGGTGCTCTGCAATTCTCCGCGCGAGCAGTCGCAGCTTCCTCTGTCTCAGGACCTTCTACATTGTCAAGGCTAAGGATCAAAGTTCACTCATGGAAGTAGGTTGCACCATCAGAAGCCCATGGTCCCCTTTAGCCTTGTGGTTCAGTAGAAAACTGATGCAGTTTCCTTGAGCAGAATGTGCAGACATTGGTTGAAGAAAGAGCCAAGGAGCGCTCTTCCAATCACGGAGTCAGGTGTTCCACACATGTCCGATGCGCTATCTCCTCTTCGTGTCTAGGCACATGCTCCCTTTGGGGTCGGGCAAGCAAAGTATTTAATGCCTTAACCGCGGCGGTTTTTCCGCTGCGGTGCGGGCATTCTATTAGGTGGGCAGGGCTCCGTCAGCCGTTGGCCAACGGCAGCACTAGGGAGGTAGTGCTCCCGTCGGCCAACGGCTGACGGGAGCACGCAAGGGGTTAAACAGGGTTTCAACACTCATTTATTGTTGAGGAGACCCTAGACAACACTAATAAAATTGTCTGATTTTTCAGTCCTAGCCTGTCATGATGCCCCGGTCAGGCCTGTTTCTTCCTCCCCTGGTTGTTCTACTAGTTAAATTCCATCGCTAAGACAGCAATTTCCACTTCCACTAAGTCAATGCCCTGAAACCTTGAAGTCCGGTAGGGGATCCTGTGGACATCGGGAGATGGAAGATGCGGCACCCTCTCTGCTGAAGAGCTATTCACATGCAAGAACCGGGCAAGTCTTGCGGGACCGGCAGCCATTTTGGATGTGGTGAGCTTTTCAGATCTCATATCTGTACTTGATCAGCGTATGTTTGTACTTCTGCTTCACCACACCAGAAACTAGCAGCATTTGTACATGAACACTGGTCTGCTGCATCCTGAATCCATCATACTGGACCACACCTGCAAAAGGAAGTAGAATTATTAAGGTTAGCCAAATTCCAAGAAGCCCCTCTAACCATTGTAGGACTTACGTGAGATGCACAATGACCTTGCAGCAAGGTGTCTTGCATCACAATATTGAGTAGTATCTAGAAAAAACTGAAAAAAGTCTCCAATCAGAAAATGCTTCATCGCGAGATAAAAAAGGCATATTGAACTCTGATCAATGACATTCAAAAGCAATTGTGAAATCGACGGATTTTATGCACACGAAGGCTGTCAGTAACAAGATGCTGTATTTCCTAACACCTCATAGAACACTTAACAAGTTAGCTTGTTTAGCATGACTTCTAACAAAGAGTACTGGTGATTCTTAACAAGTAGACTGTGTAGATGTAGGTTAGGTGTGATAAGAAAGTATAATTCTGTCCTAATCAGTGTTGTAATTGTATCTCTCTTAAAAAGTGTCCTTTTACTAACAATGGCTATAAAAATGTTCTTCACAAGTTTGCCTGAGAAAATCTTAACTTCTTGGATAACTTCAGTATGTAAGTATATGCGGCCCCTTGAAACCTATTAAACATATACACAGGCAGTGCTTCATTTGCAAAAAAAAGTGAGTGCCATGGCCCTCGCCAGGAGGCCGCTGCATCTTGTACCACCCATAGCACCTGCCGGCGTTGCCAATGACAGTAAACATACCCACTGACCCTCACACTCCTACAAGTGTGACAATTCAGACCATTCCAGGCCCCCAAAGCTACAGGAATGGTTGGGTGGCAGGTATTAGTCATTTTTCACATATGTTAAATTAAACTGTTTACCGCGGCGAACATTTCGTCACAGTGCGGGCGTTCCACTGAGTTGGCGGGGCTGCGTCGGCCGTTGGCCGTTCGCAGCACCAGGGAGATAGTGCTCGCGAAAGCCAGCGCCCGACGGGAGCACGGAAGGGGTTAATAAACAACTGTTGTTGTGATACGCTCTAAACTAGACAGACAGACACAGTGGTGCATATTTCCTACGCTAGATGTGCTTTTTATCAACAAAACAATCTCGGGGTACATGGCACCCACACTATAACATGTACCCTTATCTCAGTTGTGTTGAGCTGTCTCTTACAACAGCTCCTACCCAGAGGCTACTTTGGTCCAACCCTTGTTATAATGAGTCTGGACGAGCCTATTCCTGGAAAGGGTAGGGTGCTTTAGTGGCCTTTTAAAATGTGTCCTAAGGAGAGGGGAAAGTGAAGCAATCAGGGCCTTTTACATTCCCACTCTTGACATTGTGTGGCTATATCCTTTGCAGTAGCATTGGGAGGCAGAACAAATGAGATGTGATGACAGACTCTTTTGGAATGCAGGCCAGAAAGAATGTATGTAATATTCCAAAACTGATCAGTGCAAAGGTAGTATAAATTGTTCGCATCCACTGTTCATTAACCCAGATGCTGTGAAGTTGGCATTGAAGGCATTTATTTAAAACTAGCAGCCCGTCCCGACGTTGTCCGGGTATGAATTGCTGCCGGACAGTTGTATATTGTTTTGTAGGATTTCGTTTTGATAGCATTTCTTATCTGTAACAGGCTCCGATTCACAGTGCACTGCTGATGCACTTAAGAGTGCACGTTCAGTAGTGTGTGAACTCGAGTTTCCCTACTTTATTTTTCCTTGCAATATTATATAGCGCGAACTCGACAACATGGCATGAGCACAATTTACATTACAGAAGAACACATTCATTTGTGGTAGGCACGGGGAGACAAAGCGATTTGCCTGGAATCACAGGATGCTGAGCTGATGCCGAGATTAGAACGTAGCTCCCCAGCTCTAAAGTTCGCAATTCTAGAACTTGTGGCGTGAGGTGTGTCTAAAAGTGTATGTCGGTGCTGGCCATCAATGAGAGAGACCTGTGCATTTTTCAAATGGGTGGTGAAAAAATATGAGCATGTTGCTGGAGATGTGGGCCGACGTGCCACCAATGTACTTACCGGGTGAGGGTAAACACCCATTATTCCGCAACTTTCTTTCCGCATACCATCACTCCGCATACTTTCATTACGAAAGTACCATGACTCCGCAATGCCATTATAACGCATGGCATTACATTTTATATGCTTTTACCACACATACATTTACAACGAAATTTGTTGTAAATGCATGAATGGTAAAAGCATGTTTTTTTTAATGTTTGGGTAAGGTAAGTATGGGTATAGGGGTATATGTTTTGGGGTACTGAGGTATATGTTTTGGGGTGTTTGGGTATTTTAAGGGTTCAGATATAGTTTTGGGTTATGGGGTACAGGGGTAGTTTTAGGGTTTAGGGATAGGTATGGGTTTTGGGGTACAAGGGTATTTTAAGGGTTCAGGGCTAGGTTTGGGTTTTGGGGTACAGGGGTATTTTTAGGGTTCAGGGGTAGGTTTGAGTTTTGATGTACAGGGGTATATATAGGGTTCAGGGCTAGGTTTGGGTTTTGGGGTACAGGGTATATTTATAGGGTTAAGATGGGTTAGTGTGTAAGGGTGTTGGGGTATATTAATGAGGAAGGGTGGGTTATGATTATGGGGTGCAGGGGTATTTAAAGGGAGCAGGGTGGGATTAGCACACGATATGAGAAAGGGCATGAAGGGCGGAACGTACCACACGCCCCCAGGGTTTGTCACGCCCCCAGCACACGCCCACAACCCAACGCAGATACGCCTACAAGGGACTACTTTGCTGGAACGGTTCTTTTACCTTTTAAATGTATATGGTGGGCGTCTGCATAGCCTGTGTCCTTCTGCTGCAACTGCACTTTCCAAAGCTGTATTGGGTGTTGTGATTGGTGCTGTGGTTCCTGAGGTTACCCGCCTCAAAGGTTTGGGCTCTCTCTTTATTATATTAGTATAGATAAAATAATATATACTATACAGTAAAAACGTAATCCAAAATCGAAAATCAAAAGTGCAATCTAGAATATAGTGGGTAGCAAAATACTTACTTTATTTCTTATCCAACAATCTGTAATGTGTACAAAACAGGGGGTTCAAAACAATTATAGCATTTTGGGAATAACTATGGTTATCGTTTTAAAGAGAGCGCACGTGACTCAGCCTTCTGAGCAGACCAGGGCACCTTTTGCAGATATTAAGAGCAAAATAAACCGAGGAAGACAGCAAAAAATGATTTTCACACACACAAGTAAAAAGGTTATGGTGGTGCCTTGATGTTTGTTGACAAGAAAGATCTTGAACCTAAATGGAAACCCTGCAGCCATTCTCATGCACTGATGTGCTTGCTGACAGCTAATCAGCCCCAGTCTAAAACCTCATTGGTTTTAATATGTTATTTATTGTGCTTATAAACCTCCCTGATAGCTCTATACTAGTTCCTTTGTATTCTCTAAATATTGTCCTCTGGAAAGCTGCAAATTTAGAAATGAGAAGGTTTTTGAACATTAATATTTACAGCTACTTGCTGCATGTGTTATGAGGAAACGAAAAATGTATTATTGGAACACAGAAACAAATGCATTCATGGATTCGGAGGCAGCACAGCATTAATTGTGCCTTTCAAGTGCCTGAAAGAAGACACAGATCATTAATTGAATAAAGTGTTTCTCTTTTTAGAGTAATCTGATAGGCGTCTAATATTTTAGAGCAACTGTTATTTATAAACATGATTCATTCCATTTATTTAGTAATGTTAATGGAATGTTTGTAATTATTTATATGTTTATTAAACATTTATATTGGATTAAACTCCAGTGGTCGTCGGGGGGTGAGATAAACACAATTTACATTTTTAAACCGTGAAAGTTAATGCAAACATTTTTCTCATCTCTGAATGTGCTGACGCTTCGCATACACAGTAGAATTCTGTGAATTGACTGTTGTTTGCGTATTTAAATTTTAAAACTGTACGTTTATATACGCACCTATTCTCAGAGAAAATGGTTCATATCGCTTGTTGTTTTCGATATAGGACGAAAATTGGCCAAAAGAAATACACCTGACTGCAGTATCTATGCCTAGCAAATGCACTGATCTCTTGCTACAACTGTCGGTGGAATTGTTTATTTTTGTGTAAATGTAGTATCATATGTACTGTTGCGGGGATTCTGTGTTGGCACAGAACTGTGCGTAGGAAACCAGGACCTCAGTGACTTGTGGTGTACCAGAAACTCACCTCAGTACCCCAATCCCTATCCGACTAGCATCAGTGTCTCATTCGTTCTCCGTCCTACTGCGAAGCTACCGATGATTAGACAACCTAGAACAAGCGACTTAGAATACTCTCAGGAATGGTGGGAAGCAAGAACACTCTTTCGTTTATATTCTCATACAAGTCCACAACGTGTGTGATCAGAGACACAGTAAAGTTTAAAATATTTATTTCAACTACGTGCTCCAAGATGCAGTTTTTTGGCAACATAAGCAGGCATTTGATTAGGAATAAAACAATCAGCATTGTTACAGTTCCATAAAACACAAAGGGAGAAATATATTATACTGATAGTGGAAACAGGTAATATAGCGCCTTGTGTACCACCCTCCCCTTGTTCAAAGCTATGTTTTATAATAATAGAAGGTCTCTAGGTTTCAACGGGGAACCCCATACCTCAAAGATTAGCTTAGATGAATCACATCAAAGTATCAGCCAGCTCTTCTTGTAGATGGAAAGGTTTTTCTCCATGTGCCTGCATACATGCATGCAGTGCAATATTAAAGGCACTCGAATTTCAGCTTCTTGCTACTGGGTGCATGTTATGTCTAGAGCGTGAGCCGATCACCCTGAATCAACAGCATACATTGTTCTTTGGCCTTGATGCTGTGAGCACAAGCTGTACAGACTGAGGATACCTTGTAATTCTAGGGATGTGGAAAGCAGACCGTTCTCATGTGAAGAAAATCAAGCAAGTTAACTTACAACAAAAGATACATGTAGTGTTGTGTGCAAAAGCGGCAACGTTGCAAAATGGCGTTTAAACTTCTAATGCGGTTATGCTAACATAGCAATGTGTGCAGGCAGACATCGGTCTTCACTACAGTACTTCTAAAACTCTTCCCTAGACTTTCAATATTTTCTTTGTCTCTTCAACCAGTGCCGCAGTAGATAGTGGTTAATGAACCTCTAACTGTACATAAAAAAGATATTGGAAGACACACAATTGATGGACGGAATGCAGAACAAATCAAAACATTCATCCCCAGTCAAGTGATCTGGGTTAAATCCATCATTCTATTGCTCATCATGCCAGCCCACTTTAGACCTGGCCATATGCAAATCAATTATGACCCTGTGCCTCATGGGAACAGTCCAGCCTGAACTGCCAAGCAAGGTCTTCTCTTGACCAGAAACAAGCATCCTAGAACCGGTTTCGGGGTTTCACCCCTCATCAGCCAGGATAGCTTGAATCTAGTGACACAGTGAGCCCGGGACCCACGTCTCAACATACCCGGCGCACTTAAGACAAGGAAGAAAAAGACACACAATTGATGGACGGAATGCAGAACAAATACAAACATTCACCCCCAGCAAGAGACCTGGGTTATATCCATCATTCTTTTGCTCATCATGCCACCCCACTTTAGACCTGGCCATATGCAAATCAGTCTTGACCCTGTGCCTCATGGGATAAAAAGATATTGAATCACTGAAGAGGTCTGTGTCCACATAGAGATGCCAAAGCCGAGTGTCTTTAAAATTGCCGACACAGGGGAGATCACTTGCAATATACATAAACTGTACCCAGTTAGGCACATTTGATTCAATATTTTCAGTGGGTAAAATCAAAAAGTGTGTTACTAAAATGTGCAATTCGTGGATGGCTAACTATACCTGCAATGAGTGTGGCTGTTGAAACATCACTACGATTACTAGGGGCCAGATCATGCCTATATTACAAACAAAATGCATGCCACATAGGCTTATAATGCTCTGCCACTGATTATAGTACTTGACATAACAAATTAAACCAATTATTTTAAATTAGCATTTTATTGTTAGTCAATCCAGGGAAATGTTGCAAACTTGGGGCCATATTTATGACCCAGTTTGCATCGCTCTTGCACCACAAAAATGCAATGGAAAATCGACAAAACATGGAGTCAAATTTTCATAACCACACAGAGACACTTTAGGTGGCTACAAAAAAATGGAGTAACGCAAAGCAGTGCAAATCACTGCATTGCGTTACTCTGCCCTGGGTAGGTGTTCCATTCACGCTGCATGGGTGTTTCCAAGCAACTTCCATGGTTTTTGATGCATTCACAGATTTACAAGACTTCAGGGGGAGGAGTAACAAGGAGCAATATCTCTAGTACTCCCTGTGACTTCCTCTTTCTTTTTTTCTGTGCTTCTAGGGATTGTCTTTGTGCAAGGTAGTGTCCATTACTGCACATAAACAATTCTGCTTGCAAAGCAGGCACCCTTGCACCATGGTGTAAGAGTGCCTGCATTGGCACTAGACACCCCATTGAACCAGCATAGGTGGTACACCTTAAATACTGTGCATTCCTGCCCCTTCCCAGTGACACAGTGCAGCGCAGCAAGGTGACTTGCTGCACCACTATGTCATAAATATTCATCATGGTATTTATAGAACATGCTCCCCATAAAAGAAATGGGGAGTGCACATTCCTCAGTAGTAGCACCACATATCACTCAAGAGTGTAGATCCCGCATTACGCAAAGACTGATGATGGATATAGGTGTTGTCAGCCAGCCATTTGCATGAGGTATCACAGAAAAAAAGGTCTTTGCTATAGTCTAATTGCATTTACCCACCTGGAAATGACTAGCAATGCACCACCCAGAATAAAATAAGACCATTGCAGGTCTAATGCTTGGTGCTTGACAGAAGAATAGCCTTTACGTCTCCTAGAGACTGACAGGCATGAGTCAAGGTACTGGGAGCACCATCAGCCCTTGGGGAGGGGACATCTCTGCACGGTACCCCATACCCCATTCACGCTTTAGGTAGGAACATTTTCCAGCCTAGCAACCCAGAGGACTGATACACTGAGTTGATGGACTCCTAACTTTACTACTCTTAAACTGAGAAAAATCCAAATTTTAAGACTTTAAGTATTCACAGACGGCATCTAGGAGTCCTAAAGTTGGGACTCCTAACTTCTGTGAATACCAAAATGAGAAAGTGCCTTCTGTGAATACCAAAATAGTAGTCAGTTTAGGATTTTGTCTTAAGTTAGTTCTATGAATCGGGCCCAATGTTCCTCAAGCAAGTTGGAGAATATAAATATGTCACCCCGGTGGATGACAAGAAAGGAGTCTACTAAATACCGAAAAATGTCATGTTGGAAAGCCACTAGGGTGCCAAACACTCCAAAAGGTAGCAGTAAATTTTATAAATGCGCATTCAGTTGGTTTTCCGTTCACCTCTTTCTTGGTTATGGACAAGACCATATATCCCTCTCTAATAAAATTTTGTCAGTCAGTCAGAAAAGTCTTTATTTCGATTATTCATCTTAAGAGACATCAATTAAAAATGAAATACATGATACAAGTGGGCGCGAGCAGAGTTTACACCATAAAACTAACAATAAAAATGTGCCTGTCATGGTAAGAATATAAATACATATATTTACAATTTTAAAACAATTCATTAAGACAGAATTAAATATGTTACACATTAGACATTACCTTTATCTGCAACAGCAGGGAATAAAAACCACTAAGTTTCTAATTCATACCATGCCATACTCAAGGATAACTTATAACTGGCTATAAGGACCCCCCGTTTTTTTCCCGAAGGGCCCAAGACCAACTCAGAAACTTAGCCACCCCTATGACTGCGATGCCGTTGCAACCAGTTTTCAGCAACCTTTTGGCGACCATCGCGGAGCTGGTTCCCAAAGTTCTACATAGGGGTTTAAGCCAAATACTTTGGGGTTGCTGGTAGGCAGGGCAAACGTATAGGAGATGGCCAATGTCTTCAATATGGTCATGGCAAAATGGGCATTTATCTCCAGTGCCTGATGTCCATTTACATGTGAACTTTCTAAGTGGGAGTGTCTCAACTCGGAACTGGTGATAAAGCTTGCGATCTCTAGGTTTCGTTATTAGATCCCAGTAATATTCCAGGCTGGGTTCGTCTTTAAGCTCACAAAAGTCTCTAGACAGGGACGAGCTAGTCAAAGCAGAATACCTCCTGATTTTAATAAGGTTCCAGTATGCCGCTCTGTAAGTTATTTTAGGTGGGAATTCTGCAGTCTCTGGACTATCCCACAGGTCCCTCATCCCCATATCAGTAAGCAGAGATTTAATACTAATCAACCATGTAATTTTGTTCGAGTAGTCCAGACCCCTTACTTCTTTCAGGCCCCTTGCGAATAAATGTAATTCTGGGGTAATCCAGAGCCTTCTCCAGAAAGCCAGTATCCTATACCTTGCTATATCCTCAATTGCATGACAGCCAAGGTCTAACAGGAGAGGGATACGCGGGGTCGATTTGGGGAGGCCCACAATTGATCTTAAAAATTTGTTCTGGGCTAATGCTAGATGGTATAGATTACTTGCTTCCCAAATCTCAGCGCCATATAAAGTTGCAGGAATAATTTTCATGGAGTACATTTTAACGACCGGGGCTATAGGCTTGGTTTGTGACTGCCTATGTTCCTTAATCATTGCACCTGCTAGCTGAGAGTGTTTCAGTGCCAGTAACTTCAGTTGGGGAGTCCAGCTCAGTTTTTCACCAAAGGTAACCCCATGGTAGGTGAAGACGTTGGTCTGCTCCAAGAGCTTCCCGCTCATGAAAACAGAACCATAAACTTGGTCTTCTGTACATTGACCACCAGATCATGATCGCAGCAGAACTCCTCAAAGCGAGACAGAGCCTGCTGGAGCCCCTGTCTCATCTTGGATAAAATCAGGGTCTCATCTGCGAACATGAGCAGGGGCACCCTTTGGCCAGCTAGCACAGGCGCGTCCATAGGGTAGTTGTCAACTAGCACTCACCCTTGGCGGACGCCCTTCCCCACTGCGAATTTCTCTGTAACCTCCCCCGGTTTCCCCCAACGGACCTGGGCATAATTAGAGTTGTGTAGTTTTACCACAAAGTCAACCAATTCATTAGGCATCCCCAGACCTAGCAAGCCGTCCCACAGTTTGGTTCTTGGGACTAAGTCAAACGCGGATTTTAAGACCACGAAAGCAGCGAAGATCATACCCTTACCCAAGAGGACCTCCTTCCAGTAGAGCAGGACGAGTCTAAAGGCTTGATCCAGGGTCCCCATATGGGCCCGAAATCCTGCTTCTAATGGGGATAGGATGTTCGCTTCAAGCATCCAGCACTGGATCCTTCCCAATATAACTCTTGCGACGATTTTTTGCAAGGCATCGATGAGGCTTATGGGCCTATAGTTGGCCGGCACGGAACGATCGCCCTTCTTGTAGATTGGAATGATTTCCGTGCCACACCAAGATGCGGGAATTGGAGCTCCCCCTGCTAATGAATTGATTACATTCGTTATATATGGGATCGAGAGATCGGGGTCCTGCTTAAATAAATCTGGTGGGATACAATCGGGCCCAGTGGCCTTGCCACTTGGGATAATTTTCAAGACAGCCTCAACCTCTTTAGTACTAAATAGCAAGGGGGCTTCTGAGGTCAGCTGCGGGGCTGGTACTTTGCTTTCCGTGCCCTTCTGGAATTGGGTTTCAAAAAAGGGACCCACTGCTGTGGTTTCACGTTGTTATTTGGAATAATAGACCTCTGCCCATTTCCCCATTTTATCAAATCCCAAAACTGGGTCATATTCTTGCCTTTACATGCTAGTAGCAAGTCCTGCCAGCGCCCCTCGTCCCAATCTCTTTTTGCCTTTTTTAGGGTGATTTTATAAGCTGTTCTCGACTTTTGGATAATACGGTAGTTCCTTGATTTAATGGCTGCCACTAAAACTTTGTGTGCAAGCCTACATGGTTCGTTATACCATGAGTTAGGTTTAAGAAAGGTAATCTTCTTAATTGGCTTGGTGTCAATGAAAAATCTTTTCAGCCCGTTAAAGAGCTTGTTGTGGATCCCTGCTAATTTGGCATTCAGGACCTCTTGTGAACCACATTTATTAAGTTTCTTTAGTGACCCTGTTACTAGTGCCCTAATCTCTAGCACCTTCCTTTCATTAAGGGCAACCTCGGCCCATCTGACCCTTCTCAAATCATTTCCCAAGATTACTTGGTTGGGGCAGGTGACGACCTCCAATAGGGGTGTGCCACAAAAGCTCCTGTCATTCAGGGTAAGGACCAGAGGGTTGTGGTCACTTTCAGGGCGACCTTGGACTTCCATATCTAAAACTAGGTGCCATGACTCCAGATTCACTATTATGTAATCTATACGGCTTTTAGAGCGCCCGTTGTCAAAGGTTGCAGCACCCAAGGCATCGGACGTTGTCCTTCCGTTCACTGCCCTGAGACTCCAATCGAGGCACAACCGTTTTACTTGTAGGGCTGCCTCATCCATTTTTTAATAGGCTGGAGGTCCAGCTATGGCACTCCCCAAAGCGTGTCCACCTCGTCACTAAGCCTGCCATCTTCCATACCCAGGGGTTTGAAGCAGGTATCAAAGTCACCTGCAATTAATAGGATTGCATTGTGTGCTTGTTTGACCTGGGGTCACCAGACCACATAGGGTAGCCTGGCACAGAGTAGGAAGGTCTAACCCAAAGGCAAAAGTGTTAAGCTTGCGTCGCACCCTTACAGTAACTCAGCGTCCATCCTTTCGAAAATTACACTACACCAGTTTAGAAAAATACGGGCTGTTTTATAAAATCTCTTCGTAGTTTTCTTTTTGTTTCTTAGCAGTGTTTCATAAAATAACTCTACATTAGATTGTTAGCATATGCACATTGACATTTTAGCATTAATATAAGCAATGAGTAATACACAACTTTAGTTGAGGTAATTAGCAAACATAAAGGTCCCTTGCAGTCATACGCGACTGTACTTTACCCATGAGGGTTCAATGTTATTATTGGAAGTAAAATACACATTTCCAGTAACCATTCAACAATTAGTCCACTAGTAATGGGGTTCACAGAGGGGTATCTGAACTAAAACAAGCAAGATATTTTGTCAGTTCATACAGCCATATAGTTGGATTTCTACCTACAATGATTCGACAGATTGTTCCAGTGACATTCCTAAGCTTTTAAACAACTCTGAGGAAAAGAATCCCTTCCCGACCAAGGTTTTCCTATTCCTAGCACAGCCCTGTTATCTTGGCTTCTAATGACGATAAATCAACTTCCTTCAGGAATTGCTTCAAAACAGATAACCTCACTATACTGAGATAGTACTGAAAACCCTAAGTTGCGCTTTTCTGAGGTAATGTTAGTAGCGCAGGGTAACAAGCGGAGATTGTCCCAAGCCTTGCTGTCAATATAGAGTTCAAGTTAAAAAAAAGTTTAAAAATTTGTATAGCGCACTACTCACCCAGAGGGTCTCAAGGCGCTTGGGGAGGGTGGTACATTACTTATCGAATATCCAAGTTTTTAGTTGCTTTCTGAAGGAGAGGTGGTTCTGAGTAAGGCGGAGGTGGGTGGGGAGAAAATTCTAGGTCTTGGCCGCTAAGTAGGAGAAGGATCTTCCCCCCATGGTGGATCTATGGATGCGCGGAATTGCGGCGAGGGCTTGATTGGACAATGGTAGTTGGCGGGTGGGGGTGTAGAAGGACAGTCGCGTGTTGAGGCATTCGGGTCCTAGGTCGTAGAGGGCTTTGTGTGCGTGGGTGAGGAGACGGAACGTTATTCTCTTGTTGACGGGGAGCCAGTGGAGATCTTTCAGGTGGCCGGAGATGTGAGCTTGGCGGGGGATGTCTAAGATTAGTCTGGCTGATGCGTTTTGGATGCGTTGGAGTTTTTTCTGTGGTTCCGGCGTAAAGGGTGTTTCCGTAATCCAGTCGGCTTGTGACCAGTGCGTGGGTGACCGTCTTTCTTGTTTCGGTGGGGATCCAGCGGAAGATTTTCTTGAGCATGCGTAGGGTGTTGAAGCATGATGATGAGACGGCGTTGACTTGTCTGGTCATCGAGAGGGAGGAGTCCAGGATGAAGCCTAGGTTAGGTGCGTGGTCCGTAGGTATGGGTGCGGTTCCCAGGGCCGGTTGCCACCATGAGTCGTCCCAGGCCGCGGGGGATGAACCTAAGATGAGGACTTCCGTTTTGTCCGAGTTCAGTTTTAAGCGGCTGTTCTTCATCCACTCGGCTACTTCTTTCATTCCTTCGTGTAAATTGGTTTTGGCGGTGTTTGGGTCTTTGGTGAGGGAGAGGATCAGCTGGGTGTCGTCTGCGTAGGAGATGATGTTGAGGTTGTGTTGGCGTGCGATGGATGCGAGGGGACATGTATATGTTGAAGAGGGTGGGACTGAGTGATGATCCTTGTGGTACGCCGCAGATGACATCGGTAGCCTCTGATCTGAAAGGGGGGAGGCGGACTCTCTGGGTTCTTCCGGCGAGGAACGAGATGATCCAGTCCAATGCTTTTCCTTGTATTCCGACGTTGCTGAGGCGTTGTATGAGGGTGCTATGACAGACTGTGTCGAATGCTGCGGAGAGGTCCAGTAGGATGAGGGCCGCTGTTTCTCCGTTGTCCAGTAGAGTTCGAATGTCGTCTGTTGCTGCGATGAGGGCGGTTTTGGTGCTGTTGTTGGCTCGGAAGCCGGACTGTGAGGGGTCGAGGGATTTGTTGGATTCGAGGAAGGCGGCAAGCTGACTGTTGACGGCTTTCTCAATGACTTTGGCAGGGAATGGGAGGAGCGAGATGGGGCGGTAGTTCTTAAGTTCAGTGGGGTCTGCTGTGGGTTTCTTCAGAAGGGCGCTGAGTTCGGCATGTTTCCAACTTTCCGGGAAGGTAGCGGAGTTGAAGGAGCAGTTGATGACATCACGGAGATGGGGTGCGATAATGGAGTCTGCTTTGTTGAAAATGTGATGGGGACATGGGTCGGTTGGAGATCCAGAGTGAATGGAGTTCATTAGGCGGACGGTGTCTTCAGTGGTGATTGGGTTTCAGGCGCAAAGGTTGTTAGAGGGTTGGTTTAGGATCGGAGGTGGGTGGAGAGGACTGGTCATCGGACTGGATTCCAAAGCTGTTATGTATGTCGGCGATTTTGTTGTGGAAGAATGAGGCCAGGGAGTCGCAATGGTCTTGGGAGGGAGTGATGTCGTTGGAGCCGGCGGTGGGGTTGGTAAATTCTTTGACGATGTTGAATAGTTCCTTGCTGTTTTGGGCGTTGTTATCAAGTCGATCCTTGAATGCTGATTTCTTGGTGGATCGGATCAGTTGGTGGTGTTTGCGGGTGGCGTTTTTGAAGGTGGTCAGGTTGTCAGTGGTTGGGTTTTTTCTCCATGTTTTCTCGAGGGTACGACAGAGCTTCTTGGATTTTTTTAAGGTCATCGTTGAACCAGGGGGCTTTTTTGCTACCTTGCTTGATTTGATGGTTTTTCAAGGGTGCTAGTTCGTCAGCGCTGTGGGTGATCCATTGTGTGAGGTTGGTGGCTGCTTGGTTTGGGTCCGATGATTTGGCAGGAGGGTTTTGGTGAAGCGATGTGAAGAGCTGGTCGGTAGTAATTTTGTTCCAGTTTCTTCGGGGAATAGGTTGTGGGGGGTTGTGGGTCGTGATCTTTTTGTAGTTGAAGTGAACCCAGCTGTGGTCCGTCCAGTGGAGAGCTGTGGTGTGATTGAAGGAGATGTGTTTGCTGGAGGTGAAGATTGGGTCGAGCGTGTGTCCGGCATAGTGGGTGGGGGTATTGACAAGTTGTTCGAGTCCGAGGTTGGCCAGGTTGTCCAGAAGGGTGCTGGTGTTGCTGTCGTTTTTATTTTCAAGGTGGAAGTTGAGGTCTCCCAGTAGAATGTAGTCCTCGGAGGGGAGGGCGTGTTGGCTGATGAAGTCAGTGATGTCTTCGCTGAATTGTGTGCGGGGTCCTGGCGGTCTGTAGATGAGGGTGCCTCTGAGTGTGGTCTTGGGGTCGGTGTGGATCTGGAAGTGAAGGTGTTCGGCGGTAGTGAGGTAATCGTCGGAACTGGTCGTGATGCGGATGGTGTTCTTATGGATGATGGCGATGCCTCCTCCTGTTTGGTTAGTGCGGTCCTTTCGGATGATCTTGTAGCCGTCCGGGATGGCAATGGCGATGTCGGGAGCTGATGAGGCGTTCATCCAGGTTTCTGTAAGGAAGGCGACGTCCGGCGATATAGTGTCAAGTAGGTTCCAGATTTCAATGGCGTGTCTGTGGACCGAGCGGGTGTTGAGCAAGATGCACTTTAGGTGGTTAGTGTCTGAGCTCTGTTTGGAGTTTGTGGATTTGGTGTGGGTCCTGGTGCAGTCAAATTTGCAGGAGTGGCAGGTGAAGGGTCCATGTGTGTGTCCTGGGGCGGCTTGGTAGCAGTTTGGTGGGCGTCCGTCGTTAAGGGCTGAGAGGGTTGAGGCGTCGTAAGTTATGCGGGCGAAGTGGATTTTGCGGTGGCCAGGGGGTTTGGCGCTGGGCGCGGTCCAGGCGCGGACGGGCGTAGACGGGCTTACCTTTGGCGCACCTTCGGCGCGCATAGGGCACCACCGCCTCGCGTGGACGCTGCGCGCAAAAGCGTCTGTCATAAGTGGATAGTGGAGGGGGGTGGGGCGAGGGAGGAGCAGCTGGGAGGCGGGAGCGGGGGGGAGGGATGGGCTGGGAGGCAAACAAACCACAAAATGGCACAAACAAAAGCGAAACCAGGCGAATCAATCACTCAGGCAATGCGATATAGTGCTACGATATAGCGCTACGATATGGAACAATTTATATGCAGCCAATGAAGCAATCCAGCGCAGTGCTACGATGTCAGTATGGCACAATATGTATGCAGGCAATGTAAACAGTACTACGATCTCAATCTGGCACAATTTGCTAGTAATCAATGTGATAGTCCAGAGCAGCGCTACGATACCAGTCTGCCTCGATATTAATGCAGGCAATGTAGAAGACCAGCGATAGCAGGGAGCGTGGGGAGCGACCTCCTCTGCAGGAGTCACCGGTTGCTGTGAGTTAGGTTACTTTTGTTGGAAGGCCGGGAAATTCTGACTCTCCCCTCCCGCTACCCCTCTTGAGGCAGCCACAAGGCCCACTTAGCCCCTGGGCCCCGCACTTCTCTCCACGATCTTACCGGGTTCTGAAAAGTTTGTCCCGGTCAGCTCACTCGATTGCGCGACCTTCACTGAACACGTCGCAGCTGTTCATCGATGATTCCCGGCCCCAGCGCTGCAGGTTCCTCGCAGCGTACCAGGCCGGAACTTCCTCACCTCTCCCCTGACGCTTCCCACAGCTCCGTCGGAAGAGAGGGAGGGTGCTTTCGCGGGACAGCCTCTTCCGAACCCCGCCCCCTTCTCTCGGCACTCACACATCAGCTCCTGCTGGCTTCCGCGGCTTTGCCTCCACCAACCTGCCGCTCTGCTGATGACCTCCGGGCATCTCCTCAGCGGGGGCCGGTAATTAAGTGGCGGAAATCTAGAAGCAGGTACTTCGGCTAACAGCCACGTTCAGGTAGGACTCGCTTCGCGGACTTTTGGGCTCAGGAAGCGCTTGGGAACAGTAACGGAGACTTTACCAATTTCCTTTCCCCCCCTTCCTTGCTCTATGAAGATATTTCTGGTTGGGTCACGAGAGAAAGGGAACCACCCGTCAGTCTCTTCTCCCAATGGGATTCCCCAGCTAGCTTCTTACAGTTCTCCACCAGCGCTTTGGGGTCATTCCTCTCAGGCACTGTCAGGTTTGGAGAACTAGTGGCGATAGAACCAAGGCAGGGCTAAGTCAATAGGTAGGGGGCACGTCAACAAGTAGCGCAGCCGGCCCAAGGGACGATCTATTCACTAACAGTGCACCTTCCTCCCCACGCTAATGCTTCACTCCTCACCAAGTTCTACTCAAGCTCTCTGGTCACTCTAAATGGCTGCCCTGATACTGGCCTTATACAGGCTAGCCTCAGGCTACTAGAACCAGCTGGAAGGTTCTAGAGTGTCCCTATGTTATTCTATGGATCCATTCTTCTGAGGTGATCAGTTGTGGCAGTTACAAGCCCCCATTTTGTAGAACTAGATTTTCATGATAAAAGAGGGGCATCTAGGCCTAAAAGGAATTTAGAGGGTCAAGGACGCAACTAACCCCTAGGACAACACCAAAAAGTCAAGTGGACATAAAAATGAAAGGAATTGGAAGGCAGAAAGGGGACAAAAATAAATAAATAATAGGAGGGACCACCCAAAGGGCTGACAGGTCTAACAGTGCTCCTTTAGCTAAGTGGGTCTCGAGGGCTGCTACAACCTGTGAGCACCTGCCACCCGGTTGTCCCCTTGCATAGACATTGAATAGGAGTAGGTCAAGGCCTTTTGAAGATGTTACTTTAATGGCGAGGATATCTGGGTTGTCTAGATAGACCTCCTTAACGGTTAACCCCACTGCTTGCCTTACCCAACAAGTTAGTCCTCCCACTGATCTCCCCCTAGGGCCCTTTATTGCTGGTTTAGAGAACTTTAAATAGCCAGCATGAAACACAGGAACAATTGTCCATGTTTCCTGAAATGCCCAGATGTCTACACCTTCAATGTAGGAAGACCAATCGGCTGATCCAGCCTTGGACGCCAAACCCGCTATATTCCATGATGATATAGCCATAGAACTCTTCTGAAGGGCAGAATCGTGGCACCTAGTAACTGCTACTTTAACCAAAGAGAGGTTGACAGATGACAATGCCGCAGGAGTTTGAGAGGGAGTAAGGACTTTAAGGAGTGCTGGAATTGGGCTGTCGAACATCGTAGTGACCCCTACAAACTCCTCACAACCTCCAATTGGCCTAGATTTTGTCAAAATCTAGGCCAATTGCAGTTGGTCCAGCAATAAAGAAATTATCTATTTTTATGGTAATCTGATTCAATTCAAGATAGTCCATACTTGATCGGTAATCTTTGCCAGGTTTCAGGGTGACAAAGATGGGAGTGACTGCTGGAGAGGCGAATAAATCCCTTGATTATATTTACTTCAAGAAGGACCTGATATTCTTTGGGACTTAATGGATAACATCAAATATTTTCTCTTATCCCAAAACAGTTACCAACACCACATGTTCTCCTCCCATACCCACCAGGTGAAATTGGGTATTATTCCACCAATTTGCACTTTTAACTTAGGAGTGGCTAAAATGACCAAATATGCGTTCAATAAAGCAGTTTCTATATGGCTTTGCTGTGTATTTCATTCAAGCATGGTAATATACACATATATTGGATTATGCCTGATTGTACCTCACAATTAGTTTCAATGTTGACCATTTTATGCTCAATTGCATAGAATGCACTCATATTGGGTGGGTATTTTGTGCACTCATGAATATTGGGTATATGCAGGAGTACGATGCACACGCTTACATTGTTGTTGCCAATGTCAGATGTTTCAAGGCATGACATAGCCATGCATGCATTCCTTAGACCCAGGATGATTTTTTCAGGTATTCTGGCAATGTACATTTGTGGACATTGTTATGTGTGTGTTGGTGCATATGTTTCCTTGAGTTCCATAAGAATGCATTCTTAGAAAGCTTATGATGCATGCACGTTGCGCCGGAGGTGGCATTGACTGTAACATGTTGGTTGTACGATCCGCATGGGTGATACTGATACTTTTATTGCTTTGTCCTATGTATTTAATAATTACTAATTTGTGTTAAATGAATTTACGCCTAAATTATTCAAACATGGGTAAGATACACATTTTCATAAGATTATTTTCCAGAATCTTTATTCATGTGAAATAATGTAAATTGGAAAAAATGAAGACAGGAATAAATGAAGGACTTTTTCAGACTAAAGATACTCGTAATTCTGAATATCTTATTCGCCAATTGGCCCCTGTTTTTCAATCTTATGCAGAACCATCTTGATAGTGTTAAATACGGATAAAAGGGTGTGACTACACGTGTAGATGTCTATGCAAGAAATTTCACAACATTCCATAAATTTGCAAAGGTTTCAAAAATAAACTTAATGATTTTGAAACCCCTACTTTTCTCCTGTGACTGCTGCAGGTGGAACACTGCTACTGTAGCTGCTTAGCTGGTCTCTTAAATTATGGGTCCTCTGTTTACCACCGCTGATGACATTATCTTGCAAAGGGTAATTCTACTTTTCTTCCTAAATGTAGTCCATGGCTCTCATTTGAGAAGTGTTTATAAGTAATCCACTGTATAGAACTAGATTGAATCCCAAAAAAGAACTCCACAAATCACTTCTAGCATAGGCTTGTGAAAATAGGTTGCTGGCGTTATATATGTTTAATATATATGACATACCTTTATGTTTTGAGAGCTTAAGTACTATCAGCAATGGATATAATGGCACCTGGCTGGTTTCTTCAAGAGCGTTACTTAAAAATCTCCCTTCCCATTGGTAGTGTTTGCCTTTCCTTCACACTTCAAAACTGAGGCGCTTTCTAGTGAATTCTTAATCATGTCCTGAAGTGTGTGGCACCTCATGTTCCAAAGCAATCCTGCATCTGCTTCTCGGTTAGTCCCTTCTTTAGGTGCTTTTGTCCTCTGACCTTTTCTCCTAACTGCATAGACCTTTGCTAGGAAGGAGGAACACTCTACAGGGCCATCACCATAAAACTCTAGCTGCAGCCCCTCCGGAGCTTAGCTCAGCTCACCTGGCTCTACTAGAAATTTGCATCAGTGTGCACCACCCACCAAATGTTGAACCTTCTTGACTCAGTCTCTGCTTCTGCTTGGAGGCGCTTCTGGAACCTACATGCCTCATGTTCACATGCTCCATTCATTTTCTATTGGTTTCTAAACTGACACGAAAGCAACATTGTTCATCTCAGTAGGTCTCTGCATGGTCTTCATAGTTGTAGCCCAACTCCTCTATCCTCTCACCAACTCTGTGATTTCCAGATCAGGCCACAAAGTTGTGACACAGAGTAAACTGTCTTAAAACATAGTAGGTTTGTCCTTTGCCTCTTTCATGATGTGTTTCCAAGCCTACAGGGAAGCGGCAATGTGTGGTTTTCTTTCAGGGAAATCCATATTTGTAAACCGGCTCACTAGCATCTCTGGTGACTATGGAAGACTTCAGTAAACACCTGGTGAAATGTTACAGAAGTGCAAGGAGGATGAATTACTTCCATGTGTAGAGTGCAAGGATGGCGGTAAATAATTTGGGGCCATATGTAGGTAATTTGGAAATACCGATTCCTAATTACCGAATTTTACCGAATCGGTATTTAGAAATCGGTATTTCCGATGTACGTAATAATTCGGAAAATATTACCGAATTGGAAAAAATGGATAAATATTTACCGATTTCACAATACCGATCGGTGATTCCGAATTGGTAAATATTACCGAATCGGTAAATACCAATTCGGAAATTTAAAAAAACAGCAATTGAGGAATCAGCCAATCCTGTGCAATCACCACCCCTCCAACCAGGAAGTGGCCACACCAAGCAGATGCACACAATCAGAACCTTCTGGAGAGGCTGGGAGTGCAGAGAAAAGCAACAGAGCCACTGCCTGAACTTTACCTGCAAATCTTGCACAATGGCCAGCCAAGACACAGAAAGAGAAGGAGGGGAAAAGAAGAGGAAACTGAAACTCAGTCAGAAGGAACTTCAGATCCTTGTGGAGGAGGTAGTGGAGCAGCACACAAAGTTGTTTGGCAAGCAGTCCCTGCAAGTTGCAGAATCAGAGAAAATAAAATTCTGGATTGGAATCCAGTCTCAGGTGAATGCCATTGGAGTGACCCCCGGGAAAATTGAAGTGCTCAAGAAGCAGTGGTATGACATCAGGAGCATCATCAAGAAGAAGATGGCTGATCTTAAAAAACAAGCCAGCCAGACAGGAGGAGGAAGGAACAGGGCACCTGCCCTGACTGAACTTGAGCAGCTCGTGGAGTCCAGGATAGAGCCAGAAAGTGTCTGTGGAATCGGGGATGCAGACAGCTCTGCCAGAGCTGCTTCCAAACAAGGTAAGAAGCATGCACAGCATTGTGCGCCCCCCCTTCCCCTACCCCAAATCCCCAATTGGGCTATGTGAATCCCACTCCAGATCAGGTTTTTGTTCAGACCAGCAATGCATTATTGGAGATGTAGTCAGTGAAACCCATATCATGACAGGAATCACACTGAACAACAATGCATGTGAGAGACATAATTGCTAAGCAGGCAGAGGACAATGAGATAGTGTGGCAGAAATGTATTTTAATTATTGCAATGCAGGGCTGCAGGAACACTGAGCTAATGCACAATTTCTGTCCACAGGCAAGTCATCATGCAGGACTGTTCAGGACAAGGGAGAGAGGGCACCCCAGAAGGACATCACAGAGAAGGCCAGTACGAGTGCAGGGCACACAACACCACCACAGCCAGCCTCGCCACCACAGACAGCCAGCCTCACCACCAAAGCCAGCATCGCCACCACAGCCATCCTCACCACCACAGCCAGCCTTGTCACCACAGCCAGCCTCGCCACTACTGTTGGCCTCACCAGCAGCAACACCACCTGTAGTGGTTAGACCTAGGAGGCGTGCTGTTGCCAGACTGCAGGTGTTTGAGTCCTCCACAGAAGAGTCGGGGGAAACATCTACTGTGCCACTGGATGGCAGCAATGCTGGTGTGCTGGCCACACTTGCTGTGAAGCAAAATGGATGAGGACAGGGTTACATGGTGCAGGGAGAAGCAGAAAATTGAGCAGCATACGATGGCAGTGAGCAGCCCAGTGACTGCCACTTCTCTGCTCTGCAGGCGCTCCGTGGCCATACAGGAGGGGCTGGCACACTGCAGCACTGTTGTCTCTAGGGGGCTAGTAAAGGTGACCACTGCTCTTGAAGTGCTGCTGATGACTCAGTCTGACACTACTGGTGCTGTGGAAGTTGGGGACAGCAAGGACACGACCAGTCGGAGCAGCATTACCCCCCTGTAACCGACACCCGGAGGAACAGCAGACGGCATGGGGCTGGCACTGGTTCCACAGCCAGTGAGGACAGTCAGTTAATGGCATCTAGCAGTTTTGCGTGGCCGCAGACGCTGATGCAGCCCACACGTTCAGAACTATATTGAGTAAAGTAACCTATGACTTCCTACTATGGATGTCACAAATTGGACTGCCAAGTTTGGCCGTTTGTGTTGTGGCGTAGTGCCCAGAAATCAAAACTACGTCATTGCATTCAACAACTGGCTGTGTCTCCTTACTTACTTAAAAATAGTTGTGTGTGATCTCTGCCCGTCTCTGTCTCCCATCTGTTGCTGGTGCCACTCCTGCTGCGTTGGGCTCTGGCTGTGCAAATTCATCATCATTGTCCTCAAAATCAGTTAATTCCAGTTCTGTACCTTTCTTTGTGGCAAGGTTGTGCAGCATTGCACAAGTTGCAATGATTTTGCAGCAGATGCTGGATGTGTACTGACATGCGCCTCCACTTTCGTGGAGGTAGCGGAACCTGCTTTTCAAGTCCAAACGTGTGCTCCACAACGTTGCGTGTTGATTTGTGTGCCACATTGTATTGTCTCTCACTCGGGGTTGATGGGTTTAGGTAGGGAGAGAAGATAATTGACCGCACGGTGTTGTAATTCTATCTAGGACCCTAATTCGATATTCCTGATTTATGTCCTTATGTGGTTAGAATAAATAATATCCCTATAAAGGCATGAGAATCATATCCATATTTAGTCGTAGCCCATGCGGTCCACATTAAGCAAAGGCTACTTCCCCGGACTCCTAGAAAGTACAACGAGTTCTCTAAACAAAACAAACCTCCAGCAACCTGGAAAATCCCCATGGCTTTTGTCTTGATTTGTCCTAGAACTCCTGTGAGCACTGTAAGAACGGCCAGTTCTTAGTGACATCTTTATTGAAGTCTTATGTCCAACCTTACGTCAAACCCGGCACCTTTCAGGTATAAATATACCAACGTTGCCTTAAGCAAACACACGGTGGTTTGGAGCAGAGCAGCTATCTACTTGCCCGAGAGCCCAGCTGATGCGAGAGCCCACGGACGCCGCCCCTCCCTTTTGACGCACTGAGAGAGACGCTGTCTTTTCTCTTGCCGAGAAATCCAGCTCCGGTGTTCTCAGCCACCCTCGCGGGTTGCTGGGATATCAAGTCCTGAGAGAGAGATACCAGACCTCCTGCTTTCTATTACCCAGGTACGGAGCTGACTAAACCCTTAAAGAGAATTCTTGATTCAGATTCCTTGGCAAAACCAACTTAACTTAAACTGCTACTTACTTACTCCTTCCCACGTATTAGGTTTAGGTCAGGTACACCGGGGTAGGCATATTTAGAAGCACCAGTTGAGTACGTTAGTCAATGTATATATGTATGTATATATTTTATCCATTTTAAAGTATCATATGGCTAAGAAACCATTTCAATGCTTTTACAGTATTATTTTATAATACTCCTTTTACTGTACGCACTTTACTTTATACTAAACATTGCAATTGTGGCAATTCATTTCTCTTGCATGAGAAAGAAGACTGCTCAAAAAATAACACCTTTTATTGAAAACGCCCGTCTCTCTTTTCTCTGCACTCTGTGAAACTAAGTATGCACAAATGACTGAGTGAAATAGCTGTCTATTGTTTTCACACGACTCTAGAGATACACTCTTATTCTGAGGGAGCAAAGTTGTCATGTTTTATGGTTGTCAGAAGCTAATCCCTTCTTGTCTAATCAGGAAAGTTAATTCCTTCTTGAACATTCGAGAAAGTTTCTAGTGACCTCTGAGCTAGCTGGCAAAACTAATTAAGTCTAATATAGTCAGTAGAGACCTAGTCGACCTCAGTCCTACGTCTACACTGCTGTTTATATTATTCCAATGCGCAGAGCCTTTTGGGAATATAGGAACTACACTACATGGCGCCCAACGTTTGGTAAGGCGATAATCTAACGCAAGACACTAGAGTAACTCAGTCGTGCTTTTTCACACAGAACCCTTTTTTCCGTAAATACTCCAAAAGACGTCTGGAGTGGGTAAAAGGTTAAAATCCGCCGGAACTTAGTAGGATGAGAATCCTATGTATAGTTTTTGGTTTAGTCAACGTTGAAGGATACAGTGTTCCAAAATATTGTGCACCTAATCTTTGTTTCCTTGAAACTTGATCTGCAAGAAATAAGTTTTCTGTCAGTAAAATGCCTGAAGGAAACGAAGAAAGAGATGCTACAGCGTCTCACCAGTTGTTGGAGGACACAACTATCCAACAGAATGACCCGGATGCTTTTTACATTTCGGCAAATATAAGAAGAACTATAACTATTAAACTTATAGAAAATGGACTGACATCACGAGGTGGTACAGTCATATTCGTGGTAGAGGCCCATGAATATCGGCAGACAGAGGTATTCTACTCATGGATACACTTTCCAGCAGCAAATGCTGTGACACACGACTTCCACTATTACAAAATAGAGGAACCTCCGGATGAATACACTCCTTTCGAGGAGGTTGAAATCCCATTAAATTACCAAGAGCACCTGCTCTGGTTTAAAGGCGCCCTAAAACATAAAAATCACATCACCAGGCTCGGTCCACTAGGTAGACCAGGAGCAACGTGGCCGTTCTGTTTGGATTATCTAGAGATAGAACGATGTTAACAGAGGCTGAAAAAGTTTTTCTATTTATTTCTTGTACTATAGCCCATTCATAATTCTTCAGAATTGGAAATCTAGTGACGTCCCCCCTCATTTGAAGTGGTTTAATAAAATGAAAAGGACACATAATTTTGAAGAAGCTTACGCAAGACGGGTGGGAGCCACTAGAAAATTTGCAAAAGATTTGAAGTTTTTTTGTAATCTAGAAAAGCTAAAGGAGGGATATTAACACTCGATATTGATGTTGAAGTCGTAGTAGTTATTGTGATAAAAAGCACTAGCACTTCCTTTGTTCTTGCACTTTAGAAGCACATGCACTTTTTCTCGTCGTTGCACTGTATTATAAAGTTTTGCACATTGCTATTTCTGGTTGATGATGTTATTAGCTGCTACAGCCTCACCTTTTTTCAAATTTTGACATGACAAGAAGAAGCTATCTTATTTTTGTATAAAATGGTTTTAATGACTATTTTAATCATGATATGTATTTTATGTACTTAATGCTCTGCTCAATAAAAAATGTATTAAAAAAACAAAAAAACAATGCACCACTCTTCGGCTTCTTAGGCTTAGTTTAGCTATCAGCTGGTACTTTGTCCTCAAATGTAAGTCATGTTGCTACTGAACAGAATGTGAATGGCTCTTGGCTCAATGACAAACACTTCCTTTCTCAGTTGTTCGTTGTTATGGATAGTCCTGGAATGACCTGGATGCCAATGTGAATTTATAAAGTGGCTTTGGTTGACAAACTCGTTGAAGTCCTTCTGTCTCATGTAGTTTCAAGAAAAGTATGACTGTTTCCCTACTGTGCAATAAAGAAACAATGTCCTGAGAGGTAAGGATATGTAGACAATTAAATATGTATACACACAGCATTACTTGTAAGGAAAGAAGGAGGTATCAGAAAAGATAGTTATTCATCTTTATGGTATGACATTCATTTTTAAGGTCGGATTATATACAGTTAGAAGCAGCACTGCATAAACATAATTTGGTGACAATCATATAATACTCGGTGCATAAGGTGTTCAAAGTGAAGGTGGCGACGCAAGTGAAGAAGTGAACAGCGTGAGCGGCGCACTGTGAGCAAAAGTGCATATAATTTACAGTGAGTGGCTCAAGACACATGTGACAGTGTGGTATCACAGTAATCAGTTGTTCTTTCAATACAATGTTGAGCCACGGAGATAGGGTGCGCCTATTGGTGGGCTGTTAGGTCTACGGGGTTTCGATCCTCATGAGTTAGGATCGTCATCAGGACTTGGTTGTCTGATTTAGGGCGTGCTGCAAGGGAAGGAGAAAGGTTTTGGACGATTTAGGATAAGAGAAGGGTAGGGATGGGTAAAGAAGGGGTGGAGGATAAGCGCAGACACTTTGTTTACCTTAGAGGTGGTCCAGTAACTCGAATGGTGGGTAGCTAGTTAGCATATCATCATGATTGGATCAAGCAATATCTGTTGAGAGCACTGTGGGAGGAAGAAGGGAGGAAGAGTCAGTGCAACTCTATGGCACTCAAGACTTGACGTACTGGAGAGAAAGAAGCGTTCGTCTTTCAGTGAATTGTTACCTGGTAAAGTCTATTGGGCTTTTTTGCCTATTTGGTCTGCATAAGTTAAGTTGTAGCCCGATCAGTCAGAGCAGGAGGAGAGCGCGGCAGCTGGGCAGTGTGATAGCGGGACCTTCCGTCCACCTTCCACCTTCAACCCACCTTCACACACCATGCCACCGGAAATTCTGGCTTTCGAAAGATTGGTACTCAAAGATGTAATGTACCTTAAAAACCAATCACAATTTATCCCGTACAATCTACCGCTGGCAGAGAAACAAGCCTTAAAAACACTGAAAGACAACAATGACATTATTATAAAACCAGCGGACAAGGGTGGCGGAATAGTGGTCATGAGCACAACTAAATATGATCTAGAAATTCAAAGACAACTTACCAATCAAGAACATTATCGACCACTCCCGAAAGACCCCCTGGACATCAGATCTGAAATATTATCTGTTACCACTGAAGCCAAGGATAGGGATATCATCACCAAGAAAGAATTTGAATTTCTGAACTGTACTAGCCCTCGTACCCCTGTGCTGTACGTCCTGCCTAAGATCCACAAAGACAGTCAAAATCCCCCGGGCAGACCTATCGTATCTGGGTGTGGATCGATCCTAGAACCACTGGGGAAATACATAGACTCCATAATTAAAACATTTGTCCCAGAGACTGAAACCTATATCCGGGATACAATGGACCTGATCATACAATTGAAGACTTACCATTTGATACCACCACACAGGTCATGGCAGGGCTCGACATCGAGTCGCTCTACACAAATATACCCCATGATGAAGGGCTAGAAGTGATACAAACCCTTTTCCTTTCCAGACCTCGTCCCACACGAATCCCTACTGACTTCATTATGAACCTTCTACGTATAGCGTTGAAAAATAACTATTTCCTATACCGAGACACATACTATCTACAAGTCAAAGGAGTCTCAATGGGCGCTTGTTTCGCCCCCAACTTTGCAATTCTGTTTGTATACCATCTGGAGAAGACCCTTATTCTAACACCTACCAACCCCTTCGTCAATAACATCAATCTGTGGCGGAGGTATATAGACGATGTGCTGCTGCTGTGGAATGGCACAGCTGAAACATTGAATCCCTTTATTCTTTGGCTGAACCACTCACAGGAGAACCTCAAATTCACAAGCGAATGCAAACAAAACGATCTGCCGTTTCTTGATGTCACCATCCATGCAGAGGAAGGACTCCTGGGCACCACCCTATTCCGCAAACCAACTGAAAAGAATACCTTGCTCCTGTACTCCAGCTACCATCCACGTGGCCTGCGCGACGGTCTACCCTACGGCCAATTTCTTCGAATCCGTCGAAACTGTAAATGGAAAAAAGATTACTTCAGGGAAGCAGACATCCTTACCAATAAACTCATACACCGTGGATATCCCAAACGGCTGGTCACCAAAGCGAAGAAAAGAGCATGGTACTGCCACAGAGAAGTTCTCCTCACCCCCCAACCCAAGAAATCAATGACCAGGATTCCATTTGTTTCAAAATTTAGTCCTCACAGCAATAAAATCAACAAAATCATCCGGAAAAATTGGCCCTAACTTCGCTCCCATGAACAATTCAAAGAAGACCCCCTGTTTTCCTACCAACGTGGCAACAACCTGGCCAACCATCTGGTACACACCATCACCTGGCCCAAAACCAATAAAGAAAAAAACACTATCACAGCGGCGTGGGGTCTTGACCCAGTTGTAGGACACTACAGATGCCAAAACTGCAGTGTGTGCATCCTGACTACGAACACCAAAGAATTTACAGTTAATGGCCGCTCCTATAAATTGACTAAGCATACTAACTGTAGATCCCAGAATGTGATCTATGCGATCCAGTGCCCCTGCAGTCTCATCTACATTGGACAGACAACTCAATTGATCAAGCAAAGGATCATTCAGCACAAAAGCCGAATTAATTGCAAAATATTGACGGCACCCTTGGTTACACATTTTCTACAACATGGACATCGAGACACTGACATCCTTTGGCAAGTGATTGAGAAGCCTACGTTACCTATCCGAGGAGGTGATATCAGAACCCTCCTTAACAAAGCCGAATGCAAGTGGATGACCATCTGCGACTCAATTAACCAGGGCCTGAACACAATTGATGAATGGAACAGCACTGTCACTACGTGACACCCCTAATTGTCTCCCCTTTTTGATTCATCCCGGTCAACAACGTACCAACTCTCAGAATCTGTCTGTGTATAGAACTTATGAGCTGGCCTCCTGTACATATTATGCCCTCCCACCTCTCATTTACTTAATATGTTATCAGTGAGGAATATACAATCCTTTGGTTTTACTGCTAATATCGATTTGTACCCATGTTATATATACCGACAATAGACTTTTTGACAGAAGGTGGCCTCGTTCGAGGGGGTACCGTTTTTCTCCTGACCGTGTGTAGGCCTTCGTTGCGCACTTTGGTAACGGCGGAGCACAGAGTCCCATTGAGAAGAGCCTGGGATTATCCTACGGAAGCCGAGGTGGCTCAAACGTTTACAGCATCTAAAACCCCTCTGGCTACACGTCACTTTTTCCTCCTTTTCCTCCTGTAATGCACCGTTTGTCTGACATTTGTAGTGCACTGTTTGCCTCCTTTTTCTTGTCCTCAGGCTTCCCCGACCGCCGCCCGACCGCCCGTCCCGTCCCGTCCCCTGCCCGTCCCGTCCCGTCCGGTCCCGTCCCTACCCGTCCCCCGCCCGGCCCGGCCCGTCCCCCGCCCGGCCCGTCCCCCGCCCGGCCCGTTCCGTCTCCCGCCTGCCCCTACATGAGTGCCCTTACCTCTGCCGGCGCTCCTCGGACGCCGCTCCTCCTCGTGCTCCTAACGTGACCACGCAAGTCGCGGCCGGCGCTACTTTTTTTTTAATCTAACATTTTAAATAACGTTTATTTATTTTTTTTAAATGACGTCACCGCTCCTCCCCCACGCCATGTCCGCCGCTCCTCGGACACCGCTCCTCCCCGTGCTCCTAAAGTGACCACGCACGTCGCGGCCGGCGCTACTTTTGAGGGATTCTTTTTTTTTAATCTAACATTTTAAATAACGTTTATTTTTTTAATTTATGTAGCCTATAACCATCTACACACCCTGCCGATTTCAACGGTGTATCGGATGTGTAGATTGGCGCAGTGGTTGCCGAGTTTACCCGCCTCAAAGCCTGAAAGTTTCTGCTGTATCATAGTAGTATAGATTAAGGTGTACACTGGTAACTTCACTGGTGAATTTCAGTATGTTTCCATGCTTGAGCAGAATCATTTTTTAACCATGAGTTTTCAGAGAATATCTATATTTTTTTCAATGAAAAAAACAGAGATGTCATAGTTAGGCTAAGATTTCACTCTAACAAAACCAGTGAAATTCATCAGTTAAAGTTATCTGAGCTAAATTTAACTGACGTCCCCCGCAATGCACTGCTTATGACCTCACATATTACATCACTCATTACATAATCAGTGACATCACGGATGACATCACAATTTACAACACTAATGACATCATCGAGTGACTGTGTCCCGTAAACCTTTCATAAACTTAAATATATATACTGTGCTACTGCAAAAGTAAAATTACTAGTCTTTCTGTACCAATAATGAGTGATACTGTTTCTAACACATGTCATCGGACTGGATTTGTGGCTGTCTGTATCAGTGTGTGAGTGGGTGTGTGAGTGGTTGTAGGGGTTTGTGAGTGGCTGTATTGTTCTGTAAGTGGGTGTGTGAGTGGCTGTAAAGGTCTATGAGTAGATATGTGAGTGGCTGTATGGGTCTGTGAATCAGTTTTTGGGTGGTTTTCTGGGTGTGTGAGTGGCTGTGTGAGTGGGGAGAGGATGTAGCATTACGGCTAGAGCGGTCACCCTCGAAGCTGTAGAATCGGGTTCGAGTCTCGGCAACGATGCTCAACTTCCTGTGATTCCGGGCAAATCACGTACTCTCCCCATGCCTAACAAAAAGGAATGTATCCTTCTGTAACGAAACTGGTGCTATGTAAAGCGCTCTGATACACGATGTCTCTGGTCTAGTTCGTGCTACATAAAACCCTAAAAAAATAAGATTAAAAAAAGGGATTGTATGGGTGTGTGAGTGGTTGTATGGGTGTGTTGATGGGTGTTTGAGTGGTTGTGCAGGTGTGTAAGTAGGTGTGAGAGTGGTGTGAGAGTGGTTGTTTGGGTGTGTTAGTGAGTGTTGTGAGTGCTTGTATGGATTTGTGAGTGGTTTTGTTGGTATGTAAGTGGGTGTGTGAGTAGTTGTAGGGGTCTGCAAGTATGTATGTGAGTTGTATGGGTGTGTGAGTGGTTGTATGGATCTGTGAGTGGGTGTGAAAGTGGGTGTGTGAGAGAGTGGTTGTATGGGTGTGTGAGTGGTTCTGTGGATGATGTGGTTTGAGATGTCATCAGTGATGTCACCGACCATGTAATGAGGGTTGTAATATGTGAGGTCAAAAGCAGGTCATTGCGGGGGGAGTAAGTTATAGTTAGCTCGGGTAACTATAACTGCCGAATTTCACTGGTTTTGTACAAGTGAAATCCGAGCCAAACTATAACGTCTCTGTAACCTTTGTTTTTGTTCAGTGAATTTCTGAATGTTTTTTTCTTTATTTCTTAACTTTAACATTCCTGTAACTTTTGTTTTTTAGTGAATTTCTATGTTTTTTTTATGTTATTGCCTAACTATAGCGTCCCTGTAACCTTTGTTTTTTTGTGAATTCCTACTTTTTTAAATGGTATTCCCTAACCATAATGTCCCTGTAACCTTTGCTTTTTTTAGTGAATTTCTAAGGTTTTTTACTTTTTATTTCCTCATTGTAACCTGTAACCTTTGAGAGTAAGTGTGTGAATGGCTGTATAGGTTGGTGAGTGGATGTGTGAGAGGCTGTATGGGTCTGTGAGTGGGTGTGTGAGTGATTTTGTAGGTGTGTGAGTGGCTGTATGGGACTGTGAGTGGGGGTGTGAGTAGTTTTATGGGTCTATGAGTGGGTATGTGAGTGGGAGTGGGAGTAGGTTTCTGGATTTGTGACTGGATGTGTGAGTGGCTATATAGGTCTGTGATTGGATGTGTCAGTGGTTATGTGGGTATGTCTGTGGGTGTATGAGTGGCGGTATGGGTCTGTGAGTGGGTGTGTGAGTGGCTGTATTGGTGTGTGTGTGTGTGTGAGTGGCTGTGCCAGTCTATGTGTCAATGTTTACCAAACTGAAGTACTTTCTACTGCGTAATGAATACGTGCTATCTCGTTGGGTAATCACTGGTGCAATGTCTACTACACCACAGCTGTGTAATGGACCATGAGGAAATGTCTCCAGTGACATTGCGCACATGTCATTTCGGCAGTGTGATTGTTCCCCTAGTGTCTTGAGCCACAAATCTTTGATAATATGAATCCTTGTCTAGAGAACAGGATGAGACTACAAAGAGGGGAATCTTCACCAAACACTAAAAGTACTTACTCCTAACTGTATGAATTAAGTGCTTCTTTGTTTGTTGGAGATGTCCTTACAATTCCTCTATATTAAGAATGCATCACCAAAATTGGCTGGAAACACGCTTGTAAACCTTTTGGTAAGCTGTCAATCAACGTGGGAAAAGGTGGGAAGACCTTTGCATATTACTAAGGAAAACAGGGCGAGGCCAAATGTGTGGAGCTTGCTGATGATTTTGGGCATTTGCATATAAAAATAAAAGAGAGTGCCATGGACCCCTTTCTCCAGGGGCAGCAGGCCTGATCGGCCCCCATCCCCGGGCCAATTTTAGCCCCAGGGACCCCATCCCCTGGGGCCCAGCCTCTTGATCCTGGGAACCCTGGAGACCACCCAGGGCACCCAGCTTGACGTGCTGGGGACCATGGGGGGCCTCAATGCCCCCGCTGTCTCTCCCTACCTCCAGCATTGCTGCCACATCTAGGAAGTATCCAAAATGTTCAGCTCTCTGCATGTGAGAGCAAATATTTCATCTGTTTTCCTGCTTCGCTTAACAGCCCAAATGGGCCATGTTAGTGCAGAAATGTAATATTATAATTTGATGAGGGGAGTCACTGTAGGGAAACCTCAGTGGTTGCGCACTTATGTGCACCATCTGATAGTACACTGGGGCCCAAGTGGGGCGTAGATTATATTGAATCAGCTTCACTATATTTTCACATATATATATATGTGTGTGTATATATATATATATATATATTCATGCTCCCAAACGCCCACTCGGCAGGTTCGCACACAAGCAGCAGCCACAGTTCCAACGGGTAAAGGACCTCCAAGCGCACCGACAACTGTAGCTTCCCTGTCATGGATAAAAGCCTGACGCGTTTCTGAGCCGTGTTGCTCGTCTTCAGAGGCTCGACCTGGGATAGCGTTCAAGGGATACGCCCACACTAAATAAGCATAATTAACCTCTCTCAGATGGGCGTACTCGAATGAGCAGAATGCTGATGGCTTGTGGGTAATGTAGTTCATATCCCTATACCTTAGGGCACAGTTTCGCATTTAAAGCCCGCAGATGAGCCTCGGTGAACAGGAAGTCCATTGATCCCTTGCTTCTGCTTCACATGATGGTTTCAGTGTATCAAAGCCCGTGGCCCCCGAGTATGGGGTGGTGCGAACCTCGCTGCTGGACTGCCGCGTGTAAATTCATGCTCCCAAACGCCCACTCGGCAGGTTCGCACACAAGCAGCAGCCACAGTTCCAACGGGTAAAGGACCTCCAAGCGCACCGACAACTGGAGCTTCCCTGTCATGGATAAAAGCCTGACGCGTTTCTGAGCCGTGTTGCTCGTCTTCAGAGGCTCGACCTGGGAAACCGTTCAAGGGATACGCCTACACTAAATAAGCATAATTAACCGCCTTCAGATGGGCGTACTCGAATGAGCAGAACGCTGATGGCTTGTGGGTAATGTAGTTCATATCCCTATAACTTAGGGCACAGTTTCGCATTTAAAGCCCGCAGATGGGTCTCGGTGAACAGGAAGTCCATTGATCCCTTGCTTCTGCTTCACATGATGGTTTCAGTGTATCAAAGCCCGTGACCCCCGAGTATGGGGTGGTGTGAACCTCGCGGCTGGACTGCCGCGTGTAAATTCATGCTCCCAAACGCCCACTCGGCAGGTTCGCACACAAGCAGCAGCCACAGTTCCAACGGGAAAAGGACCTCCAAGCGCACCGACAACTGTAGCTTCCCTGTCATGGATAAAAGCCTGACGCGTTTCTGAGCCGTGTTGCTTGTCTTCAGAGGCTCGACCTGGGAAAGCGTTCAAGGGATACGCCCACACTAAATAAGCATAATTAACCGCCCTCAGATGGGCGTACTCGAATGAGCAGAACGCTGATGGCTTGTGGGTAATGTAGTTCATATCCCTATACCTTAGGGCACAGTTTCGCATTTAAAGCCCGCAGATGGGCCTCGGTGAACAGGAAGTCCATTGATCCCTTGCTTCTGCTTCACATGATGGTTTCAGTGTATCAAAGCCTGTGACCCCCGAGTATGGGGTGGTGCGAACCTCGCGGCTGGACTGCCGCGTGTAAATTCATGCTCCCAAACGCCCACTCGGCAAGTTCACACACAAGCAGCAGCCACAGTTCCAACGGGTAAAGGACCTCCAAGCGCACCGACAACTGTAGCTTCCCTGTCATGGATAAAAGCCTGACGCGTTTCTGAGCCGTGTTGCTCGTCTTCAGAGGCTCGACCTGGGAAAGCGTTCAAGGGATACGCCCACACTAAATAGGCATAATTAACCGCCCTCAGATGGGCGTACTTGAATGAGCAGAACGCTGATGGCTTGTGGGTAATGTAGTTCATATCCCTATACCTTAGGGCACAGTTTCACTTTTAAAGCCCGCAGATGGGCCTCGGTGAACAGGAAGTCCATTGATCCCTTGCTTCTGCTTCACATGATGGTTTCAGTGTATCAAAGCCCGTGACCCCCGAGTATGGGGTGGTGCGAACCTCGCGACTGGACTGCCGCGTGTAAATTCATGCTCCCAAATGCCCACTCGGCAGGTTCGCACACAAGCAGCAGCCACAGTTCCAACGGGTAAAGGACCTCCAAGCGCACCGACAACTGTAGCTTCCCTGTCATGGATAAAAGTCTGATGCGTTTCTGAGCCGTGTTGCTCGTCTTCAGAGGCTCGACCTGGGAAAGCGTTCAAGGGATACGCCCACACTAAATAAGCATAATTAACCGCCCTCAGATGGGCGTACTCGAATGAGCAGAATGCTGATGGTTTGTGGGTAATGTAGTTCATATCCCTATACCTTAGGGCACAGTTTCGCATTTAAAGCCCGCAGATGGGCCTCGGTGAACAGGAAGTCCATTGATCCCTTGCTTCTGCTTCACATGATGGTTTCAGTGTATCAAAGCCCGTGACCCCCGAGTATGGGGTGGTGCGAACCTCGCGGCTGGACTGCCGCGTGTAAATTCATGCTCCCAAACGCCCACTCGGCAGGTTCGCATACAAGCAGCAGCCACAGTTCCAACGGGTAAAGGACCTCCAAGCGCACCGACATCTGGAGCTTCCTTGTCATGGATAAAAGCCTGACGCGTTTCTGAGCCGTGTTGCTCGTCTACAGAGGCTCGACCTGGGAAAGCGTTCAAGGGATACGCCCACACTAAATAAGCATAATTAACCGCCCTCAGATGGGTGTACTCGAATGAGCAGAACGCTGATGGCTTGTGGGTAATGTAGTTCATATCCCTATACCTTAGGGCACAGTTTTGCATTTAAAGCCCGCAGATGGGCCTCGGTGAACAGGAAGTCCACTGATCCCTTGCTTCTGCTTCACATGATGGTTTCAGTGTATCAAAGCCCGTGACCCCCGAGTATGGGGTGGTGTGAACATCGCGGCTGGACTGCCGCGTGTAAATTCATGCTCCCAAACGCCCACTCGGCAGGTTCGCACACAAGCAGCAGCCACAGTTCCAACGGGTAAAGGACCTCCAAGCGCCCCGACAACTGTAGCTTCCCTGTCATGGATAAAAGCCTGACGCGTTTCTGAGCCGTGTTGCTTGTCTTCAGAGGCTCGACCTGGGAAAGCGTTCAAGGGATACGCCCACACTAAATAAGCATAATTAACCGCCCTCAGATGGGCGTACTCGAATGAGCAGAACGCTGATGGCGTGTGGGTAATGTAGTTCATATCCCTATACCTTAGGGCACAGTTTCGCATTTAAAGCCCGCAGATGGGCCTCGGTGAACAGGAAGTCCACTGATCACTTGCTTCTGCTTCACATGATGGTTTCAGTGTATCAAAGCCCGTGACCCCCGAGTATGGGGTGGTGTGAACGTCGCGGCTGGACTGCCGCGTGTAAATTCATGCTCCCAAATGCCCACTCGGCAGGTTCGCACACAAGCAGCAGCCACAGTTCCAACGGGTAAAGGACCTCCAAGCGCCCCGACAACTGTAGCTTCCCTGTCATGGATAAAAGCCTCACGCGTTTCTGAGCCGTGTTGCTTGTCTTCAGAGGCTCGACCTGGGAAAGCGTTCAAGGGATACGCCCACACTAAATAAGCATAATTAACCGCCCTCAGATGGGCGTACTCGAAAGAGCAGAACGCTGATGGCTTGTGGGTAATGTAGTTCATATCCCTATACCTTAGGGCACAGTTTCACTTTTAAAGCCCGCAGATGGGCCTCGGTGAACAGGAAGTCCATTGATCCCTTGCTTCTGCTTCACATGATGGTTTCAGTGTATCAAAGCCCGTGACCCCCGAGTATGGGGTGGTGCGAACCTTGCTGTCCGTTGCAGAGAATAAATAATTACTCACGGAATCTAAGGGTCTCCTGTTTCTTGGAGGTGCCGCGGCGAAATCGAGTCTGCTGCACTCGGCATTTGAAACTGTTGTGGATATATATATATATATATATTGTATAGATATAATATATATATATATAATAAATATAATATATATATATATATAATATATATATATATGTGTGTGTATATATATATATATATATATATATATATATATATATATATATATATATATATATATATATATATTCACTGAAAAAACCATAGGTTATAGACCATATATAGTTAGGAATTAGCATTTAAAAAACCTTATTTTACTCACACAAAACCATTGAAATTCCATATATAGTTAGTTGCACTAACTATATATCGCGCACCCGCAATCCACTGCTGATCATGTCACATATTACATCATTCATGACATGGTCAGTGACATCACTGATGACATCACTGATGACATCTCAAATGACATCACTGATGACATCACTGATGACAACATCCAGTGACTGTATTTTTCTGTAAAGTTAAAATATGTCTTGAGTGGATGTATAAGTGTCTGGATGAAGGATTTAGTAGGTGCATGACTGACTGTATGAGTGAGTGATTAAATGTGTCTCACTGAATGCATGGGTTAGTGACTAAACTGTCTTAATTTGTGCATCATTATGTCTGTTGTTCTGTAAACTGCTGCATGTGTTGATCATTAGCTATACGAGAGGCTATATGTGTTATTAATTGGTTGCCCAAGTATTTCTATGGGAGATTGAGTTTGTGTGGGGGTGGCTGGAAGGTGTGAGACTCTATGCATAGATGTGTGAGCAGTTTATTCACTAGGTGTATGAGTTCAAGAGTGCATGTGGAAACAGCTACATGGGCAGTTGACTGTGTGCATGAGTGTATTGATGAGTGAATGGATATCTCAATGCTACATGTCATAGTAAGTACATATGTAAAACACAGTACATGTGAGAGTTGGCATATATAAATAACTGTGCATGAGAGCCACTGAATGAGTGAGTGGTTGTATCGATCATTGTGAACTTGTATCAGGGATTGTATAAGAGAGTAAATATGTGTTAGTATATGTTTCAATAAGTAAGGTGTGTTTAACTGTATAGTTGAAGAAATGGAGGTGAGATTGTTTCTTTGCATGACTGACTGGGTGTGTGAGTAACTCCATGGATGAGTGGCAGTGTGTGAGTGTCTGTATACACTGAGTGTATCTAAGGTTATATTAGAGTCTGAAGAGGTTTATCGTATTAGCACAAGAATGATGTCAAATGAGATGTCATCAGTGATGTCATCAGTGATGTCATTTGAGATGTCATCAGTGATGTCATCAGTGATGTCACTGACCATGTCATGAATGATGTAATATGTGACATGATCAGCAGTGGATTGCGGGTGCGCGATATATAGTTAGTGCAACTAACTATATATGGAATTTCAATGGTTTTGTGTGAGTAAAATAAGGTTTTTTAAATGCTAATTCCTAACTATATATGGTCTATAACCTATGGTTTTTTCAGTGAATTTTCAAGGTTTTGTAAATGCTAATTCCTAACTATATATGGTCTATAACCTATGGTTTTTTCAGTGAATTTTCAAGGTTTTGTAAATGCTAATTCCTAACTATATATGGTCCATAACCTATGGTTTTTTCTGTGAATTTCATTGGTTTTTTAACAGCTAATATCTGTAGCTGTAAAATGTATTCTTCTTTAAATCCAAAAATATATTTTATATGTTTATGAATAATTTTTTTTTTAAATATTTTTTTTTCTTCGTTCCCGCTTCGCAAATCGGGAAGCTTCCCGTTAGCTGACCTTGATGCCGCGAAATAGACCGCGAGCCGGTAAACGTTTCTTTACCGCAAGTGCCGCGTTACAAAACAACATCGTGACGCCTCCCGTCCGCATGACGTTTCACGTTGTCGCGTGATACGTCATATGACGTACTACGTTAGCGAACTGGTACGCGAAGCGAGTCGCAAAGCGCAGGTTTCTGGAAGCAAACCGGGAGGCCCTGCAAAGCGCTTAACGTAAACACAGCAAGTCATGTGACTTGGTAATAACACTTTTCATTGGTTCATTTCACTTTTGGTTTCCTAATGATGTAAGACTAGGTCATATAATCTAAAATGAACACTTTTGATTGGTTGAGAACTCTTGTTTTTCCCAAATGATGAAAATCCCTCCTTCTTTCCTCACTCTGACTTTCATCATTGTGAGAGAAAGACCCTTTGTGATCACTGAGCAATGGCTTCTTTAGTAGCTTCAGCTGGTGCTTCCCCACCACCTCCACCACATCCAAGGAAGAGTGGACCACCTGCTCAAGTTATAATTCAACAAGAAGAAGAAGAAGAGGAACAGGAGGACGAGCACGAAGAGAGGCAGTTTTTGCCTGAGCAGCCCAGGACGTCTCACCGGAAAGAAAACTTCATTTGGCAATTTTTTAAAATTCCCAAAGGTCAGAAAAAAGTAAATGCAAGATACGTAACTTGCCTTATATGTCAAGATAGACTGTCCAGAGGGACCGACAAAAAATACAGTTTCGGAAACTACACAATGCATCGCCATATGACTAGGTGGCATCCTAACAACTACAGTGCTGCACAGTTTCGGAACGACCTAGATAATCTCCCTATTATGGCCAGAAGATCTGTTGTACCGGAAGTAACGGGACCAGAGGGCAGGGAGATGGTGCCAAATATACAAATAAGATTTGGTGAAGTAAAACACACCTGCGTATTTTGCGATGGATTCATTTCCTACGGAGAAAGAAGCATCACTCTGATCAACAGAGCTATTGACTATCATATGCAAGTTTGTCCGAAACGCCCAAAATAATAAATACTTCTTTTTTTTGTTTTGTTGCTCCTGTTGAGCCCTTTACAATGAATCGTTTTCATTGCCCCCTCCAAGAAAAACCCAAAAAAATATAAAACTGTTCCGAAAAACTCAAAAACAGTAAAAAAATGTTCAGAAAAATAAAAATAAAAGTTCTTTTCAGAACTACCTCCCCGTTATTAAAAAATTGGTACAATATTTGGAACTGTGCCAACCTCTATTTCTCTTAGTTCGCTTCCTAGTTCGCTCGCCGGTACGCGAACTGTAAGCGAACCAAAAACAGTAAGTATTAGGGAGGGAAAAACACACTTATGTTAAAATAAAGACAGCTATAGGGGAGTAAACTAGAGATACTATTACCCGTAATCCACTGCTGATGATGTCACATATTACATCATTCATGACATGCTCAGTGACATCATCAGCAGAGGATTGCGGGTTTTTTGACAACATGCCTTATCCACGGTTTAATAACGCTGCCTTTTGCTTTATATAAGTTTTCAAATTGTATGAAATATATACCAATAGGTCGTTATGAACCTTTAGGTAGTGCTTTTCTTCATGAGGTCTGGTCGCTTCCATACACATACAGATGTTTCAAAGATGATCAAGAAGTTTATCTGAATGGAGAGGAATGCACTGAGACGCCAGATCATTCACTAATGTGTAGGCACATACAGTTACACGGTTCATGCAACAAACACCGACCAAATATGGCTTGCGTGTTGCAAGGCACGCCAGTTCCTGCTATCATCCCCACGTTCAAGTTGTTGGAAAATGGTAGTTATTTGATGCTCAATAATGAAGATTGTTCTGAGTTAATTAAAAGTATTCCTTTTATCGTAACAGTAAGTGAACGGGTTATTTGCTGCAGAAATGTTCTATTTCCTCCCACACATGAACATAGGGAGTTTTCAATCTGGCCACAAATACCAACCTTGGGACACGTTTCAACGGCATGGCAAGAATAAGAGCTCTTTTGTCTCAGAGAGAGGTGGCCTTGAGTTCGGCCCGTGAAACTTTCGTACTTCACATAGCGAACACCCGTACAGAGGTGCACACCCTTTTCAATTAAGATTTGCCTTTCAATTTCAGCAACATGTTTCCGACTATCTTTAACGCATCCTCCACAAAGTCCCTGGCGCACTTTTTTAAAGTTGTTACCAGTGGTCTCGTGACTTCATTTGAGAAAATCTTTGGAGTCATCCCTGCTTCCTTTCATTGTATTTTCTGCACTCTGGTTCGTGGATTGGCATTTTTACTTGCATTACCAGCGGACGCTCTTGTGCTTTTTTACATTTTTAAATATGGATGACCCTCCTATGCAACCTCCGACCCTGCAGCTGCTGACACTGTTCCGCAATCGCATGCTAGAATATTATGGCACAATGCCGTTGGCGATATTAAGCACGGCATATGGATTATCTTTTCGGTTCTCCTACTTCACCTGTGTCCAGCCTGTATTTCACTGCCTGACCTGTGATTTCGATTGGGCCATTGATTTGTGTCTCTGCGGACCGGTCTCTCCTGACGTCGACTTTAATCAGCTGATGACTCCTATCATTACTCACGAGTTGGTTTGTCCTGGCGAAAGGATTATGGCTGTGGCATTGATGCATGGACTACTTGGTCCCTGGAATTTACTGGCGGCAGCACAGTCTTTCTTGGAACAGAGCTTTCTTGAAAACCCACCGAGCTGTCCTCTGATGGTGATAGAGGATCCGGTGCTGGGAGAGCACGTATGTTCTTTTCCGCTTTTAAATTGGATGGCTGAACTGTTTTCGGATGAAGACGGTGACTTCCTATTGGAGGCTGTTGCAGCTTATTTTGCATACACAGTTATGTCATAGACCTTTTTCATGTTTGATATGCTGAGTACTAGCATTTCATTGACAATTCATTGACTTATTTGTCAAGTTTTTATTATTTACCTTGCCTATTGGCTTAAGACTCGATAAAGTACTTGGCTGTTTTATTTTTCTTTAGCATTAAATTTTCCTAGTTTTTAATGCTTTACCTTGCGGACCGTCCACATATAAACTTGCAATCTGCTCTCATGAGATGGCACTTCTATTATCTTATTCAGTTCGTTTCCGGATCATGAGGAGGTGTCATCTAGGTCCTGGATATCTTTACACCGTGTTAAGTTAGCATGGGCTCATTACCGGTTTAAACGCCATTTTTCCTTTTTTGCAACTTCTGCACACGACACTTAGTTGTTGCTTTAGCTTTCCACCTAGTAGTTCATCGTGGTTTACATGAGAATAATATGTTATTGGTCTACTATCTGCTTTACTTGTTAAACTATATCTGTACAGCGAGTGCTAAAGTTTCAAGAACAACACGATACAGAATTGTTATGAGGTCTGATCTCCACGACTTCATACTCATAACATAAGTGCAACTTCTGCCAATTCTGGGCATGAGGCGGGTTTTATATTGCTTTGCCGAACACACATACACAACAGTTGATGCGGTTCACATGAAGAGAGAGCTGGTGTATGCTGATGTGATTCCTTCAAATCTAAGACACTAAAGTATGGGCACGCCCTAAACCAACACAAAGAGACCTTCTTAGCAAATAATATAATATGTGTATTAGGGAGGGTGAGATATAAGCAGCCGCGGGCCGTGGAGGGAGTTACGATGGGGCAGGGAGGCGGGGAGGGGGAGAAGCAGGGTGGAGCCCTCTCTACCTTGCCCCTCCCCCTCCCCGCCTCCCTGCCCCACCGTAACTCCCTCCACGGCCCGCGGCTGCTTATAAGTGTTGCTAACTCTTATTCATTTACAGCATGTTAACATACTGTCACCATTCGCTTTTTATGTACTAGTAACTATGCTGGTAATTTTGCTACTGATAATATGTGTACTTGTATTCTCCACCCTGCTTCTCCCCCTCCCCGCCTCCCTGCCTCACCGTAACTCCCTCCACGGCCCGCGGCTGCTTATAAGTGTTGCTAACTCTTATTCATTTACAGCATGTTAACATACTATCACCATTCACTTTTTATGTACTAGTAACTATGCTGGTAATTTTGCTACTGATAATATGTGTACTTTTATTATCTAAGGTACTACGCCTGAGAAGACGGCATTAGTAAATGAACATTTCAAATACACATCTGTTCTTCTTAACTCCATGTTCTGGTTTCTAAGAAATCTATAACGACTGACTGTTCATGAGTTCCACGTATCCTGAGGTACTATAAGTTCATATTCTGGATTGTCTAAACATTGAGAGTTTGTTATATCCAATGTGACACTGTACCTAGCTTGCTAAGGAGTTTTTGATTACTAACGTGAGTTTTGGGACACCCTAATTCGCCGAGGTTCCAATCCTCTGTCCACAGTTCTGTGTGAAAACAGAAACCCTGCGACAGGGGCACCCCCGACCCTTGCTGGAGCTTCATCACACTTGCGATACAACTCCAGCAATGCATTCGCCGAGGTTCCAATCCTCTGTCCACAGTTCTGTGTGAGAACAGAAACCCTGCGACAGGGGCACCCCCGACCCTTGCTGGAGCTTCATCACACTTGCGATACAACTCCAGCAATGCGCCACCTTTACGGCACAGATACATCACGCATCTGTGCTGTTTTTGCCCCATGATGCGCCGCATTGTAAATGCAGCACACCATAGGTGACGGAACAGCGGCACAGAATGACTAACACATCCCTGGTGATGCGCCAGTCATCATAAATGTATCCCTATGCTTCTTATCTTGTTAGAGATGAACCGCCATATATATCATCAAAGTTTTTTGCATTTCCTAAATAGCGAACTTTAAGGAATAAATAGCGATTCTTTACCATTCCTAGTTTGCGATGAGCTATTTGCTAATTAGCCGAATGTAGCCCAATGAAGCCCAATGTAGCCCAATGTAGCCCAAAGATGGCCGCCAGACACACAAAAAAACAAATGTAGCCCAAATATCAGCCAGATGTAGCCCAACTATAGCCCAGTGACAGAATGACCAATCAGCTTCGCAAACCTCCGTTACGCGAAGCGGAGCGCTGTTACAGATATATATCTTTTTTTGAACGTTAATTTCTCAAAATCCACTGGAGCACATATATTGAGACCTAGCAAAGGCACATCGGGCTACCAGTCCCTAATATTTTGCCAAGTTTCGTGCAAATCCATTCAGCCGTTCAATTATTATTATTATTATTATTTTTTGCCCCGCGGGGCCCTTTTAAAACCTCCACATCAAACCTAGGGGGTCAGCGAGGATCTACTATGCCCCCTTATAGTTATTTCCCCCTTTGTTTTGACCTCCTCTTGTCTCTCGATCCTACCGAGAGACAAGATGGCGGCCGCTACGGACTGTTTGGAATGTTGACAGACGCCGGAGAACCAATCAGCTTCGCTTCACAAAGCTCCGTTGCGCGAAAAGTCCGCGAACCAGAGCGCTGCCCGGTCCGCTGTTACAGATATATATCTTTTTTTAAACGTTAATTTCTCAAAATCCACTGGAGCACATATATTGAGACCTACAAAAGGCACATCGGGCTACCAGTCCCTACAATTTTGCCAAGTTTCGTGCAAATCCATTCAGCCGTTCGGGCTAAAAGTGAGGCCAACCGCCCTATGGAAAACTCAATGTTAAAAACACGTTTTGGGACCCCCCTTTTTTCTCGGCCCCCACTGGACGAACCCCCCCCCAAATTTTCAAGGGCTGCTCAGAAACAAAATGTGCCATTTTCCTGAAAATTTCAGCCAATTCCGTCCACAAACGCCAAAGTTATTAGACATAGAATTTTCAAAAAACCCATAGAGAAAAAATCCTAACTATATATACCTACTGGCGACCGCCAGTAGGTAATATATATATATATTCACTGAAAAAACCATAGGTTATAGACCATATATAGTTAGGAATTAGCATTTACAAAACCTTGAAAATTCACTGAAAAAACCATAGGTTATAGACCATATATAGTTAGGAATTAGCATTTACAAAACCTTATTTTACTCACACAAAACCATTGAAATTCCATATATAGTTAGTTGTACTAACTATATATCGCGCACCCGCAATCCACTGCTGATGATGTCACATATTACATCATTCATGACATGGTCAGTGACATCACTGATGACATCACTGATGACATCTCAAATGACATCACTGATGACATCACTGATGACATCTCAAATGACATCACTGATCACATCACTGATGACATCTCAAATGACATCACTGATCACATCACTGATGACATCATTCATGTGATAATACGATGAACCTCTTCAGACTCTAATATAACCTTAGATACACTCAGTGTAAACAGACACTCATAGACTGTCACTCATCCATGGAGTTACTCAGACACTTAGACAGTCATGCAAAGAATCAATCACACCTCCATTTCCTCAACTATACAGTTATACACACCTTACTTATTCGAACATATACTAAAACATATTTACTGACTTATACAATCCTGGATACAAGTTCACAATGATCCATACAGCCACTCACACATTCACTGGCTCTTATGCACAGTTATTTATATATGTCAACTCTCACATGTACTGTATTTTACATATGTACTTACTTTAACATGTAGCACTGAGATATCCATTCACTCACCAATACACTCATGCACACAGTCAACCGCCCATACAGCTGTTTCCACATGCACTTTTGAACCCATACATCTAGTCAATCAACTGCTCACACATCTATGCAAAGAGTCATACACCTCCCAGCCACCCACACACACACTCAGTCTCCCATACAAATGCTTGGGCAACCAATCAATAACCCATACAGTTAATCATATAGCTACTGATGAACACATGCAGCAGTTTACAGAACAACAGACATAATGATGCACAAATTAAGACAGTTTAGTCACTAACCCATGCACTCAGTGAGACACATTTAATCAGTCACTCATACAGTCAGTCATGCCCCTACTAAATCCTTCATCAAGACACTTATACATCCACTCATTCTTCAATATGTAAGACATATTTTAACTTTACAGAATTATACAGTCACTGAATGTAGTCATCAGTGATGTCATCAGTGATGTCATTTGAGATGTCATCAGTGATGTCATCAGTGATGTCATTTGAGATGTCATCAGTGATGTCATCAGTGATGTCACTGACCATGTCATGAATGATGTAATATGTGACATCATCAGCAGTGGATTGCGGGTGCGCGATATATAGTTAGTACAACTAACTATATATGGAATTTCAATGGTTTTGTGTGAGTAAAATAAGGTTTTGTAAATGCTAATTCCTAACTATATATGGTCTATAACCTATGGTTTTTTCAGTGAATTTTCAAGGTTTTGTAAATGCTAATTCCTAACTATATATGGTCTATAACCTATGGTTTTTTCAGTGAATTTCATTGGTTTTTTAATAGCAAATATCAAAACCTTTACAATGTATTCTTCTTTAAATCGAAAAATATTTTTTACATGTTTTTAATACAATTTTTTTTTTTTAATTATTTTTATTGTTTCGCTCCCGGTACGCGAACCGGTTAGCTTCCCGTTAGCTCAATTCGGAGCCGCGACCCGGTCCGCGAACCGGTAAACGTTCCGTTTGCGCAACTGTCGCGTTAGAAAACAACATCGTGACGCGTCGCGTCAGCATGACGTTTCGCGTTGTCGCGTGATACGTCATATGACGTGCTACGTTAGCGTACCCGGAAGCGAACCGGTATGCGAAGCGAGGCGCGAAGCGCAGCTTCCCGGAAGCGAACCGGGACGCGGCGCAAAGCGCGTAACGTAAACACAGCAGGTCATGTGACTTGGCAATAATACTTTTCATTGGTTCATTTCACTTTTGGTTTCCTAATGATGTAAGACTAGGTCATGTGATCTAAAATTAACACTTTTCATTGGTTTAGAACTATTGTTTTTCCCAAATGATGAAAACCCCTCCTTCTTTCCTCACTCTGACTTTCATCTTTGTGAGAGAAAGACCCTTTGTTACCAGTCAGTAATGGCTTCATTAGTAGCTTCAGCTGGTGCTTCACCACCACCTCCACCACATCCAAGGAAGAGAGGACCACCTGCTGAAGTTATAATTCAGCAAGAAGAGGAGGAAGAGGAAGAGGAGCAAGAGCAGGAAGAGAGGCAGTTTTTGCCTGAGGAGCCCAGGAGGTCTCACCGAAAAGAAAACTTCATTTGGCAATTTTTTAAATTTCCCAAAGGCCAGAAAAAAGTCAATGCAAGGTACGTAACTTGCCTTATATGTCAAGATAGACTGTCCAGAGGGACTGAGAAAAAATACAGTTACGGAAACTACACAATGCATCGCCATATGAGTAGGTGGCATCCGAATAACTACAGTGCTGCACAGTTACGTAACGAAGAAGATAATCCCCCTTCTATGGCCAGAAGATCTGTTGTACCAGAAGTGACGGGACCAGAGGGAAGGGAGATGGTGCCAAATATACAAATGAGATTTGGGGAAGTAAAACAAGTCTGCGTACTTTGCAATGTATTCATTTGCTACAGAGAAAGTAGCATCACTCTGATCAACAGAGCTATTGACAATCATCTTCAAGTTTGTCCGAAACGCCCCAAACAATAAATTCTTTTTTTTTTTGTTGCTCCTGTTGAGCCCTTTACAATGAATCGTTTTCGTTCCCCCCCCCAAAAAACAAAAAAATATATAAAACCGTTCAGAAAAATTCAAAAAAAGTAAAAAAATGTTCAGAAAAATAATAAAAAAAATATAAAACAACAAAAATAATTAAAAAAAAGTTCTTTTCAGAACTACCTCCCCGTTATAAAAAAATTGGTAGAATATTTGGAACTCTGCCAACCTCTATTTCTCTTGGTTCGCTGCCCGGTTCGCTCGCCGGTACGCGAACCGGGAGCGAACCCCAAAATTTTTTTTTTTAAAAAGAACAGTAAGTATAAGGGAAGGAAACAGACAGTTATGTTAAAAGAAAGACAGCTATAGGGGAGTAAACTAGGGATACTGTTACCCGCAATCCACTGCTGATGATGTCACATATTACATCATTCATGACATAGTCAGTGACATCATCAGCAGAGGATTGCGGGTAACAGTATCTCTAGTTTACTCCCTATAGCTGTCTTTCTTTTAACATAACTGTCTGTTTCCTTCCCTTATACGTGCTGTTCTTTTTTTAAAAAAAATGTTTTGATCAGTCAGAAACAGTGACAGTAATAGAGACAGAGTGAGTGACCAAGAGTGAAGAAGTATGAGAAGAGAGGGACTAAGAAAAATAGTGGAAGGAGTAGAGTAATTAAGTAATAGAGAAAGGAATGAGGGAAGTAGCAAAGGCAGGAAAGTGATGCTTAAAGAAATGAAGCAGTGGAACTAATACAAGTTAAATGTGATAGAAATATAACGAAAAGAGTACAAAACATTTACCTTATAATTGTCGTTAAGTTAGTCATTTGTTATTTTTATACTTTCAATCTGTGAAAGAGAGAACAAACATTTGAAAAATATTAAAACATGTTTTTAATAAATTAGAACAGACAAGGGAAAAGATTGAAGGACAAACAGTTTTTCAACAACTTTGACACTTACAGAAGCCTCTGCTTCTCCATGCCCCTACACAGTCCTAAAAATATACATTTTAAACTAACAGTATCTTGATGCAGATGAAGTGAGTCCTATCTTGCAACATGGTGCATCTTTTGCATCACTGCTGCATCGGTTTCATGTGGCATTGTTTTTTTACAGCATGACACATCTGCCTAGATGCATCATTTTGTAATTTTGTCGCCTCATAGCAAATCTTTTCAACCGCCACTGCGTCACAAAAGTGATGCACAGTGGCGCAAAAGAGACATACACCTATCATAAATCTGTCCCTAACATGTTAAATGATTGATTCAGGATGACAATAAGGTGTGGCCTATCCAGAGGTTTGTTTAAGGTGAGGCCTACTCAGGGTTGCAGATTAAATGGAGATGGGGCATACCTAAGCCTTGCTGGAGCTGCATGGCACTTGCGATGCAGCTCTAGTAATGCGCCACCTTTACGGCACAGATGCGTCACGCATCTGTGCTGTTTTTGCCCCATGGTGCGCCGCATTGTAAATGCAGCGCACCATGGGTGGCGGAACAGCGGCGCAGGATGACTGGCACATCCCTGGGGATGCACCAGTCATCATAAATCTATCCCTAAGCTTCTTATCTTGTTGGAGATGAAGTCAGGCCTGTCTTGCAACATGGTGCATCTTTTGCATCACTGCTGCATCGGTTTCATGTAGCACGGGTTTTTTACAGCATGACACATCTGCCTAGATGCATCAATTTGTAATTTTGTCGCCTCATAGCAAATCTTTTGCACCGCTGCTGCATCACAAAAGTGACGCACAGCGGCGCAAAAGAGGCACACACCTATCATAAATCTGTCCCTAACATTTGAAATGATTGATTCAGGATGACGATAAGGTGTGGCCTCTCCAGAGGTTTGTTTAAGGTGAGGCCTACTCAAGATTGCATATCAAATTTATGCTTGTTGAAGAATACAGAGGAGATAATACATGTGAAGGCCTACCAATGAAGTAAGTCATGTCCACTTCACTCTTGAACAAAGGCCAGACCTCTTCTGTGTCCGTGGACAGACCTAAACTTCATCTGCACAATGTCATTCGTAAACTTAGGAAACACAGGTGATGTAATTGAAAAATGTGGAATTCTTTTCCTCATTTCACAATCACATCACCTGTGTTGCCTTTGCTTAGGTATCTCATAGTGCAGATGTAGTGCAGCATATTAAACAGTACCCAGAAGTGCAGCACTGCATGCAACAACTTTGACACTTACAAAAGCTTCAGCTTCTGCATGCCCCCTACACACTGCTAATTATATACATTTTAAACTGATGGTATCTTGCTGGAGATGAACTGAAACCTATCTTGCAACATGGTGCATCTTTTACACAAAAGTGACCCACAACGGAGCAAAAGAGGCGCACGGCCACCATAAATCTGACCCTAACATTTTAAATGATTGTTTCAAGATGCCGATAAGGTGTGGTCTATCCAGAGGTTTGTTTGAGGTAAGTCCTACTCAGGGTTGCAGATGAAATTTAGGTTTGTTGAAGAATACAGAGGACATAATACATGTGCAGACCTACCAACGAAGTGAGTCATGTCCACTGCACTCTTGAACAAATGTCAGACCTCCTCTGTCTCCTGGAACAGGCCTAAACCTCATCTACACAATGTGATGTGTAATATTTGGAAACACAGGTAATATAATTGAAAAACGTGCAATTTTTTTTGCTCATTCCACAATCATATCACCTGTGTTTCCTTTGCTTAAGTATCTCATTGTGAGAATGTAGTCTATCATATGAAAGACTACGTAGAATGTGAGCACTGTATGCAACAACTTTGACACTTACAGAAGCCTCTCCTTCTCCATGCCTCCTACACAGTTCTAAATGTACATCATAAATGCAAACAGTACAGAATTAATTATACATGTTAAATGGTTTATTTTTGGTGTTCTCAGAATGTATCAAATTTCACTAAAAACAGTGACTTGAAGGTATTCATCATATAACAGCGGGGAAAAAAACCACAATCAAAATGATTGTGTTTAAAAAACCCATACAACATAAATCAGAATTCAGAACTCCTTAAAGTTAACTTACTTTCCATGACGTCGAAGGATGTCCTATGAACAGCTTACACTCTGTTGTGCTGTTATTACTTTCAGCCTGCCACTTTCTGAAAGAAAACCTCCATCGTTTTGAAAAATATGTTACATACAATAAATAACTTCTTGCTCTCTACCACACGTTTCCACAAGGCCAAATCGTGTAAGAGCCATTTATAACTCTTGGATTTCTTGTAAGCCAATCCCGTCATTTGGCATTTCCGCAACTTTCAGAATTAAAATGTTGAAGATCATTTTCACAATCCTGGACTAGTAATATCTTCCCCTTCTTGCTCAGTCATGTTCTACATTTCCTATGACACTGATACTGCTTACTATGAAGCAGACTTATACTATCTCTATGACTACTACAATTATTTACTTCTCTACATCACTTTTAATCACAAACCAATATAAAACAGTAGACAGCATTGCAGACTTACATTCCCTCTACTCCATGTTTTGATTGGCTGCTTCAATTTGCTTATAAAAAGAAACAGTTTTTCTGAACTCATTCAAAGTGCAGTTATTTCTCCATGACGTCCAGTGTTATGGTAAGAAGTTATGTCTCTGTACTACACTTATCCTCAAGGCCAAATCGTGTAGGAGCCATTAGAACTTCTTGAAATTCCTCAGAGCACATCCCGAGATTCTTTCACTAAAATTTTGGTTTTAAAAACACCAGGTAAGAGTTTTTAAGGTCATACGGCAATTTTTTTGTGAAAATTAAAACAGAATCATTGCAGAATGACCAGCCATTTCTAGACTTTAAATAAGCTGTGTAATGTCCTGATGTTATTGAAGGACCGTCATGATATATAATTGCTGCAGTTACAAAAGTCCTTCCTGATATTGACAACTGTGAAGCCACAAAATTTTTAATTAAAGTTGTCAATTTTGTTCCATCAGGCCTACATCGTTGGAACATTAAAATGACATACTGGCCATATGTTCGTTTAAATAATGTGGACATCATTTCAGATTTACATTGGCTACACTCCATGTTTTGATCAGCTGCTTTTACTAGCTTATTAAAGGAGACTGATTTACTGTCTGGCAAAGTTAAATATATAAATCTTTCTGAGTCTACACTAGTAGTACTTGATACCCTACAGTTCTCGCAGTCATGCTGCCATTGATAAGAAAGCCCAAACAGCTGATCTACATCTACACCTTCAGCATGCAATACATCAAGCATATACATTAAAAACTCCTGACAATCTTGCTGAATATTTTGAGAGAATTGTGTTTGGCCTGAACATCTGTCTAACAGATTTCGAATTTCAGACACACTTTCTATGTTTGTTCTATCAGTGCTACATTTTTCTAAGACAGAATTTAACAAACTGCAAAATCTTTGATCAGAATTGACCACAATCTCTTCTTTTACATTTTCTAGAGAAAACAAAACATTAACCACTACATTAGCATAGCAGTTGACACCAGAACTGTTTTCAAATTGAAAACCAACAACATCTTCAACAGAATCCTTTTTGTTTCTGCTTATAATTTCAGGTTCATCGACTTTTCGTCTTTTTGCTACAACCTCCCCAGTATTGGTCACATTTCTTCGTTTCCGGCCTACCACACGTTTCTCAAACAAAGGATATTGAGGCAAATGTGGCGCATACTCTCTTCTTAACCTATTGTATTCCTTAACACAATCTAGATCCGCACAAATGTTTGTGACATCACACTCAATCAAGTACAATCCCGATAAAGTTCTAACTCGTGACAATGCCACATATGCCATACCCTCCTTGAACACAGAACTGCCAATATTCACCAATGCACTGTCTACTCTTAAACCGTGTGATTTATGGATTGTCACCGCATATGCCAAGCAAACAGGAAACTGCTTACGGCGAACATATAAGTCTTTTACAAGCAAAAATCTAGCAGAACAACGACCAATTAGCTGTACTTCCTCAATGCCATCAAATTAAATTTTTAAAAATTCAATTCCATCTCTATTTCTGTATTTTACAAAATCAACAACATTACCCATTGATCCATTTACCAGACCTCTTACAACATGTAAATTCCTTCTTAAAATTATACGGCAGTTCAAGCACACATTCAGAGTCTTTTCAAAACCTGCAGTTTTAGATATACTCTTCTCTAATGAATCCAATTTTGTTTTCAGATTCTCAGACAAAATAATTGTTGATCCCATATGCTCTACTCTGTCAATAGCTTCCAGTTTCACAATCTCTTGCTTTTCTAAATGCAACATTTTGTTGTTGAATTTGGCACATTCTGCAAGAGTTGGCATCAAACATATTCCAGATTTCTTTCTTTCTGAAAAATATTCTCAGGCACAACATCTTGTTCTGGATATAAATTTGACAGTAATCGTGCATGTAAAGCTTCTTTCCCATGCTCGGTCACTTTTCCAATTCTAACATCTTGTAGAATAGTCTTGTAAACTTCATCCTTCGCCTGACGCATATTTTCATGCAGTTCAGCATAATTGAAGTTTAACCATATATTGACGTTGCCAATGCTCCCTAGGCACTTCCTGGTATCTTCATGCGTGAGCATTTTGAACACAGGTTGCCCTTTCACTGGTGTCAGCTGCAGAAGATCTCCGAAAACAATGATGTGTTTGCCACCAAATAACACATCATACTCTGTTTTGAGAACTTCTTGCATTCTCAAATGCACAAAGGCAAGCATGACATTGGAAACCATGCTTACTTCGTCAATGATAAGAAGTTTCATTTTCCTCAAGATTCTTGAAACTTCACAACAAGCATCTCCAGATAGCTTGTGATATTGTAATTTGTTGTCATGCTCCACTGGCAGCATCAGTAAACGATGTAAAGTAATCCCTTTAATGTTATGTGCTGCCAGTCCAGTTGGAGCGGTGACAACACAAGACAGCGATGACTCAGTCCTTTCCTGCAAATAACATGAAATTGCTTTAATGAGGAAACTTTTTCCAGTTCCCGCTTCTCCACTCACGTACAGTCGGACAGGCTTCAACGACGTACATGAGCACTCTTTCTTCTCATGACTTAATCCATGATCAATTTGCATGGTAACTTCGTCATATATTTTCCTCTGCTCAACGTTGAGTTGTCTTTCCAACTCTTCTAAGTTAACCGCATCCTCCTGAGCATGTGCCATGGCTCTTTCCACTTCATTCATAGCAGTGGCAGCTTCATTTTCGATAACAGGTCCTCCTAGTGGATCCTGACTCAATGAAGCAGAACTCTGACTGTCCTGAGAACTGTCTCTGGCAATCTCGGCTGCAATCGTTGCTTCCTGCTCGATTTCCGCATTCAACATTTCTACATATTTGGGAAAAGCAGGACATTCTATGGTCTCCTTGGCGGCATTGAAAGAGTCTTCGTAACAGAGGAAATCTCCAAGCAGTTCCTCTTCTGCACGCCAAGGCTTGAAAAGTTGCAAAAGTGCTAAATAGAAAAACTCCTTTTTTTCAGGAGATTCGCCACTCAATTTTCGATGGTTTACCAAGTGGCATTTTCTTTGCTTGACCAGACATCCCTCACTTCCTATTACAGCATACACTCCTTTCTCAGTATCTTCTTTGATGTTCCTCTTGAATATGTAATTTTGCAGAACCTCATACAGACAAACATTCTCGAGGTGACTGCTTCGATTTGGATAATATGTATCCAACATGTTGGTCTTCAAAATGTCGATACTGTTTGGCTCCTTTTCCGCCAAATACTCAATTTCCCGCACAGGTTTCAGAACTCGATTACGCGTTGCAGCAAGACCAAGACTCGCCCAAACGATACTCCTGGATTTGGCATAGAGACTTGCTGAAGACAACCGGTCAGAACATTCGTAAGCTCCGATTTCTCGATGCGACAACATCTTCAGACTGAAACTGTACAACTTCTTACTGAGGCTCTTTTCATGGGAAATGTCCTCCCACATATCCTTCAATTCTGTCTTCTCTTTTTTTGGTGATGTAAGATGTCACATACCGAGCCACAGCCATACAGTTATCAGCCACAAACTGTATATCCATATTAGCATTCCACATGGACAAAATCACCGGGTTGTAGTCATTGATGTACTTGGACTCTTCGTTCCTCTTCAAATTGTATGTGTTTTTAGGTGATTTCTTCATCACATTATGTCGCAGCGAAGACATCAAACTGTTTACTCTTCCTTTAGAAATCACCGGTCGTGGAAAGCCGAAACGACATTTGGTGTAGAACTTGTCCTTGTTTCGGAATTTACGACGACAGTACTTTCCACATCGATGGCTTTGGAAACGTAGAACTTTTTCTCTTAGGCTTTTCTTCTCCTTTGCGTTTGGAACAGCACACGTAGAATACTGTTGTATGAAACTTATCACTGAGTCTTCTGGATCTGTTCCAAATTTAGGTGCATCCTTGATCCACAGCAGCATATGTATATGAGGAGCACCTCTTGCTTGGTACTCCTTTCTCCAGAAGAAATCCAACACCTCTCCAAGAGGTGGATTCTTCTTATTCATGATGAAAGACATCATAGCTTCAAATCTATGATTGAAGTACCTGCATACATTGACTGGATCCAAAGAGCACAGTTCTCCGGGTGTCTTGAATTCGATGTTTTCGATGTTTCCATTTGCCTCTCGTAGAAATTCAAGTAAGTCTTCCCAGCCATACTCGGCACAGCTCAGAGTGAGGAACCATGTGGGAGTTCCTAAGTTCCTCAGCATACATTTTAAATCACCATGACGACGGTACCAGTACTCATTAGTACCACGCTGACACGCCATGAGATTAATCAGATGACAATCTAAAATACTGCCTTGGACATTGACTTTATCCATAAAGTCACTTGCTGAGATGTTTTGCGTGTGTATACCACTTTCAAGATGTGGTTCACTGCATATGACAGTCCAGACAGATCGCTTTCAAACAGGAGATGAAACAAATAGGGAATACATTGTCGAAACCTAGCATCTCCTGCATACAATCGCAAAGTCCGGTATTCAGAAGCAGGAATTTGATGAGGTCGCTCATCATATCTTCCTCCCTGACCTGTTGGAAAAAGCTGTGGGAAACACCGAGCTTCCAAACTTTCCTCCCAAACACTAATGGGGCTCCCTTTGGCTTGTTTCATTTGAAACAACTCAATAGCATTCCCCATGACTTCCTTGGAATGCAAAGGATGAACACTATAATGTTCATATATTTCTTCACTAGTACAGGGTTCTACTTTCTCAATTTGACCAGCACACAAATCGCTATCCTCTTCCTCACTTACTTCCTCTTCTGCAACATATGCATTCTTATAGTATTTATTATTTTTTTTCAAATACAATGTTGCCTTTTTAACTTTCCTAACATCCACTAAATCTTGCCATATTTTCTTATTCTTTGTCGGAACCCCATTAACTAAGATAACCAGAGGTTCCTCTTCCACTTTTTCTACTCCAATTGTATTAATGTTTTTCTTCAAATCTAGAGGCAAATAAACAACTCTTCCCTTTAATCCTCTCTGTAAATCTGATGGAGGCAATTACCCTGTATTTGGCTCCATTCTTACAATAGCCTGAAAGGGATGGATACTTTGAATCAAAATAGATTCATAAGTATTTAAATCCTTCAATTCAGAAGGAATCTCAACCAATTCCAGATTATTATGAACTGCTCTAGCAGGCATCTGGTTTTGATTTAATTTGTTACAACAATAAGTACACACACGTTGATCCAATCCCAAATCAAAACAATTTTCTACCATCAAGTATGTTGTGAAATCCTTCCATTCACTATTATTTTCCCTTTCACTTTTTGCATATAAATCCACTAACTTAGTCTGATTCTTATAATAAGTGCGTCGACAACACACACAAGTGAAATTTGGCCTCTCACTTGATTTCACCTGAAACGTCGCAATTTCCCTCTGGAAATTATCTGTACTGGAAACCTGTACACTATCTTCCACATTACCCGCTTCTTCTTGGTCAATTTCAACATTCTCCTCTTTACTTCCAAAGTAACAAAACTCAATTTCTTCACATATATTCTTCACATCTATTTCAGAACCATGCAAAAGAGCAGCGCATAATTGTTTAAGCATAATTGCTGGACTCTTAGCATAATACAACATTCTAACTAATTTCCTCACTTTATTATGATGCACTGCTAGCATCCTGAAATGATGAAAAACACTCTGGCATACTCTCCTGGAAAGACAAGCCAGTGAATGACCATGCAAACCTGTCACTTCTCTCACTCTGCAAGGGTCTAATTCTTGCAACAACTTAATTTTCTGCTTCAAACTTTTCTTATTAAATGACCGTACAAAATCACAAAGCAAATTGATGGAATCCTGTCGCACACTGCAAATACTACTACACTTCCAGGTATACACAGGACCCTTAGGACGTCTTCCTAAAACCTCATTACCTAACACCTCTTCTGCCTCTGTTGTCACAAGTTTTTCTTTTTCAACTGGACAACCATCTTTCACTTCATAAGCTCGACCACTGGTGTCAACTGCATGCACCAAATCATTATCCTGGAAATAACTCTCCTCATTAAAAAATGCCTCACAGCTTGAACTATGCATCCATTCTCCAGAAAAAACTTCACAAAAATTACTACGATTAACTATTCTCTTCCATCTACTATTTCTTTGAAATCATAAATTGCCTTGTTTAGCTTCCTAATTCTATTGATTATCAAAATAAATAACTTACGTTTAATTTCAAATGCCTGATCAATAACTTTCTCAACTATTTTTTTTCTCTTATAAAATACCACTTTCTGTTGACCTTTCTTAATATTTTTTAACAAATTGCCAATTATCCTGTTGCGGAATATTCGTTTACGAATGTCCCTAAACTGTTGTTTCCTTCTACTATCATGCACAGAGTTATCTCTTGCTCTAGCAGTAACATTTTTCATTGGCCTTTCCTTTCCGTTTGAATTGCTTCTCTTTTTCTGGACTGAAACATTTTCTGTAGTAATATTTTTTTTACTACAGATATTTCTTATGAATGTTTTTGTACTCTTACCCGGTGCTTTCTTGGTGACTTGACAAATCTTTTTGTTAGAGGACTGCTGCTTTTTTTCATTGACCTGCTGTCTTTGACGTTTTGCAGCCTTTCTCAGTCTTTCTTTGGTTGGCATGCTGAAATCTTGAAATGATCTGCAGTTGAATCTGTGGTAAAAAATATTAAAAAATGTTATTAACCACTATTACCCAACAGTAAATCAATAACAGTAATCAAAAACTTAAAACACTACTTGACATTTTTACATAGAAGATTTTTTAATGCTTGGCAAATTTAGAATACAGAAATAGCAGAAAAGAAATGGAATTTATATTCATTTTACCTGTGCTGTTTTATATGTGAATCTGATCTAATTTTATGAGCATATTTTAATATTTTATTGAAGACACTACACATAACCTGTTTTTGAACGTGTCTTTATTTTTAAATTAAACGGTTTACATTTTTACTTTTTATTTATTATAAATTTTTAAAATAAATGTTTATAGTTCCATAGGCTCAAGCACGTCAGCTTCCCATCCTATGTCATACAATTCTGACAAATCTGCATCCTCATCACGTTCTTCTTCATCCTCAGGATTTAAATCATCCAAGGGATCAACATCCACTGATGTTTCAATTACGAGTTCAATGATGAGGTCGAAATCAACTGATTGCTGATTGTCGCTCATGTTGATGTTGTCTTTATCTTTAAAGAAAGATAACAACAATGAGATGTTGCAGAGTAAGAGACAAATCTCAGAGATTATAATAGTAAAATTGTTTAACAAGAGTAACATTTTGCACCTATTATTTAGCCATGTCCAGCGATGCTGAGGAGGTGAAGCCTATGTCCAATTTTTCAGTGAACAGGACTCATCTCTTCTTAACCTTGGATAAGCCTCACCGACTCTGTGTCCCCTGCACATACTTAAATGTAAAGGGGCAGATTTATGTTAACTGTCACATCCCCAGGGATGCACCAGTTAACGTGCACCGCTGCTTTGCCACCCATGGTGTGCCGCATTTACAATCAGATAGGACAAAGCTGCGTCAAAACCCTGCGCCTGCTTGAAGCAGGCATAGGTCTTGACGCAGCATTGTGGAGATGGAGCACCCCTGAGCCTTGCTGGAGCTGCATCGCACTTGCAATACAACTCCAGCAATGCGCCACCTTTACGGCACAGATGCGTCACGCATCTGTGCCGTTTTTGCCCCATGGTGCGCCGCATTGTAAATGCAGCACACCATGGGTGGCGGAACAGCGGCGCAGGATGACTGGCACATCCCTGGTGATGCGCCAGTCATCATAAATCTATCCCTAAGCTCCTTATTTTGCATCAAACTTGTTTGATACATACCATTTGTCTAATTAGCATTCGCAAAGGCCGAAATTCTGCGAATTTCGGCCTTTGCGAATGCTAATTAGCTTGATACATATGGCCCCAAGTGAGGCCTGTCTTGCAACATGGTGCATCTTTTGCATCACTGCTGCATCGGTTTCATGTGGCACGGTTTTTTTACAGCATGACACATCTGCCTAAATGCATCAATTTGTAATTTTGTCGCCTCATAGCAAATCTTTTGCACCGCCGCTGCATCACAAAAGTGACGCACAGTGGCGCAAAAGAGGCATACACCTATCATAAATCTGTCCCTAGCATTTTAAATGATTAATTCAGGATGACGATAAGGTGTGGCCTATCCAGAGGTTTGTTTAAGGTGAGGCCTACTCAGGGTTGCAGATCAAAGTTACGCTTGTTGAAGAATACAGAGGAGATAATACATGTAAAGGCCTACCAATGAAGTAAGTGATGTCCACCTCATTGCGCCAGTCATCATAAATCTATCCCTAAGCTTCTTATCTTGTTAGAGATGAACCGCCATATGTATCATCAAACTATTTTGCATTTCCTAAATAGCGAATTTTAAGGAATAAATAGCGATTCTTTACCATTCCTAATTTGCGATGAGCACATTGCTAATTGCAAATTACCCATTCATTTCCATGGGCCAGGAGGCCCATAGGAATGAAGGTGTAATTTGCGATTAGCAATTAGCTCATCGCAAATTAGGAATTTTTCCAAGGGTGCAGGGGTGTTTCAAGAACACCCTGCTGCACCCCAGAAAAAGAAATTTGGGGGCATATGGCGCACATAAATTTTAAAAACATTCCTTTACCTCAAAAACGATTTTCAAGTCATAATTTGAAAACACTGCCCACAGGGAAATGACTTAAAATGTCCTTAAGACACATGAAAGTGTTTTTGTAAAGCCTTTGCAACTTTTTTGGGTCACTTTTAACATGGCTATGTAACTCAAACAGTCAAAATCTAAATTTACCATGCACAGGTGGGAGCATATTTACAAGGAATTTGCTCCACGGGGAAAGGTCTTTTAATTTAATATGGGAAAAATAACATCAGAGACACTGAAATGCCTTATAAAGAAGCATACACCATTATGTCCTTGTCATAAATTTTAAAACCATTCCTTTTCCCCAAAAACGATTTTCAAATCATAATTTGAAAACACTCCACATGGGGAAATGACTTAAAATGTCCTTAAGACACATGAAAGCGTTTTTTGATTGCCTTTGCAGCATGTTTGGTTCACTTTTAACATGGCTATGTAACGCAAACATTCAAAATCTAAATTTGCCATGCACAGGTGGGAGCATATTTACAAGCAATTTGCTCCACAGGGAAAGGTCTTACATTAAAATGGGAAAAATAACATCAGAGACACTCAATTGCCTTATAAAGAAGCATACACCATTAAGTCCTTGTCCTAAATTTTAAAACCATTCCTTTTCCCCAAAATTGATTTTCAAATCATAATTTGAAAACACTCCACATGGGGAAATGACTTAAAATGTCCTTAAGACACATGAAAGCATTTTTTGATTGCCTTTGCAGCATGTTTGGTTCACTTTTAACATGGCTATGTAACGCAAACATTCAAAATCTAAATTTGCCATGCACAGGTGGGAGCATATTTACAAGCAATTTGCTCCACAGGGAAAGGTCTTACATTAAAATGGGAAAAATAACATCAGAGACACTCAATTGCCTTATAAAGAAGCATACACCATTATGTCCTTGTCATAAATTTTAAAACCATTCCTTTTCCCCAAAAACGATTTTCAAATCATAATTTGAAAACACTCCACATGGGGAAATGACTTAAAATGTCCTTAAGACACATGAAAGCGTTTTTTTGATTGCCTTTGCAGCATGTTTGGGTCACTTTTAACATGGCTATGTAACGCAAACATTCAAAATCTAAATTTGCCATGCACAGGTGGGAGCATATTTACAAGCAATTTGCTCCACAGGGAAAGGTCTTACATTAAAATGGGAAAAATAACATCAGAGACACTCAATTGCCTTATAAAGAAGCATACACCATTATGTCCTTGGCATAAATTTTAAAACCATTCCTTTTCCTCAAAAACGATTTTCAAGTCATAATTTGAAAACACTCCACAGCTCCTATGCACATGAAAACCCTGTCAGTACTAATACTTCACATTTTCTCCAATTACAATTTCTCAAAGAAACAAAATCTATTTGTAAAACACTTGAGACAAAGCAACATTTGAAAAACACAACTTTCTTCATAATTTTCTCCTTAAAGCACACTATTCTCTATCTAAATTAAAGAAATCTTTTCTCACCTTAGCAAATACTTTGAGTTTCAAAACAGTCTCAGAAACACACCAATTTGTCTTCAGCAGAGCAAAGGGTATGCACTCCAGAGTCTGCAGCTATCAAAAGCACAGAAATGCTGTATTTCTTCACACATATCTCTCATGTCACCCAATCAAAACTCTTCCCTCACTTTTTTTCAAATCAAAACCCTTCCCCCCTCTCCCTTCTCTGCTTTTTTTGCATAGCAACCACCTCTTGGAAGACCTCTGGTGTTTGCAAGTTCACACAACAATGTTGCAATTGAACTCTGAACTCTCAGTACACCTGCATATCCAGTGCATTCTTTCATTTAATGATTTTTTTCTGGACCACTCAAAATACATCTTTCAAAGAACTCATCCATGCACCCTAACTTTCTGTTTTCAGCAATCAAAATCCACCAATCACTGTTACTGCTTCATTAACACAGAAACTCCACAGTTTTTTTCATTTTAAACTCTTATTTTTTCAACTGCCATTTCATTGCCACACTTCATCTGACTGCAGGAGAACCTTCTCTCACCATGTTTTCTGTCTGGATTGTTGGACATAGTTACATCTATTGGGCTCAGAGGTATGCTGAGAACAGAAATTTACCTAACCTCAATTTACAAAATGTGAAAATTAAGTGGTTTGGCCACAGAGGATTAAAATGTCACCAATTGATACCATTGGTGAAAACCTTTATGCATTTGCCAAAACCTGACCTGTTAATTGTGCACTGTGGAGGTAATGATTTGGGCACTTTGACTGGGGTAGGTCTGGAAATGCTTTTAAAGGACACCTTTGAGCAATTAATGGCACTTTTTCCTCAGACTGCCTTGGTATATTCAAATATATGCCAAAGACAGAAATGGAGGTGGTCAAACCAATTTTGTCCACAAATTGAGAAGTCGAGGAAGCATGTAAACAAATCTGTTTCAGCTTACATGAGAGACCATGGAATGGGCTCCGTGTACAACAATAACTTGCGTTACTACATGCAAGATATCTACAGAGGAGATGGAGTTCACTTCTCAGATGAAGGGAACAGAGTTTTCATTCTGAATTTAAGACTCTGCATTGGTACCTACTTATAAGTACCTAAATGTACCATAAACCCAAAAGCTCTTCTCAGAGCTACCCTACATCTGATCACTCACAATGATTATTTTACTCTAACTTTTTTCATTAATTTTCAACTAAGTACGCTCCCCGGGGCACTACCCGGTACGCGAACCGGAAGCTAACCTTGCGAAATTATTTTAAAAAATGTTTTTTTTCGCACATATAAGCCTCCTCAGCCACCCTCAGAAAACCTAGGGGGTCAAGATAAGTCTACCGTGCCCCCTTCTACCCATTCTGAACATTATTTGCCCTCCATCTTGTATCTTAAGTCGACCGAAACACAAAATGGTGGACTCCCGTAACGCTTAAGGTTCGCGTACCGGGGCGCTCACCAGTTCGCGTACCGGGGCGCTCCCCGGGAAGCGCTCCATCAAAAAAGGTGGGGAAGTAATTTACAGAAAAACGACTGGAGACACTCTCACAAAATATAGATTAGCTCATACTACATACCAATCCCTATCATTTTCACAAATTTGATTGAAATTCCATTTAACCATTTAGCCTGTAGACCTCTCTAAATACCATGAGGTAAATTACTTCTCAAAACACATCTGAAGTGTTGGAATTGACATCCAATGAAAATGTTACTTTCATTATCAACTTTTATTACCTAACATTTGATTGGTTATATACCTCAATATATATAAAGGAAGAGAAGGAAACACAGCCATTTTGACTACTACTTCTTGTTGTACATTTCAATTGGATTTTCACTAATCACTTCAACTTCTTTGTAAAGGTAAGTTGTTATTTTTAAAACTGAAGTAAATTGTGCACCAAAAGTTAATATGGTAAACTTTTTCTGATAGTTATATACTATCCCTCTGTAGTAGTTATAGATTTAGATAGACTTCTCTGTTATAGTTATGGATGGAGTTAGGTTTCTCTTGTATAATTATGAAATTACTTACGTTAAATCACACACACTTTTTTATATTCCTACTTCCACTCTGATACTATACACTGCCCAAAGATAAATTCACTGATAAAAACTGCCTATCTAAAATTAATCCCAACAGTGCCCTATCTCTACTAATATATATATTTTTGTATCCAAATTTCAGGCAACATGGAAGGCGAACAGAAAGTTTCATTTCAAATTGTCCTGCAAGAGACCAGCCAAGAATTAATTGATCAAAATGATATAGAATTTATGGATGAAACTTGGGACCAAGAACTACTGCAATGTGTGCAAGCAGTAGATGACCTCCTTCAAAATGAGGACATTTTACACCCTCAGAGATTACAAACTATGTTCATGGAAAATGACGACATTTCAGACAGTGAAATGTTAGAAATGTTATTAAATTTTGAAACACAATCACAATAATAAATAATTGCTTAAAAAATAAAGAAATTAAAAAATAATCAACAAAACCAACAATCAATTAACATACAGTATTTGAAAAGTCTATCATTCTTTTTTCCTTATAGTACGCTCCCCAGTACGCTTCCCGGTTCGCGAACCGGGCGCTCCCCACGCAAAAACAAAAAAAATTATTTATTTTTTTTGCCCTGCGGGGCCCTTTTAAAGCCTCCACATCAAACCTAGGGGGTCAGGGAGGATCTACTATGCCCCCTTATGGTCATTTCCCCCTTTCTTTTGGCCTCCTCTTGTCTCTCGATCCTACCGAGAGACAAGATGGCGGCCGCTCCGGACTGTTTAGAATGTTGACAGACACCGGAGAGCCAATCAGCTTCGGTTCGCGAAGTTCCGTTACGCGTAAAGTACGCGAACCGGAGCGCTGCCCAGAGCGCGCTTACAGATATATATCTTTTTTTAAACGTTAATTTCTCAAAATCCACTGGAGCACATATATTGAGACCTAGCAAAGGCACATCGGGCTAACAGTCCCTACAATTTTGCCAAGTTTCGTGCAAATCCATTCAGCCATTCGGGCTAAAAGTGAGGCCAACCGCCCTATGGAAATTAACATTGGAAAAACACGTTTTGGGACCCCCCTTTTTTCTCAGCCCCCCCTTGACGGACCCCCCCCAAATTTTCAGGGGCTGCTCAGAAACAAAATGTTCAATTTTCCTGAAAATTTCAGCCAATTCCGTCCACAAACGCCAAAGTTATTAGACATAGAATTTTCAAAAATCCCATAGGGAAAAAATCCTAACTATATATACCTACTGGCGACTGCCAGTAGGTAATATATATATATATATATATATATATATATATATATATATATATATATATATATATATATATATATACTACTATAATAAAGCAGAAACTTTCAGGCTTTGAGGCGGGTAAACTCGGGAACCACTGCGTCAATCTACACACCCGATACACCGTTGAAATCGGCAGGGTGTGTAGATGGTTATAGGCTACATAAATTAAAACAATAAAAGTTATTTAAAATGTTAGATTAAAAAAAAAAGTAGTCCCTCAAAAGTAGCGCCGGCCGCGACGTGCGTGGTCACGTTAGGAGCACGGGGAGGAGCGGCGTCCGAGGAGCGGCGGACATGGCGCGGGGGAGGAGCGGTGACGTCAGGAACAGAGGACCGGCGGCGGAGGAGGAGCGGCGGACATGGCGCAGGGGAGGAGCGGTGGTGCGAGCGGACAGGCGGGAGCAGCGCTGGCGGAGGTAAGGGCACTCATGTAGGGGCAGGCGGGGGACGGGGCGGACAGGTGGGAGCAGCGCCGGCGGAGGTAAGGGCACTCATGTAGGGGCAGGCGGGGGACGGGACGGGCCGAAAAGTCAAAAGTTTGGCTGATGTCTTTAAATATTGACTTTGCCAGCGTATGTTATAACCAGGTTCTCGACGTTGATCATTCCCGGTTTAGCAGCACATGTGTCTGTTATTATGCCAACAAAGCATCAGTGTACTGTATTGGATGGTTTCTCCTGAGTGAGCCCAGTGTTGGTTGTTAGGATGGGATGGTTATTGCATGCAACTGCAGCGATGAGCCACTAAGACAACAGGAGACCAACCTTGGGGGCTGTCGTGCAACGGATCAACAAGGCTGATGTGGTTAATGACTTTCATGCATTCCTGTCTTATCCCTATTGTGGAATAAAGGAGTTCAAAAATTAGGGAATTTCAATAAAACGAAAAACTCTAAACAGTGGTTCCCTGTGGATGTATAATAAATCAGTCTATAAATCAGCTAAAACAACACTACATCACGAGGGCATATAGCAGAGCACTCTCCTTTTGCCCGTATAGACATTTTATTTTGCCACATGAGAGCAGTCTACATTACCACAGTAGAGTTAGAGCCGAGGTCCAGATAGAAAGTAACGGAAAATATAAAAAAACAAGGCTATTTATTTTAAAAGCCGAAATAAACAAAAGTAAGAGACTACGGAGCAGCTGTTTCCAATGAGTCCCGTCAGGACTTGTGCCCTTAGTTATAAAGTGTGCGAAACTTCTGCTCCTTTCTCCAGAGAAAGGCATAACTCAGTTCACAGAAATACACTTCTTTCCATATTTACACGATACATAATCATGCCTATGGCCTGTGCCCTCCTTGTGCGTCATTTCCCTCCACTCAGTTATAGTAAAAATTAAGCAGTCTTTACACCACCTGATGATGAGGCACAGAACATGAATGCATTCACATGTTATGCCGGGTCCATTGTTCAAAATTTTGAAAGGATATTTTTTTTTTATGTTTCACATAAGAAGCTAACTTATCGGGCGCATGGTTATCCCTATGGCGGGTCTCACTCGGCCTTATTGGCAGATAAGGGATATTTATTGTTAACAAACTCAATGGTACTTATTTTATTGACCGTGGAATGATGAAAGACCAAGCGGATTGCCCAGAATTCCAAAATGCGTCCATCCGATTAAACAAAGATTACTGGAGATGATGCATTCGTTTGTTGAAAGATCAGACCGCGCTTATTCCTTACGCCCCAGAGTCCTCCAACAGAGCCCCACAACATGACGCATCAATCATTTCTCAGGTGGCCGCATCATCTATCTATAATACTATAATAAAGCAGAAACTTTCAGGCTTTGAGGTGGGTAAACTCGGGAACCACTGCGCCAATCTACACACCCGATACACCGTTGAAATCGACAGGGTGTGTAGATGGTTATAGGCTACATAAATTAAAAAAATAAACGTTATTTAAAATGTTAGATTTAAAAAAAAAGTAGTCCCTCAAAAGTAGCGCCGGCCGCGACGTGCGTGGTCACGTTAGGAGCACGAGGAGGAGCGGCGGACATGGCGCGGGGGAGGAGCGGTGACGTCAGGATCAGAGGACCGGCGGCGGAGTAGGAGCGGCAGACATGGTGCAGGGGAGGAGCGGTGGTGCAAGCGGACAGGCGGGAGCAGCGCCGGCGGAGGTAAGGGCACTCATGTAGGGGCAGGCGGGAGATGGGACGGGCCGGGTGGGGGACGGGCTGGGCCGGGCCGGGCGGGGGACAGGTAGGGACGGGACTGGATGGGCAGGGGACGGGACGGGACGGGAAGGGCGGGCGGGCGGCGGGCGGGGAAGCCTGAGGACAAGAAAGAGGAGGCAAACGGTGCACTACAAATGTCAGACAAACAGTGCATTACAGGAGGAAAAGGAGGAAAAAGTGACGTGTAGCCAGAGGAGTTTTAGATGCTGTAAACGTTTGAGCCACCTCGGCTTCCGTAGGATAATCCCATGCTCTTCTCAATGGGACTCTGTGCTCCGCCATTAACAAAGTGCGCAACGAAGGCCTACACACGGTCAGGAGAAAAACAGTACCCCCTCGAACGAGGCCACCTTCTGCAAAAAGGGGAGAGTTTGCTCACATAACTGTCAGCGGTGAATATGTTATTGTTTAGATGCGTTTGCTTCACTATAGGAGATTATATTTATATAGGAATATTTCCTTCACGAATACCTGCGTCCCTTGGATGGAGTGGAGGGAAGGGGGTGGATGACGTGTGCACGAGGAAAAAGTGACGTGTGCAGGTTACAAATGTGGGGCTGGCAGGGGCCCTGAAGCAAAGTAAATTACAGGAGGAAAAAGTGACGTCTGCAGGTTACAAAAGCGGGGCAGGAGGGGGCCCTGAAGCCTAATTGCTCCCGGGCAACGTGGGGACGGGCTGCTAGTATATATATGGCGGTCGCGAGTAGCTAGTTATAGTTAGGACCTAGTTTCCATAGGAAGAGCATTTTTTGTTTTGCCTATAACTTTCATGTCGTTTGATGAATCTTCATGAAATTTTCCAAACACATTTTTTTTCATATCAGCTCCTATGCTGAAAGTTTGGGGGTTATTTGTCAAGGGGGGGCTCCGAAAAAAGGGGGATCCCAAAACGTGTTTTCTCCATGTTCATTTCCATAGGAAACTTTAGACAAGGTTGCTGGTTGAAGGGGTGAATTGAATTACCCCAAATTTGGCAAGGAGAAGGGTCTTTGTCTAGAAAGCACACTTTTCTTTATTTGGTGTAAATCCGTTCAGTAGTTTTTGAGAAATATAGGAATTTACAGATATCGATATTTGGGAATTCTGACATCTGATAGGCTGAGGCGTTACAAGCACGAGCTTGCTGCTTATTGGTTGCGAGCGGTGTGAGCAGTTGCAACTAGGAAGTGTTGGCCGCCATTTTGTGATTCGGTTGAAGCGAATAAGAGGAAAAAAGGGTAAAAAAAAGTAGGAAAGGAGGGTAGGAGCACTGTAAGCTCTGTGGGGGAGTGTGAAGCGAAGTAGTCACTCCTACCGATCTGAAAGTGCAGTGTTGCTCAGAGTGACATGGTGCTGAGATGATATGCTACTACACTCTGGTATGAAACCAAGAGCCTAAACCGTGAGCTCGTTGTTGTAAAGTGATGTGCTCTGGTCTTTGTAGGATACGTGTGCAAGTAGTGTTAGTAAGCTTTTATACCATACAGGGAGTGGGAAGCGAACTACTGACCATCATCGTGGGGTTATATTATACCGGAAGCGGGAAGCGAAGTACTCATGTCTACCGGTGTGAAGACTTGGGGATCAAACCGAGGTGATTGCTGTAAAGGGATGGGTTCTGGGCGCTGTAGTATACGTGTGCAAGTAGTGTTAGTAGGCGTTTATACTATACAGGGAGTGGGAAGCAAACTACTGACCGCTACCATGTGTTTATACTATACCGGAAGCGAAGTACTCACGCCTACCGGTGTGAAGACTCGGGGATCAAACCGAGCTGATTGCTGTAAAGTGATGGGCTCTTAGCGCTGTAGGATAATAGCCGCTGTAGTATAACTGTGTAAGTAGTGTTAGTATGCGTTTATAGTATGTAGGGAGTGGGTGGCAAACTACTTTCTCCTACTGGTCTGAAGACTCTAGGATTAACCTGTGAGCCTAAATCAGGAGCTTATTGCTGTAAAGTGATGTGCTTTGGGCGCAGTAGTATACCTGTGGAAGTAGCGTTAGTTTGCGTTTATATAATAGAGGGAGTGCGAAGAGAATTACTCACCCCTACCGGTCTGAAGACTCCTGGATGAAACCATGAGCTCATTGCTGTAAAGTCATGTGCTCTGTGTAGTATTCCAATGTAAGACATAGTAGAGTGTTAGAATGTAGGGCTGTCATGAGGGAAACCTTGGGGAGTTTGTACACGGTGCTGGAGGAGACGGTTGCCTTGCTGTCTGCTCCTGTTGGTGGGTGTTTAAGGTGTCTTGTTTTCCTGCAATAAATCTACTTATCGGATCCACTGGTGTCTGCCTCTTCACTACATAAATTTGGCGACCAGCGGGAGAATGTAAAAAGAAGGCAGCACTCACCAATATTTCAAAGTTGTTTGCGTTGTGCTGAAGACCCGTTTTCCTCTTGTAGCTGTATCTAATCATCCCAGGGTCGTTGACTCATTTAACTATGTCATCTGACCTCTGGTAGGATTTATATTTTTAGATTTTGCGCTTCCTCTGCCTCTTCACTACACTCTGGTCGCTGTACTACACCTGTGTGAATAGTGTTAGTATGCGTTTAAACTAACCAATGCATCATGGTCCTAGGGAGCGCGACTCCCAGGTGCAGCTCATACAATGTCCCGGCGTGTGCATCCCCGGGACATTTATGTTTGCTATTAGAGGGCGGGTGCACGGCTTCCACACTGTAATAGCAAATTCTAGTTTGACTAGTTAGAGCATGGGTACTCACAAACTTTCTCTCGGGGGCCAAATTTAAAGTGTGGTTTGTGGCCGGGGGCCTCACCGGTGGAGGCGGGGTCATTGGGGGGCAGGGTCATTAGAGGCGGGGCTAGAGGGGTTAGTAGAGCGGGCAGAGAATCAGAGGGCGGGAATAACCAGAAGATTGGGCCAGTGGGCAGAGTCAGGTGTGGCCAAAAAGAGCAAAACATCTCAATGTTTAGTATTTCCTGGCATTTCATAGCCCAGTTACAGCTTATTACGTTATATAATTCAACCAATGCAGTTTCTTAAATATCTCCAGCTAGCTGAAAGTACAAAGAAGGAAGCAAGCATTAGCAAAGCCAAAAGGTCTAGCCTTGGCAAGATTGCAATGAATTGATAGCTTGCTGACGTCTTTGGCCCAGTCACTGAAAGTGCACAGGTGCACTTGCCTAAATTCTCAATGTGTTTACATTTTATAATCATGGCTAGTAACAGTGTTTTCAATATTGTAACACAGCAGTAGCTCACTAATATTACTGCAAGTAATGTCTGTGACACCACTTCCATTTGTCATATGTGAGTTCCTGTTTTGATCTAACATTACTACAATGGCATGTGAGACATGTGGGGAGAAAGAGAGATGATATCCCAGCCCTAATGGGCAATGAGTTCTGCAGGGCTTTTCGAATCTCCACTCTGGGTCTATTTTATAGCACACAGTTGCTCTTTACAGTACCTGGATTCTTAGAGGATGTCATCAGGTAATCCACGTATGCAATCTAACCCCACCCCCATTAAAAAAATGTGTTCAACAGAAAAGAAGGATTGGACTGGAACCAACGGAGCCAAGGTTCATGAGATGTTTCCCTCTTGGTTCCTTTGACTGGTCTGGCTGCATTTTCAATCACTTATTTGTTTAGGCCTGGGAGGGGGGGGGATCTCTCGATCCCAATGACCATCCTTTCACCTCACTAAAGACAGGTCAGCATCATCAGTGTTAATTGCAACCTTTATGGGAACGCTCTTTACAGCCCCAGTGCATGTGGGCAAAAAGTAAGAATTAATCTTGCACCGGTACAAGCCTGTCCCTCCATAGCATTGGTAGTATTGTACTGTAAATATATATATATATATATATATATATATATATATATATATATATATATATTACCTACTGGCGGTCGCCAGTAGGTATATATAGTTAGGATTTTTTCTCTATGGGATTTTTGAAAATTCTATGTCTAATAACTTTGGCGTTTGTGGACGGAATTGGCTGAAATTTTCAGGAAAATGGAACATTTTGTTTCTGAGCAGCCCCTGAAAATTTGGGGGGGTTTCGTCAAGGGGGGGCCGAGAAAAAAGGGGGTCCCAAAACGTGTTTTTAACTTTGAGTTTTCCATAGGGCGGTTGGCCTCACTTTTAGCCCGAACGGCTGAATGGATTTGCACGAAACTTGGCAAAATTGTAGGGACTGGTAGCCCGATGTGCCTTTGCTAGGTCTCAATATATGTGCTCCAGTGGATTTTGAGAAATTAACGTTCAAAAAAAGATATATATCTGTAACAGCGGACCGGGCAGCGCTCCAGTTCGCGTACTTTTCGCGTTACGGAGCTTTGTGAAGCGAAGCTGATTGGTTCTCCGGCGTCTGTAAACATTCCAAACAGTCCGTAGCGGCCGCCATCTTGTCTCTCGGTAGGATCGAGAGACAAGAGGAGGCCAAAGCGAAGGGGCAAATGACCATAAGGGGGCATAGTAGATCCTCCCTGACCCCCTAGGTTTGATGTGGAGGTTTTAAAAGGGCCCCGCGGGGCAAAAAAAAAATAATAATAATAATCGAACGGCTGAATGGATTTGCACGAAACTTGGCAAAATTGTAGGGACTGGTAGCCCGATGTGCCTTTGCTACGTCTCAATATATGTGCTCCAGTGGATTTTGAGAAATTAACGTTCAAAAAAAGATATATATCTGTTACTGTTATGAAAAAAAAAAAGATATATATCTGTAACAGCGCTCCGCTTCGCGTACTTTTCGCGTTACAGAGCTTTGCGAAGCTGATTGGCTCTCCGGCGTCTGTAAACATTCCAAACAGTCCGTAGCGGCCGCCATCTTGTCTCTCGGTAGGATCGAGAGACAAGAGGAGGCCAAAGCGAAGGGGCAAATGACCATAAGGGGGCATAGTAGATCCTCCCTGACCCCCTAGGTTTGATGTGGAGGCTTTAAAAGGGCCCCGCAGGGCAAAAAATAAATAATTTTTTTTTGTTTTTTTGCGTGGGGAGCGTCCGGTTCGCGAACCGGGAAGCGTTCTGGGGAGCGTACTTTGTTGAAAATTAGTGAAAAAAGTTAGAGTAAAATAATAATTGTGAGTGATCAGATGTAGGGTAGCTCTGAGAAGAGCTTTTGGGTTTATGGTACATTTAGGTACTTATAAGTAGGTACCAATGCACATTCTTAAATTCAGAATGAAAATTCTGTTGCCCTCATCTGAGAAGTGAACTCCATCTCCTCTGTAGATATCTTGCATGTAGTAACGCAAGTTATTGTTGTACAAGGAGCCCATTCCATGGTCTCTCATGTAAGCTGAAACAGATTTGTTTACATGCTTCCTCGACTTCTCAATTTGTGGACAAAATTGGTTCGACCACCTCCATTTCTGTCTTTGGCATATATTTGAATATACCAAGGCAGTCTGAGGAAAAAGTGCCATCAATTGCTCAAAGGTGTCCTTTAAAAGCATTTCCAGACCTACCCCAGTCAAAGTGCCCAAATCATTACCTCCACAGTGCACAATTAACAGGTCAGGTTTTGGCAAATGCATAAAGGTTTTCACCAATGGTATCAATTGGTGACATTTTAATCCTCTGTGGCCAAACCACTTAATTTCCACATCTTGTAAATTGAGGTTAGGTAAATTCCTGTTCTCAGCATACCTCTGAGCCCAATAGATGTAACTATGTCCAACAATCCAGACAGAAAACATGGTGAGAGAAGGTTCTCCTGCAGTCAGATGGAGTGTGGCAATGAAATGGCAGTTGAAAAAATAAGAGTGTAAAATGAAAAAAACTGTGGAGTTTCTGTGTTAATGAAGCAGTAAGAGTGATTGGTGGATTTTGATTACTGAAAACAGAAAGTTAGGGTGCATGGATGAGTTCTTTGAAAGATGTATTTTGAGTGGTGAAGAAAAAATCATTAAATGAAAGAATGCGCTGGATATGCAGGTGCACTGAGAGTTCAGAGTTCAATTGCAACATTGTTGTGTGAACTTGCAAACACCAGAGGTCTTCCAAGAGGTGGTTGCTATGCAAAAAAGCAGAGAGGGCAGAGGGGGGGAAGGGTTTTAATTTGAAAAAAAGTGAGGGAAGAGTTTTGATTGGGTGACATGAGAGATATGTGTGAAGAATTACAGCATTTCTGTGCTTTTGATAGCTGCAGACTCTGGAGTGCATACCTTTTGCTCTGCTGAAGACAAATTGGTGTGTTTCTGAGACTGTTTTGAAACTCAAAGTATTTGCTTAGGTGAGAAAAGATTTCTTTAATTTAGATACAGAATAGTGTGCTTTAAGGAGAAAATTATGAAGAAAGTTGTGTTTTTCAAATGTTGCTTTGTGTCAAGTGTTTTACAAATAGATTTTGTTTCTTTGAGAAATTGTAATTGGAGAAAATGTGAAGTATTAGTACTGACAGGGTTTTTATGTGCATAGGAGCTGTGGAGTGTTTTCAAATTATGACTTGTAAAACGTTTTTGAGGAAAAGGAATGGTTTTAATATTTATGACAAGGACATAATGGTGTATGCTTCTTTATAAGGCAATTGAGTGTCTCTGATGTTATTTTTTCCATTTTAATGTAAGACCTTTCCCTGTGGAGCAAATTGCTTGTAAATATGCTCCCACCTGTGCATGGCAAATTTAGATTTTGAATGTTTGCGTTACATAGCCGTGTTAAAAGTGACCCAAGCATGCTGCAAAGGCAATCAAAAAACGCTTTCATGTGTCTTAAGGACATTTTAAGTCATTTCCCCATGTGGAGTGTTTTTAAATTATGACTTGAAAATCGTTTTTGGGGAAAAGGAATGCTTTTAAAATTTATGACAAGGACATAATGGTGTATGCTTCTTTATAAGGCATTTCAGTGTCTCTGAAGTTATTTTTCCAATATTAAATTAAAGGACCTTTCCCCGTGGAGCAAATTCCTTGTAAATATGCTCCCACCTGTGCATGGTAAATTTAAATTTTGACTGTTTGAGTTACATAGCCATGTTAAAAGTGACCCAAAAAAGTTGCAAAGGCTTTAAAAAAACACTTTCATGTGTCTTGAGGACATTTTAAGTCATTTCCCCATGGGCAGTGTTTTCAAATTATGAGTTGAAAATCGTTTTTGAGGTAAAGGAATGTTTTTAAAATTTATGTGCGCCATATGCCTCCAAATTTCTTTTTCAGGGGTGCAGCAGGGTGTTCTTGAGAGACCCCTGCACCCTCGAAAAAATTCCAAATTTGCGATGAGCTAATTGCTAATCGCAAATTGCACCTTCATTCCTATGGGTCTCCTGCTCCATGGAAATGATTGGGTAATTTGCAATTAGCAATTTGCTCATCGCAAATTAGGAATGGTAAAGAATCGCTATTTATTCCTTAAAGTTCGCTATTTAGGAAATGCAAAAAACTTTGATGATACATATGGCGGTTCATCTCTAACAAGATAAGAAGCTTAGGGATAGATTTATGATGACTGGCGCATCACCAGGGATGTGCCAGTCATCCTGCGTCGCTGTTCCGACACCCATGGTGTGCTGCATTTACAATGCGGCGCACCATGGGGCAAAAACACCACAGATGCGTGACGCATCTGTGCCGTAAAGGTGGCGCATTGCTGGAGTTGTATCGCAAGTGTGATGAAGCTCCAGCAAGGCTTAGGGGTGCCCCTGTCGTAGGGTTTCTGTTCTCACACAGAACTAAGCACAGAGGATTAGAACCTCGGCGAATTAGGGTGCCCCAAAACTGACCTTAGTACCCAAAAACCCCCTAACAAGCTAGGTACAGTGTCACATTGGATATAACAAACTCCCAATCTTTAGACAATTCAGAACATGAACTTACAGTACCTCAGGATACGTGGAACTCATGAACACTCGGTCGTTATATATTCATTACAAACGAGAACATGGAGTTAAGAAGAACACATGTGCATTTGAAATGTTTATTTACTAATGCCGTCTTCTCAGGCGTAGTATCTTAGATAATACAAGTACACATATTATCAGTAGCAAAATTACCAGCATAGTTACTAGTACATCAAAAGCGAATGGTGACAGTATGTTAACATGCTGTAAATGAATAAGAGTTAGCAACACTTATATTTCACCCTCCCTAATACACATATTATATTATTTGTTAAGAAGGTCTCTTTGGGTTGGTTTAGGGCGGGCCCATACCTTAGTGTCCTAGATTTGAAGGAATCACATCAGCATACACCAGCTCTCTCTTCATGTGAACCGCATCAAGTGTTGTGTATGTGTGTTCGGCAAAGCAATATAAAACGCGCCTCATGCCCAGAATTGGCAGAAGCTGCACTTATGTTATGACTATGAAGTCGTGGAGATCAGACCTCATAACAATTCTGTATCGTGTTGTTCTTGAAACTTCAGCACTCGCTGTACAGATATAGTTTAACAAGCAAAGCAGATAGTAGAGCAATAACATATTATTGTCATGTAAACCACGATGAACTACTAGGTTGAAAGCTAAAGCAACAACTAAGTGTCGTGTGCAGAAGTTGCAAAAAAGGAAAAATGGCGTTTAAACCGGTAATGAGCCCATGCTAACTTAACACGGTGTAAAGATATCCAGGATCTACATGACACCCCCCCATGATCTGGAAACGAACTGAATAAGATAATAGAAGTGCCATCTCATGAGAGCAGATTGCAACTTCATATGTGCACGGTCCAGAAGGTAAAACATTAAAAACTAGCAAAATGTAATGCTAAAAAAAAATAAAACAGCCAACTACTTTATCGAGGCTTAAGCCAATAGGCAAGCTAAATAATAAAAACTTGACAAATAAGTAAATGAATTGTCAATGAAATGCTAGTACTCAGCATATCAAACATGAAAAAGGTCTATGACATAACTGTGTATGCAAAATAAGCTGCAACAGCCTCCAATAGGAAGTCACCGTCTTCATCCGAAAACAGTTCAGCCATCCAACTTAAAAGCGGAAAAGAACATACGTGCTCTCCCAGCACCGGATCCTCTATCACCATCAGAGGACAGCTCGGTGGGTTTTCAAGAAAGCTCTGTTCCAAGAAAGACTGTGTTGCCGCCAGTAAATTCCAGGGACCAATTAGTCCATGCATCAATGCCACAGCCATAATCCTTTCGCCAGGACAAACCAACTCGTGAGTAATGATAGGACTCATCAGCTGATTAAAGTCGACGTCAGGAGAAACCGGTCCGCAGAGACACAAATCAATGGCCCAATCGAAATCACAGGTTAGGCAGTGAAATACAGGCTGGACACAGGTGAAGTAGGAGAATCGAAAAGATAATCCATATGCCGTGCTTAATATCGCCAACGGCATTGTGCCATAATATTCAAGCATGCGATTGCGGAATAGCGTCAGCAGCTACAGGGCGGGACCTTGCACAGGAAGGACATCCATATTTAAAAATTTAAAAAACCACAAGAGCGCCCGCTGCTAATGCAAGTAAAACTGGGAATCCACCAAACAAAGTGGAAAAAATAGAATGAAAGAAAGCAGGGATGACTCCAAAGATTTTCTCAAATGAAGTCACGAGACCACTGCTAACAACTTTAAAAAAATGTGCCAGGTCCTTTGTGGAGGACGCGTTAAAGATAGTCCGAACCATCTCGGTGAAATGCAAAGGCGAATCAGTATTTAAAAGGGCCTGCACCTCTGTACGGGTGTTCGCTATGTGAAGCACGAAAGTTTCACGGGCCGAACTCAAGGCCACCTCTCTCTGAGACAAAAGAGCCCTTATTCTTGCCATGCCGTTGAAATCTGCACCCAAGGTTGGTATTTGTGGCCAGATTGAAAACTCCCTATGTTCATGTGTGGGAGGAAATAGAACATTTCTGCAGCAAATAACCCGTTCACTTACTGTTACGATAAAAGGAATACTTGTAATTAACCCACAACAATCTTCATTATTGAGCATCAAATAACTACCATTTTCCAACAACTTGAACGTGGGGATGATAGCAGGAACTGGCGTGCCTTGCAACACGCAAGCCATATTTGGTCGGTCTTTGTTGTATGAACCGTGTAACTGTATGTGCCTACACATTAGTGAATGATCTGGCGTCTCAGTGCATTCCTCTCCATTCAGATAAACTTCTTGGTCATCTTTGAAACATCTGTATGTGTATGGAAGCGACCAGACCTCATGAAGAAAACCACTACCTAAAGGTTCATAACGACCTATTGGTACATATTTCATACAATTTGAAAACTTATATAAAGCAAAACGCAGCGTTATTAAACCGTGGATAAGGCACGTTGCAGCATTGGCCTCTGCCACTGAAAAAGGCAAAGATTCTAACCTTTCAATATGTAACATTGAAAAGGAAGCATCACGCATTGACAGCCAGCGTTGTTTGTTAGTCAAATTGAATGGGGCAAATAAAGAAGAAACGTTCATGTATCCCCAGGGAACTTTACCATTTTTCAGAGTTTGAAGGGTCCAAGCAAATTGCAAGAATCTGAACTACGTTGCCAAAGCAGCCAACCTTTTGGATTCATACTGGAAATGTTAAAGGAAGAATTACGGAGTAGGGCCTGTAAATCACTAATGGACAACCGAGTAAAATTACTCCAACCATCATATTCCTCTAACTCCGGGATAGTAGGGGTGTTTAATTTTTTAGAAGTAGCCAATCCAAAGCATGTGGTCTGGGAAATTGTTTCATTCAGAAACAACATATGATTCGGGATGAGACATGCACGGTGCAAAGCCTCAGTGCCTTGTACCTGCCAGGTTTGTGAACCCCAAACTGATGTAGATCCTGGATATCTTTACACCGTGTTAAGTTAGCATGGGCTCATTACCGGTTTAAACGCCATTTTTCCTTTTTTGCAACTTCTGCACACGACACTTAGTTGTTGCTTTAGCTTTCAGCCTACGTGCGTCAAGACGTATGCCTGCTTCAACCAGGCGCAGGGTTTTGACGCAGCTTTGTCCTATCTGATTGTAAATGCGGCACACCATGGGTGGCAGAGCAGCGGTGCACGTTAACTGGTGCATTCCTGGGGATGTGCTAGTTAACATCAATCTGCCCCTTTACATTTAAGTATGTGCAGGGGACACAGAGTCGGTGAGGCTTATCCAAGGTTAAGAAGAGATGAGTCCTGTTCACTGAAAAATTGGACATAGGCTTCACCTCCTCAGCATCGCTGGACATGGCTAAATAATAGCTGCAAAATGTTACTCTTGTTAAACAATTTTACTATTATAATCTCTGAGATTTGTCTCTTACTCTGCAACATCTCATTGTTGTTATCTTTCTTTAAAGATAAAGACAACATCAACATGAGCGACAATCAGCAATCAGTTGATTTCGACCTCATCATTGAACTTGTAATTGAAACATCAGTGGATGTTGATCCCTTGGATGATTTAAATCCTGAGGATGAAGAAGAACGTGATGAGGATGCAGATTTGTCAGAATTGTATGACATAGGATGGGAAGCTGACGTGCTTGAGCCTATGGAACTATAAACATTTATTTAAAAAATTTATAACAAATAAAAAGTAAAAATGTAAACCGTTTAATTTAAAAATAAAGACACCTTCAAAAACAGGTTATGTGTAGTGTCTTCAATAAAATATTAAAATATGCTCATAAAATTAGATCAGATTCACATATAAAACAGCACAGGTAAAATGAATATAAATTCCATTTCTTTTCTGCTATTTCTGTAATCTAAATTTGCCAAGCACTAAAAAATCTTCTATGTAAAAATGTTAAGTAGTGTGTTAAGTTTTTGATGACTGTTATTGATTTACTGTTGGGTAATAGTGGTTAATAACATTTTTTATTATATTTTACCACAGATTCAACTGCAGATCATTTGAAGATTTCAGCATGCCAACCAAAGAAAGACTGAGAAAGGCTGCAAAACGTCAAAGACAGAAGGTCAATGAAAAAAAGCAGCAGTCCTCTAACAAAAATATTTGTCAAGTCACCAAGAAAGCACCGGGTAAGAGTACAAAAACATTCATAAGAAATATCTGTAGTAAAAAAAATATTACTACAGAAAATGTTTCAGTCCAGAAAAGGAGAAGCAATTCAAACGGAAAGGAAAGGCCAATGAAAAATGTTACTGCTAGAGCAAGAGATAACTCTGTGCATGATAGTAGAAGGAAACAACAGTTTAGGGACATTCGTAAACGAATGTTCCGCAACAGGATAATTGGCAATTTGTTAAAAAATATTAAGAAAGGTGAACAGAAAGTGGTTTTTTATAAGAGAAAAAAAATAGTTGAGAAAGTCATTGATCAGGCATTTGAAATTAAACGTAAGTTATTTATTTTGATAATCAATAGAATTAGGAAGGTAAACAAGGCAATTTATGATTTCAAAAGAAATAGTAGATGGAAGAGAATAGTTAATCGTAGTAATTTTTGTGAAGTTTTTTCTGGAGAATGGATGCATAGTTCAAGCTCTGAGGCATTTTTTAATGAGGAGAGTTATTTCCAGGATAATGATTTGGTGCATGCAGTTGACACCAGTGGTCGAGCTTATGAAGTGAAAGATGGTTGTCCAGTTGAAAAAGAAAAACTTGTGACAACAGAGATAGAAGAGGTGTTAGGTAATGAGGTTTTAGGAAGACGTCCTAAGGGTCCTGTGTACACCTGGAAGTGTAGTAGTATTTGCAGTGTACGACAGGATTCCATCAATTTGCTTTGTGATTTTATACGGTCATTTAATAAGAAAAGTTTGAAGCAGAAAATGAAGTTGTTGCAAGAATTAGATCCTTGCAGAGTGAGAGAAGTGACAGGTTTGCATGGGCATTCACTGGCTTGTCTTTCCAGGAGAGTATGCCAGAGTGTTTTTCATCATTTCAGGATGCTAGCAGTGCATCATAATAAAGTGAGGAAATTACTTAGAATGTTGTATTATGCTAAGAGTCCAGCAATTATGCTTAAACAATTATGCGCTGCTCTTTTGCATGGTTCTGAAATAGATGTGAAGAATATATGTGAAGAAATTGAGTTTAGTTACTTTGGAAGTAAAGAGGAGAATGTTGAAATTGACCAAGAAGAAGAGAGTAATGTGGAAGATAGTGTACAGGTTTCCAGTACAGATAATTTCCAGAGGGAAATTGCAACCTTTGAGGTGAAATCAAGTGAGAGGCCAAATTTCACTTGTGTGTGTTGTCGACGCACTTATTATAAGAATCAGACTAAGTTAGTGGATTTATATGCAAAAAGTGAAAGGGAAAATAATAGTGAATGGAAGGATTTTACAACATACTTGATGGTAGAAAATTGTTTTGATTTGGGATTGGATCAACGTGTGTGTACTTATTGTTGTAACAAATTAAATCAAAACCAGATGCCTGCTAGAGCAGTTCATAATAATCTGGAATTGGTTGAGATTCCTTCTGAATTGAAGGATTTAAATACTTATGAATCTATTTTGATTCAAAGTATCCATCCCTTTCAGGCTATTGTAAGAATGGAGCCAAAGACAGGGAAATTGCCTCCATCAGATTTACAGAGAGGATTAAAGGGAAGAGTTGTTTATTTGCCTCTAGATTTGAAGAAAAACATTAACACAATTGGAGTAGAAAAAGTGGAAGAGGAACCTCTGGTTATCTTAGTTAATGGGGTTCCGACAAAGAATAAGAAAATATGGCAAGATTTAGTGGATGTTAGGAAAGTCAAAAAGGCAACATTGTATTTGAAAAAAAATAATAAATACTATAAAAATGTATATGTTGCAGAAGAGGAAGTAAGTGAGGAAGAGGATAGCGATTTGTGTGCTGGTCAAATTGAGAAAGTAGAACCCTGTACTAGTGAAGAAATATATGAACATTATAGTGTTCATCCTTTGCATTCCAAGGAAGTCATGGGGAATGCTATTGAGTTGTTTCAAATGAAACAAGCCAAAGGGAGTCCCATTAGTGTTTGGGAGGAAAGTTTGGAAGCTCGGTGTTTCCCACAGCTTTTTCCAACAGGTCAGGGAGGAAGATATGATGAGCGACCTCATCAAATTCCTGCTTCTGAATACCGGACTTTGCGATTGTATGCAGAAGATGCTAGGTTTCGACAATGCATTCCGTATTTGTTTCATCTCCTGTTTGAAAGCGATCTGTCTGGACTGTCATATGCAGTGAACCACATCTTGAAAAGTGGTATACACATGCAAAACATGTCGGCAAGTGACTTTATGGATAAAGTCAATGTCCAAGACAGTATTTTGGATTCTCACCTGATTAATCTCATGGCGTGTCAGCGTGGTACTAATGAGTACTGGTACCGTCGTCATGGTGATTTAAAATGTATGCTGAGGAACTTAGGAACTCCCACATGGTTCCTCACTCTGAGCTGTGCCGAGTATGGCTGGGAAGACTTACTTGAATTTCTACGAGAGGCAAATGCAAACATCGAAAACATCGAATTCAAGACACCCGGAGAACTGTGCTCTTTGGATCCAGTCAATGTATGCAGGTACTTCAATCATAGATTTGAAGCTATGATGTCTTTCATCATGAATAAGAAGAATCCACCTCTTGGAGAGGTGTTGGATTTCTTCTGGAGAAAGGAGTACCAAGCAAGAGGTGCTCCTCATATACATATGCTGCTGTGGATCAAGGATGCACCTAAATTTGGAACGGATCCAGAAGAGTCAGTGATGAGTTTCATACAACAGTATTCTATGTGTGCTGTTCCAAACGCAAAGGAGAAGAAAAGCCTAAGAGAAAAAGTTCTACGTTTCCAAAGCCATCGATGTGGAAAGTACTGTCGTCGTAAATTCCGAAACAAGGACAAGTTCTACACCAAATGTCGTTTCGGCTTTCCACGACTGGTGATTTCTAAAGGAAGAGTAAACAGTTTGATGTCTTCGCTGCGACATAATGTGATGAAGAAATCACCTAAAACACATACAATTTGAAGAGGAACGAAGAGTCCAAGTACATCAACGACTACAACCCGGTGATTTTGTCCATGTGGAATGCTAACATGGATATACAGTTTGTGGCTGATAACTGTATGGCTGTGGCTCGGTATGTGACATCTTACATCACCAAAAAAGAGAAGACAGAATTGAAGGATATGTGGGAGGACATTTCACATGAAAAGAGCCTCAGCAAGAAGTTGTACAGTTTCAGTCTGAAGATGTTGTCGCATCGAGAAATCGGAGCTTACGAATGCTCTGATCGGTTGTCTTCAGCAAGTCTCTATGCCAAGTCCAGGAGTATCGTTTGGGCGAGTCTTGGTCTTGCTGCAACGCGTAATCGAGTTCTGAAACCTGTGCGGGAAATTGAGTATTTGGCGGAAAAGGAGCCAAACAGTACCGACATTTTGAAGACCAACATGTTGGATACATATTATCCAAATCGAAGCAAACACCTCGACAATGTTTGTCTGTATGAGGTTCTTCAAAATTACATATTCAAGAGGAACATCAAAGAAGATACTGAGAAAGGAGTGTATGCTGTAATAGGAAGTGAGGGATGTCTGGTCAAGCAAAGAAAATGCCACTTGGTAAACCATCGAAAATTGAGTGGCGAATCTCCTGAAAAAAAGGAGTTTTTCTATTTAGCACTTTTGCAACTTTTCAAGCCTTGGCGTGCAGAAGAGGAACTGCTTGGAGATTTCCTCTGTTACGAAGACTCTTTCAATGCTGCCAAGGAGACCATACAATGTCCTGCTTTTCCCAAATATGTAGAAATGTTGAATGCGGAAATTGAGCAGGAAGCAACGATTGCAGCCGAGATTGCCAGAGACAGTTCTCAGGACAGTCAGAGTTCTGCTTCATTGAGTCAGGATCCACTAGGAGGACCTGTTATCGAAAATGAAGCTGCCACTGCTATGAATGAAGTGGAAAGAGCCATGGCACATGCTCAGGAGGATGCGGTTAACTTAGAAGAGTTGGAAAGACAACTCAACGTTGAGCAGAGGAAAATATATGACGAAGTTACCATGCAAATTGATCATGGATTAAGTCATGAGAAGAAAGAGTGTTCATGTACGTCGTTGAAGCCTGTCCGACTGTACGTGAGTGGAGAAGCGGGAACTGGAAAAAGTTTCCTTATTAAAGCAATTTCATGCTATTTGCAGGAAAGGACAGAGTTATCGCTGTCTTGTGTTGTCACCGCTCCAACTGGACTGGCAGCACATAACATTAAAGGGATTACTTTACATCGTTTACTGATGCTGCCAGTGGAGCATGACAACAGATTACAATATCACAAGCTATCTGGAGATGCTTGTTTTGAAGTTTCAAGAATCTTGAGGAAAATGAAACTTCTTATCATTGACGAAGTAAGCATGGTTTCCAATGTCATGCTTGCGTTTGTGCATTTGAGAATGCAAGAAGTTCTCAAAACAGAGTATGATGTGTTATTTGGTGGCAAACACATCATTGTTTTCGGAGATCTTCTGCAGCTGACACCAGTGAAAGGGCAACCTGTGTTCAAAATGCTCACGCATGAAGATACCAGGAAGTGCCTAGGGAGCATTGGCAACGTCAATATATGGTTAAACTTCAATTATGCTGCACTGCATGAAAATATGCGTCAGGCGAAGGATGAAGTTTACAAGAGTATTCTACAAGATGTTAGAATTGGAAAAGTGACCGAGCATGGGAAAGAAGCTTTACATGCACGATTACTGTCAAATTTATATCCAGAACAAGATGTTGTGCCTGAGAATATTTTTCAGAAAATTACTGAGAAGAAATCTGGAATATGTTTGATGCCAACTCTTGCAGAATGTGCCAAATTCAACAACAAAATGTTGCATTTGGAAAAGCAGGAGATTGTGAAACTAGAAGCTATTGACAGAGTAGAGCATATGGGATCAACAATTATTTTGTCTGAGAATTTGAAATCAAAATTGGATTCATTAGAGAAGACTATATCTAAACTGCAGGTTTTGAAAAGACTCTGAATGTGTGCTTGAACTGCCGTATAATTTTAAGAAGGAATTTACATGTTGAAAGAGGTCTGGTAAATGGATCAATGGGTAATGTTGTTGATTTTGTGAAATACAGAAATAGAGATGGAATTGAATTTTTAAAAATTAAATTTGATGGCATTGAGGAAGTACAGCTAATTGGTCGTTGCTCTGCTAGATTTTTGCTTGTAAAAGACTTATATGTTCGCCGTAAGCAGTTTCCTGTTTGCTTGGCATATGCGGTGACAATCCATAAATCGCAAGGTAGACAGTGCATTGGTGAATATTGGCAGTTCTGTGTTCAAGGAGGGTATGGCATATGTGGCATTGTCACGAGTTAGAACTTTATCGGGATTGTACTTGATTGAGTGTGATGTCACAAACATTTGTGCGGATCTAGATTGTGTTAAGGAATACAATAGGTTAAGAAGAGAGTATGCGCCACATTTGCCTCAATATCCTTTGTTTGAGAAACGTGTTGTAGGCCGGAAACGAAGAAATGTGACAAATACTAGGGAGGTTGCAGCAAAAAGACGAAAAGTCGATGAACCTGAAATTATAAGCAGAAACAAAAAGGATTCTGTTGAAGATGTTGTTGGTTTTCAATTTGAAAACAGTTCTGGTGTCAACTGCTATGCTAATGTAGTGGTTAATGTTTTGTTTTCTCTAGAAAATGTAAAAGAAGAGATTGTGGTCAATTCTGATCAAAGATTTTGCAGTTTGTTAAATTCTGTGTTAGAGAAATGTAGCACAGATAGAACAAAATAGAAAGTGTGTCTGAAATTCGAAATCTGTTAGACAGATGTTCAGGCCAAACACAATTCTCTCAAAATATTCAGCAAGATTGTCAGGAGTTTTTAATGTATATACTTGATGTATTGCATGCTGAAGGTGTAGATGTAGATCACCTGTTTGGGCTTTCTTATCAATGGCAGCATGACTGCGAGAACTGTAGGGTATCAAGTAGTACTAGTGTAGACTCAGAAAGATTTATATATTTAACTTTGCCAGACAGTAAATCAGTCTCTTTTAATAAACTAGTAAAAGCAGCTGATCACAACATGGAGTGTAGCCAATGTAAATCTGAAATGATGTCCACATTATTTATACGAACATATGGCCAGTATGTTATTTTAATGTTCCAACGATGTAGGCCTGATGGAACAAAATTGACAACTTTAATTAAAAATGTTGTGGCTTCACAGTTGTCAATATCAGGAAGGACTTTTGTAACTGCAGCAATTATATATCATGACGGTCCTTCAATAACATCAGGACATTACACAGCTTATTTAAAGTCTAGAAATGGCTGGTCATTCTGCAATGATTCTGTTTTAATTTTCAAAAAAAAATTGCCGTATGACCTTAAAAACTCTTACCTGGTGTTTTTAAAACCAAAATTTTAGGGAAAGAATCTCGGGATGTGCTCTGAGGAATTTCAAGAAGTTCTAATGGCTCCTACACGATTTGGCCTTGAGGATAAGTGTAGTACAGAGACATAACTTCTTACCATAACACTGGACGTCATGTTGAAATAACTGCACTTTGAATGAATTCAGAAAAACTGTTTCTTTTTATAAGCAAATTCAAGCAGCCAATCAAAACATGGAGTAGAGGGAATGTAAGTCTGCAATGCTGTCTACTGTTTTATATTGCTTTGTGATTAAAAGTGATGTAGAGAATTTAATAATTGTAGTAGTCATAGAGATAGTGTAAGTCTGCTTTATAGTAAGCAGTATCAGTGTCATAGGAAATGTAGAACATGAGTGAGCAAGAAAGGTAAGATATTAGTAATCCAGGATTGTGAAAATGATCTTCAACATTTTAATTCTGAAAGTTGCGGAAATACAACATGACGGGATTGGCTTACAAGAATTCCAAGAGTTATAAATGGCTCTGACACGATTTGGCCTTGTGGAAACGTGTGGTAGAGAGCGAGAAGTCATTTATTGTATTTAACATGTTTTTGAAAACGATGGAGGTTTTCTTTCAGAAAGTGGCGGGTTGAAAGTAATAACAGCACAACAGAGTGTAAGCTGTTCATAGGACATCCTTCGCCGTCACGGAAAGTAAGTTAACTTTAAGGAGTTCTGAATTCTGATTTGTTATGTTGTATGGGTTTTTTAAACACAATCATTTTGATTGTGTTTTTTTTCCCCGCTGTTATATGATGAATACCTTCAAGTCACTGTTTTTAGTGAAATTTGATACATTCTGAGAACAGCAAAAATAAACCATTTAACATGTATAATTAATTCTGTTCTGTTTGCATTTATGATGTACATGTAGAACTGTGTAGGAGGCATGGAGAAGGTGAGGCTTCTGTAAGTGTCAAAGTTGTTGCATACAGTGCTCATATTCTACGTAGTCTTTCATATGATAGACTACATTTCCACTATGAGATACCTAAGCAAAGGCAACACAGGTAATGTGATTGTGAAATGAGGAAAATAAACTCCACATTTTTCAATTACATCACCTGTGTTTCCTAAGTTTACGAATGACATTGTGCAGATGAAGTTTAGGTCTGTCCACGGACACAGAAGAGGTCTAGCCTTTGTTCAAGAGTAAAGTGGACATGACTTACTTCATTAGTAGGCGTTCACATGTATTATCTCCTCTGTATTCTTCAATAAGTGTAAATTTGATCTGCAACCCTGAGTAGGCCTCACCTTAAACAAACCTCTGGATAGGCCACACCTTATTGTCATCCTGAATCAATTATTTAACATGTTAGGGACAGATTTATGATAGGTGTATGCCTCTTTTGCGCCACTGTGCGTCACTTTTGTGACGCAGTCGCGGTTGAAAAGATTTGCTATGAGGGGACAAAATTATAAAATGATGAATCTAGGCAGATGTGTCATGCTGTAAAAAAACAATGCCACACGAAACCGATGCAGCAGTCATGCAAAAGATGCACAATGTTGCAAGATAGGACTCACTTCATCTGCATCAAGATACTATTAGTTTAAAATGTATATTTTTAGGACTGTGTAGGGGCATGGAGAAGCAGAGGCTTCTGTAAGTGTCAAAGTTCTTGAAAAACTATTTGTCCTTCAATCCTTTCCCTTGTTTTTTCTAATTTATTAAAAACATGTTTTAATATTTTTCAAATGTTTGTTCTCTCTTTCACAGATTTTTTAGTATAAAAAGAACAAATGACTAAGTTAACGACAATTATAAGGTAAATATTTTGTACTCTTTTTGTTATATTTCTATCACATTTAACTTCTATTACTTCCACTGCTTCATTTGTTTAAGAATCACTTTCCTGCCTTTGCTACTTCCCTCATTCCTTTCTCTATTACTTAATTACTGTACTCCTTCACTATTTTTCTTAGTCCCTCTCTTCTCATACTTCTTCACTCTTGGTCACTCACTCTGTCTCTATTACTTTCACTGTTTCTGACTGATCTAAAAAAATTTTTTTAAAAAGAACAGTAAGTATAAGGGAAGGAAACAGACAGTTATGTTAAAAGAAAGACAGCTATAGGGAGTAAACTAGGGATACTGTTACCCGCAATCCTCTGCTGATGATGTCACTGACCATGTCATGAATGATGTAATATGTGACATCATCAGCAGTGGATTACGGGTAATAGTATCTCTGGTTTACTCCCCTATAGCTGTCTTTCTTTTAACATAACTGTCTGTTTCCTTCCCTTATACTTACTGTTCTTTTTTTAAAAAAACATTTTTTGGTTCGCTCCCGGTTCGCGTACCGGCGAGCGAACTGGGAAGCGAACCAAGAGAAATAGAGGTTGGCAGAGTTCCAAATATTCTACCAATTTTTTAATAACGGGGAGGTAGTTCTGAAAAGAACTTTTTTTTTAATTGTTTTTGTTGCTTTATATTTTTTTTATTATTTTTCTGAAATATTTTTTACTTTTTTTTAAATTTTTCTGAACGGTTTTATTTTTTTGGGGTTTTTTTTGGGGGGGGAACGAAAACGATTCATTGTAAAGGGCTCAACACGAGCAACAAAAAAAAAAGAATTTATTATTTGGGGCGTTTCGGACAAACTGGAAGATGATTGTCAATAGCTCTGTTGATCAGAGTGATGCTACTTTCTCTGTAGCAAATGAATCCATTGCAATGTACTCAGATTTGTTTTACTTCCCCAAATCTCATTTGTATATTTGGCACCATCTCCCTGCCCTCTGGTCCCGTCACTTCCGGTACAACAGATCTTCTGGCCATAATAGGGGGATTATCTAGATCGTTACGAAACTGTGCAGCACTGTAGTTGTTAGGATGCCACCTAGTCATATGGCGATGCATTGTGTAGTTTCCGTAACTGTATTTCTTCTCGGTCCCTCTGGACAGTCTATCTTGACATATAAGGCAAGTTACGTATCTTGCATTTACTTTTTTCTGGCCTTTGGGAATTTTAAAAAATTGCCAAATGAAGTTTTCTTTCCGGTGAGACCTCCTGGGCTCTTCAGGCAAAAACTGCCTCTCTTCCTGCTCTTCCTCCTCTTCCTCTTCTTCCTCTTCTTGCTGAATTATAACTTCAGCAGGTGGTCCTCTCTTCCTTGGATGTGGTGGAGGTGGTGGGGAAGCACCAGCTGAAGCTACTAAAGAAGCCATTGCTCACTGGTAACAAAGGGTCTTTCTCTCACAAAGATGAAAGTCAGAGTGAGGAAAGAAGGAGGGGTTTTCATCATTTGGGAAAAACAATAGTTCTCAACCAATGAAAAGTGTTAATTTTAGATTACATCACCTAGTCTTACATCATTAGGAAACCAAAAGTGAAATGAACCAATGAAAAGTGTTATTACCAAGTCACATGACCTGCTGTGTTTACGTTACATGCTTTGCGCCGCCTCCCGGTTTGCTTCCGTGAACCTGCGCTTCGCGCCTCGGTTCGCTTTCGGGTACGCTAACGTAGCACGTCATATGACGTATCACGCGACAACGCGAAACGTCATGCGGACGCGAGGCGTCACGATGTTGTTTTCTAACGCGGCAGTTGCGCTAAAGGAACGTTTACCGGTTCGCAGACTATTTCGCGGCATCAAGGTCACCTAACGGGAAACTTCCCGATTCGCGAAGCGGGAGCGAAGAAAAAAAAATATAAAAAAAAAAAATTATTAATAAACATATAAAATATATTTTTGGATTTAAAGAAGAATACATTTTACAGCTACAGATATTAGCTTTTAAAAAACCAATGAAATTCACTGAAAAAACCATAGGTTATAGACCATATATAGTTAGGAATTAGCATTTACAAAACCTTGAAAATTCACTGAAAAAACCATAGGTTATAGACCATATATAGTTAGGAATTAGCATTTAAAAAACCTTATTTTACTCACACAAAACCATTGAAATTCCATATATAGTTAGTTGCACTAACTATATATCGCGCACCCGCAATCCACTGCTGATGATGTCACATATTACATCATTCATTACATGGTCAGTGACATCACTGATGACATCACTGATGACATCTCAAATGACATCACTGATGACATCTCAAATGACATCACTGATAACATCTCAAATGACATCACTGATGACATCACTGATGACATCTCAAATGACATCACTGATGACATCACTGATGACATCTCATTTGACATCAATGGTCACATCACTGATGATATCATTCATGTGACAATACAATGCATCTCCTCACACTTTAATATAATCTCTGTTACACCCAGTGTTAAATACAGAATATAATGTTTTAAACCATTGACACACCAATACTAGTTACTACATACGCCCTCACTGATTCCTACGTCTACACACACATTCACTCATTCACCCATACAATCATTTATACATACAATCACTCATCTTTACAACACTATCATATGCACTCATACACCTATACAGACACTCACACTCTGCCACTCATCCATGGAGTTACTCACACACCTAGTCAGTCCTGTAAAGAATCAATCACACTTCCATTTTCTAATCTATACAGTTAAACATAGAGTACCTTACATTTTCAAACATATACTAACACATACTTACTCTCTTATACAATCATTGATACAAGAACACATTGATCTGCACAGAGTCACACATCTCCCAGCCAGCCACACATACACTCAGTCTCCCATACAAATACTTGGACAATCAATCAATAACCCATATAGTTACTCATATAGCTACTGATCAACACATGCAGCAGTTTACAGAACAAAAGACATAATGATGCACAAATTAAGACAGTTTAGTCACTAACCCATGCACTCAGTGAGACACATTTAATCACTCACTCATACATTCAGTCATGCACCTACTAAATCCTTCGTCCAGACACTTATACATCTACTCATTCTTCAATATGTAAGACATATTTTAACTTTATAGAAACATACAGTCACTGGATGTTGTCATCAGTGATGTCATCAGTGATGTCATTTGAGATGTCATCAGTGATGTCATCAGTGATGTCACTGACCATGTCATGAATGATGTAATATGTGACATCATCAGCAGTGGATTGCGGGTGCGCGATATATAGTTAGTGCAACTAACTATATATGGAACTTCAATGGTTTTGTGTGAGTAAAATAAGGTTTTTTAAATGCTAATTCCTAACTATATATGGTCTATAACCTATGGTTTTTTCAGTGAATTTTCAAGGTTTTGTAAATGCTAATTCCTAACTATATATGGTCTATAACCTATGGTTTTTTCAGTGAATATATATATATATATATATATGTATATGTATATATATATATATATATATATATATATATATATATATATATATATATATATATATATATATATATATATATATATATATATATATATATATATATATATATATATTACCTACTGGCGATAGCCAGTAGGTATATATAGTTAGGATTTTTTTCCTATGGGATTTTTGAAAATTCTATGTCGAATAACTTTGGCGTTTGAGGACAGAATTGGCTGAAATTTTCAGGAAAATGGAACATTTTGTTTCTGAGCAGCCCCTGAAAATTTGGGGGGGTTTCGTCAAGGGGGGGCCGAGAAAAAAGGGGGGTCCCAAAACGTGTTTTTCCCATGCAATTTTCCATAGGGCGGTTGGCCTCACTTTTAGCCCGAACGGCTGAATGGATTTACACCAAACTTGGCAAAATTGTAGGGACTGGTGGCCCGATGTGCCTTTGCTATGTCTCAAGATATAGGCTCCAGTGGTTTTTACGAAAATTAACTTTGAAAAATATATATTGGGCTACATTGGGCTATATATATGTTGGAGCCCAAATGTAGCCCAATGTAGCCCAATGTAGCCCAATGTAGCCCAATGTAGCCCAAAGATGGCCACCAGAGACAAAAAAAAACAAATGTAGCCCAAATATCACCCAGATGTAGCCCAACTATAGCCCAATGACAGAATGTCCCAGAGTGTTCTAAAGAACAACTAGAGTGCTAACAGTCCTACTTATTACAAAGGTATGGCACACCTGAAGCCATCTTGATTGGAATAAAGTGGTAACTCTTAAAACATTTAATTTAAAAAGGAACAAAATGAGGGGGTTCATTTTGCCATAGAAAGTATGATTAGCGAATATATGACGAAATCCCGCATACCATCAGTCCGCAAAAAAAATCCTGCATGTACTATTAGGCCGCAAATTAAAATAACGAAAACTTTTAGAACGAATATGCCTTTAGCATACACTAAACAACTAAACTACCCTAAACCCTAAAACACTACCCCCAGCATGACCCTACATTACACAAACAGTACAACACTACCCTAAACCCTAAAACACTACCCCCAGCATGACCCTACACTACACAAACACTACAACACTACCCTAAACCCTAAAACACTACCCCCAGCATGACCCTACACTACGCAAACACTACAACACTACCCAAAACCCTAAACCACTACACCCCAGCATGACCCTACACTACGCAAACACTACAACACTACCCTAAACCCTAAAACACTACTGCCAGCATGACCCTACACTACACAAACACTACAACACAACCCTAAACCCTAAAACACTACCCCTAGCATGACCCCACACTACACAAACACTACAACACTACCCTAAACCCTAAAACACTACCCCCAGCATGACCCTACACTACACAAACACTACAACACAACCCTAAACCCTAAAACACTACACCCCAGCATGACCCTACACTACGCAAACACTACAACACTACCCTAAACCCTAAAACACTACCCCCAGCATGACCCTACACTACGCAAACACTACAACACTACTCAAAACCCTAAAACACTACACCCCAGCATGACCCTACACTACGCAAACACTACAACACTACCCTAAACCCTAAAACACTACCCCCAGCATGACCCTACACTACGCAAACACTACAACACTACCCTAAACCCTAAAACACTACCCCCAGCATGACCCTACACTACGCAAACACTACAACACTACCCTAAACCCTAAAACACTACCCCCAGCATGACCCTACACTACGCAAACACTACAACACTACCCAAAACCCTAAAACACTACACCCCAGCATGACCCTACACTACGCAAACACTACAACACTACCCTAAACCCTAAAACACTACCCCCAGCATGACCCTACACTACGCAAACATTACAACACTACCCTAAACCCTAAAACACTACCCCCAGCATGACCCTACACTACGCAAACACTACAACACTACCCAAAACTAGTTTTAACATTCAGCTCTCACCCACCCACTCCCTGTCAGGTCTTCTCATCTATAGACCCCCGGGGAGTCTAAAACACTTCCCTGACTCCCTGTTAGAAATCTCCCTATCAGCTGCCTCTCAGGCCCCGAATTTTTTGATCCTGGGCGACTTGAATATACACTTCGACGATCCCAAGGATAACTCTGGGGCTGAACTGATTACCAACCTTAGCTCCTTTGATCTTGAACTGACAAATAAGGAAGCCACCCATAATAAAGGTCACTTGTTAGACCCGATTTTTTCCAACATCCCCCAGATTACAGCCAAACCCCCCTTGCCCCTATTATGGTCAGACCACTTCCTAGTTCCTTTTTCATGGGAATTTCTCCAAGGAGGAATCAAGGTCCCTTGTTCCCGTACGCTTCAAAGGCCATGGCCAAGGCTGTCAGTAGACAATTTGTCATCTGCTCTCGAAAAATCTGCCCCCCCTACAGAATCCGATGTTCTACAGGCAGACATAAATTTTCGAGACTGGCTCACTAATTCCCTGGATTCGGTTCTGCCTCTTAAGCTCTGCACAAAAAAGAGCAATACGTTCAAATCTCCCTGGTTCTCGCCTGAACTAAGAGAAATCAGGAAAGAGTGCAAAAGAGCCGAGCGCGCCTGGCGCAAAGACTGGGCATCTATTCACAAAACCGCATATAAAGCAGCCCTTAAACGTTACAAACTAGGACGACAAAAATCTAAAGCTGCCTTTTTTGAAGAAAAAATTCGTCTCTCTTCTAATTCTTCCAGAGAAACATTCAAAATTGTGAACATGCTTCTTAAAGTCCCAGCCCCCTCTTTGGTCCAGAATGACCCAGTACTGAGATGCAATCAGTTAGCAGAATTTTTCGACACCAAAATTCGGAAAATTCTAGATAGCCTCCCTCAATCCTCCATCACTGAACTCGCCGAGATCCCTTCCCCTGACCCTACCTCTCCCCAACTTGAGGCTTTCAGGCCCATATCCAAAGAAGATTTTTGTAATATCTTTTCCACTATTAAAAGCGGCTCTCCCTCAGACCCAGTCCCGATGCACATTCTAAAGCAAACTTTAAACATCATTGCTCCGGTAGCCACGGAGTTACTCAACTCGTCGCTATCCTCGGGCATAGTGCCCCCGAGCTGGAAACAGGCCAGAGTCAAAACACTTTTAAAGAAACCAGGACTAGACATCTCCGATCTGGCCAACTTTCGCCCGATCTCGCTTCTACCTGGACTGAGCAAAGTGGCCGAAAAAGTGGTGAATAAGCAGATCTCCGAGTACCTAGAGGAGAACCATCTCCTCAGTGACTCTCAGACTGGTTTTCGCCCGGGTCAGGGCACAGACACCGCCCTTTTGGCGGTGACTGAAGAGGTAAGATGCATCTTGGATTCAGGGGGATCAGTAGCTCTGATCCTCCTGGATCTGAGTGCCGCATTCGATACTGTGGATCATGCTGTCCTGGCCCAACGCCTGGCTCTGCTGGGCATTACAGGATCAGCCCTCAAATGGTTGCAGTCCTACCTTGAGGAGAGATCCTTCAGGATCTGGGAAAATGGGTCCATGTCAGAGCCCTTCCCTCTTCAGTGTGGGGTGCCGCAGGGCTCCTCCCTCAGCCCCACACTGTTTAATGTCTACATGGCCCCGTTGGAGAAGGTGATAGCCCCATTCGGGGTTAAAGCTATAAGTTATGCCGACGACACGCAGCTTGTCGTCTCGCTGTCGCAACATGAGGACAGCCCGGTTGATCTCCCAGACTGTCTTACAGCCATTTCCTCCTGGATGTCCAGTTCAAAACTTAAACTAAATGGATCTAAGACGGAGATCATGCTCCTAGGCAATCAATTCACCTCTCTGCCCCCTGAGATGTGGCCTGCCTGTATGGGAGATCTTCCACCCCCTAAGCAGCAAATAAAAAGCCTAGGGATTTGGTTCGAACCCCAACTGACCTTCAAGACCCATGCGCAGAAAGTTGTTGGAGGTTGCTTCGGCCTGCTCCGGGCAGCCCGGAAGGTACTTCCTCTCCTTCCGTTTCAATCTAGAAAGCTGTTAATCCAGGGTTTGATTTTGTCCAAACTGGATTATGGTAACTCCCTTTTCCTCGCAGCCCCTCTTGCTACCATCAAGACTCTTCAGCGAGCTCAGAATGCCGCAGCCAGGCTGTTGATGGGGGCGCCGAGACGGGCCTCAGCCAAACCATTGCTGAAAGCCCTGCACTGGCTCCCCATCCAAGAGCGGGTCTCTTTCAAGTCTCTCTGTATTGCACATAAGACCTTGCAAGGTAAAGGCCCTCCAGCCTTGAGAGGATTGATCCGACCTTACAAGTCGACCAGGGCCCTTCGCTCGGATGGAGAAAATCTGGCCATTGTCCCACGAGTGAGGAAAGCACGAACAGGAGGCCGACGGTTCTCACTGAATGTGTCAAACAAATGGAATGCTCTCCCTAGAGAACTCCGAATGGAACCGAATCATCTGAAATTCAGAAGAGCACTTAAAACCTTTTTGTTCCCTACCACCCTCTAACCTTGCTTTCGCTTGAGTTCACCAGGTTCATATCAGGATTAGCGCTGGGACGCTCCAGGGCAGCCATGCGCTCTACAAGTCCAATTCAAATCAAATCAAATTCAAATCAAATCAAAACCCTAAAACACGGGCGTGGCCGAAGCGGCTAGCATGGCGGACGTGGCTTGAGCGAGCTCCGTCCCGCCGTATTAATATCCTGCACTTTCTCCTGCATCGCCCTAACCTGCGGATTCCAAGCTCCAGCCCTCCTTGGCCGATGTCTGGGGGTGAGCTCCGGTAGCGCTTTGGGCGACCATCGAGCGACCATCGAGCGACGGTGCCGGCGAGACGCGGCCCGGAGCGGTGGGGCCTTCTTCGCGCGCTGGAGCCGGGCCCTCGAGTTCTGCAGGGTCCGGCCGGAAGTGCGACGGCGCTGGGGGCCACCTTGAATCCGAGACCGGTCATCGGAACCAGGCCTGAGGCAGATGCACCCTGGGGCGCGGAGTCTCCCCGGCCCGGCGCCTCATCCTCCGCAGTGGAGGAATCCATCCGGTGACGGTTCGGCGGGTGTGTGCTGCGGCGGGGCGGACCCTGTTGCGGTGCACTCTGCACCATTTGCTGGAGCCGAGCCCTTGAGTCCTGTGGGAGCCCGACTGGAGGCGCGGCTGATCCTGGCTCGGGACACTGAGGACGGCCGGGGGCCCTGGGACCGGCCTGCCTGCTGGATCGCCGGGACAAAGAGGTGAGCGGCTGCTGCGGCTTGGGTGGTAGTGCGGAGGGGGGGGCCTCCCCTGACGACGGAGGGCACTCACTCGGCGGTCAGTTCGGACCGCGAGGGGGCCCGGACCCCTGGGGCCTGCTGGGCTCAGATCGGCCCTTCCCCCCCCCCCCCCCTCTGACAGTGGCGCCGCTCAGCTTCCTTCCATTGCTGGTCAATCAGTGCCTGCTTGCGACACAAACCACCAGACAGTGAGCCCGAGGGGCTCGTGTACTTTACCCCTGGCGCCCAGATCTCCTTGCTGCTGTGCTACACTAGGGCTGTTGTCCATCTACGCCACGGCCCAGAGGGTGTGCGAGTGAGTGGGCTTGGTCGACCCCGTTGAGGAGGGCCCACTGTTGTGACTTGTTTTACCCGGAGAGTCTTGCCGCCGCTGCGCACGGTGCCCCCGCCGCTGTGCCTGGTGGCCCGGTGAGGAGCTACGCGCCTGGAAGCTGCACCGCCTCCCGGAGGCTCTACCTCGTGGGTGGGCAGATATATACAGCTGTTGGGACACTGTGCCACGGGTTGTTCCTCACGATGACGCGGGGCGGCAATAGCGGTGGCGCCCCGAAGCAAGGACCCATTGACAAATTCACGGGGCCGAGTGGTGGGGCCGGAGCGTCTGGTGGCCCCCCGGGACCGGCGACTGCCCCAGACAACACGGCTATCTTGGCGGCCATCACACAGTCAAGAGATGCACTGGACGCAAAAATAGGGGCAGTTGGGGCTGATGTCACGCTGCTCCGGCAAGATTTGCGCAACGCAGTGGCTCGCATAACCGAAACTGAAGCCAGAATCATAGATGTGGAGGACGATGTGGTGGTCCTTAAAAAGAAAGTGGCGGCTATGGAGGGGATACAGAAGGGACTGGCGCGCCGGGTCGAAGATGCTGAAGGTCGGGCGCGAAGGAACAATCTGCGCTTCGTGGGCTTTCCGGAGGACTGCGAGAAGGGCAATATGGGGGCCTTCCTCGCCCAGTGGCTGGAGGGATGGCTCCCCCCGGACTCTGTGTCGAGGTGTTTCGTCATTGAGCGGGCTCATCGCGCTCTTCTTCCGAAGCCTCCGACTGGAGCTCGCCCCCGTCCGGTCATTGCCAAACTCCTAAACTATCATGACCGCGACGTCATATTGAGGCAGGCGAGGGACAAGGAGCCAGTAATGTACGACAACCACAAAATATTGGTCTTCCCCGATTATACTAAATTGGTGCAGCAACAGCGCCAATCATTCACTGCGGCGAAGGCTCGGCTGAGAGAACTGAAAATTCAATATGCTTTGCTTTACCCAGCCCGCCTACGAGTGGTGTTTCAGTCTAAGACGCTGTTCTTCAACACCCCGGAGGAGGTATTTGAATGGACTGATGAGACGGTGAGGGTCAAGGTTCATACCCCTCCGAGAAGAGACTCTGACTCCTCCTCTGCGACCAGACCCCCGAGGACCCCCAGGAGATCACGCAGTAGGAGCAATTGGCGGGCACGCTCACAGAGAAACCGCCAGCCTAAAGATGGGGTGTCTGGGGGTGACACTGCAGACGAGGCTCCGGCACCGGGGCCCTGACCGTGCATGCTACCCTAGCTCTGCTGGGTGTCTCTCCGGGCGGCTGCACCGCCCCCTGGATCCTGCCGACCGTACAGCTTGATAGGGGGAACTGGCGACATATATCGTGACTCATGCCGCCATTATGAGAATGTGGCGCAGGTTAGGGAATGCTCGTGAGTGGGCGGGCATCACCCTGAACGGTAGAGTAGCTAGTTGGGTTAAGGGTTAGTTGGGAGTGGGTGGACAGTTGGTTGGGATCCATTGGCATAGTGGGACGTTGGCCTCCCGTTGGGGGCTAGTATCTAGCTATACCGCGACAGGTACTTCAATGTTACTGAGGTATGGGGTGGGGGGGTGGGGAGATAGTTGTGGGCTGCATAGAAGTTGGGGGAGGGAGGGGGGAGTTAGTGGGGGTTTGTGGGTTTGCGGGGCAGATGGGTTGGTGCTCCGAGGGGGGGTGGGGAGGGGAGAAGCGTTCAACTGCACAGTGCTTTCCTGGACCTTGTCGTTACGAGATGGATGTGTGGGGCCCTTGCCGCATGAATTACCTGACTTCACATCCCTAGATGGCGGATGAAACTCCTGAAACGAGCTTGCAGAGGGCATTACTGCGTGTTGTGAGCTGGAATGTGCGGGGGATGTTAGATAGGGTCAAAAGAGGGGCAGTCCTACGCCAAGGGAAGAGGGACAAGGCCGATGTCTTGCTTTTACAGGAGACCCACCTCTTGGGCTCCAAGACCCTTAGCCTTCAGAGGTATGGTTACAATCAAGTGTTCCATGCAGGATTTGCGAGGGGTTCCCGGGGGGTGGCTATATTGGTGCACCGCAGGCTGTCCTACACTCATGAAACTCAATGGGCTGACCCACAGGGCAGATATGTATTTATCCAGGGCAAGATAGGGACGGAACAGGTCGTCTTTGGGAGTGTGTATGCTCCGCCCCCGCTGCAAAGTGCTCTGATTGAAAAGTTGTTCGGAGTGTGGGCTGAAATCCCGAATGTTATGGCAGTTGTTGGTGGGGACTGGAATGATGTGATGAATGCCCGAGTGGACCGCTACAGGTTGGGGGGTGAGGTGGTATCGGACACACCTACTAAGCTAGATGGTATGGTGAGAGGCATGGGGTGGGCTGATACGTGGCGCCATCAGCATGCTCAACACCGCGAATACACCTACGTCTCACCAGTGCACAAGTCCTTTTCTAGACTCGATTACTTGTTCGTTCCCCAGGCCTGGGTCGGGAGGGTCGATAACACACAAATTTTACCACGGGGCCTATCAGACCATTCGCCTGTTCTGCTAGACCTCTCCCTAGACAGGCGGCGGCAGCCCTTCAGGTGGCGTCTCTCCACATGGCACCTGCAGCGAGAACCCTATCGGTCTCATATGAGAGAGGCAATTGCGCATTACTGGAGTGATAATGATCACCCTGATATTGATGCCGTGACCCTCTGGGAGGCCTTGAAGCCCACGCTACGTGGCGTGGACATTGCCTGGTGTGCGGCTGACCGCAGGCAGCGTAGGGAGGACTTGGTTCAGGCGGCCGAGCGTGTTAGGGACCAAGAACATAGATGCGGTGCTGACGGGAGTGAAGAAGATGTGAGACGCCTTCTATTGCTGCAACAGTCCTATGCCTCCTTGCAGTTAGACGAGGCTCGCCAGTTGTGGTTGGCGACTCAGAGTCGGATATATCAGTGGGGTGACAAGTCCAGCTCGATGCTCTATAGACTATGCCAAAGCACTTTTCACGCGCAGTCTCTGCCTTGTCTGCGAGATGAGTCGGGTGGGTCCATCACTACCCCATCGGCCCTGGCGGCCGCATTTGCGCGGTATTACGAGGCCCAGTACGCCCCTCGGGAACTTCTTTCGCCAAGCGACGTGGATAAGTTCCTGGCTGATCTCCCGCCACGATCGCTCTCGGACGAGGAGCGAGATGCCCTGGACCTCCCCCTATCGGCGGAGGAACTGGGTACGGCCCTCGGAGAACTGAACACGGGCAAGGCCCCCGGGCCCAACGGTTTTCCCTGTGAATTCTTTAAGACCTTTCACCTCCAACTGGGCTCCTACTATGGTAGAGCGTTGGAAGAAGCCAGGGATTGTGGCCGACTACCGAGGGACTGGCGGCATGCTGAAATAGTGGTCTTCTGCAAACCAGGGAGGCCTCCGGACCGACCTGAGTCCTACCGACCGATATCGCTACTAAACACTGAAGCCAAAATTCTTGCAAAGGCGTTAGCTAATCGCCTTCTCCCGTACATTACGGCGCTCGTGCACCCGGATCAGGCCGGATTTATGCCCCACAGGGCGACGCGCCACAATATCCGGCGTGCGCAGGTGGTGCTGGAGGCAGTCCGGACAGCGGGGATACCAGCGGCCCTTTTACTGGCCGACATTGACAGGGCCTTTGACTCCGTGAGCTGGGTCTACCTCCGGGCCCTTTTGTCCCGATTGAATCTAGGGCCCCGCTTCCTATCCTATATTCATTTGTTGTATACTGATCTCACGGCGTCGGTGAGAGTGGCTGGGGCAATATCGGCTCCATTTCCCATCGGTAGAGGCACCAGACAGGGTTGCCCCCTTTCACCGTATCTCTTTGCCCTAGCCATGGAGCCCATGGCGGCGTGGGTCCGAATCGATGCACAGATGCGGGGCATTGAGTGGACTGGGGGACCCTCCGACAGACTTGCACTGTACGCCGATGATGTCCTCTTCTTCCTCACGGACCTGAACAGATCTGGACCACGAGTCCTCGACATCATGCGTGTCTTCGGGGAGGTGTCAGGCCTTCGCCTGAACGTACGCAAATCACAGCTGTGGGTGCTTGGGGAGCGCCGAGACCTGGGGCCCTGGGCCGGGGCACTGCAGGAAGCGAGAGGCGGACTTAAGTACCTAGGGATATTTCTAACAGACATTCCAGGAGTCTCCTGGGCGCGTAACATCGTGCCGGTGTGGGAGCGTATCAGATCCGACATGACTACGTGGTCCCGCATGCCCTTGAACATCTATGGCCGGTCGGCCATCTTTAAAATGGTGGCCCTTCCGCGCCTCTTATATCAGCTACAAAATCATCCGTACCCTATACCACCGCGGTGGTTCAGACTGGTGAACTCGACACTTGGTACTTTCCTCTGGGCGGGGGGGGCGGCGAGAGTGGCGCTCCGCACATGCTTTTTGTCCACATATTGTGGTGGACTGGCGACTTCGGACGTCTTGTCCTACTACCAAGCTTCCCACCTCTTGGTGCTTAACGAATGGTGGTATGGGGAGCGGAGTGACCCTACCTACGCCCTGGAGCGCTTCCTGATGGACCCCGACACGCTGCACACGATCCTGTATTCAGCGGTTAAAAGGAGGAGGCTCCCGGCGGTCACACAAACCGTGTTCCGCATATGGCGCGGCGCGCTCCGTAGAATGGGGTGGTGGAACAGATTGACGAGGGAGACCCCGTTGTGGCAGAACGGGCAGCTGCCGGAGTTGATGTCCCTGCAGGGTTTCCGAGGCTGGGATGCGATCGGTATCTCGGCCGTGGGTCATGTGGTCCGGGGTACGACTCTTAAATCGTTCCAGGACCTGCGCGAGGAATACGACATGCCTCAGACCCAATTTTTTAAATATCTGCAGCTTCGTCACGCCCTCGCCCCTACCCTGCGAGGTCTGGACTCGTTGCCCGAGTTCAGCCCCCTGGAGGCGAAGGTCTTCATGGGAGAATTGGAGTCCAAGAAAATCTCGTCCATATACCAAACGTTGGTTACGCATTGCTCGACACCCCTGGACTCTCTGCGGACCAAGTGGGAACGCGATCTAGGAGCATTTGAGGAGGAAGACTGGAGGGAGGCACTCGAAGCTCCCAGGGGAGCGGCCATAGCAGTCCGGCTACGATTTATACAGTTTAAATACTTACATAGAGCATACTACACTAGGGAAAGGCTATGGAAGGCGGGCTTGATTGCATCTCCCATCTGTTTGAGGTGTGGTAAGGAGACTGGAACGTTCCTGCATACTGTCTGGGCATGTGAGGGCCTGCGGAAGTTTTGGACGGGTGTCTGGAATTGTTTGTCCGAGGTACTGGGCTGGGACCTTCCTCGCACACCAAAGTTAGGCCTCCTTCATGTCCTGGAACAGGTGGGAGGAAATGTTTATAAGCGCCACTTGCTGCTGTTGGGTCTTGTGGTGGCCAAGAGGGATGTGGCCCGTGTCTGGAAGGACCCCAAGGCTCCCCTGTTGGGTGTGTGGAAGAAGGGGCTGGACTATTCGATGGGCCTGGAACGCCCGATATTTGAGGCCCGGGGTTGCCCCAAGAAACATTACAAAATTTGGAAACGCTGGGCTGAGTACAGGGGGCTCTGGCTGGAGCCGCCAGCATGTGATGGACCGGGGGAAGGACATTTGGACATTGTGCCCGAGTGAGGAGGGTTCCACACTTCATCTACTATATTAGATTCTATGTATGGTCTAATTTGACGCTGTGCAGGGGGTGGGGTGGGGGGGACCTCGGGTGGGAACCTAGGGGGGTGCTGGGGGGAGGGCGTTGGGGCTAGTGTTTGTGTTTATATAGCTGCTTGAATTGTCCCATAATGTGATTTTTGCCTTCATGCTCGCAGCCTCCCCGGACTCGGGACGCTGTATGTTTTCTGTAACTCTTCAACAGCACAATAAAATTTGTTCTGAAAAAAAAAAAAACTAAAACACTACACCCCAGCATGACCCTACACTACGCAAACACTACAACACTACCCTAAACCCTAAAACACTACCCCCAGCATGACCCTACACTACGCAAACACTACAACACTACCCTAAACCCTAAAACACTACCCCCAGCATGACCCTACACTACGCAAACACTACAACACTACCCTAAACCCTAAAACACTACCCCCAGCATGACCCTACACTACGCAAACACTACAACACTACCCAAAACCCTAAAACACTACACCCCAGCATGACCCTACACTACGCAAACACTACAACACTACCCTAAAACACTACCCCCAGCATGACCCTACACTACGCAAACACTACAACACTACCCTAAACCCTAAAACACTACCCCCAGCATGACCCTACACTACGCAAACACTATAACACTACCCAAAACCCTAAAACACTACACCCCAGCATGACCCTACACTACGCAAACACTACAACACTACCCTAAACCCTAAAACACTACCCCCAGCATGACCCTACACTACACAAACACTACAACACAACCCTAAACCCTAAAACACTACCCCCAGCATGACCCTACACTACACAAACACTACAACACTACCCTAAACCCTAAAACACTACCCCCAGCATGACCCTACACTACACAAACACTACAACACAACCCTAAACCCTAAAACACTACACCCCAGCATGACCCTACACTACGCAAACACTACAACACTACCCTAAACCCTAAAACACTACCCCCAGCATGACCCTACACTACGCAAACACTACAACACTACGCAAAACCCTAAAACACTACACCCCAGCATGACCCTACACTACGCAAACACTACAACACTACCCTAAACCCTAAAACACTACCCCCAGCATGACCCTACACTACACAAACACTACAACACTACCCTAAACCCTAAAACACTACCCCCAGCATGACCCTACACTACGCAAACACTACAACACTACCCTAAACCCTAAAACACTACCTCCAGCATGACCCTACACTACGCAAACACTACAACACTACCCAAAACCCTAAAACACTACACCCCAGCATGACCCTACACTACGCAAACACTACAACACTACCCTAAACCCTAAAACACTACCCCCAGCATGACCCTACACTACGCAAACATTACAACACTACCCTAAACCCTAAAACACTACCCCCAGCATGACCCTACACTACGCAAACACTACAACACTACCCAAAACCCTAAAACACTACACCCCAGCATGACCCTACACTACGCAAACACTACAACACTACCCTAAACCCTAAAACACTACCCCCAGCATGACCCTACACTACGCAAACACTACAACACTACCCTAAACCCTAAAACACTACCCCCAGCATGACCCTACACTACACAAACACTACAACACAACCCTAAACCCTAAAACACTACCCCCAGCATGACCCTACACTACACAAACACTACAACACTACCCTAAACCCTAAAACACTACCCCCAGCATGACCCTACACTACACAAACACTACAACACAACCCTAAACCCTAAAACACTACACCCCAGCATGACCCTACACTACGCAAACACTACAACACTACCCTAAACCCTAAAACACTACCCCCAGCATGACCCTACACTACGCAAACACTACAACACTACGCAAAACCCTAAAACACTACACCCCAGCATGACCCTACACTACGCAAACACTACAACACTACCCTAAACCCTAAAACACTACCCCCAGCATGACCCTACACTACACAAACACTACAACACTACCCTAAACCCTAAAACACTACCCCCAGCATGACCCTACACTACGCAAACACTACAACACTACCCTAAACCCTAAAACACTACCTCCAGCATGACCCTACACTACGCAAACACTACAACACTACCCAAAACCCTAAAACACTACACCCCAGCATGACCCTACACTACGCAAACACTACAACACTACCCTAAACCCTAAAACACTACCCCCAGCATGACCCTACACTACGCAAACATTACAACACTACCCTAAACCCTAAAACACTACCCCCAGCATGACCCTACACTACGCAAACACTACAACACTACCCAAAACCCTAAAACACTACACCCCAGCATGACCCTACACTACGCAAACACTACAACACTACCCTAAACCCTAAAACACTACCCCCAGCATGACCCTACACTACGCAAACACTACAACACTACCCTAAACCCTAAAACACTACCCCCAGCATGACCCTACACTACGCAAACACTACAACACTACCCTAAACCCTAAAACACTACCCCCAGCATGACCCTACACTACGCAAACACTACAACACTACCCAAAACCCTAAAACACTACACCCCAGCATGACCCTACACTACGCAAACACTACAACACTACCCTAAAACACTACCCCCAGCATGACCCTACACTACGCAAACACTACAACACTACCCTAAACCCTAAAACACTACCCCCAGCATGACCCTACACTACGCAAACACTACAACACTACCCTAAACCCTAAAACACAACCCCCAGCATGACCCTACACTATGCAAACACTACAACACTACCCTAAACCCTAAAACACTACCCCCAGCATGACCCTACACTACGCAAACACTACAACACTACCCTAAACCCTAAAACACTACCCCCAGCATGACCCTACACTACGCAAACACTACAACACTACCCTAAACCCTAAAACACTACACCCCAGCATGACCCTACACTACGCAAACACTACAACACTACCCTAAACCCTAAAACACTACCCCCAGCATGACCCTACACTACGCAAACACTACAACACTACCCTAAACCCTAAAACACTACACCCAGCATGACCCTACACTACGCAAACACTACAACACTACCCTAAACCCTAAAACACTACCCGCCAGCATGACCCTACACTACGCAAACACTACAACACTACCCTAAACCCTAAAACACTACCCCCAGCATGACCCTACACTCCGCAAACACTACAACACTACCCAAAACCCTAAAACACTACCCCCAGCATGACCCTACACTACGCAAACACTACAACACTACCCTACACCCTAAAACACTACCCCCAGCATGACCCTACACTACGCAAACACTACAACACTACCCTAAACCCTAAAACACTAGCCCCAGCATGACCCTACACTACGCAAACACTACAACACAACCCTAAACCCTAAAACACTAACCCCAGCATGACCCTACACTAAACAACCACCACAACTCTACACTACACTAACACAACACTACACTACACAACACTACACTACACAATCACTAACCCACGAAAAAATTAACACAAACCCACTTACCTCTCTCGTCATCGTGGTTTTCACAACGCAAATGCATTTACCATACATGCCTTTAAAACGTAATTCTTTGTAAAGGCATGCGCGATAAATGCACATGCGTTTTGAAAAAATGCGGGATAATGGTATGCGAGGTCAATGAGCTTGCGGGATAATGGTATGCGGACTGAAAGTCTGCGGGATAAAAAATGCGGGAAAATGGCTGCAAACCATGATTAGCAGCAGACTTCCCTGGTGAGCACTAGCTTTACTACAGTGATCTAATGAGCAACTAGAGTGCTAACATTCAGAATTTATGGCAAATGTGTGACACATCTGAATGCCTTCTTGATAGAACCAAAGTAAACAAGCATTGAAAATGCAATAGATCTCGCCCTTGTTTAAGTTAAAGCCATTCTGTTTTTAATGAGGTGGCTTTTTAGCTTTGCTTTTATTAGTGTTTTTAAAACTTTCATGTAAATAACATGCATATGTATGCATATATGTATATGTATGCATGCATTTATATTTATAAAGATATGCAGATTATATATGTTTATATATGTATATTACCTACTGGCGATAGCCAGTGGGTATATATAGTTAGGATTTTTTCTCTATGGGATTTCTGAATATTCTATGTCTAATAACTTTGGCGTTTGTGAACGGAATTGGCTGAAATTTTCAGGAAAATGGCACATTTTGTTTCTGAGCAGCCCCTAAAAATTTGGGGGGTTTCGTCATTTTTCCATAGGGCGGTTGGACTCACTTTTAGCTCGAACGGCTGAATAGATTTACATGAAACTTGGCAAAATTGTAGATATGGTTTGCCCGACGTGCCTTTGCTATGTCTCAATATATGTGCTCCAGTGGATTTTGAGAAATTAACGTTTAAAAAAATATATATATCTGTGACAGCGCTCCGGTTAGCGCCCCGGTTCGCGTACCTGACGCGTAACGGAACTTCGCGAAGCGAAGCTGATTGGCTCTCCGGTGTCTGTCAACATTGTAAACAGTCCGGAGCGGCCGCCATCTTGTCTCTCGGTAGGTTCGAGAGACAAGATGTGGTGAAAAAAGAAGGGGGAAATGAAGGAAAGGGGGCAAGGTAAACCCCTCCTGACCCCCTAGGATTGATGAGGGGGATATTAAAGTCCCCCGCGATTTTTCGCGGTAGAGGCGCTTCCCGGTACGTGAACCGGGCAGCTAACCGGCAGCGTAACGGGAGTCCGCCATCTTGTGTTTTTGGAGCGTCCGGTTCACGTACCGGGTAGCGTCCCGGTAAGCGTAACAAGGGGAAAACCAAGAGAAACAGTAAAAAAAAATGAAGGGAATAGATTTCCAGCAAACTTGGCACAATTGTAGGGATTGTTTGTTTGATGTGCCTTTGCAAGGCCTCAAGATATGTGCACGTGTGGATTTTGTCTAATTAAGGTTAAAAAAAATATATATATCTGTAAGCGTGCTCCGGCACGCTTACGTTACGGGTTTTGTTTGCGCTGCAGAGCCGATACGTCATGGTTATGCGACGCGTCATGAGGCGTCTCACGTGGCTACGTGATACGTCACGTAATAAAGAATATATTTTACAGCTATAGATATTAGCTTTTAAAAAACCAATGAAATTCACTGAAAAAACCATAGGTTATAGACCATATATAGTTAGGAATTTGCATTTACAAAACCTTGAAAATTCACTGAAAAAACCATAGGTTAGAGACCATATATAGTTAGCTGGACATTTTATTGACATAAAACCAATGAAATTCCATATATAGTTAGTTGCACTAACTATATATCGCGCACCCGCAATCCACTGCTGATGATGTCACATATTACATCATTCATGACATGGTCAGTGACATCACTGATGACATCACTGATGACATCTCAAATGACATCACTGATGACATCTCAAATGACATCACTGATGACATCATGACACACCAATACCAGTTACTAAATACGCACTCACTGATTCCTACGTCTACACACACATTCACTCATTCACCCATACAATCACTCATACATACAGTCACTCATTATTACAACACTATCATATGCACTCATACACCTATGCAGACACTCACACACTGCCACTCATCCATGGAGTTACTCACACACCTAGTCAGTCCTGTAAAGAATCAATCACACTTCCATTTCCTCATCTATACAGTTAAACACAGAACACCATACTTCAGTGACATCACTGATGACATCACTGATGACATCTCAAATGACATCACTGATGACATCTCAAATGACATCACTGATGATATCATGACACACCAATACCAGTTACTACATACGCACTCACTGATTCCTACGTCTACACACACATTCACTCATTCACCCATACAATCACTCATACATACAGTCACTCATTATTACAACACTATCATATGCACTCATACACCTAGTCAGTCCTGTGAAGAATCAATCACACTTCGATTTCCTCATCTATACAGTTAAACACAGAACACCATACTTTTTCACACATATACTAACACATACTTACTCTCTTATACAATCACTGATACAAGTACACATTGATATGCACAGAGTCACACACCTCCCAGCCAGCCACACACACACTCAGTCTTCCATACATCCACTCATTCTTCAATATGTAAAACATATTTAAACTTTACAAAAACACACAGACACTAGATGATGTCATCAGTGATGTCATTTGAGATGTCATCAGTGATGTCATCAGTGATGTCATTTGAGATGTCATCAGTGATGTCATCAGTGATGTCACTGACCATGTCATGAATGATGTAATATGTGACATCATCAGCAGTGGATTGCGGGTGCGCGATATATAGTTAGTGCAACTAACTATATATGGAATTTCATTGGTTTTATGTCAATAAAATGTCCAGCTAACTATATATGGTCTCTAACCTATGGTTTTTTCAGTGAATTTTCAAGGTTTTGTAAATACAAATTCCTAACTATATATGGTCTATAACCTGTGGTTTTTTCAGTGAATATATATATATATGTATATATATATATATATATATATATATATATATATATATATATATTACCTACTGGCGGTCGCCAGTAGGTATATATAGTTAGGATTTTTTCTCTATGGGTTTTTTGAAAATTCTATGTCTAATAACTTTGGCGTTTGTGGACGGAATCGGCTGAAATTTTCAGGAAAATGGCACATTTTGTTTCTGAGCAGCCCTTGAAAATTTGGGGGGGGTTCGTCCAGTGGGGGCCGAGAAAAAAGGGGGGTCCCAAAACGTGTTTTTAACATTGAGTTTTCCATAGGGCGGTTGGCCTCACTTTTAGCCCGAACGGCTGAATGGATTTGCACGAAACTTGGCAAAATTGTAGGGACTGGTAGCCCGATGTGCCTTTTGTAGGTCTCAATATATGTGCTCCAGTGGATTTTGAGAAATTAACGTTTAAAAAAAGATATATATCTGTAACAGCGGACCGGTTAGCGCTCTGGTTCGCGGACTTTTCGCGCAACGGAGCTTTGTGAAGCGAAGCTGATTGGTTCTCCGGCGTCTGTCAACATTCCAAACAGTCCGTAGCGGCCGCCATCTTGTCTCTCGGTAGGATCGAGAGACAAGAGGAGGTCAAAACAAAGGGGGAAATAACTATAAGGGGGCATAGTAGATCCTCGCTGACCCCCTAGGTTTGATGTGGAGGTTTTAAAAGGGCCCCGCGGGGCAAAAAAAAAAAATAAAAATAATAATCGAACGGCTGAATGGATTTGCACGAAACTTGGCAAAATATTAGGGACTGGTAGCCCGATGTGCCTTTGCTAGGTCTCAATATATGTGCTCCAGTGGATTTTGAGAAATTAACGTTCAAAAAAAGATATATATCTGTAACAGCGCTCCGCTTCGCGTAACGGAGGTTTGCGAAGCTGATTGGTCATTCTGTCACTGGGCTATAGTTGGGCTACATCTGGCTGATATTTGGGCTACATTTGTTTTTTTGTGTGTCTGGCGGCCATCTTTGGGCTACATTGGGCTACATTGGGCTTCATTGGGCTACATTCGGCTAATTAGCAAATAGCTCATCGCAAACTAGGAATGGTAAAGAATCGCTATTTATTCCTTAAAGTTCGCTATTTAGGAAATGCAAATAACTTTGATGATACATATGGCGGTTCATCTCTAACAAGATAAGAAGCATAGGGATAGATTTATGATGACTGGCGCATCACCAGGGATGTGTTAGTCATTCTGTGCCGCTGTTCCGTCACCTATGGTGTGCTGCATTTACAATGCGGCGCATCACGGGGCAAAAACAGCACAGATGCGTGATGTATCTGTGCCGTAAAGGTGGCGCATTGCTGGAGTTGTATCGCAAGTGTGATGAAGCTCCAGCAAGGGTCGGGGGTGCCCCTGTCGCAGGGTTTCTGTTCTCACACAGAACTGTGGACAGAGGATTGGAACCTCGGCGAATTAGGGTGTCCCAAAACTCACGTTAGTAATCAAAAACTATTTAGCAAGCTAGGTACAGTGTCACATTGGATATAACAAACTCTCAATGTTTAGACAATCCAGAATATGAACTTATAGTACCTCAGGATACGTGGAACTCATGAACAGTCGGTCGTTATATATTTCTTAGAAACCAGAACATGGAGTTAAGAAGAACACATGTGTATTTGAAATGTTTATTTACTAATGCCGTCTTCTCAGGCGTAGTACCTTAGATAATAAAAGTACACATATTATCAGTAGCAAAATTACCAGCATAGTTACTAGTACATAAAAAGTGAATGGTGATAGTATGTTAACATGCTGTAAATGAATAAGAGTTAGCAACACTTATAAGCAGCCGCGGGCCGTGGAGGGAGTTACGGTGAGGCAGGGAGGCGGGGAGGGGGAGAAGCAGGGTGGAGAATACAAGTACACATATTATCAGTAGCAAAATTACCAGCATAGTTACTAGTACATAAAAAGCGAATGGTGACAGTATGTTAACATGCTGTAAATGAATAAGAGTTAGCAACACTTATAAGCAGCCGCGGGCCGTGGAGGGAGTTACGGTGGGGCAGGGAGGCGGGGAGGGGGAGGGGCAAGGTAGAGAGGGCTCCACCCTGCTTCTCCCCCTCCCCGCCTCCCTGCCTCACCGTAACTCCCTCCACGGCCCGCGGCTGCTTATATCTCACCCTCCCTAATACACATATTATATTATTTGCTAAGAAGGTCTCTTTGTGTTGGTTTAGGGCGTGCCCATACTTTAGTGTCTTAGATTTGAAGGAATCACATCAGCATACACCAGCTCTCTCTTCATGTGAACCGCATCAACTGTTGTGTATGTGTGTTCGGCAAAGCAATATAAAACCCGCCTCATGCCCAGAATTGGCAGAAGTTGCACTTATGTTATGAGTATGAAGTCGTGGAGATCAGACCTCATAACAATTCTGTATCGTGTTGTTCTTGAAACTTTAGCACTCGCTGTACAGATATAGTTTAACAAGTAAAGCAGATAGTAGACCAATAACATATTATTCTCATGTAAACCACGATGAACTACTAGGTGGAAAGCTAAAGCAACAACTAAATGTCGTGTGCAGAAGTTGCAAAAAAGGAAAAATGGCGTTTAAACCGGTAATGAGCCCATGCTAACTTAACACGGTGTAAAGATATCCAGGACCTAGATGACACCTCCCCATGATCCGGAAACGAACTGAATAAGATAATAGAAGTGCCATCTCATGAGAGCAGATTGCAAGTTTATATGTGGACGGTCCGCAAGGTAAAGCATTAAAAACTAGGAAAATTCAATGCTAAAGAAAAATAAAACAGCCAAGTACTTTATCGAGTCTTAAGCCAATAGGCAAGGTAAATAATAAAAACTTGACAATTAAGTCAATGAATTGTCAATGAAATGCTAGTACTCAGCATATGAAACATGAAAAAGGTCTATGACATAACTGTGTATGCAAAATAAGCTGCAACAGCCTCCAACAGGAAGTCACCGTCTTCATCCGAAAACAGTTCAGCCATCCAATTTAAAAGCGGAAAAGAACATACGTGCTCTCCCAGCACCGGATCCTCTATCACCATCAGAGGACAGCTCGGTGGGTTTTCAAGAAAGCTGTGTTCCAAGAAAGACTGTGCTGCCGCCAGTAAATTCCAGGGACCAAGTAGTCCATGCATCAATGCCACAGCCATAATCCTTTCGCCAGGACAAACCAACTCGTGAGTAATGATAGGAGTCATCAGCTGATTAAAGTCGACGTCAGGAGAAACAGGTCCGCAGAGACACAAATCAATGGCCCAATCGAAATCACAGGTCAGGCAGTGAAATACAGGCTGGACACAGGTGAAGTAGGAGAACCGAAAAGATAATCCATATGCCGTGCTTAATATCGCCAACGGCATTGTGCCATAATATTCTAGCATGCGATTGCGGAACAGTGTCAGCAGCTGCAGGGTCGGAGGTTGCATAGGAGGGACATCCATATTTAAAAATGTAAAAAAGCACAAGAGCGTCCGCTGGTAATGCAAGTAAAAATGCAATCCACGAACCAGAGTGGAGAAAATGGAATGAAAGGGAGCAGGGATGACTCCAAAGATTTTCTCAAATGAAGTCACGAGACCACTGGTAACAACTTTAAAAAAGTGTGCCAGGGATTTTGTGGAGGATGCGTTAAAGATAGTCGGAAACATGTTGCTGAAATTGAAAGGCAAACCTGTGTACGGGTGTTCGCTATGTGAAGTACGAAAGTTTCACGGGCCGAACTCAAGGCCACCTCTCTCTGAGACAAAAGAGCTCTTATTCTTGTCATGCCGTTGAAACGTGTCCCAAGGTTGGTATTTGTGGCCAGATTGAAAACTCCCTATGTTCATGTGTGGGAGGAAATAGAACATTTCTGCAGCAAATAACCCGTTCACTTACTGTTACGATAAAAGGAATACTTTTAATTAACTCAGAACAATCTTCATTATTGAGCATCAAATAACTACCATTTTCCAACAACTTGAACGTGGGGATGATAGCAGGAACTGGCGTGCCTTGCAACACGCAAGCCATATTTGGTCGGTGTTTGTTGCATGAATCGTGTAACTGTATGTGCCTACACATTAGTGAATGATCTGGCGTCTCAGTGCATTCCTCTCCATTCAGATAAACTTCTTGATCATCTTTGAAACATCTGTATGTGTATGGAAGCGACCAGACCTCATGAACAAAAGCACTACCTAAAGGTTCATAAAGACCTATTGGTATATATTTCATACAATTTGAAAACTTATATAAAGCAAAAGGCAGCGTTATTAAACCGTGGATAAGGCATGTTGCCAAAAAACCCGCAATCCTCTGCTGATGATGTCACTGAGCATGTCATGAATGATGTAATATGTGACATCATCAGTAGTGGATTATGGGTAATAGTATCTCTAGTTTACTCCCCTATAGCTGTCTTTCTTTTAACATAAGTGTGTGTTTCCTTCCCTTATACTTACTGTTTTTGGTTCGCTTCCAGTTCGCGTACCAGCGAGCGAACTAGGAAGCGAACTAAGAGAAATAGAGGTTGGCACAGTTCCAAATATTGTACCAATTTTTTAATAACGGGGAGGTAGTTCTGAAAAGAACTTTTTTTTTTATTTTTCTGAACATTTTTTTAATGTTTTTGAATTTTTCGGAACAGTTTTATATTTTTTTGGGTTTTTCTTGGAGGGGGCAATGAAAACGATTCATTGTAAAGGGCTCAACAGGAGCAACAAAACAAAAAAAAGAAGTATTTATTATTTTGGGCGTTTTGGACAAACTTGCATATGATAGTCAATAGCTCTGTTGATCAGAGTGATGCTTCTTTCTCCGTAGGAAATGAATCCATCGCAAAATACGCAGGTGTGTTTTACTTCACCAAATCTCATTTGTATATTTGGCACCATCTCCCTGCCCTCTGGTCCCGTTACTTCCGGTACAACAGATCTTCTGGCCATAATAGGGAGATTATCTAGGTCGTTCCGAAACTGTGCAGCACTGTAGTTGTTAGGATGCCACCTAGTCATATGGCGATGCATTGTGTAGTTTCCGAAACTGTATTTTTTGTCGGTCCCTCTGGACAGTCTATCTTGACATATAAGGCAAGTTACGTATCTTGCATTTACTTTTTTCTGACCTTTGGGAATTTTAAAAAATTGCCAAATGAAGTTTTCTTTCCGGTGAGACGTCTTGGGCTGCTCAGGCAAAAACTGCCTCTCTTCGTGCTCGTCCTCCTGTTCCTCTTCTTCTTCTTCTTGTTGAATTACAACTTGAGCAGGTGGTCCTCTCTTCCTTGGAGGTGGTGGAGGTGGTGGGGAAGCACCAGCTGAAGCTACTAAAGAAGCCATTGCTCAGTGATCACAAAGGGTCTTTCTCTCACAATGATGAAAGTCAGAGTGAGGAAAGAAGGAGGGATTTTCATCATTTGGGAAAAACAAGAGTTCTCAACCAATCAAAAGTGTTCATTTTAGATTATATGACCTAGTCTTACATCATTAGGAAACCAAAAGTGAAATGAACCAATGAAAAGTGTTATTACCAAGTCACATGACTTGCTGTGTTTACGTTAAGCGCTTTGCAGGGCCTCCCGGTTTGCTTCCAGAAACCTGCGCTTTGGCACTCGCTTCGCGTACCAGTTCGCTAACGTAGCACGTCATATGACGTATCACGCGACAACGTGGAACGTCATGCGGACGGGAGGCGTCACGATGTTGTTTTCTAACGCGGCACTTGCGGTAAAGAAACGTTTACCGGCTCGCGGTCTATTTCGCGGCATCAAGGTCAGCTAACGGGAAGCTTCCCGATTCGCGAAGCGGGAACGAAGAAAAAAAAATATTTAAAAAAAAAATTATTCATAAACATATAAAATATATTTTTGGATTTAAAGAAGAATACATTTTACAGCTACAGATATTAGCTGTTAAAAAACCAATGAAATTCACAGAAAAAACCATAGGTTATAGACCATATATAGTTAGGAATTAGCATTTACAAAACCTTGAAAATTCACTGAAAAAACCATAGGTTATAGACCATATATAGTTAGGAATTAGCATTTAGAAAACCTTATTTTACTCACACAAAACCATTGAAATTCCATATATAGTTAGTTGCACTAACTATATATCGCGCACCCGCAATCCACTGCTGATGATGTCACATATTACATCATTCATGACATGGTCAGTGACATCACTGATGACATCACTGATGACATCTCAAATGACATCACTGATGACAACATCCAGTGACTGTATGTTTCTGTAAAGTTAAAATATGTCTTAGATATTGAAGAATGAGTGGATGTATAAGTGTCTGGATGAAGGATTTAGTAGGTGCGTGACTGACTGTATGAGTGAGTGATTAAATGTGTCTCACTGAATGCATGGGTTAGTGACTAAACTGTCTTAATTTGTGCATCATTATGTCTGTTGTGATGTAAACTGCTGCATGTGTTGATCATTAGCTATACGAGAGGCTATATGTGTTATTAATTGGTTGCCCAAGTATTTCTATGGGAGATTGAGTTTGTGTGGGGGTGGCTGGGAGGTGTGTGACTCTGTGCATAGATGTGTGAGCAGTTGATTCACTAGGTGTATGAGTTCAAGAGTGCATGTGGAAAAAGCTACATGGGCGGTTGACTGTGTGCATGAGTGTATTGATGAGTGAATGGATATCTCAATGCTACATGTCATAGTAAGTACATATGTAAAACACAGTACATGTGAGAGTTGGCATATATAAATAACTGTGCATGAGAGCCACTGAATGTGTGAGTGGCTGTATGGATCATTGGGAACTTGTATCAGGGATTGTATAAGAGAGTAAATATGTGTTAGTATATGTTTGAATAAGTAAGGTGTGTATAACTGTATAGTTGAGGAAATGGAGGTGAGATTGTTTCTTTGCATGACTGACTAGGTGTGTGAGTAACTCCATGGATGAGTGACAGTGTGTGAGTGTCTGTATACACTGAGTGTATCTAAGGTTATATTAGAGTCTGAAGAGGTTTATCGTATTAGCACAAGAATGATGTCAAATGAGATGTCATCAGTGATGTCATCAGTGATGTCATTTGAGATGTCATCAGTGATGTCATCAGTGATGTCACTGACCATGTCATGAATGATGTAATATGTGACATCATCAGCAGTGGATTGCGGGTGCGCGATATATAGTTAGTGCAACTAACTATATATGGAATTTCAATGGTTTTGTGTGAGTAAAATAAGGTTTTCTAAATGCTAATTCCTAACTATATATGGTCTATAACCTATGGTTTTTTCAGTGAATATATATATATATATATAACCTACTGGCGGTCGCCAGTAGGTATATATAGTTAGGATTTTTTCCCTATGGGATTTTTGAAAATTCTATGTCTAATAACTTTGGCGTCTGTGGACGGAATTGGCTGAAATTTTCAGGAAAATGGAACATTTTGTTTCTGAGCAGCCCCTGAAAATTTGGGGGGGGTTCGTCAAGGGGGGGCCGAGAAAAAAGGGGGGTCCCAAAACGTGTTTTTCCAATGTTAATTTCCATAGGGCGGTTGGCCTCACTTTTAGCCCGAACGGCTGAATGGATTTGCACGAAAATTGGCAAAATTGTAGGGACTGTTAGCCCGATGTGCCTTTGCTAGGTCTCAATATATGTGCTCCAGTGGATTTTGAGAAATTAACGTTTAAAAAAAGATATATATCTGTAAGCGCGCTCCGGGTAGCGCTCCGGTTTGCGTACTTTACGCGTAACGGAACTTCGCGAAGCGAAGCTGATTGGCTCTCCGGTGTCTGTCAACATTCTAAACAGTCCGGAGCGGCCGCCATCTTGTCTCTCGGTAGGATCGAGAGACAAGAGGAGGCCAAAACAAAGGGGGAAATGACCATAAGGGGGCATAGTAGATCCTCCCTGACCCCCTATGCTTGATGAGGAGGCTTTAAAAGGGCCCCGCAGGGCAAAAAAAAAATATATATATTTTTTTTGCGATTTTACGCCGTAGAGGCGCGTCCCGGTACGCGAACCGGGCAGCTCACCGGGCAGCTAACCGGGCAGCTAACCGGCAGCGTAGCTGTCAACATTGTAAACAGTCCGGAGCGGCCGCCATCTTGTCTCTCGGTAGGTTCGAGAGACAAGATGTGGTGAAAAAAGAAGGGGGAAATGAAGGAAAGGGGGCAAGGTAAACCCCTCCTGACCCCCTAGGATTGATGAGGGGGATATTAAAGTCCCCCGCGAGTTTTTCGCGGTAGAGGCGCTTCCCGGTACGTGAACCGGGCAGCTAACCGGCAGCGTAACGGGAGTCCGCCATCTTGTGTTTTTGGAGCGTCCGGTTCACGTACCGGGTAGCGTCCCGGTAAGCGTAACAAGGGGAAAACCAAGAGAAACAGTAAAAAAAAATGAAGGGAATAGATTTCCAGCAAACTTGGCAACATTGTAGGGATTGTTTGTTTGATGTGCCTTTGCAAGGCCTCAAGATATGTGCACGTGTGGATTTTGTCTAATTAAGGTTAAAAAAAATATATATATCTGTAAGCGTGCTCCGGCACGCTTACGTTACGGGTTTTGTTTGCGCTGCAGAGCCGATACGTCATGGTTATGCGACGCGTCATGAGGCGTCTCACGTGGCTACGTGATACGTCACGTAATAAAGAATATATTTTACAGCTATAGATATTAGCTTTTAAAAAACCAATGAAATTCACTGAAAAAACCATAGGTTATAGACCATATATAGTTAGGAATTTGCATTTACAAAACCTTGAAAATTCACTGAAAAAACCATAGGTTAGAGACCATATATAGTTAGCTGGACATTTTATTGACATAAAACCAATGAAATTCCATATATAGTTAGTTGCACTAACTATATATCGCGCACCCGCAATCCACTGCTGATGATGTCACATATTACATCATTCATGACATGGTCAGTGACATCACTGATGACATCACTGATGACATCTCAAATGACATCACTGATGACATCTCAAATGACATCACTGATGACATCATGACACACCAATACCAGTTACTACATACGCACTCACTGATTCCTACGTCTACACACACATTCACTCATTCACCCATACAATCACTCATACATACAGTCACTCATTATTACAACACTATCATATGCACTCATACACCTATGCAGACACTCACACACTGCCACTCATCCATGGAGTTACTCACACACCTAGTCAGTCCTGTAAAGAATCAATCACACTTCCATTTCCTCATCTATACAGTTAAACACAGAACACCATACTTCAGTGACATCACTGATGACATCACTGATGACATCTCAAATGACATCACTGATGACATCTCAAATGACATCACTGATGACATCATGACACACCAATACCAGTTACTACATACGCACTCACTGATTCCTACGTCTACACACACATTCACTCATTCACCCATACAATCACTCATACATACAGTCACTCATTATTACAACACTATCATATGCACTCATACACCTAGTCAGTCCTGTGAAGAATCAATCACACTTCGATTTCCTCATCTATACAGTTAAACACAGAACACCATACTTTTTCACACATATACTAACACATACTTACTCTCTTATACAATCACTGATACAAGTACACATTGATATGCACAGAGTCACACACCTCCCAGCCAGCCACACACACACTCAGTCTTCCATACATCCACTCATTCTTCAATATGTAAAACATATTTAAACTTTACAAAAACACACAGACACTAGATGATGTCATCAGTGATGTCTTTTGAGATGTCATCAGTGATGTCATCAGTGATGTCATTTGAGATGTCATCAGTGATGTCATCAGTGATGTCACTGACCATGTCATGAATGATGTAATATGTGACATCATCAGCAGTGGATTGCGGGTGCGCGATATATAGTTAGTGCAACTAACTATATATGGAATTTCATTGGTTTTATGTCAATAAAATGTCCAGCTAACTATATATGGTCTCTAACCTATGGTTTTTTCAGTGAATTTTCAAGGTTTTGTAAATACAAATTCCTAACTGGAGGTCACCGCTCACCATGCGATTAGGAAAAAGAGTTTTCTTGTGCTTGGTGATTTGAATGCCCACTTTGATGACCCCTTAGATAGGGAGGCGAGCGACATTAGGTCCGAACTCCACTCCCTACAGCTTGATCTCATTAACCAGGACCCTACTCACAGACTTGGGCACCTCCTGGATCCCATCTTTGGTAACCACTTCAGAGTACAATCCTCCACACCGATCCCGGTCCCTTGGTCCGATCATCTTGTCATTCCTTTTTTCATTCAGTCATCCGAGGATGACTCAAAAAAAGATTCTGAGCAGCGATACCCGCGGCGGAAATGGAAATCCTTCTCTCAGGTACCTTCAATGAACTTCTCACTATAGGAGGTCCGATAGGAGGCACGGACTGTGAAACTGCGTACAGTCACCTACAGCTCCGCATTTTAGGCACCCTTGATAAAACCGCCCCAATTCGTAATGGGAGAAACCCCAAAAATACGAGGAAAACCACTTCGTGGTACACTCCTGAACTTCAAACGCTCAAATCTGCTTGTAGAAAGCTGGAACGTGCATGGCGTGTTAACTTTTTCCCAATGATTAAAACACAATATAAAAAACTGCAGAGGGAGTATTATAGAGAAGTTCGCATCTCCAAAGCCGCCCATTATAAAAATCGGATTGATGAGGCAGAGAACTCTTCTAAGGAGCTCTTTAAAATCTTTAAGGAGATCTCTGTACTCTCTAATGACAACAGGTCCTCCAGCGACTCAGTTGAAACCTGCAATAGTATTGCGAAATATTTCTCTGGAAAGATCTCGGATATCTATGCAAGCTTCTCTGGAAACCTGACCGCTAGCTATGATCTCATGGAAGACAGGGAGGTCAGTTCCACGGAGTCATGTTTACACAGCTTCCTGGTTCCTCCACCTGATGTATTGGTAAATATATGCCAAAGTGTCAAATCGGGCTCCCCTCGAGATCCGGCTCCTCCTAAAGTTCTGACTGCTAGTTTGGAAGTACTGGAGCCCTATTTTAGACACATTATTCAACTATCGTTTTCTTCGGCCTCTCTTCCGGGAGACTGGAAGAAGGCTATAGTGCTGCCAATAAAAAAGAAACCGAATGTAAGCCAGGACATACTAGAGAACCTAAGACCAATTTCCCTCCTACCTTTTCTTGCTAAAGTGACCGAAAAATTAGCCAATACACAGCTCATGGATCACTTAGAGGCTAATAAGGCACTGCACAGCTCCCAATCGGGCTTTCGGAAGAATTATTCGACCGAGACGGCCCTCTTGCGAGCGACCGAAACTCTGCGGATTGGTGCAGATGAAGGTCACACTATGGCTCTCATTATGCTGGACCTCAGCGCTGCGTTCGACACTGTGGCTCACTCCATCTTGCTACAGTGTCTGAGCAGTGCTGGGGTCACCAAGGCGGCATTGGGTTGGCTCAAGGCCTTCCTCTCTGACTGCAGTTTTCAGGTTCAGAGAGGCACGTTTCTCTCAGACAGCATAGCCTTAGAACAGGGGGTGCCCCAGGGCTCTGCCCTGAGCCCCACCCTGTTCAACCTTTATATGGCTCCATTGGCAGTTGTGGTCCAATCATACGGCATAGAATTAGTATCTTATGCCGATGATACTCAACTGCTCATCTCCCTATCACAGGCACCCACTTTAGCAGTGGCCAATTTTAAATCCTGCATGCAGGAGCTTGCAGGCTGGAGGAACCAACACTGCCTGAAGCTCAATGGCTCAAAAACTGAGGTTCTAGTGATAGGGGGAAAGGATGCCAGTTGGACTCAGGAATGGTGGCCTCCTTGCCTTGGCCCTACACCCATCCCTGGCAGGGAGGCAAAAAATCTGGGAGTCTGGGTGGATCCCAAACTCTCTTTTGAGAGCCACGTTAACAAAGTAGCAGGGAAATGCTTCGGGATAATGAAGACCCTAAACCGTACGCTGGACCTTCTGCCCCTGGAGGCTAGACGCACCATGACCCAAGCATTAGTCACCTCCCGCATAGATTATGCTAATGTATTGCTACTAGGGACAACTGAGAAAAACATAAGACGGCTCCAGGTGCTACAAAACATGGCAGCACGGCTAGTTCTCAGACTCCCCAAAAGAACGGCATCTAAACCCACTCTGTCTGCCCTTCATTGGCTTCCTATAAAAAAAAGGATCCTATTTAAGGCACTTCTAATTTGCTATAGGATAACCGTTTCAAAAGCCCCTGAATATCTGAAGGATCTAGCTATCCCCTATCAGCCCACCAGAGCACTTCGCTCCACGGGCATGGGCCTTCTGAAAGTACCTCGTATAAAGAAGGCCAGAATGGGTGGACGCTCCTTCCGAGTGTTGGCAGCCAACCAGTGGAACATTCTTCCCATCGAAATTAGGATGGCCAAGACTGAAACTATATTTAGGAAGCTCTTAAAAACACATCTGTTCACCCAGTAGACCTGTCTCTGCCTTTTCGGCCACTCTCTCCACAGCGCGGGGACACGCCGGGATGGCGTCACCAAGCGCTTTAGAAGCCCCTTTATTATTATTATTATTATATATGGTCTATAACCTATGGTTTTTTCAGTGAATATATATATATATGTATATATATATATATATATATATATATATATATATATATATATATATATATATATATATATATATATATATATATATATATATATATATATATATATATATATATTACCTACTGGCGGTCGCCAGTAGGTATATATAGTTAGGATTTTTTCCCTATGGGATTTTTGAAAATTCTATGTCTAATAACTTTGGCGTCTGTGGACGGAATTGGCTGAAATTTTCAGGAAAATGGAACATTTTGTTTCTGAGCAGCCCCTGAAAATTTGGGGGGGTTCGTCAAGGGGGGGCCGAGAAAAAAGGGGGGTCCCAAAACGTGTTTTTCCAATGTTAATTTCCATAGGGCGGTTGGCCTCACTTTTAGCCCGAACGGCTGAATGGATTTGCACGAAAATTGGCAAAATTGTAGGGACTGTTAGCCCGATGTGCCTTTGCTAGGTCTCAATATATGTGCTCCAGTGGATTTTGAGAAATTAACGTTTAAAAAAAGATATATATCTGTAAGCGCGCTCCGGGTAGCGCTCCGGTTCGCGTACTTTACGCGTAACGGAACTTCGCGAAGCGAAGCTGATTGGCTCTCCGGTGTCTGTCAACATTCTAAACAGTCCGGAGCGGCCGCCATCTTGTCTCTCGGTAGGATCGAGAGACAAGAGGAGGCCAAAACAAAGGGGGAAATGACCATAAGGGGGCATAGTAGATCCTCCCTGACCCCCTAGGTTTGATGTGGAGGCTTTAAAAGCGCCCGGTTCGCGAACCGGGAAGCGTACTGGGGAGCGTACTATGAAGAAAAAAGAATGATAGACTTTTAAAATATTGTATGTTTATTGATTGTTCGTTTTATTGTTTTTTTTTGTTTTTTTTTTATTTAAGTAGCAATATGTAGGTACCAATGCAGAGTCAAAAAATTAATATACACCGTCTCCTTTGTAGATATCTTGCATGTTGTTTCAGAAGTTATTGTGGAATATGGAATCCATATCATAGTCTGTCAGGAAAGCAGAAAGAACATGGAGGCAGGAGATGAAAAAGAGTTGTTAAATACACATTGGAGATAATATAGTTGGAGAAAGGAAGTAACTATGAGCAAAATTACTATGTAACGTAAAAAAGTTGCACAGTATACTATAAGTCTGACTTTACATTATAATCAATTAGGTACTAGTTTATGAATTACATATAAAATGATTAAAGTCTCGAACAATTTTTGATTATTAAATAATTTTATTTTTGTGAATCTTTTTCCAAATTTAACAGAACATTTAACAACAAATTGTCGGAAATGTCCTCATTTTCAATCAGCGAATCTACTGCATCTACACATTGAACTAATTCATGGTCCCGTGATTCATCCATGAAATCTGAGTCATCATTGTCCTCAATATCTTTTTCTGTGTTGTTCTCCAGAACAATTTTGAAGGAAATAATCTGCTCTCCTTCCATTTTCTTGCTGTAATTTGCATACAAAATAAATATAATAGTAGAGATAGGGCACTGTTGGGTTTAAGTTCAGACAGGTACTTGTGAGTTTATAACAGAGAAGTTATCTATGGGCACTGTATGGTTTCAGGCGTGAAGTAGTACTATTAAAAAGTGCCTGTGAAGAAGTCTAAGTAATTTCATAATTATAGCACAGAAACCTAAATCAATCCATAATTATAATAAAAAAGCCTTTCTCAATGTCTAACTCTTACAGAGGGACAGTATATAACTATCTGAAAATGTTTTCCCAAATTAATTTAAAGTGCATAACATAGTTCTCCTTTCAAATTTATAAAATAACATCTTACCTATTAAAAACAAGTTTAAGTTGTCAGTGAAAATGCACTTGCAATGTACTTCAGGAAGTAGTAGTCAAAATGGCTGTGTTTCTCTCTCTTTTTTTATATATATTCAGGTACATAACCAATCAAATGTCAGGTAATAAAAGTAGAAAATGAAAGTAACATTTTCATTGGTTGTCAATTCCAACACTTCAGATGTGTTTTGTGAAGTAATTTACCTCAGGGTATTTAGAGAGGTCTACAGGCTAAATGGCTAAATGGAATTTCAATCAAATTTGTGAAAATGGTAGGGATTGGTATGTAGTATGAGCTAATCTATATTTGGTGAGAGTGTCTCCAGTCGTTTTTCTGTAAATTACTTTCCCACCTTTTTTGATGGTGCGCTTCCCGGGGAGCGCCCCGGTACGCGAACTGGCGAGCGCCCCGGTACGCGAACCTTAAGCGTTACGGGAGTCCACCATTTTGTGTTTCGGTCGACTTAAGATACAAGATGGAGGGCAAATAATGTTCAGAATGGGTAGAAGGGGGCACGGTAGACTTATCTTGACCCCCTAGGTTTTCTGAGGGTGGCTGAGGAGGCTTATATGTGCGAAAAAAAACATTTTTTTAAAAAATTTCGCGAGGTTAGCTTCCGGTTCGCGTACCGGGTAGCGCCCCGGGGAGCGTACTTTGTTGAAAATTAGTGAAAAAAGTTAGAGAAAAATAATAATTGTGAGTGATCAGATGTAGGGTAGCTCTGAGAAGAGCTTTTGGGTTTATGGTACATTTAGGTACTTATAAGTAGGTACCAATGCACAGTCTTAAATTCAGAATGAAAACTCTGTTGCCCTCATCTGAGAAGTGAACTCCATCTCCTCTGTAGATATCTTGCATGTAGTAACGCAAGTTATTGTTGTACAAGGAGCCCATTCCATGGTCTCTCATGTAAGCTGAAACAGATTTGTTTACATGCTTCCTCGACTTTTCAATTTGTGGACAAAATTGGTTCGACCACCTCCATTTCTGTCTTTGGCATATATTTGAATATACCAAGGCAGTCTGAGGAAAAAGTGCCATTAATTGCTCAAAGGTGTCCTTTAAAAGCATTTCCAGACCTACCCCAGTCAAAGTGCCCAAATCATTACCTCCACAGTGCACAATTAACAGGTCAGGTTTTGGCAAATGCATAAAGGTTTTCACCAATGGTATCAATTGGTGACATTTTAATCCTCTGTGGCCAAACCACTTAATTTCCACATCTTGTAAATTGAGGTTAGGTAAATTTTTGTTCTCAGCATACCTCTGAGCCCAATAGATGTAACTATGTCCAACAATCCAGACAGAAAACATGGTGAGAGAAGGTTCTCCTGCAGTCAGATGAAGTGTGGCAATGAAATGGCAGTTGAAAAAATAAGAGTTTAAAATGAAAAAAACTGTGGAGTTTCTGTGTTAATGAAGCAGTAACAGTGATTGGTGGATTTTGATTGCTGAAAACAGAAAGTTAGGGTGCATGGATGAGTTCTTGGAAAGATGTATTTTGAGTGGTCAAGAAAAAATCATTAAATGAAAGAATGCACTGGATATGCAGGTGCACTGAGAGTTCAGAGTTCAATTGCAACATTGTTGTGTGAACTTGCAAACACCAGAGGTCTTCCAAGAGGTGGTTGCTATGCAAAAAAAGCAGAGAGGGCAGAGGGGGGAAGGGTTTTGATTTGAAAAAAAGTGAGGGAAGAGTTTTGATTGGGTGACATGAGAGATATGTGTGAAGAATTACAGCATTTCTGTGCTTTTGATAGCTGCAGACTCTGGAGTGCATACCTTTTGCTCTGCTGAAGACAAATTGGTGTGTTTCTGAGACTGTTTTGAAACTCAAAGTATTTGCTAAGGTGAGAAAAGATTTCTTTAATTTAGATAGAGAATAGTGTGTTTTAAGGATAAAATTATGAAGAAAGTTGTGTTTTTCAAATGTTGCTTTGTCTCAAGTGTTTTACAAATAGATTTTGTTTCTTTGAGAAATTGTAATTGGAGAAAATGTGAAGTATTAGTACTGACAGGGTTTTTTGTGCATAGGAGCTGTGGAGTGTTTTCAAATTATGACTTGAAAATCGTTTTTGAGGAAAAGGAATGGTTTTAAAATGTATGACAAGGACATAATGGTGTATGCTTCTTTATAAGGCAATTGAGTGTCTCTGATGTTATTTTTCCCATTTTAATGTAAGACCTTTCCCTGCGGAGCAAATTGCTTGTAAATATGCTCCCACCTGTGCATGGAAAATTTAGATTTTGAATGTTTGCGTTACATAGCCATGTTAAAAGTGACCCAAACATTCTGCAAAGGCAATCAAAAAACGCTTTCATGTGTCTTAAGGACATTTTAAGTCATTTCCCCATGTGGAGTGTTTTCAAATTATGATTTGAAAATCGTTTTTGGGGAAAAGGAATGGTTTTAAAATTTATGACAAGGACATAATGGTGTATGCTTCTTTATAAGGCAATTGAGTGTCTCTGATGTTATTTTTCCCATTTTAATGTAAGACCTTTCCCTGTGGAGCAAATTGCTTGTAAATATGCTCCCACCTGTGCATGGCAAATTTAGATTTTGAATGTTTGCGTTACATAGCCATGTTAAAAGTGACCCAAACATGCTGCAAAGGTAATCAAAAAACGCTTTTATGTGTCTTAAGGACATTTTAAGTCATTTCCCCATGTGGAGTGATTTCAAATTATGATTTGAAAATCGTTTTTGGGGAAAAGGAATGGTTTTAAAATTTATGACAAGGACATAATGGTGTATGCTTCTTTATAAGGCAATTGAGTGTCTCTGATGTTATTTTTCCCATTTTAATGTAAGACCTTTCCCTGTGGAGCAAATTGCTTGTAAATATGCTCCCACCTGTGCATGGCAAATTTAGATTTTGAATGTTTGCGTTACATAGCCATGTTAAAAGTGACCCAAACATGCTGCAAAGGCAATCAAAAAACGCTTTCATGTGTCTTAAGGACATTTTAAGTCATTTCCCTATGTGGAGTGTTTTCAAATTATGATTTGAAAATCGTTTTTGGGGAAAAGGAATGGTTTTAAAATTTATGACAAGGACATAATGGTGTATGCTTCTTTATAAGGCAATTGAGTGTCTCTGATGTTATTTTTCCCATTTTAATGTAAGACTTTTCCCTGTGGAGCAAATTGCTTGTAAATATGCTCCCACCTGTGTATGGCAAATTTAGATTTTGAATGTTTGCGTTACATAGCCATGTTAAAAGTGACCCAAACATGCTGCAAAGGCAATCAAAAAACGCTTTCATGTGTCTTAAGGACATTTTAAGTCATTTCCCCATGTGGAGTGTTTTCAAATTATGATTTGAAAATCGTTTTTGGGGAAAAGGAATGGTTTTAAAATTTATGACAAGGACATAATGGTGTATGCTTCTTTATAAGGCATTTCAGTGTCTCTGATGTTATTTTTCCCATATTAAATTAAAAGACCTTTCCCCGTGGAGCAAATTCCTTGTAAATATGCTCCCACCTGTGCATGGTAAATTTAGATTTTGACTGTTTGAGTTACATAGCCATGTTAAAAGTGACCCAAAAAAGTTGCAAAGGCTTTAAAAAAACACTTTCATGTGTCTTAAGGACATTTTAAGTCATTTCCCTGTGGGCAGTGTTTTTAAATTATGACTTGAAAATCGTTTTTGAGGTAAAGGAATGTTTTTAAAATGTATGTGCGCCATATGCCCCCAAATTTCTTTTTCAGGGGTGCAGCAGGGTGTTCTTGAGACACCCCTGCACCCTTGGAAAAATTCTTAATTTGCGATGAGCTAATTGCTAATTGCAAATTACCCATTCATTTCCATGGGCCTCCTGGCCCATGGAAATGAATGGGTAATTTGCAATTAGCAATTTGCTCATCGCAAATTAGGAATGGTAAAGAATCGCTATTTATTCCTTAAAATTCGCTATTTAGGAAATGCAAAATAGTTTGATGATACATATGGCGGTTCATCTCTAACAAGATAAGAAGCTTAGGGATACATTTATGATGACTGGCGCAATGAAGTGGACATGACTTACTTCATTGGTAGGCCTTTACATGTATTATGTCCTCTGTATTCTTCATCAAGCGTAACTTTGATCTGCAATCCTGAGTAGGCCTCACCTTAAACAAACCTCTGGATAGGCCACACCTTATCGTCATCCTGAATTAATCATTTAAAATGCTAGGGACAGATTTATGATAGGTGTATGCCTCTTTTGCGCCACTGTGCGTCACTTTTGTGATGCAGCGGCGGTGCAAAAGATTTGCAATGCGGCGACAATATTACAAATTGATGCATTTAGGCAGATGTGTTATGCTGTAAAAAAAACGTGCCACATGAAACCGATGCAGCAGTGATGCAAAAGATGCACCATGTTGCAAGACAGGCCTCACTTGGGGCCATATGTATCAAGCTAATTAGCATTCGCAAAGGCCGAAATTCGCAGAATTTCGGCCTTTGCGAATGCTAATTAGACAAATGGTATGTATCAAACAAGTTTGATGCAAAATAAGGAATAGCAAAATTTGCTATTCCTTATTTTGCGATTGCACTTAAGGATTTGCAAATTTTGCAATTCCTTAAATGCAATGTATCAAACAAAAAATATGCAAAAAATGCCATTAAGGATTTGCAAATTACCACCAACTTCTAGTTGGTGATAATTTGCGAATTCTTTTCAAAAAGCTTTTTTTCCAAAAAACAAAAGGTGCCATATGACGCCCATACATGCCCTTAGGGCATGTATGTGCGTCATATGCCCCCAAATTTCTTTTTCAGGGGTGCAGCAGGGTGTTCTTGAGACACCCCTGCACCCTTGGAAAAATTCCTAATTTGCGATGAGCTAATTGCTAATCGCAAATTGCACCTTCATTCCTATGGGCGTCCTGGCCCATGGAAATGAATGGGTAATTTGCAATTAGCAATTTGCTCATCGCAAATTAGGAATGGTAAAGAATCGCTATTTATTCTTTAAAATTCGCTATTTAGGAAATGCAAAATAGTTTGATGATACATATGGCAGTTCATCTCTAACAAGATAAGAAGCTTAGGGATAGATTTATGATGACTGGCTCATCACCTGGGATGTGCCAGTCATCCTGCGCCGCTGTTCCGCCACCCATGGTGTGCTGCATTTACAATGCGGCGCACCATGGGGCAAAAACGGCACAGATGCGTCACGCATCTGTGCCGTAAAGGTGGCGCATTGCTGGAGTTGTATTGCAAGTGCGATGCAGCTCCAGCAAGGCTCAGGGGTGCTCCATATCAACAATGCTGCGTCAAGACCTATGCCTGCTTCAAGCAGGTGCAGGGTTTTGACGCAGCTTTGTCCTATCTGATTGTAAATGCGGCACACCATGGGTGGCAGAGCAGCGGTGCACGTTAACTGGTGCATCCCTGGGGATGTGCCAGTTAACATAAATCTGCCCCTTTACATTTAAGTATGTGCAGGGGAGACAGAGTCGGTGAGGCTTATCCAAGGTTAAGAAGAGATGAGTCCTGTTCACTGAAAAATTGGACATAGGCTTCACCTCCTCAGCATCGCTGGACATGGCTAAATTATAGGTGCAAAATGTTACTCTTGTTAAATAATTTTACTATTATAATCTCTGAGATTTGTCTCTTACTCTGCAACATCTCATTGTTGTTATCTTTCTTTAAAGATAAAGACAACATCGACATGAGCGACAATCAGCAATCAGTTGATTTCGACCTCATCATTGAACTCGTAATTGAAACATCAGTGGATGTTGATCCCTTGGATGATTTAAATCCTGAGGATGAAGAAGAACGTGATGAGGATGCAGATTTGTCAGAATTGTATGACATAGGATGGGAAGCTGACGTGCTTGAGCCTATGGAACTATAAACATTTATTTTAAAAATTTATAATAAATAAAAAGTAAAAATGTAAACCGTTTAATTTAAAAATAAAGACACCTTCAAAAACAGGTTATGTGTAGTGTCTTCAATAAAATATTAAAATATGCTCATAAAATTAGATCAGATTCACATATAAAACAGCACAGGTAAAATGAATATAAATTCCATTTCTTTTCTGCTATTTCTGTATTCTAAATTTGCCAAGCACTAAAAAATCTTCTATGTAAAAATGTCAAGTAGTGTTTTAAGTTTTTGATTACTGTTATTGATTTACTGTTGGGTAATAGTGGTTCATAACATTTTTTAATATATTTTACCACAGATTCAACTGCAGATCATTTCAAGATTTCAGCATGCCAACCAAAGAAAGACTGAGAAAGGCTGCAAAACGTCAAAGACAGCAGGTCAATGAAAAAAAGCAGCAGTCCTCTAACAAAAAGATTTGTCAAGTTACCAAGAAAGCACCGGGTAAGAGTACAAAAACATTCATAAGAAATATCTGTAGTAAAAAAAATATTACTACAGAAAATGTTTCAGTCCAGAAAAAGAGAAGCAAATCAAACGGAAAGGAAAGGCCAATGAAAAATGTTACTGCTAGAGCAAGAGATAACTCTGTGCATGATAGTAGAAGGAAACAACAGTTTAGGGACATTCGTAAACGAATGTTCCGCAACAGGATAATTGGCAATTTGTTAAAAAATATTAAGAAAGGTCAACAGAAAGTGGTTTTTTATAAGAGAAAAAAAATAGTTGAGAAAGTTATTGATCAGGCATTTGAAATTAAACGTAAGTTATTTATTTTGATAATCAATAGAATTAGGAAGCTAAACAAGGCAATTTATGATTTCAAAAGAAATAGTAGATGGAAGAGAATAGTTAATCGTAGTAATTTTTGTGAAGTTTTTTCTGGAGAATGGATGCATAGTTCAAGCTTCGAGGCATTTTTTAATGAGGAGAGTTATTTCCAGGATAATGATTTGGTGCATGCAGTTGACACCAGTGGTCGAGCTTATGAAGTGAAAGATGGTTGTCCAGTTGAAAAAGAAAAACTTGTGACAACAGAGGCAGAAGAGGTGTTAGGTAATGAGGTTTTAGGAAGACGTCCTAAGGGTCCTGTGTATACCTGGAAGTGTAGTAGTATTTGCAGTGTGCGACAGGATTCCATCAATCTGCTTTGTGATTTTGTACGGTCATTTAATAAGAAAAGTTTGAAGCAGAAAATGAAGTTGTTGCAAGAATTAGATCCTTGCAGAGTGAGAGAAGTGACAGGTTTGCATGGTCATTCACTGGCTTGTCTTTCCAGGAGAGTATGCCAGAGTGTTTTTCATCATTTCAGGATGCTAGCAGTGCATCATAATAAAGTGAGGAAATTAGTTAGAATGTTGTATTATGCTAAGAGTCCAGCAATTATGCTTAAACAATTATGCGCTGCTCTTTTGCATGGTTCTGAAATAGATGTGAAGAATATATGTGAAGAAATTGAGTTTTGTTACTTTGGAAGTAAAGAGGAGAATGTTGAAATTGACCAAGAAGAAGCGGGTAATGTGGAAGATAGTGTACAGGTTTCCAGTACAGATAATTTCCAGAGGGAAATTGCGACGTTTGAGGTGAAATCAAGTGAGAGGCCAAATTTCACTTGTGTGTGTTGTCGACGCAGTTATTATAAGAATCAGACTAAGTTAGTGGATTTATATGCAAAAAGTGAAAGGGAAAATAATAGTGAATGGAAGGATTTCACAACATACTTGATGGTAGAAAATTGTTTTGATTTGGGATTGGATCAACGTGTGTGTACTTATTGTTGTAACAAATTAAATCAAAACCAGATGCCTGCTAGAGCAGTTCATAATAATCTGGAATTGGTTGAGATTCCTTCTGAATTTAAGGATTTAAATACTTATGAATCTATTTTGATTCAAAGTATCCATCCCTTTCAGGCTATTGTAAGAATGGAGCCAAAGACAGGGAAATTGCCTCCATCAGATTTACAGAGAGGATTAAAGGGAAGAGTTGTTTATTTGCCTCTAGATTTGAAGAAAAACATTAACACAATTGGAGTAGAAAAAGTGGAAGAGGAACCTCTGGTTATCTTAGTTAATGGGGTTCCGACAAAGAATAAGAAAATATGGCAAGATTTAGTGGATGTTAGGAAAGTTAAAAAGGCAACATTGTATTTGAAAAAAAATAATAAATACTATAGGAATGTATATGTTGCAGTGGAGGAAGTAAGTGAGGAAGAGGATAGCGATTTGTGTGCTGGTCAAATTGAGAAAGTAGAACCCTCTACTAGTGAAGAAATATATGAACATTATAGTGTTCATCCTTTGCATTCCAAGGAAGTCATGGGGAATGCTATTGAGTTGTTTCAAATGAAACAAGCCAAAGGGAGTCCCATTAGTGTTTGGGAGGAAAGTTTGGAAGCTCGGTGTTTCCCACAGCTTTTTCCAACAGGTCAGGGAGGAAGATATGATGAGCGACCTCATCAAATTCCTGCTTCTGAATACCGGACTTTGCGATTGTATGCAGGAGATGCTAGGTTTCGACAATGCATTCCCTATTTGTTTCATCTCCTGTTTGAAAGTGATCTGTCTGGACTGTCATATGCAGTGAACCACATCTTGAAAAGTGGTATACACATGCAAAACATCTCGGCAAGTGACTTTATGGATAAAGTCAATGTCCAGGACAGTATTTTGGATTCTCACCTGATTAATCTCATGGCGTGTCAGCGTGGTACTAATGAGTACTGGTACCGTCGTCATGGTGATTTAAAATGTATGCTGAGGAACTTAGGAACTCCCACATGGTTCCTCACTCTGAGCTGTGCCGAGTATGGCTGGGAAGACTTACTTGAATTTCTACGAGAGGCAAATGGAAACATCGAAAACATCGAATTCAAGACACCCGGAGAACTGTGCTCTTTGGATCCAGTCAATGTATGCAGGTACTTCAATCATAGATTTGAAGCTATGATGTCTTTCATCATGAATAAGAAGAATCCACCTCTTGGAGAGGTGTTGGATTTCTTCTGGAGAAAGGAGTACCAAGCAAGAGGTGCTCCTCATATACATATGTTGCTGTGGATCAAGGATGCACCTAAATTTGGAACGGATCCAGAAGACTCAGTGATGAGTTTCATACAACAGTATTCTACGTGTGCTGTTCCAAACGCAAAGGAGAAGAAAAGCCTAAGAGAAAAAGTTCTACGTTTCCAAAGCCATCGATGTGGAAAGTACTGTCGTCGTAAATTCCGAAACAAGGACAAGTTCTACACCAAATGTCGTTTCGGCTTTCCACGACCGGTGATTTCTAAAGGAAGAGTAAACAGTTTGATGTCTTCGCTGCGACATAATGTGATGAAGAAATCACCTAAAAACACATACAATTTGAAGAGGAACGAAGAGTCTAAGTACATCAACGACTACAACCCGGTGATTTTGTCCATGTGGAATGCTAACATGGATATACAGTTTGTGGCTGATAACTGTATGGCTGTGGCTCGGTATGTGACATCTTACATCACCAAAAAAGAGAAGACAGAATTGAAGGATATGTGGGAGGACATTTCCCATGAAAAGAGCCTCAGCAAGAAGTTGTACAGTTTCAGTCTGAAGATGTTGTCGCATCGAGAAATCGGAGCTTACGAATGTTCTGACCGGTTGTCTTCAGCAAGTCTCTATGCCAAGTCCAGGAGTATCGTTTGGGCGAGTCATGGTCTTGCTGCAACGCGTAATCGAGTTCTGAAACCTGTGCGGGAAATTGAGTATTTGGCGGAAAAGGAGCCAAACAGTACCGACATTTTGAAGACCAACATGTTGGATACATATTATCCAAATCGAAGCAGTCACCTCGAGAATGTTTGTCTGTATGAGGTTCTTCAAAATTACATATTCAAGAGGAACATCAAAGAAGATACTGAGAAAGGAGTGTATGCTGTAATAGGAAGTGAGGGATGTCTGGTCAAGCAAAGAAAATGCCACTTGGTAAACCATCGAAAATTGAGTGGCGAATCTCCTGAAAAAAAGGAGTTTTTCTATTTAGCACTTTTGCAACTTTTCAAGCCTTGGCGTGCAGAAGAGGAACTGCTTGGAGATTTCCTCTGTTACAAAGACTCTTTCAATGCTGCCAAGGAGACCATAGAATGTCCTGCTTTTCCCAAATATGTAGAAATGTTGAATGCGGAAATTGAGCAGGAAGCAACGATTGCAGCCGAGATTGCCAGAGACAGTTCTCAGGACAGTCAGAGTTCTGCTTCATTGAGTCAGGATCCACTAGGAGGACCTGTTATCGAAAATGAAGCTGCCACTGCTATGAATGAAGTGGAAAGAGCCATGGCACATGCTCAGGAGGATGCGGTTAACTTAGAAGAGTTGGAAAGACAACTCAACGTTGAGCAGAGGAAAATATATGACGAAGTTACCATGCAAATTGATCATGGATTAAGTCATGACAAGAAAGAGTGCTCATGTACGTCGTTGAAGCCTGTCCGACTGTACGTGAGTGGAGAAGCGGGAACTGGAAAAAGTTTCCTTATTAAAGCAATTTCATGTTATTTGCAGGAAAGGACAGAGTCATCGCTGTCTTGTGTTGTCACCGCTCCAACTGGACTGGCAGCACATAACATTAAAGGGATTACTTTACATCGTTTACTGATGCTGCCAGTGGAGCATTACAACAAATTACAATATCACAAGCTATCTGGAGATGCTTGTTGTGAAGTTTCAAGAATCTTGAGGAAAATGAAACTTCTTATCATTGACGAAGTAAGCATGGTTTCCAATGTCATGCTTGCCTTTGTGCATTTGAGAATGCAAGAAGTTCTCAAAACAGAGTATGATGTGTTATTTGGTGGCAAACACATCATTGTTTTCGGAGATCTTCTGCAGCTGACACCAGTGAAAGGGCAACCTGTGTTCAAAATGCTCACGCATGAAGATACCAGGAAGTGCCTAGGGAGCATTGGCAACGTCAATATATGGTTAAACTTCAATTATGCTGAACTGTATGAAAATATGCGTCAGGCGAAGGATGAAGTTTACAAGAATATTCTACAAGATGTTGGAATTGGAAAAGTGACCGAGCATGGGAAAGAAGCTTTACATGCACGATTACTGTCAAATTTATATCCAGAACAAGATGTTGTGCCTGAGAATATTTTTCTGAAAATTACTGAGAAGAAATCTGGAATATGTTTGATGCCAACTCTTGCAGAATGTGCCAAATTCAACAACAAAATGTTGCATTTAGAAAAGCAACAGATTGTGAAACTGGAAGCTATTGACAGAGTAGAGCATATGGGATCAACAATTATTTTGTCTGAGAATTTGAAAACAAAATTGGATTCATTAGAGAAGACTATATCTAAAACTGCAGGTTTTGAAAAGACTCTGAATGTGTGCTTGAACTGCCGTATAATTTTAAGAAGGAATTTACATGTTGAAAGAGGTCTGGTAAATGGATCAATGGGTAATGTTGTTGATTTTGTAAAATACAGAAATAGAGATGGAATTGAATTTTTAAAAATTGAATTTGATCGCATTGAGGAAGTACAGCTAATTGGTCGTTGTTCTGCTAGATTTTTGCTTGTGAAAGACTTATATGTTCGCCGTAAGCAGTTTCCTGTTTGCTTGGCATATGCGGTGACAATCCATAAATCGCAAGGTTTAAGTGTAGACAGTGCATTGGTGAATATTGGCAGTTCTGTGTTCAAGGAGGGTATGGCATATGTGGCATTGTCACGAGTTAGAACTTTATCGGGATTGTACTTGATTGAGTGTGATGTCACAAACATTTGTGCGGATCTAGATTGTGTTAAGGAATACAATAGGTTAAGAAGAGAGTATGCGCCACATTTGCCTCCATATCCTTTGTTTGAGAAACGTGTGGTAGGCCGGAAATGAAGAAATGTGACCAATACTGGGGAGGTTGTAGCAAAAAGACGAAAAGTCGATGAACCTGAAATTATAAGCAGAAACAAAAAGGATTCTGTTGAAGATGTTGTTGGTTTTCAATTTGAAAACAGTTCTGGTGTCAACTGCTATGCTAATGTAGTGGTTAATGTTTTGTTTTCTCTAGAAAATGTAAAAGAAGAGATTGTGGTCAATTCTGATCAAAGATTTTGCAGTTTGTTAAATTCTGTGTTAGAGAAATGTAGCACTGATAGAACAAAAATAGAAAGTGTGTCTGAAATTCGAAATCTGTTAGACAGATGTTCAGGCCAAACACAATTCTCTCAAAATATTCAGCAAGATTGTCAGGAGTTTTTAATGTATATGCTTGATGTATTGCATGCTGAAGGTGTAGATGTAGATCACCTGTTTGGGCTTTGTTATCAATGGCAGCATGACTGCGAGAACTGTAGGGTATCAAGTACTACTAGTGTAGACTCAGAAAGATTTATATATTTAACTTTGCCAGACAGTAAATCAGTCTCTTTTAATAAACTAGTAAAAGCAGCTGATCACAACATGGAGTGTAGCCAATGTAAATCTGAAATGATGTCCACATTATTTATACGAACATATGGCCAGTATGTTATTTTAATGTTCCAACGATGTAGGCCTGATGGAACAAAATTGACAACTTTAATTAAAAATGTTGTGGCTTCACAGTTGTCAATATCAGGAAGGACTTTTGTAACTGCAGCAATTATATATCATGACGGTCCTTCAATATCATCAGGACATTACACAGCTTATTTAAAGTCTAGAAATGGCTGGTCATTCTGCAATGATTCTGTTTTAATTTTCACAAAATAATTGCCGTATGACCTTAAAAACTCTTACCTGGTGTTTTTAAAACCAAAATTTTAGGGAAAGAATCTCGGGATGTGCTCTGAGGAATTTCAAGAAGTTCTAATGGCTCCTACACGATTTGGCCTTGAGGATAAGTGTAGTACAGAGACATAACTTCTTACCATAACACTGGACGTCATGGAGAAATAAGTGCACTTTGAATGAGTTCAAAAAAACTGTTTCTTTTTATAAGCTAATTGAAGCAGCCAATCAAAACATGGAGTAGAGGGAATGTAAGTCTGCAATGCTGTCTACTGTTTTATATTGCTTTGTGATTAAAAGTGATGTAGAGAATTAAATAATTGTAGTAGTCATAGAGATAGTGTAAGTCTGCTTCATAGTAAGCAGTATCAGTGTCATAGGAAATGTAGAACATGACTGAGCAAGAAGGGGAAGATATTACTAGTCCAGGATTGTGAAAATGATCTTCAACATTTTTATTGTGAAAGTTGCGGAAATACAACATGACGGGATTGGCTTACAAGAATTCTAAGAGTTATAAATGGCTCTGACATGATTTGGCCTTGTGGAAACGTGTGCTAGAGAGCAAGAAGTCATTTATTGTATGTAACATGTTTTTCAAAACGATGGAGGTTTTCTTTCAGAAAGTGGCGGTCTGAAAGTAATAACAGCACAACAGAGTGTAAGCTGTTCATAGGACATCCTTCGACGTCATGGAAAGTAAGTTAACTTTAAGGAGTTCTGAATTCTGATTTGTTATGTTGTATGGGTTTTTTAAACACAATCATTTTGATTGTGTTTTTTTTTTCCCCGCTGTTATATGATGAATACCTTCAAGTCACTGTTTTTAGTGAAATTTGATACATTCTGAGAACAGCAAAAATAAACCATTTAACATGTATAATTAATTCTGTACTGTTTGCATTTATGATGTACATTTAGAACTGTGTAGGAGGCATGGAGAAGGAGAGGCTTCTGTAAGTGTCAAAGTTGTTGCATACAGTGCTCATATTCTACGTAGTCTTTCATATGATAGACTACATTTCCACAATGAGATACCTAAGCAAAGGAAACACAGGTGATATGATTGTGGAATGAGCAAAAAAAATTGCATGTTTTTCAATTATATTACCTGTGTTTCCTAACATTACACATCACATTGTGTAGATGAGGTTTAGGCCTGTTCCTGGAGACAGAGGAGGTCTGACATTTGTTCAAGAGTGCAGTGGACATGACACACTTGGTTGGTAGGCCTGCACATGTATTTTCTCCTCTGTATTCTTCAACAAACCTAAAATTCATCTGCAACTCTGAGTAGGACTTACCAGAAACAAATCTGTGGATAGGTTACACCTTATTAGCATCTTAAAACAATCATTTAAAATGTTAGGGTCAGATTTATGGTGGCCGTGCGCCTCTTTTGCTCCATTGTGGGTCACTTTTGTGTAAAAGATGCACCATGTTGCAAGATAGGTTTCAGTTCATCTCCAGCAAGATACCATTAGTTTAAAATGTATATAATTAGCACTGTGTAGGGGGCATGCAGAAGCTGAAGCTTTTGTAAGTGTCAAAGTTGTTCCATGCAGTGCTGCACTTCTGGGTACTGTTTAATATGCTGCACTACATGTGCACTATGAGATACCTAAGCAAAGGCAACACAGGTGATGTGATTGTGAAATGAGGAAAAGAAACTCCACATTTTTCAATTACATCACCTGTGTTTCCTAAGTTTACGAATGACATTGTGCAGATGAAGTTTAGGTCTGTCCATGGACACAGAAGAGGTCTGGCCTTTGTTCAGGAGTGAAGTGGACATGACTTACTTCATTGGTAGGTCTTCACATGTATTATCTCCTCTGTACTCTTCAACAAGCGTAAATTTCATCTAAAACTCTGAGTAGGCCTCACCTTAAACAAACCTCTGGATAGGCCACACCTTATCGTCATCCTGAATCAATCATTTCAAATGTTAGGGACAGATTTATGATAGGTGTATGCCTCTTTTGCGCCACTGTGCGTCACTTTTGTGATGCAGCGGCGGTGCAAAAGATTTGCTATGAGGCGACAAAATTACAAATTGATGCATCTAGGCAGATGTGTCATGCTGTAAAAAACCCGTGCCACATGAAACCGATGCAGCAGTGATGCAAAAGATGCACCATGTTGCAAGACAGGCCTGACTTCATCTCCAACAAGATAAGAAGCTAAGTCTTCTGTAAATGTCAAAATTGTTGTATATTTTGCTCAACTTCTATGTACTCTTTGATATGCTAGACTCCATCTGCACTATGAGATACCTAACCAAAGGCAACACAGGTGATGTGATTGTGAAATGAGGAAAAGAAACTCTGTTTCTCCTTCAATGTTTTCCCTTGTCTTTTCTAATTTTTAAATACATGTTTTAATATTTTTCAAATGTTTGTTCTCTCTTTCACAGATTGAAAGTATAAAAACAAAAAGTGAGTAAGTTAACGACAATTATAAGGTAAATGTTTTGTACTCTTTTCGTTACATTTCTATCACATTCACCTAGTAGTAGTTCGACAGCTTCATTTCTTTAACCCTCAGTTTCCTGCCTTTGCTACTTCCCTCATTCTTTTCTCTATTACCTACTTACTCTACTCCTTCCACTCCTTTTCTCAGTCCCTCTCTTCTCATAGTTCCTCACTCTTGTTCACTCACTCCGTCTCTATTACTCTTAGTGTCTTTGACTGATCACTCTTTCACTACTTGTTCATTATGCTTTCTCTCTGTAGTTCAAGCACACTAAGGGACATATTATCAACACAGCAAATAAAATTATTGCTGTTTTTATTGGAAGAAAACTGTTGCAAAAGTGGTTTTAGCTGCAGTTTTCCGCTGCAAAAGCGGCTTTAGCGACACATTTCTGGTGATAAAAGCTGCAAAACTTTTATTGCCTATGTTGATGATATGGTTCTATGTTATTTACATTTCTTTGCTGTTTCAATTAATCTTTTCTGTTATTTTTTCTTTTCTGTTTTCTGTTTTTTCTCTCTGTTATTCCACATGTTTTAATCTTATTTTGAACATTCACTCACATTCTCCAAGAAACTCTTCTTTGTTATTGTTCTACTCTCTTTTTTTTCTTTCACTTCCTTATCTATTTTGTTTTTCACAATTATACCCTCTTCCATCTTTTCTTCGGTAAATAGATCTATTAAACAGTATCTCTGGATTACTCCCTATAGCTGTCTTTCTTTTAACATTACTCTCTGTTTACTTCCCTTATACTTACTCTTCTTTTTTTTTTTTTTTTTTTTTTTTGGTTCGCTCCCGGTTCGCGAACCGGGAAGCGAACGGGGAAGCGAACTAAAAAAAAAAGAGCTTGCCAGAGTGCTAAACATTCTAGCAATTTTTTTTTGAAAGGGGAGGTAGTTCTGAAAAGAACTTTTTTTTTAATGTTTTTGTTGTTTTATATATTTTTTTTATTTTTCTGAACATTTTTTCTTTTTTTTGTATTTTTTGAACATTTTTATGTTTTTTTTTTGTTTTTGATGGGGGGAAACAACAAAAAACAGGCATTGAAAAGGGCTCAACAGGAGCAAAAAAAAAATTACTGTCTGGGGCGGTTAGGGCAATTGTGATTGTTAATAGCTAGGTTAATTAAATTAATGCTCATGTTACCACATGACAGCAATGCACCGCAATACATACAGGTATGTTTGATATGAGCAAAGTTCTCCTGAATGTTTGGCACGGTTTCCCGTGCCTCTGCTGCTGTCAATGATATTAGTGATGTTGACCTGGCCACAGGAGTTGTTGTTGGGTTATCTTGCATGTCACGTATCTCCGCCTGGCTGTAGTTCAGTGGATGCCACCTGGTCATGTGACGATGCATTGTATGGTTTCCGTAGCTATATTTTTTATCAGTGCCTCTAGATAACCGGTCTTTACAAATCAGGCAGGTGACATACCTAGCATTTACTTTTTTTTGCCCTCGAGGGAGTGAAAAAAACTGCCAAATAAAGCTGGCTGTCCGACGTGAAACCCGGGGCACCTCCTGTAAGAACTGTGGTCCTTCGGTCTCCTCTTCCTCTAGTTCATCCTCTTCCTCCTCTGTCTGGCTGATAAACTGGGGAGGTGGTCCTCTCTTCCCATGAGGAGGTGGAGGTGGTGGTGGGGGTGCACCAGCTGAAGCAACTATTGAAGCCATTGCTCAACTCTCAAAAATGGTCTTCCTCTCACAAAGATGAAAGTCAGAGTGAGGAAAGAAGGAGGGGTTTTCATCATTTGGGAAAAACAATATTTCTAAACCAATGAAAAGTGTTATTTTTAGGTCACCTGACCTAGCCTAACATCATTATGAAACCAAAAGTGAAATGAACCAATGAAAAGTTTTATCAACAAGTCACATGACCTCTTAGGCTTAAGTTACGCTCTGCGGAACGCGCCCCGGATCGCTTCCGGTTCGCTGCGCTTCGCGCCTCGGTTCGCGCTCCGGAGCGCTTCCGGGTGCGCTAACGCTGTGCGTCATAAGACGCATTACGCGGCAACGCGATACGTCGCGCTTTCGCGACGCGCCGCGGATTGCTTCCGGGGAGCTGCGCTTCGATTCTTAGTTCGCGTACCGGAGCACTTCCGGGTGCGCTAACGCAGCGCGTCATAAGACGCATTACGCGACAACGTGATACTTTGTGCTTCTGCGACGCGTCACGATGTTGATTTCTAACGCGGCAGTTGCGCTAACGGAACGTTTACCGGTTCGCGGACTGGGTCGCGGCATCAAGATCAGCTAACGGGAAGCTTCCCGGTTCGCGAACCGGGAGCGAACAAAAAAAAAGTATTTAAAAAAATTTTATTAATAAACATATAAAATATATTTTTGGATTTAAAGAAGAATACATTTTACAGCTACAGATATTAGCTTTTAAAAAACCAATGAAATTCACTGAAAAAAACATAGGTTATAGACCATATATGGTTAGGAATTAGCATTTACAAAACCTTGAAAATTCACTGAAAAAACCATAGGTTATAGACCATATATAGTTAGGAATTAGCATTTTAAAAACCTTATTTTACTCACACAAAACCATTGAAATTCCATATATAGTTAGTTGTACTAACTATATATCGCGCACCCGCAATCCACTGCTGATGATGTCACATATTACATCATTCATGACATGGTCAGTGACATCACTGATGACATCACTGATGACATCTCAAATGACATCACTGATGACATCACTGATGACATCTCAAATGACATCACTGATGACATCACTGATGACTACATTCAGTGACTGTATAATTCTGTAAAGTTAAAATATGTCTTACATATTGAAGAATGAGTGGATGTATAAGTGTCTTGATGAAGGATTTAGTAGGGGCATGACTGACTGTATGAGTGACTGATTAAATGTGTCTCACTGAGTGCATGGGTTAGTGACTAAACTGTCTTAATTTGTGCATCATTATGTCTGTTGTTCTGTAAACTGCTGCATGTGTTGATCAGTAGCTATATGATTAACTGTATAGGTTATTGATTGGTTGCCCAATCATTTGTATGGGAGACTGAGTGTTTGTGTGGGTGGCTGGGAGGTGTATGACTCTTTGCATAGATGTGTGAGCAGTTGATTGACTAGATGTATGGGTTCAAAAGTGCATGTGGAAACAGCTGTATGGGCGGTTGACTGTGTGCATGAGTGTATTGGTGAGTGAATGGATATCTCAGTGCTACATGTTAAAGTAAGTACATATGTAAAATACAGTACATGTGAGAGTTGACATATATAAATAACTGTGCATAAGAGCCAGTGAATGTGTGAGTGGCTGTATGGATCATTGTGAACTTGTATCCAGGATTTTATAAGTCAGTAAATATGTTTTAGTATATGTTTGAATAAGTAAGGTGTGTATAACTGTATAGTTGAGGAAATGGAGGTGTGATTGATTCTTTGCATGACTGACTAAGTGTCTGAGTAACTCCATAGATGAGTGACAGTCTATGAGTGTCTGTTTACACTGAGTGTATCTAAGGTTATATTAGAGTCTGAAGAGGTTCATCGTATTATCACATGAATGATGTCATCAGTGATGTGATCAGTAATGTCAAATGAGATGTCATCAGTGATGTCATCAGTGATGTCATTTGAGATGTCATCAGTGATGTCATCAGTGATGTCATTTGAGATGTCATCAGTGATGTCATCAGTGATGTCACTGACCATGTCATGAATGATGTAATATGTGACATCATCAGCAGTGGATTGCGGGTGCGCGATATATAGTTAGTACAACTAACTATATATGGCATTTCAATGGTTTTGTGTGAGTAAAATAAGGTTTTTTAAATGCTAATTCCTAACTATATATGGTCTATAACCTATGGTTTTTTCAGTGAATATATATATATATGTATATGTATATATATGTATATGTATATATATGTATATGTATATATATGTATATGTAAATATATATATACACAGCACTTCATACCACTAACGAGGCACTGAAGTGCACTGTGGATGGTGTGTATACCTCTTCATTGGCTTTGCTTAGTCAGAAGCCTGTAGGTTTGTAGTGAGGCCCTTGGAGAATGTGTTCCGATGTGTGGTTTTACCAGACCTTTGATCTTGTTATGTTATTATATGTCAATGAGATTTGATGTGAAAGGTAGCAAATATAAGGCATTTATATGTTTGGTTGAAAGGGCGAGGATGTATGCTTTGACCTATATGGGGAGTATTTGGGGTTGTGTGTGATTGGCTGTTCATATTGTGTCACATCACTCTTATAGCAGCACTTGTGCATTAAGTGGAGTAAAGGAGAGCGAGAGATAGCTTTTTTTTTTTAGGGAGTTTTATATAGCACAAACTTGACCCGAAGGTATCAGAGCGCTTTTACACGAACACCAGTTATCTCACAGAGGGACACATTCATTTTGTTAGGCACAGGAGATTAAGTAATTTGCCCAGAATCACAATATGTTGAGCTTCTCAGCCGAGACTCGAACCTGGTTGCTTAGCCTGGAGGTCGACTGCTCTAGCCGTTAGGCCACATCAGCTTGTTAGTATATCACACAATGCACAACTTAATCAGTTCTACACACTCATGTAATAACTATTTAACAAAGTCCCCTATCCAGATAAGTGTTTACGTGGGTGGCAAGGTCCCAGTCTAACAAATAGAAATGTAAATCATTTAAAGCGCATGGAAGGGGTGATTATACCGGACTGGAAACAGAAAGCTGATCTGTAACATATTTTAATATCTCCTTCTGTGCGCCATACATGTGCTATCTCCTGCTGTGGGCGGGTGCAACTCTCCCAAAATATTGCATATTTGGCTTCTCTGATCAATTTCAATTACAAGTATCTCACTCTGGAATAACGTAAATAACAAATAACGTACCTTCGGATTTACAGGGGTGGTGAAAATACAGGTTTCTTCCTCTTCTTTTGTCCAACCGTATTTCACACAGTAAATGACACCCCGAGTAACAAATAACAAAAGCAGTGGTAACAGCCTGTGTGTTACGGTAATTAATGTCCATTGAAAGCGGCACACACGTCACCCGAGGTCTTTTCTATCTGTTGCATTTCTTCCTTTCTGCCAGGCACGCTGCTAATACACATTACGCCCGGATCACCATAAGAATTCAGCATCCATTGCTGGAGGAGTTGAATGAGTTTTTAAAGTCGGGGCCCAATGGTATTAACTGCGCACAGCTAGGGTCTCGGCTTCAGAAATTCGCGAACCAGCTGCAGCCCCGGAGAGATCACAAGGGGAGGGGGGCAGGGGGCGCAGCTTCAGAGGAGGACAGCGCGGCACACCAGCCATGACCAGGGTATGTAAACAACAAAGGTTTTCCAGGCGCCAGGTGCCGGGTGTGACGTCCCAGAGGCTAAGGCCAACCAGAGGCAAGCATAAGCAGAGAAGATGGTCGCAGGAGCAAACACTGTGAATACGTATTGAATACGTATTCACAACGTGTGCGCCTGCGGCCATCTTCTCTGTTTAATCTTTAAATGAAGGACTGGTATGGCAGGAAGGTCCGCGGGCCGCCAATTAAGGCCGGGCGGGCCGCCAGCGGCCCGCGGGCCGTACTATGAGTACCCCTGAGTTAGAGCGAGGGGAGGAAAACCTTGTATTGCTTTAATAGAGCGGATCCAGATGGTAAAAATGGAGAACAAAAAAAAAAGCGGGGTCTCACTGATTGATTTAAATGAGGCTCCTGGTGGGTAATGTTCCGTGACTAATCCTATTATTATATTGCGGGGTCTCTGTAGGACTGGGAATGTTAATGTCATATGTAAATTAGGCGTGGAAGGGCACAGAGTCGTTTTGTAGCCTAGGGGATCGTCACCTTCCCGGGTATTGTTTACTAACTGTTCGGGGGCCTTCGAGGCCAACTGAAGTCCGGGGATCACCACCCTACGGGGCTTTACTTAAAAATGCAGTGTGAGCCTCGCCAGTCCCTGAAGCCTCGGTGGTCCTAGGCAGTGCCTTATTGGTTCTGTAATCACACGTGCAGTACTCATGGTGTTATAAAGTGATACACTCATAGAACCCTTGCAGTTGTCGAATTACGCAGGCTTCATTTATGTAATAGTCTGTTGGTTTATATCGGGTAGGTGCACCGCAAAATGACAAATGTTTTCCTTCATGAGCTCCTAAAAACAGACGATTTTCCAAATAAACTACAGACAAGTGTTGTCAGAAAAAGAAGACATATACACTCACTAATTTATGGAAAAAAATAACCTTTATTTAAAGAACACAAATAAATGGAATGCAAGTTTATTAGAACAGACAGCAGTATAACATGAAATACGTGGGTGGGACTCCTCCGGAAGCAGCGTACAAAAATTAAACATAAGTATGTGTGCCATGTGGAAGAGGAAAAGAAAAGTAGCCCGAATGAAAGGAAGATAGAGAGAATGGGAGGGAGAGGGAGTTGGTGGAAGAGAGAAGGGGAGGGAGAGTCAAAAGAACAGAGGGAGGCAGAGACAGAGCGTCAGCCTATTGCACCCAGCCCTCAGTGTTTACGTCCCGTCACCCGTTTGTCTAGGACGCTGGGGTCTGCGAGAAAGAGTGTGGTCCAGCAAGTCTTTAAAATGAAAAATATGAATGAGGCCAGAGTTTACATTATTAGCTACGGGAACATCGCTTGTCTGCACCTGTGCACCCAGGCTGCTGCACCCCAGCACATTCCCCCGCACTGTGCTGAATTGTAGGTCCTGCGCATCGAGGCTTTACTGCTCACCTGACACCACCGATGTGTCCAACAATGTGCCGGTGCAAGCTCCGATTCTCGGGTACCTTTGTAGGGTGGGAGAGCAGGTCTACGGTCGGGGACGTTGTCTTGATACCACGATGGAAGGCGTCAGAAGGCCGAGGGCATCATGACGGGTTGAGCACCCGCTCCGCCCATTTTGGTTCAATCAATTCAGTGTCTAAAAAGGGAGAAATAATTTAATGGTGAAAACGTCTGGAGGTAAATGAAGGGTTTATTTCAAAGTTAATAATAAACACCAGTTTAGTGCATCCTTCGTTTTTGAAGTATGATCTATGATGGTAATCGGGGTTCATAGAGGAGTTGGAGTGCACGAGAATACACAAGGTTAAATAATAATGTTATGCTAATGTTTACATACAAAGGAACAGAGCGCATGCTAGAAGCATACTGTGCACATGTAAAGCATTTACGGAAGCCTGTGTGCCTGAACAGTTAGTAATGAGCTCAATACAGTGCCCTAAAAGCCAACACCACGTGTCTGTAGGGCAGCGATGCCCACTGGCTCAGGCCTACAGTACGGTCCAGCAGGCCCTTAAAATGAGACAGAGATGTGACTGAATGAGGTCAGAGATCACATCATTCCACCCTGCAAAAACGCTTGTTCGCACCTGTGCACCCAGGCAGATGCACCCAGCCCCTCCCGCAGCACTGCGCTCAACACAGGTCTTTAGGGTAGCGCTGCCCCCTGGCTGAGGCCAACAGTATGGTCCAGAGGGTGTTAAAATGAGACAGAGATGTGACTGAGTGAGGTCAGAGATCACATCATTACGGACGGCCACATCGCTTGTTCGCACTTGCACACCCAGGCTGATGCACCTAACCCCTCCCGCAGTACGGCCAGAGATTAGATTATTAGCTATGGGAACATCGCTTGCCTGCACCTGTCTACATATATTAGAATAGACAGTTGGTGTCAGGATGGCAGACTGGGAAGTGAGTGGAGGGAGTAGGGAGGAGTTAGATCAATTTGCAACATTAGTGCGTGTTTATATATACACAACCGTGGTTTCGAATACGTGCGTGTTCAATACGCATGTGTATTTAATCGAAAGGCCGAACAGACCCTATTGATTTGGTTACTGTGCAACAAATACAAGGGACACATATAGACAATAGACTACATATATTAGGATGGACAGTTGGTGTCAGGATGGCAGACCGGGAAGTGGGTGGAGGGAGGGGGAAGGAGTTGGTTCACTTTGCAACCCGAACAGACTCTATCGATTTGGTTGCTGCGGAACAAATACAAGGGACGCATATAGACAATAGTCTGCATATATTAGGATGGATAAAAACATTTTGTATACCCACAAGCATTGTGAAATTAAACATTTTAGAAATGTGCGCTTACTCTTTTCTTTCGCTTCCATTTAACTAGACTGAGCCACAGCAACACGTGGCCGGGTACAGCTAGTAAATATATATATATTTATTTATGTGGTGCGGTGGCACTAAAAAACAGATAAAAGAAAATACAAGACCCTGAAGCCAACTGCACTGTGGAAGCCAAAGCCCTTTAACCTTGGAGTTGAATGCCTGTAGTGTGTTGGGTGCAAGGTCAACCCACTGCCGAAGACTGCGTAATGAGGAATTGGGCATCTGCCTGTGATGGGTGCCCCACTGCCTTCTTCAATAGACATGGGACTGGCTGGAAGAATTTGTTTAAGCCAACTATAGACAGCGTCTGTATGCAGAAGGGGACAGGTAGGATATTGGCCTTGCTTCTATTTAGTGCGTCTCAGAGGACACCCGGGATGGGGTGTGGGGGATGCGGGGAAGGGAGATGCACTCCCAGCAGGATATCACAGAGGTCTTTGCTACACATCTGCAGTGGGATATATGCGGCACCGGACAGTAACTCGCCAACAGCAGGGGAGGACTACCTGACCGGCCTACAAATGGCCAGTCTGCCTAGAAAGGGCAGGGAACAACTACATGCTCCCCACACTAAGGAGAATAACATAGTGGCAATCTGTGCCTTGAAAAGAGCTAAGGCCCCTGGAGGGGGTGGCTTGTCGGCTGAGCTATACCAGATGGTCCTTCCTGGATCACCTCCGGGTAGTGTACAATAAGAAGTAAAAGAGAGGGCAGTTGCAAGAATCAATGCAATGAAAGAGGCTCTCTGAGTTATGTTGCCCAAACCAGATGAGGACATCATAGAGGTCTCCTCTTTCCGACCCAACTCCATGCTGAACTTTGATGGAAAAATCCTCAGCAACATTTTGGTGACCAGGCTTCTGGGCTTCTTGCCGTCTCTGATCCACAAAGACCAATGTGATTTCATTCCACGCAGGAACACCCAGTGTAATCTAAGATTGTTGTCACTGGTTATGCATGCACCAGAATTGAGAGATGACCCCTATGCTTTCGTATTGCGTGATATAGAACAAGTATTTGAGTCCCTCTCATGGGAATTCCTATGGCAAGGGCTGCGGAAGGTGGGAATTGTGGAGGCCTATTTTAAATGCATAAAATTGCTATACAAGGGGAACATCGCGAGGGTACAAGTTGGCTGGACGGTGTTGCACCGCTTCTCCCTATACCAGGGAACTAGGCAAGGCTGGCCACTATCACTGTTATTATTCGCATTGGCGATGGAGCCCCTAGCATGTAGATTGCGCTCAATATTGCAAGGTTGGGGAATAACAGTTGGGAAGACCAAACACGTGGTCTCTCTGTATGCGGACGATGCACAGGTCGTTCGCAGCAGTCGAAGTGCTCAGTCCCTATTATGTTGGCAGCCCTGGCAGAATTTGGTGAGATCTCCGGGCTTCACTTAAGTCAGACCAAGGGTAAACTGTTCCCATTGGGCGCACAGAGGGGAATGCCACAACCGAACCTCCCGGTGCTGGGATTCCTTTAGGAGGCCAACAGCGTGAAGTATCTCAGAATAAGGATTGCAAGGGAGGCAGGGACGTACAAAAACCCTGAATTTCTGGAGGCCCTCAAGTCTTCTGTGAGATTCTGGAACAATCTCCGGCTGTCCTCAATGGACAATGCGGTGCTAGTAAAAATTATTGTTCTGCCCACTGTCTCTCCATCTTTCACAGAGCCATGTTGGAAATCCCTACAAAATACTTTGTTGAACTCGACAAAATAATTGTCAAACTGCTTTGGGCATCGGGCCAGAGGAGAGTAAGCTTGGCTACTGCCAATGTACCTGGAAGCATGGTGTGCTAGAACTATCCACCTTGGAGCTAAACTATCTTGCTGCGCAGCTACAGCATGCAGTGCATTGGTTCGACGAAGGGGAGACCTGGGAGAAAAGGTTGTTATGACACATGTGATGGGATACCTCTCCCAAACTCCTGATGTTAGGGGTGGAGGATCCTGTAAGAAAGGCACCCACCTGAATCTCCTTGCTTTTGGATGGCGACGAGTGAACCTCAGTCTCCGCAGAAACTCCCCAAGTGCCAGGGTTCTTGATAAACACACTGTCAACCAGAGAGATCCCAAGGGGAAAGGGGAAATGGGAGTGAGAGAGAGATAAATATGTAGAGTCTTCCTGAAGTGCGCAATACCTCTATCTTCGGAGTGACCCTTTGAACCTTTGAGTGGACTGGGATGATGTATTCTGGCAACAGACTCTGGAACTCAGGATGACTTCTTATGTTTTTCTGTGATGAAAATAAAATGTATAACTAAATCAACAGGCAATATGAATTAAATACAACATATATAATCTCTCATGACCAAATAATAATTGGTACCTAAAATAACACGTAATAACTCCTGAATGCTCTCTCTGATTGGCTTTTGAACTTATGCAACTGCGTAACACTTCTCATTAATTTTGACACTGTAATAGGAAATAAACATTTGTCAAATTATCTCAATTGTTTTTACATTAAACCCATGCTTTACAATAAAATGTTTTGTCACCGAGGCGACTCTCTATACCTTTTATCAAGTGTCCAGGAATATCAAATGTCTCAATCAAATATCGATTTCCACAAAGGTCCTTATTATTTTAATATTAGAAAATTAGTCTCTTTCTAGAGTCCATCAGGCTCGACTCTTGGTTCTTATGGCATCTTTTAAAACAAACTGATCGTAACCTTGAATCCTTTCTTCAAGATCGATTATGCAAGTGTTAATAATGTCTTTTAAACAACTGCGTGTAATCTTGAATTCTTTCTGAAGATCGATTTGCCAATGTTTTTATCAATGCTTGTTTTAGCTTTCTAAAAGCAAAAATGTAACTCACCGATTGTTGCTTTCCATCGGTCCTGGGTAAAATAACTTAACTGTTGTCTTTCTTTTGTTTTCTTTTAGGACCGGATTTCAGGGAGGATGCTGATGAAGGAGAAGATCCGATCTCCTAGAAGGCTGGGACCCAGAAGAGGTAGTCCCCTCCAAAGACTACGCCCGGAAGCCAGAAGACCGTTGAGAAAACACCCAGGAAGCAGGGACGAAGATTCAAGGACTGAAGGACTCGAGGAAACGCCGCTAAATCCTTCTGAGCAGGATCGGAGAATCAGGTAAGTGCTGACTCTGCCGCTGACGAGACCAAGCACTGAGCGAAAGACGCGAGCGGCTTAAATACTGCTTGCTTACTCGTGCCCAGGGCCGGACTGGCCGTAGCGGGCACCTGGCAATCCCCCGGTGCGCCGCACGGGTGGGGGCCCTTTTTGTCTATGCTGCAAAAACGGCCCTGTAACAAAATCGTCCGAAAACCGGCCCCGACAAAGAGCTCGGCCGCACCCACAACCAGGGCACAAGTCCTTAAAAAAGAAGTGGGGGGGACTTCATGATAGGAAGTGACGTCACGAAAGGTGGCTTGCACTCTGTTGCAAATTATTGTTATCGAGCTCCTGGTAAAATAAGTGGGAGGATGCCGTCCACCCGTGTGGTACCCCGACTCGAGCCCTGCCCACTACCCCCCGGTGGAGGGGGGGGATGGCGGCCAAGCACTTTGCCAGGGCCGGTTTTGGTTCCCAGTCCAGCCGTGCCCGTTGCGAGAAACTCGTGCTCACGTTTCTCTCGTTGGCACATGAAATGCAAATAACCTTCTGCTCAGAACTTGTTCACTTGTACTTCTTGACTCTCATGCTAATGTCCCAACACGTGAATTTCCAAAACACTGCAACTTAGTCAGTTTAACACATTTGCACTGTGAAGCACTAATCAGTTTATTTATTTATTTATTATACAGTTTTCTATAGCGCGAACAAGACCCTTGGGTATCAGAGCGCTTCACATTACAAGAGCTAGATTACCTTATGCAGTTTTAGTTAGGTATACTATCACACTGGTTTACTAGGATTACAAGGTTATAACGAATAAAACAAAGTTTTGAGGTAGGTTAGATAATAACTATGAAAGGAGTATAAAGTCTTCCTCTATATGCTTGTTTAAAGTGTCTTTTCCTTTGTCTTCTATAAACTCCAGTCAATGGAACATCTTGGACGTCTCTGAGTTGAAGAGATATCGCCTAGAGAAAAGACTATGGAAGGTATTTACTCATTAGAAATATCTTGGTTTCTTTCTTAAAAATTGCTGAGTTTGGAATTTTTCTGATATTCGGGGGAAGTGAGTTCCAGATTCTAGGGGCTGCTCCTGAGAATGCTCTGTGATAGGTTTTTTTCTTTCTGAAGATAGGTGGTCTCAGCACCAGTTCCTTGGCACTCCTAGCTGGTCTGCTTCCTCCAGATATTTCAATTTTTTGAGCAAGGTACCTGGGTGTATTATAATGAAGTGCTATGTGGGTGATACACACCATCTTTGGCTGTATCCTGGCTTTGCACGGTAGCCAGTTTAAAGCTTTCAGATGAGGGGAGATATAGTCGAATTTCCTCGATCCTGAGATAAGTCTTGCTGCTGCATTGAGGCATGCTTTTAATGGTGCAGTGGATATTTTTTTTGCCATCTAATATTATTTGAGCACATGTAACTTTTAATCACAGCAAGTGCACCATCTCAGTTCTAATTAGCATGTACGGAATTAAAGGTACGAGTAACTTTCCTGAATATACAGTTTCATTAACCAAAGCATATTGCACATCATTGCCAATAACGGATAACTAGGGTTTTAATAATTTAGAAATTAAGAGGGTCTAGCATGAGTGATGACTTTGGTGCTCATGACAGATCCTGTGCATAGCAAGGCAGGTGTGTCGAGGCTGTGAGGGGGCGGTCCGGGGGGGATAAACCGCACTCCCTATGCACCGCACTTATCCAAGGGATCTCTACACCTGTTTGCACAAATAGTGAAAATGATGGAGGTAGATTGGTGGCGAGAGGTGGGCTGTGACACATTGTGGCAACTTAATCTAAATGACAGATTTGTTACTCTGACGACAGATGAGGTGGAAATGCTTAATTTGAGACATTGACAATAATTGCAATTCGCTATCATAGCAGGCACAGCCCATGGTATTTAGCCTCCATTCCTGGATGCCCCAGAAGAGCCACAGACATTAGTGACTCTACTCAACATGGCAGGGGGTAGTAAGTTAATCTCCTCTGTGTAAAGGGTGTTACACAGTGCTTTAAATGGGAAAAAAGAAGTGCAGGTACTTATTAAATTGAGCCGTGGACTCGGGGTGGAGTTTGTGGCGGAGCTAGGGGTGGGGCTAAGAGGAAGCATTTATTAACAAGATGAAGAGTTTCTCAGTGCACACTTGTGCATGATGATAGAGAAACATTTCTATTATCTGTATTATTATTTTTGCATGTGCAAAAGGGTATATTTAGCAATGTTTTCAGATTTCAAATGTGTGTAGATTGCTTCTGCCCTTAGGGTACATGAACAGCATTTGAATTTTCACTTATCCACAATAATGTATACTGTGTGCAGCCTGAGAAAGAAACCTAGACAAGCACATACCATGATCCGGTTAGTGATGACAGATCATGCCCTTGACTTATGGTCCATAATTTTCCTGTTTATTCAGCTATGGTGGTTCTTTTAAAGAACCTTTTGAAATTCCCTTGAATTCAATAATAATGTGTATTCACCTAACATGAGACTAGTCAGTTTAAAAGGTACAAAATAATGAAGAACATTGATGTAAACTATTTGAAGAACAAAATCAAAGGTTGTGGAACTCCATGTGGTGACAAGGAAAAAAGCATTAATGATTTATTTATTTACACTATGTTTTTGCAAGCCACCTGACTTCATGGCAAAGTTGTAATTGAATTCATAGTTCCCCCTGTGTGTTTTTATTTGTATTTAAACGGCCAAGAGCCTCTTTTAAATATTTACCATGAATATACCTAATTATTGCTTCACTTTTCCTTCATTAAAGCATATAACCCTATATGAGGAAAAGTAGTATTTCAATGAATTGTGCAGTCAAGTTATATCTTCCCTTAAGTGGAACCCCTTAAAGTGATGCATCTGTAACTAATTTTAAATCAAATACTGCACGTTTCCCATCTCCTTTTCCCTCATTCTTCCTTCTGCTCTCTCATCCTTCCCATCAATCTCTTCCCTCCTTTCTTTAGCAACATCTCTGTGACTCCTTGTCTGAATCCTCCTATCTTCTACTACATATTGCTGGTCTTCACCCCTCAGTCTTTCTTTTATTACTCTTTCTCATCTTTGATTCTCCTTCTCTTTCCTTTCACTCTACTTGTCTCCTCATTCCTCCTTTCTCACCCTACTTCCAGTTTGTCTCTATTCTCCTTACTATCTCCATCACCTTTCGAATGGTCTAAAAGTGCGCATGCCAAACTAAAGATTCGACATCCCAACCAGACCGCCAGTCGATCATTGTCTCCCTCACAGACTGACATTCATACAGATCAAATCCCAGAAAGCGCTATCTGCCAGAGAATCAGTGTCAAGCAGCATTTGCCTTGGGACATCAGTCAAACACATAGGGGCAGATTTACAATAAACTAACGCGGCACCGTGCTGCAAGTCATTTTGCTGCGCCGTGCTGCGTTAGTTTCGAAGCACAGTGATGCGGCATATTTACAACAATATGTTGCATCTCTGTACTTCCCCCTGCGCTGGCGCACAAACTGCTGCCATGCGCCGACGCAGGCACCCTTGCACCATGGTTCCCTTCCTGGACAAAAACAATCTGAAATACCTTTTTTCAACTTTGTGTGCTGCATTAGCACACATACACCCACATGCATCATTGTAGTAATTTGCGATTCCTAAATTGCGAAAATTAAGGAATCGCAATTTAGGAATTGCAAAATCCTATGCATCAAGAAATCGCAAAAGTTTTTGCGATTCCTTAATTTTCTTTATTTGTGATTCCTTAATTGCGAATCGCAATTAAGGAATCGCATTACATTGATTCCTATGGGCCTAGAGGCCCATAGGAATCAATGGGACGGCATTCTCATTTTGCGAATTCGCAATTAAGGAATCGCAAAATGAGAATGCAATTTCAAGGGTGTGGGGGGAGTCCAAAGGACCCCCCCACTGCACCCCTGAAATGTCACGTAAGTACATTTTACTCACACACATGTCCCAAGGGCATGTGTGTGTGTAAAATATAAGTTTCAAAAATGAACTTTTGTGCATTTTTTAAAACTTTTCGCAAATTACCATGAAGGTTTACTTCATGGTAATTTTCCCCTTCCTAATTGCGAATTCGCAATTTAAAAAAAATCATGCATAGCATTTAAGAAATCGCAAAATTTGCGATTTCTTAAATGCTATAGCAATTTAAGAAATTGCAAAAAATTGCGATTTCTGAAATTGCGAAAAATGCAAAAAAAATGATGCATCCCAAAAAAACTTTAGGACTCCTAAATACCTTCTGTGAATACCGAAAGTCCTAAAGTTAGGATTTTTCTCAGTTTAGGAGTAGTAAAGTTAGGACTCCATAGAAGTTAAAAAACAGCATTCTTTCAATGATTGTTTATGTGCAGGAAGGGAACCCTTCCGGAACAATAACTAGAGGTGATTTTCTCTTTCAGCAGCACGCATAGAAACAGGAAACAAAAACGAGGAGAAATGAATACATTTCTGCTCGTTGTGCCTCCCTACGCCTCCCCTGGGGAGGTGTCGCATTCACACGCATTTCCAGATTTACGATTCCTTGTAAATCTGGAAATGTCTCTCGTTCCATGGGTGTGCGTGGGAACACCCACAGCAACACCCATGGACGCCCCATTCACACAAAGTCCTGCGTGTTAATTAACAAGGACAGAAAAAGCCGCACAGGGTGGCTTTTTATGTCCTTGTAAATATGGGGCAGTGTATTGAGCTGCCAGTGCGTCACAAAAAGTGACGTGCTGGCAGCGCAAGGGTGCCATGCTTTCTGTATTATAATGGGATTGCCGCGTTTGCCAAATAAACCGTAATCTGCTGCATAATCTGCAAATTTTGTGAAAAAATAATTGCTTCTAGCTTAAACGGATCAAAAGTTAGTAAAAACATGGCACCATGTTCCTGGCAGTGGAAGGAGTTTCTTATTACTGTATCTGGTTATTAAACTGGTACTAATATGGTGACATCTTTTCTTAGTGTCACTATATGTAAAAATGACAAAATAATGAAATAATTATATCATATAATGTGCTGCATTAGGCCGCATAATTTGCCTTTCATGCTGCATAATTAATTCAACCCTACCGCATAATATGGTCTTCCCCTGCCGCACGATCCCAGTTGTACAAATAATTCAACAAAACACTAGTGCTGCCACAACCAAACCAGTGACACATAATGAAAAGCACCATGCTGAACAGAAGCAATTTAAAGCACGAGTGTGGCTTACTTTGGGCAGAAGTAGATCGAATGCATAAAGTTCGAAGTAGCTGAAAGGGGAGATTAATTGATATCTCGCAGACAGTTATTGTTTAATTGAACAGCCTCTCCTCAAGTGTTCACATATTTCATCACTATGAAATGTGTCCATTTCGCTATATCTATATCTCTTGCTCGCTCTCCCTCTTTTCACTCTCCCCACTTTTTTTCTCCTCCTTCACCTGTTTCTCTCTCCTTTCATTTTCTCTCCCTCTCTGATGGGTACTGAGGGAAAATGAATGCAGCTTAATCGTTTGCCCTTGTAAAATTGTGTCCAATAAAGAAATTGAGTGCTTTTTCACACTGCCTCTTGCCTTCCAAACTCCACTGTAGTGTGAAACCACTCGGATTTGCTCAAAAAAATAAAATTATAATAATAAATTTACAAAACTTGAATTTCACGTCCCATTTCGCATGGGACAGGCAGCCTACCCAACCGCCATCGCACATCTACAAAAGAACTAACTGGCACCAGGGGCAGCCTTAGGCATGTGCAAGCTGTGCACCTGCACAGGGCCGCCAAACCCCAGGGGCCGCCACGCCAATATATATCCTTATTATAATAATCCTCTGAGGATCGATACATATTTGCTTGGCGGCCCCTGGCCGGGATTTGCCGGCCTCCGGCTCTGTTCCGCTTCCAAACACCCTGACCCCACCCCCCTCTTCACTGGCCTCCGACCCGCCCGGACCCCCTCTTCCAAGGCCCCCTACCTACGCTCCCTGCCCAGGGCCACCATGAGCCTAGAGCCACCCCTGCTGGCACTTTTGATGCACCCGGTCAAAACCCACGGGAAGCCATTATAACATAAATGAGCCGCTGACGATTCATCAGGGCGGAGCTTAGAGCCATTGAGCAACACCAGTGGCGGCTGTGGAGCAGTGCTTTGCGTTCTTGCTACTGATTCTGCCCCAGTGTTCCTCTGGTACCAGTACTCTCTTTGGTGAAGGAGAAGTTCCAGTACTCAAAGGCTGAACATTGAAAAGTGTCGGCACTTAGTATCAGTGAGTACCGGCCCATTTAAAGCCCTGGTGCTATGGGAAGCTACCCCACTTTGTGCATTACTGGTCCATGGCAGGTGGTGGAACGTACTGGGAGGGCGTCCATGAGGGGGTGAAGACTACCTCCGCCAACACGAGATTTAAATTAATGCAATATAATGTTATACACCAGGTATATCTTACCCCCAACACACTGCAAGCTATCTACCCAGGGTGAGCGCCCACCTGCCACGCGGAAGCGCTGGAGAGACAATAAGCTTGCAGATGATTTGCAGGCCTGGAAGGTGATGCTCGCTGACTTTCTAGACCCCCAGAAGCTAAACCCCCAAGAGAGGAAAATTGGACAACGTTGGAAGATGTTGATGTGACGAGTGGCCGTGAATGGGGTAAGTGCGAGGGTGAGTGACAGTGCCACCGCACTGGGCAAAAAGAAGCGCACAACTCTAGTGTTGGGACTGGCTACTCCGGAGCCCGGCCCCCACAGTCCATCTTTGTTGACCCCGGAGAATGTCCATTGATCGGTCTTATGCAGCAGTTGCAATAGAGCATGATGGCAGTGGGGTGGGATGAGTTTGAGGTTGTCTTTATACCATAACCTGGAATGTATCTCATTGTCCTAAATGCCAATAAAATATACACTGAAAAAAAAGTCATAAGTACAAAGAACTCAGTACAGTTCTAACTGAAATCCAGCAAAGACTTGCCTTCTACGGTGGGGGAAGGGGGCCCTCGTGTTAGAAAAATGCATACTATTATATAGGGCTGTAGACAAAGACTTCCATACATTCGGTGGGAATCCATAATTCTCAGGGTTTGGACCAATAGAAAATAAGCTACAAGAAGCATTTTAACGGATTCTCTCAGGATAGTAGTACATTGAGGTTCAACCATTCTCACAGTCTTGGCTGTACAGTTGAGCTGAAACATGGTTTTAACATAAACCTGGGACAGTGAGAAGCATCCTTGATTCAGTACAAAAAGGAAACTTCTCTGAAAACACTTTCTGCTTACTCAAGTGAAAACTAGACACCTTTTGTTAAAAACAGGAATCAGAAGCAGTTATCACATAATATATTGTGATGTTGAGGCAAGATGGAGGACAGCGTAAACACAACCTAATGTTAGTATAAGCTCAATTCGTAATGCTCTTCTGATTGCCAGAAAATCTACGCTCATACCGGCGTAGGAGGGGTAAACTCCATTTTAACAGCAGAGGTGGTAAATTAGGTTTATAGGTACCTTTGTTTGCTTTGTCTACAAGGGGTGTAGAGATCTAAAGTATTTGACCAATCAAAAATGACTAGCCTTCCACCCATTAAGGCAAAGCTAAATTTGATGCTCCTGTTGTTGTATGTGTGTCGAACATATTATCCAGCGTTGCTGGTCTCAATCTCCCTCTCGTGAATTAGGGTGAAGTGGTGCATTATCTCCATGCATGTGTTAGCCTATGTCATAACCTAGATTTGAGTCAGGGAAGCCATGAAGTAGTTAAAGATAAACATTTAGGGCCCCATTAGGATGGCGGGGGGATCACCACCGCCAGCCTGGCGGGGGCGATCCGCCCATTATCCGTGTCGGAATGACCCCCCACCATATTATTATGGCTGGGGGTCAGCGTCGGACAGAAACACCGTCCGCTGCTTTTCCGCCCCGGTCGCCTTGCGATCGGGCGGAAAAGGGTTCTATATGGTGGCGTTGTCTATCAGACACTGCCAGCCATATTAGAATGGGCATTTTCCAATGCCAATACCGCCACGGAAAGGCATATGGAGTCTGCTTTGGGGGGGGGTGCACATGGGGTGTACCTATGGTACCCCCCAGCAGTTCGATGCACAACATGAAAGGCACCGTGCGGTGCCTGCCATGTTGTGCATGGAAGTGCACAGCATGCCTTCCTGGCATTGTGGCGGGCGGTGCTGATTGCACCGCCCGCCACAATGTCAGGAATGCTGGATGCGCCCACCACTGTGACCCCCGCCTTTATGGTGGGCGGTCACTATATACGATGGGATGGCGGGCGGACAAAGTCCGCCTGTCATCCTAATGGGCCCTAAGTCTTGAAAAATGAGAATGCTACACATGATATTGCTCATTATGGTCAGGAAGTGGTCCAGTCCAACCTGGCTAGATTGATTTAGCAGAAAAGTGATATAAGATAGTGCACCTTTTCAATTGGCTCTCCCATTTTTTGACTGGCCTTACTGCCATTTTTGGACTCTGGGCCCTGGGAGTCTCAAATGCTCTGATCTCAAAATACTGTAAATAATTGGCAACAATAAATGTAATTTCTGACTTTAGGCTAGCTATTGTCTGTGGGCTACCTGAGGAAGGTGCAAACTCAGTAGGCAAATGTTTCTGGGTCATCCACTTTGCGAGTTTGCTGTATGAGACAATATTTAGCTGGACTTTGTGAATCAAGCATCTACCCCAGTAGAGCACTGCCCACAGACACGTCTCATTCATAGGGATGTTGACACCCTACTGTGAGCCACTACCTCCCAGGCTCATTATATTTTCCATTGTGACCCTTGACCCTGTGTTTGGGCAGGTCGCTCCACACAGCTAGCTCCACCTGTCTGTGCCCGTGTCCTTCCTTCCGCCAGTGCCGTGAGTACGTGCCTCCTGTGCCCGCTCTCATTTCACGCTGTAAGCTGCCCACTCTTCTGGACTACTGTGTTTACCTTTTTTGTCTATTTTGTTTTCCTGCCCTCCTAGCTATAATTGCCCTCTCCTCTGGGCTACTGTGTTGCCTTTTGTCTATTTTGTTTTCCTGCCTTCCTTCTCCCCGTAGCTCTCTGGTCTGTTTGCTCCCTGTAGCACCCTGATTGTTTCTTCCCACCGCTGCCTCCCCTGCTGCCCTGCCCCCCTCGCTAGCCCATTTGCCTTCCCACCCACCTCCCAGCTGCTCCTCCCTCCCACCTCCCCTTTTTAATGGCAGCCACGCAGCGGCACGCAGCGGGCGTGCCGCTGGCATCCCAAAGGCGTGCCAGCGGCAAGCCCATCTGCGCCAGGTTGTGCCCAGACCACGCCCAGCGCCAGACCCCTTGGCACCTGTGAGCACCACGGCACCAGACGCCGCTACGACGCCAGCCTCCTCCACACACTCAATGCCGGCCGATCAACCACCTGCTTCCAGGCCAACCCAAAGCTCACCCACGGACCCTTCACCTGCCGAAACTGCAGCCACACCAGCCAGAAAACACCTGCAGGTTTTGCCTCTCCCCCCAACGGCAGGTTGAAACCATCTCAGATGCATACTACTCTACACCTGCTCTATCCACAAGTACGCCGTCATACTCTAGGACCTGCTCGACTCATCCTCCCTGGGCGTCGCCTTCCTGACTGACACCTGGACAAACCCCTCTTCGGCACCCAGCATTGCCATAGCCATCCCGGATGGCTACAAGATTACCCGCAGGGACCGCACCAACAGACCGGGAGGAGGAATCGCCATCGTCCACTGGAATACCCTTAGTATCTCGACCAGCACCGAAGACACCCTCAGCACCGCCAAACACCAGCACTTCCAGATCCACATGGAACCCAACACCACCCTCAGAGGAACCCTCATCTACAGACCCCCCGAACCCCGACCACAGTTCAGCGACTCCATCACAGACATCGTCAGCCCACACATACTGGCCTCCACAGAATACATCCTCCTCGGAGACCTGAACTTCCACCTCGAAAACGCCGACAGCAACACCACCATCCTGCTCTACAACCTCGCCAACGTTGGACTCAAACAACTCGTCACGACACCCACCCACTCCGCCGGTCACACAGTCAATCCCACCTTTTCCACCATCAACCGCGTCACCTTCAGCTACACCACCGAACTCCTCTGGACCGACCACTGCTGCATCCATTTCTCCTTCAAGAAAAACACCACGCACAACCCCCTGCATCGAATCCCCCACCGCAGCTGGAACAAGGTCACCGAAGACCAGCTAATCACCACCCTCTCCCTAGACCCACCTACCGACCACACCGACACAGCTGCCCGCAACCTCAGGCAATGGATCAACGACTGTGCCAACACTTTCGCCCCGATCAAGAAACCCTCAAACAGACGCACCGACAGAAGGGCCAGCTGGTTCACCACGACCTCCAAACATCCAAGCAGACTTGCCAAAGGCTCGAGAAAAAGTGGCACCACGAACAGACACCAGACAACCATGCAGCCCTCAAGAACACCAGCCGCAGGTACCACCAACTCATTCGAACCGCCAAAAGGACCTCCTTCAAGGAACGCATCGACAACAACACACACAACAGGAAAGAGCTCTTCACCATCGTGAAGGAACTCACCAACCCCAGCTCCAGCTCTGACGACATCTCGCCGTCACAAGACCTCTGCGAATCGCTCACCACCTTCTTCTACCACAAGATCATTGACATCCACGACAGCTTCATCACTATGACCACCAACACCTCTGACTCACTGCCCCCCCAGCCTCACGGCCTTCTGCTCTCCTGGAACCACATCAATAACGACTACACCATCAAAACCATGAACACCATCCACTCCGGCTCACCGTCAGACCCCTGCCCCCACCACATCTTCAACAAAGCGAGCTCCATCAGCGCACCCCAACTCCGGAAGATCTTCAACAGCTCCTTCGAGACCGCCACCTTCCTGGAGAGCTGGAAACACACTGAGATCACGGCCCTACTCAAGAAACCCAAGGCAGACCCAACGGACCTCAAGAACTTCTGGCCCATCTCCCTGCTTCTGTTCCTGGCAAAAGTCATCGAGAAAATCGGCAATAGACAACTGACCCGCTTCCTTGAAAAGAACAACACCCTGGACTCGTCCCAATCCGGATTCTGGAGCAACCACAGCACAGAAACCGCTTTCATCACCGCCACCGACGACATCAAGGACACTGCTAAACAATGGCGAAACAGCAGCCCTCATCCTCCCGGACCTCTCAGCCACTTTCGACACCATCTGCCACCACACCCTACGCACACGCCTCCACTTTGTGGGGATTAGCAACAAAGTCCTGGACTGGATCACCTCCTTCCTCACCGACAGAACCCAGAGAGTTCACCTCCCTCCATTCCGATCCGAAGCCACCAAGATCACCTGCAGCGTACCCCAAGGATCATCCCTCAGCCTGACCCTTTTCAACGTCTACATGTCACCGCTTGCCAACATCGTCCGATAGCACGACCTTGACATCCTCTCATACACCGACGACACCTAGCTGATCCTCTTCCTCTCCAAGGACCCTGCCACCACCAAGACCAACTTCCACAAAGGAATGAAGGCCATCGCCCAATGGATGAAGAACATCCTCAGGAAGCTGAACTCAGACAAGACGGAGGTCATCATCTTTGGCTCCACTCCCTCCACCTGGGACGACTGCTGGTGGCCGTCCTCGCTAGGAGCTACACCGACACCCACCAACAACGCATGCAACCTGGGGTTCATCCTGGACTCACCACTGTCAATGTAAATGTAATGTAAATGTGCTGGATTTGTAAAGCGCACGGCTGCCCGTGAGCATCCCGGCGCTTGCTTAGGGAACCCGTCCTGGTATTCCCCTGTGAGAAACCCCGGCAGGGTGTCCACAAGGTGAAAGCCAGGCATCCCGCCGCGAGGGGCCGTAGTGGAGATTAAGCAAGCTATTACCCAGAGTCGCAGAGTGTGACCCCGTGAGTTGAGTAGGCACCAGAGCGAGAATTGTCAAGTCCGTGGAATTTTTGAGCCCGAGACCCGCCGAGGCAGGGAATCGAACCCTGGTCCATGGTCGATCTCAGCTTCCGGGTCTGCCGCCTCTAACCACTGAGCCACGCTTCTCCACTAATGACCCAGCAAGTCAACGCCGTCTCCTCCTCCTGCTTCAACACCCTCTGCATGCATCGCAAGATCTACAGATGGATCCCCACCAAAAACAGAAGCATGGTCACCCAGGTCCTCGTCACCAGCAGGCTAGACTACGGCAACGCCCTCTAAGCGGGAATCACGGCCAAACACCAGAAAAGCCTTCAACGCATACAGAACGCCTCTGCATGCCTCGTCCTCGACATCCCCTGCCACAGTCACATCACTGCCCACCTGAGAGACCTGCACTGGCTCCCCGTCAACAACAGGATCACCTACAAACTCCTCACCCACGCTCACAAAGCACTTCACGATGCTGGACCAACATACCTCAACAAATTACTCCCCTTCTACACTCCCAACCGCCAGCTTCACTCTGCTGACCTCTCCCTGGCCACCGTCCCACGCATCCACCGAACTACCTCTGGCAGCAGATCTTTCCCCCACCTCGCCGCCAAAACATGGAACGCCCTCCCCATCCACCTGCAACAGACCCAGGATCTGCTGACCTTCAGGAGACTTCTCCAGACCTGCCTGTTCAAGCAGTAGTAGTCCCCCCCTCCCTTTAAGCGCCTTGAGACCCTCGCGGGTGAGTAGTGCGCTCTACAAATGTATTGATTGATTGATTGAGAGTGAATACTTTCTCTGTACCTCCATTCACTTTCCTTCCTTACAGGATGGACTACAGAGCTCAGTCTCTCCAGACAAGCAGTGGGTGTGTAGGACCACTAGCTGTAGCTGTGGCTGTGTTTCCCTGAACTGCGCATGTCAGATTGGCCAGTCTTTTACTGTGGCCAGCCTGACATGCACAGTTCAGGTTTCCACATTCAAGTCTACCATTGAGCTGTGTGAGCAGAGACATACTCCCCCATCTGCGTTCCGTGGAGCTCTGTGTTTGAATAACCCAGCCAATCTTAGCATTGCTCTTATGCTGTTTAGTATTAGAAGACACATGAGAGCAGTGCTTGAATTCGCTGGGGTGCTTGGGCCTTATGTTCCCGGGCCTCAGCAAGCACATTTGTACATTCAGGAAGTGCTAGGTGGGATGATTTGACCTCGGGGGCATAACTGTTTGCATTTGAATGTCAATTAAGAATTATTTACGACTTTCAAGGAAATTGGGTACACTCAATATGCTGCAGAAAAAAAAACATACTGCAGAGGTACATTCTATTTATAAGTGAATAAGTATTTACCTTTAGGTCTCACCACTGTACAATGTATCACCCACCACAGACTGCCCAACTTATGCCCCATGGCCTGACCTTCTGAATTAAAAAGTTCAAAGATAAGGAGAAAGGGCAAAGGTGATGAACACAACATTATTAGGACTTCGGCATCTACAATTTTCAAATTTATCCAGCTAGGAGACTTTGGCACAAACACTCAGGGCTCCAGTGAAGGCTTGAAATTGATGCTCCTGCTCTTCTGGAACCTTCTTTGCCCACCATGTCATCTGGAGCCACAGTCTTAGAAACTGAGGGCCAGATGTAGGTAATTTCTGTTTACTGATTCCTAAATACCGAATTTTACCGAATCGGAATTTAAGAATCGCTAAATAGAATGTAGTTAAAAAATCGGTAAATGTTACCAATTTGGTAATATTCGTTATTACAGATTCGGTATTTACTGAATCTGTAATAAGGAATACCTTCCCATTCATTCCCATGGGCCTGGAGGCCCATAGGAATGAATGGGAAGCCATTCAGTATTACCGATTCGGTAAATACCGAATCGGTAATAGGGGGAGCATATTCAAGGGTGGCAGGGTGTCAAATTGACACCCTGTTGCACCCCTGAATCGTGCATGTGTGCATATGTGGCGCACATACATGCCCTATGTCTGCCACATGGCACTTTTAAAAAAGCACAAAATTGCTTTTTTAAAGGTATTCGGTATTTACCACCAGCTTGTAGTTAGTGGTGCACTCACTTTAGTGCTCCCTACATACTATTTAAGGATTCGGTAATTTACCGATTCCTTAAATTAAGGAATCAGTATTTTACCGATTCCTTAAAATAACGAATCGGTAAATTACCGAATCCTTAAATCCAGCCTCCTACATCGCAAAGGGCTAAATACCGGTCGGTAATGGGAAATTTACTGATTTTCGGCCGTTACCGACCGGTATTTAGCTACCTACATATGGCCCTAAGTCTCTTGTTGGCAGAGGTTTGCACCCTGTCAAAGTAGGAACCACAATCCTAGTCGGGGGGAGTCAGATACACAACCTAAATTAGCCTGTGCTCACTGGATTCCTAAAGCTCCTTCTGTGAATAGGGGATCTTATTCTCGGCTTAAGTGTGACTTACTTATGAATTTCTTTGCATAGAAAAGGCTTTATGAATCGCGCCCGCCTGCTTTTCGTATAAAGGTAAATTGTGAAATGGTGGAAATGGGAGTCAGGAAAATAGGTAGCCTGACACGTGGAAGTGCAATTTAAAGTTAGCCACTGTTGAGGTTACCTAGGATCTAGCCTATTAAAGCCATCGAATTTACCATGCTTTTACAAAACTAATAATTACCCATTTCTTGTTTACATGAAGTAATTAAAATAATTCGCTGCAAGATAATTTGTTCTTTTCTCCAAGAATAAACACAAATGCATCATTCAAGAGAAGGTGAAGCTTGCTGTGCCCTATACTTTCCTTTCTCTTACCACCCAAGACGTAGATTATCGGTTTTATTTCTAGTTTTAGAATTTTCCTGGTTTTTATCAGTTGCACGATGTCAGAGTAAACAAAGCATTACTGGTCACATGTCTATCTGCATGCGGTACATTTAGAAAATGGTTTATTAATACACCAAACTCTACGTGATGCAGGTATAATGTGACGCAGGGCTTTACAACGTGACGCATCTCCCTAGACGCGTCACATTGTAACGAGGCCACATTGTTTGCACCGCCATTGCATCAAAAAAAGTGACGCAATGGCGGCGCAATAAGGCGCAAGGGGCTTGTAAATCTACCCCATAGATTTTTTCCAAGGTAAGTTGAGCCAAAGTCATCCAATTTAGGTGGATTTTCTGTACCTGTTATCGTTTCCTGGATTGTCTTAACAATGACTGTTGTATTAAGCTAATGGGATTTGGATGTTACTAGGCTGTCACCAGTGTGGCGTTGTCTGTAAGATGCGTTAACATGCGACTGTTGGCTGCGTAGTATGTGCCATACTCCTGACCTGTGGAGTATCTGAATTTGCATGTCACACTGCTTTAGATGGTCTGAAAGGGTGAATTGGTGGAGACATGTAAGAAACATGGGTAAGCTTGTAGTGATAAGGCGAGTTTATGTTGTGCTGAATGTGCCACATGCATACTGGGCAGGCATTGGATGCTTTGTGGTTCTGTTTGTGTAAAGACTGTGATGGTTGGTGGGTTTTCGGCTTGAAATGAGGATAGGTGAATTTAAGGGGCAGCAAGGAGAATGCAAGGGGTAAAGAGGTACAGATGTTCCCCTCCTACTGGGCTGACACACGTTGTGAAAGAAGTTCATTGCAGAGAAGAAATGGTGTGACTCTGTTTTAGACACATAGATGCCATTTCCATATACTGCACATTTAAGCTACCAGAGGGATTCCTGGAGACTATGATTATCTTTTTAGTCCTGTTATGCATAAGCGTCATATTAAGCAATATTTAATCATAATAATCACCATTAAAATGTCTTTTTTTTAAATAGATTGTGATGCTACATGGTATGAACCATGTTAAAAGTATTTCCTCCCTCCAGCCCTGACCCTCATATTACGTAGAAGGTGACGGTATGCTTTCAGTGTCGTCACGAGAATCCTACTGTAGATGTATTTAGAGGCACTTGCATTAGTATTATGGCTCAGAATGAGAAATGCATATTTTTACAATTCATGGCTACCACTAGGAAACACTATTGGTTCTTAAAGCTGCTTAGTGGTCTCAGTTGTGCCAGTCTCTTACTGACTTGCTTGGAAGAAGCGTCTGGGCCTGAGAAAGAGTGGGGCATATTTACAAACCCCCTATCACCACCACAGCATCACTTTTACTGATGCTGTGGTGACAATAGGGGCTTTGCCCTTATTCACAAGGCGGGGTTAGGCCACTTAAAGTGGCTTAACCCCGCCTTGTGAATAAGACACCATTCCATGCTACACATAGTGTGAAAGGGGCGGAAATAGGTGTTGTGGTGGGCGTTCCACTGCAACACCCATTGATGGTGATGCTGCCAAATATTTGCAAGGGTGGTATAAATATGTGGCCAAAATGAAGAGCAGGGGAAACCTGGTCTTACACTTGAGCAACAAGGAGAAATGTTTAATTTCTCACTGTTTTGGTGTTTCCATGTGACCCTCATCTTAAATTTGAGGTGATGGGGCTCTTTCAGTGTCGTCATGAGAAACCTACTGTAGATGTTTTTAGAGGCACTTGCATTCGTATTATTGCTCAGAATGCGAAGTGTATAAATTTCAATTCATGAATTGCTATTAAAAAATATATCAACGAGAAACACTAGGTTGTTTCCTATAGGTTCTCAGTGGTCTGGGTTATGCCAATCTCTTACTGACTTGGGTGCCAATTAGCCACCACCTTGCTTGCAAGAAGCGTCTGGGCCTGAGAAACAGTGTTGGACACATACTGTGTTCTGGACAACACTGCATTCCCACACGCTTTCTGCTCATTCCCTGCTGGGCAGCAGTGCCCTCTGTTTTACACGTCACTGTACATCCTCACAAAATATAATCATGTCACACACCAGGTGTGAGTAGTTTGTCCACTCCTGTATCTGTCTTCAACTTCTGGCACTTGATTTCCTCCAATGAAAAAGCAGGAAAGCAAGTTCCAGAGGGTACATGCAATAGTAAGACTGGATGAGCAAGTCATAGGTGGCAGGGCTAAGCATAAGATGAAGTATCTGCCTTCCCATTGGTCAGCATGCTTGTCCTCTTCTTGGTGTAGGCTGAGGGTACTTTAGTCAGCCATCGAGGCTGTGGGCAGCCCATGTGCCCGCCTTCTTTCAGATTACAGGCCTCCCATTGTCACTTCCATCCTGTGTTGTATCCTGGGCTCTCTCTACTACTGCTAACCATTGTCTGTGACAGGTGCTTTACACAACAAGTGTCATAGTAACTTCAATGTATTAAATACCATTTGTATTTAGAAATAAGGTATGTTGGTATTAAAAAATGTTTCATACAAGTATGCTGTTTCATTGCATTTCTATACCAAATGAGCATTTACAAAGCTTATAGGTCTGTCTTGATTGTTGAACTTAACTTAACTAAAAAATATTCAGCTGCAATGGAAAAAGGTAAATCAAAAAAATATTGGGGCATATTCACAAGAAGCTATTGCAGAATTAACTGCATTTTGTCGCGGCCAAAGTCGTGATAAATTTACCTCACTATTCACAAGCAGGTGCTAACAGCCCACAGCACCACTTTCCACGCGATAGCAGCCGCAAAAAACAACACCACAGAGGACCCCTGCAACTATCGCTAATGAGATGCAGTGTAGGCATTCCCGTGCACAAAGCCGCGACAATACCACACCTCAACATTCACAACAACCATACAGATCGACGATAGGGAACACAAAACACGTGATAAAGCGGGTTAGCAGCAGGAATTTTACACGTGCTCTGACCTGGTGTAAAGTCGGACGGCAGCCTGCACCACAATAGGAAGCCCTGCCCAGGGCATCATCAGAAGGTCAACAGATGCCATGGAGCCACTCATCATGCAGCAAGGACACCACAAGAGGGCCACAACACCCACCCGGCATCCCCCACCCAGACCACCACAGGGGCAGCGCAGACAATTACAGCGGTCCCCCAGGAAATGCACCTGCCTCACAGGCACAACATCTGACAATGTCACTGTCCACTACAGCCTGAAAGGGACAACCATCCTACGCATCCTGGCCATCATCACCTAACAGGACAACAGCACCAACACAGCAGACAACCAACATCCCACCCACACCAAGATGCTGGCTGTGCACCACCTGTTGTCCCCTGTGTTGGACCCGGGGTTACCGGTCCACCTAGGGTAGCCTGGCTCAAGCGATAAGGCCTAACTCTGAGGCGACTTGTTGCACTTGCGACACACTCAATACAGTAGCACCGGGTACTTCCACTTAAAAATGACACTACACCGTATTTATAAAAAATTAGAAAAGCTTTATCTTTCCTTCAGTTAGTTTAGCGGTTGCACACAATTTATTAAATCAACATTTAGGCCTTACTCCTGATACACCTGCACGTGTAAACACATGTTGAAGCATAGGATCACATTTCATAAGCGATTCTTCTTTTTACTCATAGTATCATAAAGTAGATTAGATGTAAAAATAAATTCATTACATTACCCATCAGAAAGAAAGTAAGTTCTAGTGGTAATTCTGCAGCACTGGTGCCTTGATAAAGGAATCAATCAGCTGAATGCCTAGTATGCTGTCTGCAGACCAAAACAGTAAATCATTTATACATTGAATCCATTCTACATTCGTTTAAGATATTAGATCAGATTAGCAATCCATACAGGTATAGAGTTGGTGGAGAAATTACCTACTTAATGAGGGCAGAACATGAATTAAATTAATAACATAGGGGGGGGCTTTTCCCTCTCAAAGAATCATGGTTTCACATTTATTTCAGCACATCAACATGCCCCACTCGATTGACTTGTCGAGTACCAGTTTCAGATTAGCCCAAGTCATGCTGGTGTGGTTCCTGAGTTCTTAGTTCTGACAGACAATAACTTCCCCCGACAGTTTAGTTCTGTTAGTTTAGCTCCCCGGGCTCTTCTCACACTCTTCCTGTTTATGCTGAAGGGGCCGATCACCTCACGGCCCAACAGGGGTCTTATGAGCACTGTCTGGCCTCCCACTAGCCCAATTCCCAGCTTACTTGTCTTCTAAAGCGGTAACAGTAGGTCCCGAGGACTGTGGCAGTCGGTGATACAGAGCTTCCACATCCGACGCCTTCTTCAGCTGGGAGCCAGCTTAGCGAGCCAGCTTAGCGGCTGGCTCGCGGAGGGGAATTCCCGCTGACTCCGATTGGCAGGCCCTGCTCCTGGCGTCCCCTCCCTTCCGCTCTCCGAAGAGGAAGGAACCTCCCCGGGGTCTGGCCTCCTGTACGTCCGTCCCACCTCCCTGCGCTCTTTCCTGTCAGCGCTGGGCGGGACTTCGATCAATCTCGCTCCCGACCTTCTCCTCACGGGAAATGCGGCACTTCTCTCTCCGGCGCCGATCCACTTCAGCGGGAGAGGAGCTCTAGCAGCTGGCAGCTCCCAATCCACTTCTCTCTCTTACATGCCAGTCCGCAAACCAGGGCATCACCAGTTCCGGCCCCCAGGCAGAACCATCCCCACTTCTGGGGCTCCAAACAGGCCGGCAGCAGCAAGATCAGGTACGTGCTAGCCAAACCAGGGTCTGTGGCAGTCTTAGGAGCCGCACTGGAGGGCAAGTTCTAGGGAGTTCTGTCAGGGTAGTAAGGAGTCTGACAACCCAAGGGCTCCGGGAGGCAATTCAGCAGAGACGAGGGGCTGATGAAAATGGACCCAGTCCCCTACAGGAGGGTGTAGCACTCACCTCCCTCCTGTCAGTTTGGATGCCCTCTCACCCCAGAGCCAAACCAGGATTTCTCTCACGGGGGCAATAAAGGAAGGATGATGCGACTTCCCAAGTGGAGGACAGCAGGGCTTGGTCAACGCACAGGGGGTAGCGTCAGCAGTGAGGGGTATCAGCCCCAGGGGACAGTCAGACCCTCCCACAGTGCACTAACCTCCCTGCCCAGCAGCCTTAACTCCTAACTGGACCCTCTCTCAGAACACACTAAAATGGCCGCCCAACATTCCATCTTTTATAACCTGGGCCCAGAGTGTCCAGAGTGGACCAGAAGGTTCCGGAACCCCTCATGTCCCTCTATGGCACCAAGCAATGAGGTAAAAACTTGACAGTTGGCAGGCCACCATTTTGTCAGGATCTCCTATTCTTCCACCATTTTAGAGAAGCACCTACGCTTCATGATAAATTAGTCATCATGGAGCGCCCAGAGACCTATGGACAACACCAAAAGAAATGTGGTGGACAAAAAGAAAAAGAATGAGAAGGCAGAAAAGGGGGTAAAAAAAAAATAAAAGATAGGAGGGACCACCCAAAGGGCTGACAGGTCTAATACCCTGGCACACCTCAAACAACACCTGCCAGAGTCGGTGGAGTCTCACAGCCAGCCACATCCAAGACCCCCACGCCTGTCCTGGACATCACCATCATCCTGGCACCCCAATCCACGTACGGCCAACAAAATGTGCAGGACCCGCTGTTGACCAAGCAGTGACCGGATGCACGCACGTGTAAGAGGCAATCCACTGCACACATGTCCCACCTGTGCCCCCTGGCAACACAGCACACAATCAGTGAAACAGGAAGCACATGTCACACATCAATGTGCAGGTAACATCCGAACACTGTGGGAACCTAACGAATGTCGCCACCAAATACACAGCCAGTGTGGATTATCCCTTCACCCTCTGACAGTCCAATAGCAACCAGCCATTCCAAGATTGCACAAAGGGAAATGCACAGCCCCTTGTCAACGTCCAAATTAACACCCCACTCACTTCAACACCACAACCATGCAATCCACAACTCTGGCAATGCACAGGTCACAAAATCACAATCAACATGCACAACAACATGCCCACCCACCAGACAGGACAGGACAACTCACAATGGTAACCTGGGCAAGCCATGAACATCAGCCATCAACGGCATGGTACCCCAGCCACACAGTAGCCTAATATGAGGAGAGGTTTCAACCAGGCATGTGTGAAGGATGCAGGCGAAACATGATTGGGAGAGTACACAATGTCAAGAGTGGCGGCGAAGTACTGAACAAACTGCAGTATGCAGGATACACCCATATCCATGGCGACATGCACCTCTGGTGAATGGAGTGTAGTGGACAGTGGACGCAACCATGTCACCCCAGCCAGTGGGGGTCCTAGCGTAAATGTTGGCCGTTACGCCCCACCCGTAAGCGTGAGCAGAGTGGGATGGGCCGGCGTACGCCAGGCCAGCGTATGGGTGTGAATAAAAAGCACAAAGCCCTGGGTGTTGTCCTCTTCTGGAAAACGCAACATCTCTGTCAGGTCGGCACCTCTCACCCGAGGCCGACACCGTCCTCGTAAGTGGAGTTGCCTGAGATCCAGTGCGCCTGCCATACCCCGGCCCGCTGGACCACGAACCTGTCAGGCCCAACCCTACGCAGCCAGGCCACACAGATCAGCATCCGACACCGGCGTGTGTCATGGAGGACCCACCATGTGCCAGTGTAAGCTCCAAGCCCGAGACTCCCTTCGATCAGTGAAGCATAGTGTCATATGCGCTTCCTGCAGCACAACCTGCCACAAACCCTGTCCAACTCCATCCGACAAGCCGTGCTGCCACAAACCCTGTCCAACACCATTCGGCGAGCCGTGCTGCCACAATCCCTGTCCAATGCCAGCTGGCGAGCCGTGCTGCCACAAACCCTGTCCAACACCAGCCAGCGAGCCGTGCTGCCACAAACCCTATCCAATGCCAGCCGGTGAGTTGTGCTACCACAAACCCTGTCCAACGCCATCCGGTGAGCCGTGCTGCCACAAACCCTGTCCAACGCCATCCGGCTAGCTGTACTGCCACAAACCTTGTATAACGCCAGCCGGTGAGCTGTCCTGCCACAAACCCTGTCCAACACCAGCCAGCGAGCCGTGGATGATGGACCGGACAACCCTGCAGACTAGTAGGTCTCAAATCCAGCACCTAGTCACGAATCACGAATGGCCACACCAGTTGTCGCACGGAGAGGAGTTAGAGGAAGATGCGGCTCAGTCCGGACGAAAGCCGGGTCACAGTCACGGAGGTGACTGAACACGTGGTGCCACTGAACTTAAACTATGCAGGCCGGTGGGGCCACCAACCTATGCCGGCGACACTCATTGAATGGCCCATGCTGACTGCTGCCTCCGGCCTACACTGCTCTCGGCCTAGACTGTGCTCGAGTAGGCCACAGATTTGGAACTGAACATCGAGTATGCAAAGGCAGATTACACATCATTGGACGCAAGGAGAGGCCTAAGAGGATGTCGCCTTGCATCTTGACGGAGACAAAAGGATCATCGTTACAGAGGTTTTCGGACACTACCAACAACCGCCCTGGTGTCACTAGCACTGTGCTTCGTGAGCCAAAGACACGTTGTTGTGGGTCACTGCTGACCGCTGCCTACGGCCTACACTGCGGTCCAGTAGGTCACAGAGTCATGATTCAGCAATGGCGGAGTCCATATCAGTGTACCGCAATCATCGCAGTCTGCATCCCCACTCAGCCCCGGTGCCACTAAGTCTGATCCCTGACATTCATGGACACTCTCTGGTCGAACAGTGGTGGCGTCTGAGCCTATGGACTAGGGGGCAGTTTTCACCCCCATGTAGCTGATACAGAATTGGTGATGACAACAGGTTGTTGCATTCTACTCCTAGATTGGTTGCTTTATGATAAATTCAAACCTTTCGGCGCCAGCCCTGAAGGACACCTTCCACTGTCCCCCGAAACACTTCGAAACATACAGTTCAGACAGTGAAGGTGAGCCGCTCAGGTCGCATGGCCCATCTGACTGCACCACAAGTCACCGTCCCGTGGCTGGGTGCCTGTGCTGGCCGCAGTGCATCAGGGGCCACCAACTCTGTGCTGGTCAAGTCCGGGACCACTTCTCCGGGGACATAGGGTGGCCCCTGAGGCATAGGCCTTGGGCTCATTAACACCATGATTCTGTGGCCTTGCGCTGTACACTGCCTCCGGGCCCAATTGCGTCTCACCAAAGCTCACATACCAAAGCGAGTCCAGACCGGCCCGGACGATGCATCACGCAAGGAGGCACATGCCACCACCGCAAGGACCACCTCCAAACGCCATCTGCCAGAGTTGAAGTGGGGATCCTGACCGACTTCGTGGTTGCTCAGGCCTGTTGTGGATGCCATCATTGGCCTGATTCCCTGCTCAGCACTCCAGGTGCCATTGACTCAGTGCACCGCAGGCCATTGTCCGTTGCTGCTTGTGTTTTGTGCTGTGGACCGGTTGCGCAGGTATGTCACCTAGAACAGTGTGGGGACCCTGAGACGTTGATGGTGAGGATGATGCAGGTCTGACACACCCCACTGCATTTACATCAGGAATGTATCAAAGGGACACAATCCAAGACTTTTACTGCACATGATCACGCTCATCTCTAGTGTCCACAGCCCAGTGCATTGCAACTCACTGACACTTCTGTTTGCATGTTGGCTGTCCTCTGGACTTCCTCCAGCTCACCCCATGTTGGTCAGCAGTTGTCTCTGTGTTGCATTGGTTTTCTGTATCCATTGCACTTGTGTCCAATGTCCAAGTGGTTGCCAACACCAGACATTCCTTGCGGGTTGGCTTACAATCACCCCACACACATCCAGCACAGGTGTCACTGTACATGTGGCCCTGCCAATAAAGGGGCCGGGCGCATGTGTCCGTAGCCAGTTCAACATGATCTCTGTGTGTGTCCCTGTGGACTTGTAGTATGCATGTGGGCCCTGGGCCCTACGACTTTACATTGTGCTGTGTACATCACATGCAGACATGCCACAGGAGGCAGCGGATTGGGGCTTGGACATGCAGCTTTGTTGTCACCCACTCAACTTCACTGTTACCGGCTCTGTCAGCTGTAGTGAGCATGTTTGGCTATACGCGTAGTTCCACGTCGTCGTCAATGTGGGTGTGCTGTTCGTGCTATGTGTGTGAGCTGCAGTGTGCCAAGGGGATCTGGGACATGATCATGGGTGTTTGTGGGTGTGCAATGTGCTAAGCCTCGGTGTGCATGTATGCCATTGTGCCCATCTCCCCCGTCCCCCTAGGCCCTGTTTGTTGCACTCCCTGTTGGTGTTGTGTCAGGTCCTCTCGAGCTGCCTCCGTACTCCCTGCTCCTTGCAGCATCTCCACATTGATGGCTGTGGGCTGGGTTTCCTCCAACTCCTCCGGTGGCACTGGACTGCCACCTCCTGTTGCCGTTGCTGCCTTCCTGTTGGCAGCGGTTTGGTGCATGGTTTAGGTTGTCACGCCATGCTGTCGCCTATCGGCCTTCTGGGCACTCCGACTGCATTCCAGGTAGTCTGCTTGCAGGTCATTTGTTGGTGGTGTTCTGTCACCTCCGTCACAGTGGTCTTGTTTTCCTGCGGTCTGCATCCCGTCTTCCTCTCCCTCTTCTCCTTGGCCTTCCCCGATCCCGTTGTTCCTTGCCGGTAGTCTGTGGGGGTTGTGGGGTTCGAGTTGGGCTCTGCGCTGGGTCAGGGTGCATCCATGTTGCTACGTGCTTTGGCTTGTCTCTGGTATGTTTTTTCTGTGGTTTTTATGGTGCATTGTCCCGCCAGATGTGTGGGATTTGAAGGCCTGTGGCTAGTTTTCGCTACTTTTTGTACCACAGTTGGCCTCATCGCTAGTTTTTTTGTGTTCACGTATCGCATTTTAGTGGCGTGGCATTGATTTTCACTCGGACATTTGCAGCGTTGTCTGGTGTCTATTGCATGCTGCCGCCGTGTTGTGAATTCCACGTTGACACGGGGTTATTTTCCCGCAATGGGCTGCGATGTTGAAAGGTGCGCTACGCTACTCTTGCGGTAGTTAACACACCTTTTTGTGAATATACCCCATTGTTTTCTATGTATGTTTAATAGCTGATGATTCTGCATACTTTCTAAATTTAAACAAGCCTAAGCACTCAAAAGGAGGTGGAGCGATACACCAGACAGCCAGTATTATGTAGTGAGAGAAAAATACTCTTCTGGTTGAAGCCAATCCCACTTTATCTATATTTTGATGAATTGGTAATAATAGGTCTGCAGGCAGCTGCGCTGTCAAACCAGGCCTAAAAAAACCTCTTCCGTTTGGAGAGAGCAGTTGGTTCTTTCAGTACAGTTAGAGGCTCCTCCTCCCTAGTAAAGAGAAAAACTACACCTGTGGAGCTCCTCTTTCAGGGGACAAAATGAAAAAGGCTCCTTGGGTGGTGGTGATCTGCAAAAGGCTTCTTCATGGTTAGAAGAGTTCACCAGACTCACTGTAGAGGTAACTTCTTAGGCCCCATTACATAATATGATCCATCTTTTGGGGCAGGTGATAAAGATTACTGCCTGGGTGGACAAAACATTTATAGTGAACTAGAAAACAATGATACTCCAGTCATTTGCCTGCAGGACAGTGTTATTTCTGCCGGCAACTGGAGCAGCAGAAACAGACAGCTCGGTAGAGCTGTGGAAAGTATTTTATCTCCCTGTCCATGGACAGAACAAGGATTTTGGTGCCATTGCTAAAGTATCAATTTACTGCCACAGGTGGCTGCCCCTCACCTTGCTGTAGCACCAGACCTACACACTAATGCTCTACCCCAAAGACGGGGCCTCATTGGTCAGCATACATGGGGGGGGGGGTCTACAGGATGCAATGGAAGCCTATCCTACCCCACAGCTTCTTCTCTGCAAGACCCACGGGTGCACCTCAAAAAACCCTCCTAAACCTGACACAATCAAGATCAGCAAACTTTTCATTTAAACCTAGATGGTGTCTGACCTGTCTCGACTGGAAATATAGTAGTGAAATGTATAATACAGCAGACAAAGCGAGGCAGCATGTCTCTTAGCAAGTGGCACCTCCAAGCAAATACACCCAGCCAGCTTCAGAGATGTGTGTATATGAACCATTGTGTTTGCAGAGATTGGATGAATCCAAAACATACATAAGAGGGTCCCTGCAATGCGAAAATTGTAGGGGAAAACCAGGCAGAACAACCTATAACGCAACACTAAACCCCGTATAAAACAATCACACCCAAGAGTGATTCATACACATGTATCCCACAGAGGAAAATAGCAAATACTCTTTTAAGTTTATATTTTTATTATCAAACAAAGATGGGCATATACTATATATTTTTGCTTGAATTTTTTTAAATAAATATATTGTACATCACATATATTTAATTTCATCTATACAATATTTTCTTAAAAATTTATCCCAGACTCAGGAGCCCCAATCGTCAAGGGGGGAGAAAATCATTTCATTGTGGTACATGTATCCACGCAAAACAGTCAATACACATAAAGGAAACAGAACATACATTTAAAGACTTATACATTTAACAAAAACTAACAATAAAGACAATACATAACAATATTGCACATCGCTAACAAATCAAACAACACAAATGCGCTGACGTGCTTTTCGGAAATACAATATATTTATATAAAAAAAATTAAAGCAAAAATATAATATATGCCCATCATTGTTTGATAATAAAAATATAAATTTAATAGAGCATTTGCTATTTTCCTCTGTGGGATACATGTGTATGAATCACTCTTGGATGTGATTATTTTATTAGGGGTTTAGAGTTGTGTTATAGATGGTGGGTGAATCCTCATGGACCCTTATTTCTCCCACCTTTGTTTAATATAAGGTACACTACTTCCTAAAACATAAGAACATCTTAGAACTCCGCACAGGGAGAATCGAATTTGCTGTGCTCATGGACATTTTGTATGGATTGCCTGAGGCAGCACATGGCGGTACAAAAGGGGGTGGTGATGGATGGAGCATCTGAACCAATCAAACACTCACGCCCAGTCAAAAGATGTGTGTTTAATTCATCACCGTTCTTTAGCCCACTCTGCCACCCCAGTTCAGACATGGCCATATGCAAATCAGTCTGACCCTGTACCTCATGGGAACAGTTCAGCCCGAACTGCCAAGCCATGCCTTCCCTGGACCGTAAACAAGCTTCCTAGGACCGGTTTCTGGCATTCCAGCCATCTTCAGCCAGGCTTGCTTGAATCCAGTGGCAAAGTGAGCAAGGGACTCACGTCTGAGCATACCCTGCCACACTTATGGCAAACAAAGCGGTATAAAAGGGGGGAGGCAGCACATGAGCTGATGCTTGCGAGGCATTATGTTGTAGATTAAAGGGGGCTTAGAGCCTGCCCATTGCGTAGCATTGGTTGACTTCAACCAATGGTCAGCAATGCAGACTTTGGCCTGCTGAAGAATGTCATGGGGTCCCAGAGGGACGATCAAGATTTCACAAGCATTTGCAATGCAATAGGTCGTGCATTACTAAAGGTTTGACCTATTGGCGTTGCAAATAATAATGCAACACCAATAGCTCAATCTTTCAGTAATGCTAGAACTATTGCGTTGCAAATGCTTGTTCTACACTAGGTTTCTTGTATTACTGTCAAATAAATCCACAGCCATCCTAAGCATATGGTCTCTTCAAATACCGTCTATATACAAATGTGTCTTCTTTGCTCTACTACATAGATTCTCTTTTATGATATAAATGAATAATCATCTATCACCTGTGGGCCCAATTCATAGTCTCTCTGTAACAAAGGCTGGTCATGAGTTCAATTAAAATATGATTATTGTAATCAATGGAATAAATGTGTAGTTAAATATAAGTCAGCTGGGCTGTGCTATGCATGGACTTACTGGAGCTGAAAAGAGCTCATTAAATTGATCAGGTGGCTTCGTATGATCCATGTAGAGGTAACACACATTCCCTATATCATTCCATCCCCCATAGTCCATCCCATTCTCCCTTCCCCCTCCTTGGGATCAGTTAAAGGTCCTGGATCTGTCCATCCTCTTCTTTGGTGGACCAGTTGACTGGGAGAACATTGTGATTGTGTGCTGGTTCAATGACTGGCTAATGCTATAATGTGCACGAACACTCATGAGACAGCCGTGCTCTTGCACCATGACGCTGATCCCATAATGACCAGTGCTGTGCGAACACAGCATCAGAAATTCCATAACTTCAATCGACGATACTGTAGGCTTTGAACATTCTACGATGCAGAAGATTACACTGCAAAATCGAATTTACAACGAGACTTGAAATGAAGGTGTTTGTGGTCTAACAATGAAGTCATAATGTAACGTTCAGACCTTGCAAGTATGAAATTTGAGTTCTAATTTAAAAGGACAGTTCTACCTTGTAAAGGACATTCCAAGTTTGGAATGAGAGTTCTAATTAGGAAATAAAAGAATGCCTTTAGAATGCAGACTGGAACCAAACTTCCGATTCACAACGTCAAACCTATGTTTGGAATGCAGATTCTACGTTTGGAATGCCTCTTGCACAAAACATAGAATGCCTTTTGAGGCTCAAGCAGCAGCTGTGTGTGGATATTTTAGGTTCATTTTGTTAGCTGACATGAGCAGGTTCTGGGGCTCCAGTTTCTTTGGGCACCTTGTCCTCCCAGGGTACACAGAACCACCTTCTATTGAATTGATGTGTGCAATACTCTTGAAGCTGTGCATAGTCACACAAGAAGGAGTCTATGGCAGTCTTCACACAGATGAAGACTCAGAGCCCAGGCATAAGACCGCTGCCAGGCTCTGCTAGTCGGTGCAGAAGTGCAGAAGAAAGATGTCGGGTGTAGAATCCTTTGATCCAGTGTCATTTGAATTCCTGAATCACACCTGTGAAGTGGGCAGAGCAGATTGGAAGAAACAGAATGAAAAGCTGTGCATTCCTGTACCGTACACTAGGCCCATCTCACCAGCGTCTTTACAGATTCTGTTAAAATGGGTATGAAGGACATTCTTTTTGGCAGCAACATTGAAAGGAGATGACTATTGTGAATTATTGACCATCGAAGCCACAACATCTGTAATCAAGAGAGGGAGAAATTCTGAAACAAATCCTCCGACCCATCTATCTTTCTAAGCAGGTTCAAAATAATAGGCAATAAAGAGATCACAGAAAACCTTAATAATAAGTTCATTGTGACTTCCTCCCCTCAATCTTTTGGTTCTGTGATGTTTTGTGGCAGATGGGCCTACACCTACCAACATAATGTATCACTGGCCGCCCAAGGCAGCCTTGAGCTTCATCAGTGTTTCCCATCAATCGCTTGTGATGTCATCAACTACATCGTACCCCTGACCCTGGCCGGTTTGTGACATCATGTACTACATCACACCCCTGCAGGCTTTATGACATCATTCACCTCTTAGCTATATATAGTGGCGTAGTCGGGGATGCCTGCAGTGTGAGTGCAGTGTGTGGACTGGGCTATGAATGGTGTGAAAGAGGTGTGAATGGGGGACTTGGGGGCACCGAGCTACCATCAGACTCACAGGATGGCCGCGGCAGTTCTGCTTCTCGAGCCTCTGCCATTTGCGTGTCTGATCGGCCCACCGTCAGCATCTCGCAGACCGCCAGAGAGATGCATTTTGAGGTGGGGGCGGAGATTCCATAAGGTGTGGTAAGACCTTATGAGGTTCCTTGACGTTGCAGTAAACAGCTTTTAATAGCAATTCCTGGGGTTCTCTTCGGAGGCGAATTGAATTTTGCCTTGAGCTCCAGGAACTCCGGCACCGCCCCTATCTGGAGCTGGGTGCGGAATGTCTGTGGGTCTAATGGTAAGCAAGGTAGAATGAAGGTGTGAATGGTGTGAATGCCCAGTAGCAAAGGTCAAAACCTTGGCGTGGTGCTACTGCTCGCAAGTTTACCCATGAACTTGTGCTAATTTGACCTGTTTTGGATGAAAGGGGCGTGCACTGTCTGATTTCTTTTTCTTCCTGTTCTGAGTCTTGTTCCTACCTGATTTCTTCCTGTCATTTCATGCTGCCTACAGTGGTATCAAACAAAACAAGATGCCAGTACTGTGCGATTTTTTCAATTTTTAGTTAAAGAGCTACTAATTGCTCTCCCGACAATGACCACTCTTTCAGTCCAACCAGTTTATAAACACAGTTCTTTAGTTTTTATTTATTTTGAGCTGTTTTTTGGGGATTTATTTAGAACAAATATGTATTTTGCAGTGTTTATTCTGCAATATTTTTCGACTACATCAATGTACTTAATACAGAAGAGGAACAATGAATTCAACGCAAAACATGATAAATCAATTGATTGAACAGGAATTTTTAACAATTAACACAACACATAGACGCTGGACAACATTAAACACTCATAGATATCTAAGGGAGGTTGGGGCGGTGGGGGTTGGTGGTATTTCTCTCAAACTGTTTGTCATGGCACAGTAGATTTCAACTTAATTGAATTTACAATTTGACTTGTTTAAACTCAAATCATAATTAAATCTAGCTGGATAATTGCTTTCATTAACCACAGTATAAAACAATCCAAGTTAGGCCACCTAACCACAAGCGCCTCGATAGGTCGACGCGTTTCGAATCCTACAGCTTTACTTAGGATTCTCTTCAGGACCAAAACAAAATCAATCTGTGGGAAAAAAAATATAAAAAGCAAACTGTCAGTGGACAGAGAGACTCTCAACTCACATTCAGCATCCAAGACACACTCAATAGGTTACCTGTCAGTGAGTTGGTTGGGGTACGATGATAAGCTGAAAGGTCAAAGAACATTTATAATCAAAAACTCTGTTTGGTGTTGGGTAGCCTACACATCATATAATGCAAATCCAATGTACTCACTATAGTGTGATAACATCAAACACCTCGTGAGGGCTTCCAAACTGGCGAGGGCTCCATTCCTTATATTATTTAACCTCGATTCAGGATCTGATCTTTAAGTTTGATCTAGAAAGTAGAGAGAAAACAAACCACTCTCAGTGCATAATTCGGAACTGCCCTAGCGGTGCTGCGGGCGGCAGCATTGTTGCACCGCATTGTGACTTAATAGTTGAATTTTCGCTCTGCCCGACGAGCCTGACTTCCTAGCTGAACGGGGATCTGTTTACCGGAAAAGCGGCTCCAACACGAGTTGCAGAGGCCGCTACCCTGAATTCTGGGGGGTTTTTTAATTACCTTAAGTCGTTCGTTTCGTTCCTCCACTGGGTCGCGGTCGGTAATACACGCGATGGTGAATTTCACAGAGTGTTGGTGTTTTGAAGTCAGACTGATTTCCGGGTTCCTGCTCTATGAATCATGGGAGTTGTAGTTTAAGTGGTATGACTCATGGGAATTGTAGTTTTGCTAAACCTTAAGGGCGAGCGCCGCGAGGAATTAGCGAACAGGGAAGGGGGCAGGGTTGGATGCCAGCGTGTATTTGTTAAATTCATCAGAGATTTGATTCACTATATTGGTGGAGTGCCAATTGCAGATTTTACCTTACAGGCTATAAAGTTCCGACATTTCATTCAGACCTTGTGTGGTCGTGTTAAATTTCAGGATTAACATGGCCTCTCTTTGGCGTAGTTTGGCCTCTACATCTCCGCCTCTTGGGTCATAGTCAATTTTGGATATTATGGTCCATTTTAGATCTTGTTCCCCATGTTGCTCATCAAGCCAATGTTGGACCAATGGGGCGGTCACCACTCTTTTCTTTATCCGAGACTTATGTTGAGACATCCTTTGTCTAGTCTCTTGCGTTGTCTTCCCTATGTACAATTTGTCGCAGGGACATAGGATCCCGTACACAACATTCTTGGATTTGCAGTTCGTGAATTGTTCGTGCTTCCAGGATATTCCTGCATGTTGGAACAGATCCCCTTCTATGGTAGTTGAACAACAGAGGCACGTGCCACATTTATGGTGGCCAGTGATGGGTGGAAGGTTCACGTATTCCCGAATTGTCAATGGCTTTTGTTTGGGTATTGCTGCTCTCACAATGTAATTGGCGATGCTCTTGTCCTTTTTATATGCGAAAAGGGGGCTTTCTGTGAATTGACTGTTGAGGTCTTTGAGCAAATGCCAATTTTGATGGATCAGTTTTTTAAGCATATTTGATGATGGGCAATATGTCGAAACACAGACCACACGTTGTTGTTGATGTTTTTTTCTTCTCTCGAGTAGATCCTCTCGTGGCGTCCACCATGCTCGTTTAATTGCTTGTTTTAATAGTTTAGCTGGATAGCCACGGGCAAGAAGTTTCTCTTTTAGGACCTCCGCGTGTTCCATAAATTCATCTTTGAAGGAGCAATTTCTGCGGATACGCAGAAACTGCCCTACTGGGAGGTTTTGCTTAAGGCTTCTCGGGTGGTTACTTGAGAAATCCAGTGCCTTGTTGCGGTCTGTGTCTTTCTTGAACAGGGTAGTGACTAGTTGTCCATTTGCACAATATACCTCTACATCCAAAAAAGACATTCTGGTGTTCGAGGTCTGCAACGTGAATTTTATGTCATTTGTCCTGTCATTTATCCAAGTATGAAATTGGTTTAATTGTTCTGATGTTCCTGACCATGTGAAAAAGATATCATCGATGTATCTTAGCCAGCCTCCTATCCATTGGAGAAATGGGTTGTTGTTGTAAATGTACCTTTCTTCATATTCACTCATATAGAGGATTGCCAATTCCGGGGCAAAAGGACAGCCCATGGCGACTCCTTTGATCTGAAAATAGAAATCATCGCCGAACTTAAAGTAGTTTTTTGTTAGAGCTATCTTTGCTAGTTGTAATATGAATTCTGTTGGTATTTTAGAAGGCTGAACCCGTTTCTCTAAGAAGATCTCCAGGACCTCCAATGCCTGATCTTGGGGAATTTGTGTGTAAAGTGAGACTATATCCATGCTCACTAGCACATCTTGGTTCTCATTGTATGGTATTTGCTCCAATTTTCTCAAAAAGTCTGTGGTGTCCAAAAGAAAAGATTTGACCGTCAGTGTAAAAGGTTTCAAAAAGAAGTCTATAAATTTCGAAACCGGTTCTAACAGTGAGTCGCATCCAGAAATTATAGGTCGTCCAGGAGGGTTTTTTTCGTTTTTGTGTACCTTTGGAAGTACATAAAACAATGGGATCCGTGGATGTTTATTGGATAGAAAGTTGAACTCATTTTTTCCAAGGAAACCTTGTTCAAGTCCATTGTTAAGAATCTGACTTAGTTCTTTCTGTAATTCCAGAGTTGGATCCTTATTGATTTTCCGGTAACAATTCGGATCTGATAGTTGTTTGGTCACTTCCAAGATGTATTCATTTGTTCCCCAAACTACTATCGACCCACCTTTATCGGCTTGCTTAACTATAATGTTGTCATTTTGTTTGATAGATTGCAAGGCCGATTTCTGTTCCTGTGACAAGTTGGGTTTGATATATCCATTCCTCTTCTTTTCTTGTTCAGCCAAAGCTGAAAGTATGGTTTTCTCAAAGTATGTCACCTCCTTGGGTACTTTAAAGGCTGGCGGGCAGAAGCTAGATTTCTTCTTAAAGCCTGTCGTTTCGATTTGGGGAGGACTCTCTTTGTCCGCAAAAAAGGTTATCAATCGGATCTTCCGACAAAATTCAATAAATTCAAGCTTGAGCCTAACAAAGTCTGTAAACTTCGATGGTACGAAAGTGAGTCCCTTTTCGAGGACACTTATCTCGGATGAAGTTAGAACAGTTTGGGAAAGATTGAATACTGAAGATTTTTGATGTGGTATTAGTTCTTGTAGTTTTGTCTTCTTGTGGACATCTCCCATGGTTGGTTGAATCTTGTTTTTCCACAGTGGTATCAGCATTTCCCAACAATCCCTTGTGATGTCATCTACTACATCATACCCTTGGCCCTGGCAGGCTTTATGACATCATTCACCTCTCAGCTGTGTATAGAGGCGTAGTCGGGGATGCCTGCAGGGTAAGTGCAGTGTTTGGACTGGGCTATGAATGGTGTGAAAGAGGAGTGAATGGGGGACTTGGGGGCACCGAGCTAACATCACACTCACAGGATGGCCATGGCAGTTCTGCTTCACGAGGCCTCTGCCATGTGTTGTTTGGTCGTTCAGTGGGAGAAACCAGGCAGCACCTCGCAGACCGCCAGAGAGATGCACTTTGAGGTGGGGGCGGAGCCTTCCATAAGGTGTGGTAAGACCTTATGAGGTTCCTTGACGTTGCAGTAAACAGCTTTTAATAGCAATTCCTGGGGTTCTCTTAGCAGGCGAATTGAATTTTGCCTTGAGCTCCAGGAACTCCGGCACCGCCCCTATCTGGAGCTGGGTGCGGAATGCCTGTGGGTCTAATGGGAAGCAAGGTAGAATGAATGAAGGTGTGAATGGTGTGAATGTTCAGTAGCAAAGGTCAAAACCTTGGCGTGGTGCTACTGCTCGCAAGTTTACCCATGAACTTGTGCTAATTTGACCCGTTTTGGATGAAAGGGGCTTGCACTGTCTTGATTTATTTGTCTTCCTGTTCTGTGGCTTGTTCCTAGCTGCTTTATTCCTGTCCTTTCATGCTGTTTGCATGCTAATTTTAATATCTACATCTCACTTCACATACACTTTCTTTAATTTCTTCCTTGTTTAATTCTTCTGTGCGTTTTGTGTTTCTTAATGTTTCATAATTTTATTCTTTCATCCCTTATTGCCTTTCCAGATTCCTCATTGCTTTTCTTTCTAAAATTGATTATTGGACTTTCTCATGTCTCTATTCTCATTCTTAGTGTATCTTTTCTCATTCCTGCTGCCATACTTTCTCATTTGTTTGTCATTCTTTACGCTGTCTTTATTTAATCCTTTTATGTTTTTTAAGTCCTGCATTTTTACTTTCATCACGTTGCTTTACCTGCTCCTTATGTCTTTACTTTCCAGCATTGATTTTTCATTACTTTTCTTTTCCTCGCTTTATTCCCTGCTGATTTATTTCTCATCTTACTCTGACATTCTTTTATTTCTTGTTTGGTTATTCTTCTGGGAGTAATTCCCAATTTGTTTTATTTGTTTTATTTGTTTTCGATTTTTCTTTTTACAAATGGCAGAAATATATCTTACTTTGTAATGTGAGTAGTTTTGTGGCACCAGTAGAATGGGGCACCTAGAAGATGTGATGGCAATTTCAGAAGTTGGCAGCAGTGAACCCTGTTTTGACGCCAGTTAGCTGCATATCATATCTGTACATTCCCATCAAAGCAGCAGTCTGGCTTATATCTGTAAGACAATTCATGAGCTAGGCTTAAGTAGTGCTTCTGTGGTAAAATACTAGAAATGAAGTTGAAAAGTAATTCAAAGATTGAGCAGCAAATATTTTAAGTGAGCACCACTGAAGTATTTCAAGCCATACCCTGTAAATATGTTTCCGGTATCAAATATATATATAGCACCTCTAACCTACGTTCAAGGAGCCTTCAACAGACTGTTTCACATCAAAAACAGGGCTGTTCCATTACTCGCCCTGCAACACAACAGGAAGGTGGACACAGACACAGGCCCATTGTGTTGACTCAAGGTAGAGCAAGCTCACCAGCTTCCACTGATAAGAGTTCCACTTAGTGGTTAGAAATATTCACTCTGCCTTTCCTCCGCTGTGGCAGAGGAGCGTCGGCCCCCTGCTGAAAGCCAGAGAGGCAGATGGGAAAAATAAAATTATATTAAAACAATTTTATTAGCATTTATTTTTCATCCCGCAGTTTTCCAGCCGAGCTGAGGGATGGGCGTCGGCCATCGATGCTGATGCTGCAGCAAGGAAGGGGGAAGTGGCGGGCCAAACCATCATGCGCACTTAGCCTTTCTCCAACCCGAGCTGTGTAAAATGAGGAATAATTATCGGGTTTCTGACTATTATAATATACACTTTTATAGGCAACTGCCGTAAGGAGATATCTACTTGGTTTCCCCCAAAGAATAGGAGGTGGGATTTCCTAACTACGTAGAACGAACTTCAATTGCACAAGGTAGGCGTTTAGAAAAGGAGGTTTGTTGCAAATAGAACTATGCCCCTATCTGGAGACACATTCTCAGCGTATATGGCTATCTAGTATTCTCTACAAATTCTTATGTGCATGTTTTTGGGACTAAACCCTCCCTACATTTTTTCTTTCTTCTTTTTTGTACTTTCTCGTAATTGTAGGCTAAGCCTTGCTTACAATACACTTACAGGAAAAATAGATCCAAAATATGGGAATTATTTGAGTACCCGGATCACCGGGCATACCGTAGAAGGAAAATCGAATACAGAAAATCCATATATATGAGAAAATATTGAAAATACGTTTAGTTGGAATACAACACGACTTTGAAATATCTTTTGCGGTAGGAAATATTTCTTTATATTTATTCTTTTATTCTTGGTGTATTGTGTATCAAAACTCCTCTATTATATATACCGTGGAGATAATAGTTTTTGCAAAACACTATCTATGCATTTACTATGGACATAACATGTCTTTGATCTGGGAATAAGTGGGGACAAGCAGTCGCCAATGATCTGAGTCCTTTGAAGAAGAAGGGAGCTTTCTGTAAATATGTGTCGGTGTCCGATACCTGTACCGACAAGTTTGGGTACATGCGCATTTGGGTTAGTAATGGTCAAATTCATACTGGAGCCATGGTTTTCCGTGATATTAGTGATGGTCTGGACTTGCTGTCATGGAAACACGTGATAGCAAGGGCACATTTGTTTGAGGCCGACAGGGTTGTTGAACACTTGGCATTTGTATGGGCAAGTAAGGGGACACTGTGTTACGCGGAGAAAGCTCTTGTCATTTATCCTATTTAAGCTAACAGGTTACGATGTACCTACATAAGTGTTTGGAGGGTTCTTTGCAATTAAGCATTGAATAAATTATAATTACTCAGCAATAGAAGCGACACTAATGCTTTGGGATCAATTGGTTTTCACTAACGTTTGGGGACTAATCAGGTTATCTCATGCAATGTTGATATATTATGTGCGGGTTGCTTCCCACAGTTTGCACTGACCGGGGATTTACATAGAAAATGGCGCTGACAAGTATGATTAGAATATTTGTATATAAAATGATCCAGACCTGTATTAAAATTGCTGAAAGCAAATTCACTACAATAAATGTTATACTAAAAAGGTTTTTCAACAAAAAGATAGCGCGAATGCGGACACTTTGTATATAGGAAAATTGATGTGTCACGTTACGTGTTGAATTGCGTAATACTGCATCAATTGTGTTTTAATGTGTGGGCACTGTAAATGTTGTAACTTTTAGATATGTATATGTATATGTTGTCTTGTGTGGCACTTATAGTGTTATTTTTGTATGTTTTTAAACTCACAGCCCTGAAGAAGTTCTGGTGACCGAACGAAACGCGTTGGCTGGTGTCTTGTCTCTAAGTGGATCATTAAAAGAACATTGAATTTTGCACATCACGACTCAGTGTCTATATAAGAGGATATTTGAAAGACTTATTAATCTCCCATGATTGGAGGAGACTTGCCCTTGTAGTGGTGCTTTTTCATTCAGGACAAAAACCCGAGCTGTGTTGTACAGCCAGGTGGAGAACCAACACCAGCTCCAGTTCCTGTCTGAGCGCCGAACCAGGAAATAGTATTCCCAGCGTGAGAGAAGACCTGGGACGGACTGACGTCAGAAAGGCAAGGATCGGGAGTAAGGGGGTGGCCGTTTGAGTAGGTAAGAGCACTTTTATATATTTTAAATTCTGCCTTCACTGATGTTTTTGGTTTGTATTATCCCTCCCTCCCGCCTCACCACTTCACAATGGAAGCGGCCGCTACTTTAATATTAGAGTGCCTAGAAGTACTTCAGCCTGTGGCATCAGTTCAATAGCTGTACTATATAAACATTTATTTGAAAGAAAAATATACACATTTCAGACAACCCAACATCTGTCAGACCTAGCACAAACCCAGAACTCATGTTCGTTGCACGAGGGAGTGGTAGTACACAGTACCTGTCCACAATGAGGTGTACAGCTTATTGCTAAAGATTCTCATGTGGTAAAACCATTCAACAGGAATAGGCAATAAATTGATATCACTGCTGGTGAGGCCAGTGGTCGAAGTGGGCGGGAACGGCAGGGCACGGCATGCCCCTACTTCTTTAATTCTGTGGATTCCGTTCCCCTACTTTTTTATTATGAACATGCGACCCTGGACGTCAGAAATATTCTGTTTGTGGACGGGCGGGGAGCAGAGAAGGAAAAGGTCTCTGTCTCTTACTTCCTGCCCCGTAGAGACAAGGAAGGTGTCCGCTTCTGCTCTGCCGCTGGCAGCTGACCCCTCTTTCTTACTCCTATTCCCCCTCTTTCTTACTCCCATTCCCTCTCGTTCTGTCCAACTCCTCACTTTTCCAAAAATCATGAATAAAGAAATGGTTCTCACCGTCTCTTCCTGTCGTCCATTTGTACCCCTGTGAAATGGATGCAAAAAAGAAAAACACTTTTGCTGGCAATGCCGTTTTGACATTTTTCTATTCCAAAGTGCAGCCTCGGAAATAAAATGTTCAAACTCTGAAAAATAATTAAATAAAGCAAGATGGAGTGTTCTTAAAGTGGCCAGATAATTTTTTCAAATCCCAACACATTAGCGCCACTTTACAGAGTTTGCTAGTAAAGCGCTACTTTTGTTTTCTTGTCTTTCTTTGAACAGCATTGTTTTCCTCCAGTACCTCCTACCTGGAGGCAGGGCCGGCGCTAGGCTTGGGCAGTGTGGGTAGCTGCCCAGGGCCTGGCACTCTGCCTGCCTGGATGGGCCCCCCCACAATGGCAATTAACACCTCTCTAGTCCTCGTGTATGTCTGCCGATCAGAGCGAAAGAAACGCTTCGCATACGGACTCATGGGAGGGGACCCCCCTCCTGGGGCCTCTAAGGGATGGTGTGGGAAGGCCTAGGGGTGGGAACACCTCTCAGGCAGCCTGTTCAGAGACTCAGCCCCCAAGCAATTCTCTCACACCTTCAGTTCGAAATGGGCTGTACAAGAGTTGCTTGGGGTGGCTGAGAAGAGGTGTTGCGGCCCAAGTGGAGTCTGCACAAAGCAGCTTCCCCGAGATCAGAAGGTGTCACTTATGTAGATTTCTAGGGCCTCCCACATTCCCTTTTGCCCAGGGCCCCGAAAATCCTAGGACCAGCCCTGCCTGGATCTACTGCAATACCTGGTTGATGGGTGGATTGGAAAACGAAATGTTTTTGTAAGCATATAAGCAGTGGACATTGAAATGGGTCCTTTCTGGGCTCTGTAGTTATGTCCTTAACTTTTCAGGCAAAAATACTTGTTGATTTCTGAATAATGACTGTAAAAGCGTTAAGTTCACCATGTTCCTGCTTACATTTTACATGCTTTATTAAATCTTTCATTCCTTATGAGTGTTTGCTTTTTCCAGGATGTTGTTACCTTTTCTTTTTGGCAGCATATTGCTCTTGCCTAGTGTGTAATTTGAATTGAGTTGCATCCAGATATTTATAGCAGGTCAAATTGGATTGTAGCTGAAGGCAGTATGAGTTTCTCTCAGTGGGGCAGTATGGTGTTCAGTGAGGAAGCAGATGTGCACTGGGGGCAGAGCTGCTAAATTTAGAACTGGGGAACCAGGTTCAGCCTTCATGAACAGTCCCCCAGACCACTCTCCTGAGGGAGCACATTCCCATGCCAGACCTTAGAAGGCACCAGAAAAGCCCTGGTGTGTTAGCACCAGCAGGTGGACCCTAGCAGTGGCAAGTGTGGGTTCACCTTGAAGACTTGCCCACCACAATCCATACTGAAGTTCACCTCCAGATTTTCGGGCAGGCCTACAAAGTAGCAGAACCTAGAGCAACAGTGACTCTGTCACTGAGGTCACAGGACCCCTGAGAAGAGCTGGCTCTAGGGCGGTGCGACTGGTGTGACCGCAACGGGCGCTGACTTTGATTGGGGGCGTCGTATATTATGGTTTTAAAAGCACTTGCTGCCTCCTTCCTGGCCGCCGGCTATTTTCGGCAATAAGAAAAATGTCATGATAACTCTGATGAATAAACTTCTTCCTAGAGCGAGATCGGAGATTTGTCTAGTGGAAGTTTTGACTCATGGAAAAATAGCGCAGAGGGTTAATGTGCCTGCTGGAAAGAAAATGTACCAGGCCCATCACAAAGTGCACATATTGTAAATAGGTCAGTGGGTTACTGCTTTTGTCAGTGAGATCCTTTTGCTACTTGCAGTTTATAAGTTTAAATCCTAACAAAGAACAGTGAGCTATTAACTTTCATCTAAGAGCTGCATACAAACTGCAAGGTATAAACTAGAGCGTTATGGTTTTTTCCCTAAGCCTTTGATTATCCTAATGTTGCAAAAAGTGTTATTTTTGATACAAATCAATAATGATTTTTAAAGAGAACACCCAATCATGGTATTAAGTTTTAAATTCTGAGTTTGTGTTTCTCCAGGCCAATCACTATTAAACTATACTGTCTACTAGTATGGTTACCATGTGACTCCTACACCTTGTAGTCCTTTGTCGTATGTAACATTTCCTATACAGTCATTTACACACGTAAAATTGATTGTCTCTTTGTATATTGCTGACGACAGAAACTCCATGGCTCGGAAACAAATGGCTCGTGCTTCCGCTTTTAAGCATTTTTGGGACATTCTGTGATTAAAATAAATCCACAAAGTGGAATATGTTTCTAATGTCAATAGCTCATATTAATCGTTAAATAATCATGTGTATCCATTGGTTGAATTACATAACATAATAAGCTGTAACTGGTCAGTGAAATGCCACACAAATACTAAAGATTGTGATGTTTTGCGCATCCTGGCCACACCTCTAACTCCGCCCACTGATCCAATGCTCAGGTTATTCCCGCCCACTGATTCTCCGCCCACAGTTCCCCTACTTTTTTTCCCCACTTCAACCACTGGGTGAGGCTGATGTAAAGGTAAGTGAGGGAGCGACCCTGTGTTTGGGGAGAAACCATCTGTTGCAGGTGCCATGAACATAGGCTAGAGGCGCTATATGTAGCTGATACCGGAAACACAGAAGCATATATATAGGGTGTTTACTAACATTTTATTGCTGAGGTTTTTTTAGTACTTTTCTACAATTGGAGAGGTTTCACTCTACAAAACATTCACCACAGAATCACACCTTAAGCTAGACACATAAAATACCTTACTGGAGTAACTGCTGCGAAGCAACAAAAGATGATATACATGGACGTCAATTCACCGAAATGCCCGGGGTAGAGGAAGTGACATTACACACCCTTTGACATGCACTTTCACTCACACACACACTTACACATTAGTGGAATAAAGAATTGACAGAAAATGAAGAGTGTGATGCCCCAGCTGCCCCTGTGTTCCTGGCACCGATTTTGCCACCTCTGAGGCCAGGGGTTGCAAAGGCAGTGCCAGGGGACCCTTAAACGAGGGCCATGATGTTCAGCTCAATGGTGCATTGTGGGTGATTTTGGTATGAGAAACGTTCCCTCTTTCCTGGCACGTTCGGTGACTGCTGCCCCTGGAGTTAAGGCCTGGAGGCCTGCAGGATACACGCACCCTGCTGGTGGGGCATGTGTAGTGCCTGCTCTGGCTGTCAAGTTGCATTATCACCCTGGCAACACATTTCATGTGTCTCTTGGGTTCAGGAATCAGGAAAACGAAAATGGGCAAAAGCACCTACGAAAGACCCTGTGCTCAAAAGGGGAGAAGCAGAAAGACACAGAAAGAAAGGTACTCCTTTCATAAAATCAAAAGAATGTTGCAAGCCCTGCACCTGTCCATACAGGTGACAATCTCTGGGAGGAGCTTCTCAGCACTACAAGGACTGTAACTATATCTGAATTTGCATGTCACACTGCTTTAGATGGTCTGAAAGGGTAAATTTGTTGAGGAATGTAAGAATCATGGGTAAGTTTGGAATGATAAGGCGAGTTTATGTTGTGCTGAATGTGCCACATGCATAGTGGGCAGGCATTGGATGCTTTGTGGTTCTGTTCGTGTAACGACTGTGATGGTTGGTGGGTTCTGGGCTTGAAACAAGGATAGGTGAATTTAAGGGGCAGCAACGAGAATGCAAGGGGTAAAGAGATACAGAGTTCCCCTCCTACTGGGCTGGCACACGTTGTGAAAGAAGTTGATTAATGGCTTCAGAGACAACCTGGTGTGACTCTGTTTTAGACACATAGATGCCACATCTATACCCTGCACATTTAAGCTACCAGAGGGATGCAAGGAGACTTAGGTTATCTCATTGTCATGTTACGCACAAACGTCATATTAAGCAATATTTAATCATAGTAATCACCATTTAAAGTTTCCTTTTTTTAAAACTTGATTGTGATGCTAGATGGTATGAACCATGTTAAAAGTATTTCCCCCCTCAAGCCCTGACCCTCATTTTAAGTTGGAGGTGACGGGGTGCTTTCAGTGTCATCGCGAGAATCCTACTGCAGATGTATTTAGAGGCACTTGCATTTGTATTCTGGCTCAGAATGAGAAATGCATATTTTTTCAATTCATGAATGCCACTAGGAAACACTTAGCGGCTCATTATGATGGCGTAACGATCACCACCGCCGAGCCATAACACGATGGCAGGGGGTATCGCGGCGGACGGAAAGTCCGTCAGCTGCTTTTCCGCCTGCAGGCAATCGTTAGGATTGCCTGCCAGGTGGAGCAGGGGCTCCAATATGGTGGCGGTGCCTAGCACGCACCGCCAGCTATTTTAGGATGTTGCTTTTTGAAGGTCTTTCCATGGTGGCGATGCCGCCATGGAAAGGCTTGCGGAGATTGGCCTTGGGGGCCCGTTGCAGGCCATGGGGGGGTGCACCTGGGGGTACCTATGGTACCCCTCTACATGTCGCTGCACCAAGTGGCAGGCACCTGCCGCAATGCCAAAATGTGGAATCCGACCACCAGGGTGGTGGTCGCATCATAATTCGTGGTGCGGGACTGACAGATGTCTGGCATCCGGTCCCAACACTGAGAGGATGGCGGCGGACTGAGGTCCGTGCGTCATCCTGATAGGCCCCTAAGTTGGTTCTTATAGCTGCTTAGTGGTCAGAGTTGTGCCAATCTCTTACTGACTTGGCTGCCAATTAGCTTGGAACAAGCGTCTGGGCCTGAAAAAGAGTGGTGCATATTTACAAGCCCCTATCTCCACTACAGCATCACTTTTCCCGATGCTGTGGTGATGATAGGAGCTTTGCCCTTATTCACAAGGCAGAGTTAAGCCACTTAACGTGGCTTGAATAAGACACCATTCCAAACTACACTTAGCGTGAAAGGGGAAGCAATGGGTGTTGTGGTGGGCGTTCCACCGCAACACCCATTGATTTTGACGCTGCCCCATATTTACAAGGGTGGTATAAATATGGGGCAGGGCCAAAATGAAGACCAGGGAAAACCTGGTCTTACCCTGACGCAACAAGGAGAAATGTTTAATTTGTCCTTGTTTTTGCAGTTTCCATGTGTGCTGCCTTGTGCAGCACACATAGAAAGAACAAAATGCCATTGATTGTTTATGTTCAGGAAGGTGTCCCTTTAGGCACATAAAAATCAGTTTTTTTAAATGACGTTTTGCAAACTTCTATGTGTCCTGCACTAAGCAGCACACATAGAAGTTTCAAAACGCCATTTCAGACTGTTTATGTGCAGGAAGGGACAACATCCCCGCAATGGAGGCACCCTTGCACTAAGGTGCCTGCGATGGCACTTGCTAGCTATGTTATCGCCTGCGCAGGGGGAAACGCTAGACTGCAACGTATTCTTGTAAATACAGTGCAACCCTGCGTTTCAGAAGTGGCGGAGCACTGCATTAAGCCAAGGTTCTAACACCGCGCTCCGCCACTACCTTGTAAAAATGCCCCTGTGTTTCATACATACTGTGTTCCAGGCAACACTGCATTCCCACTCGCTTTCTAATCACTCCCTGCAAGGCAGCAGTGCCCTCTGTTTTAACCGTAGCTGTGCATCCTCACAAAATATAATCTTGTCACACAACAGGTGTGAGTAGTTTGTCCCCTCCTGTATCTGTCTTTAATTTTGATTTCCCCCAATACAAATGCAGGAAACCAAGTTCCTGTAACCAATGCAAGAGCAAAACGGGATGAGCGAGTCACACGGGCCAGGAGAAAGCATAAGATGAAGTATCTGCCTCACCATTGGTCAGCATGCTTGTCCTCTTCTTGGTGTAGGTTGAGGGTACTTCGGTCAGCCATTGAGGCTGTGGGCAGCCCCTGTGCCAGCCTTCTTTACACGCATCCCATTGTCACTACCATCCTGTGTTGTAGCCTGGGCTCTCTCTACCTCTGCTAACCATTGTCTGTGAGAGGTGTTTTACACAACAGGTGTCATAGTAACTACCATGTATTAACTACCATTCATATTTAGAAATGAGGTATGTTTGTCTTAAAGAATGTTTCATAAATGTATGCCGTTTCATTGCATTTCTATACCAAATGAGTATTTACAAAGCTTATAGGGCCACATGCATCAATATTGCTTTTTGCGATTCCTTAATTGCGAAAAATAAGGAATCGCAATCTAGGAATTGCAAACTGCAATGCATCAAGAAATCGCTAAAAAAATGGCGATTTCTTAAAATTCCTTAATTGCGATTCTCTAATTGAGAATCGTAATTAAGGAATACCTCCCCATTCATTCCTATGGGCCTAGAGGCCAATAGGAATGAATGGGAAGACATTCTCAATTTGCGATTCTCCATTAGAGAATCGCAAATTGCGAATGCAATTTACAATGATGCATGTGCCCCATAGACCTGTCCTGGTTGCTGAAACTTAAGTAAAAAATAAAGTATTGAGCTGCAATGAAAAAAAAACTAAGCAAAAAAACATTGATTTCTATATATAATTCCTCTAGGAAACAAATAATGTAATAGGTAATGAAATGATTCCTCATACTTTTGAAATGTAAACAAGCCTAAGCACTCAATAGGAGGTGGATAGATACACCAGACAGCCAGTATTCTGAAGTGAGAGAAAATACTCTTCTGGTTGAAGCCGAGCCCACTTTATACATATTTTGAAGAATTGGTAATAATAGGTCTGAAGACAGGCTTCTTCATGGTTAGAAAAGTGCACCAGACTCACTGTAGAGGTAACTTCATAGGCCCCATTACATAATATGATCCATCTTCTGGGGCAGGCGATAAAGATTACTGCCTGGGTGAAGAAAACAGTTATAGTGTATTAGGAAACAATGCTACTCCACTCATTTTCCTGCAGGGCAGTGTTATTTCTGCCGGCAACTGGGAGCAGCAGAAACAGTCAGCTCACTAAAGCTGCGGAAGGTATTTTATCTCCCTGTCCATGGACAGAACAAGGATGTTGGTGCCATGGTTAAAGTACCAGGTTGCTGCCTCAGCCACAGGTGGCTGCCACTCACCTTGCTGTAGCACCGGTCCTACATACTACTGCTCTACCCCAAAGAGGGGGCCTAGTTGGTCTGCACACATCAGGGGGGAGGAGGGGAGGTTACAGGTTGCAATGGAAGCCTATCCTTCCCAACAGCATGCCTCTTCTCTGCAAGACCCACAGGTGCAACTCAAAACCCCTCCTAAACCTGCCATAATTAAGATCAGGAAATGTTGATTTAAACCTAGATGTTGTCTGCTGTCTCGGATGGAATGCCAGTAGTCAAATGTATAATACAGCCGACAGAACAAGGCAGAATGACTCTTAGAAAGTGGCACTGATAGAGCAAGATTTCGCATCGCGACTTGCTCGAGTCAAGAACCTCGAACATTTATTATAATCTCGTAATTCCAATTGTTCATTTTACTAACTTATGTATTTTGAATGTGCGTGTGTATCATAGTGATGCTTGCCTATGTGTTTCACTAATACGAATAACCCTTGTCTTTTAAAATGGATGCTGCTTGAATTCTGATTCTGCGCATGCGTTAGGCATAATCACGTGACATGACGCAGTCACATTTGGAGGGAAAGGGTGCGCATGCGTAATAGCCATAAGATGGCCGCGCTTTCTAATAACGAGGTGAAGCTTGCACCGTTGCTTTTGTGATTTTGTCTGTTGCACTAATAAATAATTGCATAGTATATTTTTATAGTGATAATTCATAAGTACACAATCATGGTATGTAGTTTATTCATTTATTTCTATGTTTTAATTTGTTTTCGCTTACTTTTCATGTATCCTCGGCACGGAGGGGTGATGGGGTTGTGCGTCCATCTTGGAGTGCAGTTCTGCGCAGGACCAGCTATGGCGAGGTGACATTGAAACTGAGCCAAGAGAAGGTTACTGCCAAGAAGGGCCTGGGAAGATGCACCTTCACCCAGCCGGAGAACCAGAATTTGTACTGCACTTGCAACAAATGTATACTCTGCTATTGTATCCTGTGTATTCTCTCATGGGAACCCCAATCTTGCTAGGTGGTACCTTAACATGCAAAATAAGTCTTACAATAGTCTCTTCTGATTGGTGTGTTAACCAAATCCTACCTTAGGACCAATCGAAATTGGGGATTCTGACACTTTGCAACATTGGGGGATGGTTCACTGACCCAAAAAGAGTATATCTAGCCTAGTTTGAGCTGGAGAAATTGTCCGACTTGTCCGAATAGCTGACCTGTCACTGACCCAACGCACTCAATAGGTGACTGAATACAGAGAGCTGTGGAGCACTCTGTCCGAATTTGACCATAGACTAAGGTTTTACTAAACCTTAAGTGCTGGCGGAGCACTTTGCTGGGAAGTTCGCTAACCCAATCGGGGTTCTGACTGATAGCTGCAGAGAGGGTGGAGCGCAGACGTTGCTTCCGAACTGCGGGTGCTGGTCGTATCCTGGTGGTCCTGTCCTGATCCTAATCTGGGTTTCCTGTCCTGTCCTGAGGTGTCCGTTCTGCACCTGCTGTCCCATTGATGACTGCTATTCCTTGGGGTATTTCCTGTCCTTAACTGACCCGTGGCCAGGGTTGGTTTTCACACCAGTCTAGGTAAATATCTTGCCGAAACTCTAAAACTGCACCTTCCTATTTTCTGTCTTTGCTTCAATAAAGACATACCTTTGCATATGATAATTTTCCATGCTTTCCGCAACCATTGTATATCCTAAAGTCATTTTCATTTAATTTCATAGCGTGTTCCTATGTTACCCTACCTTTTAGAAATCATTTTCTCCATTGCAGTCTGTAATTTGCTGATGTGGTCTATAATTTTCTCATGTAAAACTGACTGAAGTAAATCTCTAGAGTATAGTGTATTCCGCTTTTCACTTGGTTATAGTTTGTTTAGGATTTCTAATTTCCCATTCATTCTCATGCCCAAAGTATAAATGTATACTTGCATAAACTGACCCCTTTTCAAGATGTCTATTCTTAATTTCCATTTTTAGCGTATTCCCTGTCACTCTATCATTAGAAAACCTAAATGGTTACCCTTACTTTGTTCCTTTATGGATATGTGATTTTCGTCATTTTGATTATTGATTGCCTTATTACTGTGAATCTGAAGATTTCTGAAACTGATCTCTAGATAAAAATACATAAAACTTCCCAGTTGTCCGTGGTCATTTGATGAATATCAAAGTTATTTAAAGTGGATTTTGTATTTTGCTGCCTTTCCTTTTACAGCTAGCTCCCTGACCCATCGTGGTCATAGGTACCCGTAGCGGTGGATGGTAAGTCGGGTACACTGGAAATAAACGAAAGGGACTCAATGATTATTGGTAGTGGATTGTAAGGTCATCTGATCAATGTATATGGTTGATTGAAGTATATGGGCCCGACACCTAAGTGGTGAAATTATTGGTCGGGTGACCTGCGATCTCTATCAGTAACTTTCTGGTAGCATCGAGGATGGTTAGGGAATAGTTAAAGGTTAGGTAGGACTAGTTAGATTAGCTAAGTTGGATGCTGCTAGGTAGGAAACCTTATTTGCCGCTAACGAGAGTAGGCAATTCGGGTGATCTGATCACTCACTTGAAATGTTTGCTTTGAAAAATTATGAAATGTTTTAAAATCGTTGTTCTTGTTATTATACTGTTATATGTACTAATCCATTCGTATGTAAAACGCTATCTATGTTGTCGGAAATCCCCGGGGAATTGAATAGCGAGTGGTGAATAGAATCCACTTGCTTTGAGGTCACTGGCTTTCAAGGAAAGTTAGTGCAGGTTAGGCAGAACTGGAAGCACTAACTAGGGTTTCTATGAATGTATGTTTGAATAAATGTTAGTAACGAGGTTCATTGGCAAAATTCCTATTGTGGCATAACCTAGTGAGGGTCACACCGGAAGAGTAGCAGGTTCATCGGAGCTTGAGTGAAAGCAAAAGGGCTCGCTGGTGAAACTTTAGACTTGGATATATCCCGGAAAGGTGGATGAGTCTAGGGAAGTAGCAGGTGCTCCAATGCTAGTGTGAAGGGTAGGCAGAAGAGATCTACCCGTAGAGTGTGAAAAGTAAATGGAAGTAGTTTACTTGCAGTGAAACAAAACTCTTTTCTGTCTAGACACTTGAGCACAGTGGCGAATGTGTATTCGTTGTTAAATAACCAAGCACTAGTACTTTAGAAAGAAAGAAAGTTTCCATTACCTTGTAAAGGAGGGAGTCTGTGGGACTCTGTGCCGCGCTGGGATTGGTAGACGCAGCGGGTAGGTAGCGGAGCTGGAATTGTAAAGGAGGGGTGAGTGCCGAAGCGTGAGAACTGTCTCGCGAAAAGGCCGCGCACCCATTGGTCGAAATTATTTGAAATCGTGCATCTCATTGGTCGCACGAAAATAAAAGACGCACTTGGATTGGAAGTGATTTTGTAAACAAAGTCACTCGTAGAAATCGTATGTGGCATTCGTATAGACCACATACCAGACCTGATCCACGGCATATGGGATTTGAGAACGATCAGTGGAAAGGCGTTAAAAACGACATTATGTACGGAAATAAGAGAAAATTGTCTCTTGTAAACAAAGTGAAGAATTATTTCAAAAAGGACAAGCTGATTAAAACTAGAGAAGGTGTTGTCATACCGCCACCCAACACTCCTGCATCTTTCATGATGTTCGATAAAGGGTACAACACATGTGTATGGTTGGAGAATTGGGCGGAATACACGAAAGATGACGGAGTCTTGGCTTTTCCGTTAGAGGGTACCTTTAACAGTAGGAATCTATTCAATCTAAGAACCCGGATGAATGATTTACATCCCAGACCTAGATTAACGCAGTACGAAGCACTAGAGGAATGGGAAATTGAGGCTTTTGAAAGGGATAAGCCCCGAATGGATAAAGGGTTAACTAAATTTTATCCAAAATTGAAGCAGGAAGCCCGAGCCAAAAAGATGAAACAGTGGAGACAGAATATGATTGTAGAAGGACTGTTTCCCATGATGCCAGCAGGTGGTCCTCCTGGGGGGGGAGAAGAAAACAGAAAAGTGCAAACATTGGGTACCTATTGGAGAGTCGGATGATGAATTATTAGATGACCTGTTTATGAGAAGTCCGCCTCCTTACAATGAAAGAAATAGACCTTCCAGCGAGGGGGATAATTCCCAAAGACTTCATCTCCAGGATGAGGCCCGATCCGCCAGTGTAGGAGGGGGTTGCCCCATACCTCCTTATACCGAGAGTTTAGGTCCCGTAGATACAAGAGATATCTATCCCAGAATACCAGCTAGTGGGGATGCAAGATACTCCTGTGAAGGTGATTTTTCCCCGAGACCTCCCTACGAAGGTGAGGCGAGACCATCGGGTTCAGGAATGCCGTTCTTACAGCCTCTATATGAAAGGGAACCAAGGTCCCTAGGTACAGGAAGTTTGTTCCCAGGACCTAATTATGGTGAAGGACCGAGTGAGACTCATCCCACTGCCCCGAGTTATGCTCCCACTCTGACCCGCAGGTGTTACATGACAAATCCTTAGAGAGATTATTGGAAGAAAAGGAGCGAGAAGTTCTAGCAAAGCACAGAGCTGAAATAATTCAGAAAATCTCCCAGTTAAATACCAGTCCTGAAGCATTGACAATCCCAGTAACAATCGGACCCGTGGTTCCATTGTATGGGGATCGACATGAAAGTCCAAAACCTCCAGTCATTTCCCCAGTCATAGCCCAGCCAAGACCAGAACCCTTAATTGTAGATGACCAGACAAGTGAGTGCGAGTCTGAGGTCTCGCTATTGAATCTACCCAATAGAAATACAGGGAAAAGGATGCAGAAAAGACATAACCCTTTCAACACGAGGGAGATTCAGATGGAATCGACTTCGGGTACTAAGAGTGTCACGTTGGTGACTCCTGAAGAAATTGAAAGATGGAGTCAAGAATTAGAGAAACAAATTCCGCAGACGAAACCTTTAGATCTCTACAAACTGAGAGTAGAAATAGAAGAACTAATGGCAGGAAATGTAGGATTAGACAGATTAAATACCTACTCTGAAGAAGAGCTGTTGTTTATTTGCAAAAGTCTTACCCGAAATGCCCGAGTACTTCATGAAAAATTGACAGATACTGCTGCTAGCATGGGAATAGATATTTCAAAATCGAAACCCTTGCAGAAACCATACAGAGCAGAATTTTCAGACAAAGATTTGGAAAACCTGAATATATCAGGGAAAAAGGCACAGGTCAAGGAACTATTGACAGTGTTACAGAAATGGGGAGACGTAGAAAGATGGAAATTCAGATGGGCTAGGAAAAAAGATGAGGCCAGGTCTAAGCAGGTAACTCCCGAATTCGTTCTAAAGGAAGCAGACAAACCAGAACAGTTATGCCCTATGCGCGAAGTGCCAGGAGGAAAATATGTACATGTTCCATGGTCCAGACAGGATATTGTGTCCTTTACCAATGACTTCCCGAAATTACGAGAAAAGCCCGTCGATTGGTACCGGCAGGTAGAAAGATTTGTAAAAGTGCAAAAATGCTTGTGGAAGGACCTGGATGGGTTCTTCGACATAGTGGTCCCTGTAGATCTGTGGACGGAGTGTAAAATCGCCATAGGTTGGCCTAGTGAGGAATACCCGAGGGACTCAGCAACAGGAGAACCCCCTAAGGAAGTGATGAAAAAATATGATCAGGTAATTCAGCATCTGAAGCAAAAAGTGCCCGCAAAAGAAACTGATTGGACCAAGATAGATAGAACCACGCAGGAAAGCGACGAGACTGTGCATTCCTTTTATGAAAGGTTGTTGCAGGTATTCAAAACGTACAGTGGTATAGATAACATCGAAATGAAGGACATGACGCACTTCATTTACAGGTTTGTAAACGGTTTAAGACCTGAAATTTGTCAGTGGATAAAAGATAACAAAATCTGTTGGCAGTCCAAGAAAATGGATGAGGTCCTACGGTACGCAAAGTACTGTGAGGACGAAATGGCAGAAAAGAAGAAGGCCCTGAAGGAGAAAGTGATGTGGGCACAAGTAAAGCTCGCAGAACAGCAGGAAAAACAATTGAATAAGCTAAATAAAACTACTCAGAACCAAGGCCCTGGGGGTGGGGGTGGAGGAAAGCCCCGAGCAAAAATGAGCAGAGAAGAAGCCAAAAAGAAATTTCTCTGCCACCAGTGCGGGGAAATTGGACATTGGAGAGACGAGTGTCCGTATTTACAGTCCGATAATACCCAAACCCCTGATTTAATTCCACAGACGCAGAATGAAAAGCCAAGAAAGACCCAGCAGCAGGTAAAAACGATTCAAATACCCCGAGCGCCAAAGCCAACTTTTAAGGGAAAATCACCGCAGGGAGATGATATAGAGATCTGGGGGGGGCAATGAGAACAGAAATGCAGCAACTTCGCAATATTTATTGAATGACACTTTTTTCTGTGACGACGAGTACTGACGGGGCCTGAGAGGGGAGGACAAGGAGTGCCGGTAGACCAGTCAGGGCCATACATTGAAGGAAAGGTTGATGGAAACGATGTCACCTTTCTATTGGACACTGGTGCTACCCGTTCTACTGTAAGAACAGCAGACGTTCCAAACCTACCCCTCTCGGGAGAAGCAATCCAAGTAGTGGGAGTATCTAATCAATTGATTAGTACACCTTTTACCGAGCCCATGGAGATCTCAATAGGGAACTTCAAAGAAATGCACAGATTTGTCGTTTGTGACACCAGTCCTGTGAACTTACTGGGACGTGATTTGTTGTGCAAAATGAACTGCACTATCTTTTGCACACCAAAGGGCGTTGAGATTCAAACCCCAGACGAAGATGGTATTTACAAGCTAATGTTAGTCAGACCTGACTCAGAAATTAAACGAATGACTATACAGGACTTACCTGAAGAACTCCAACAGACAGTGAAACCAGAAGTATGGGACTTTACAGGAAAGGATGTAGGATTAATGGCCAATGTAGATCCAATACAAATAGCCATAAAGGAAAATGCAGCCTACCCCAATACTAAGCCTTACAAAATGAGTGCCGAAGTGAGAGCAGGAGTTGCCATTGAAATACAGAAATTGCTAGAAGCAAACATCATACAAGAAGTGATGAGTAGCCCGTGTAATTCCCCCATAATTGGAATCAAGAAACCTAGTGGCAAGTACAGAGTAGTGCAGGACCTGAGAAAGGTAAACAAAATTGTGGTTCCTTGCTGTCCGATTGTCCCAAACCCAGCAGTGATTCTGTATCAGATTCCCTGGGATGCTGAATGGTTCACTGTGATTGACCTATGTCATGCATTCTTTTCGATCCCATTGCATCCAGATAGCAAATTTCTTTTCTCATTTGCTTTCAACAGTCACGTGTATGTTTGGAACAGGGTCCCCCAGGGGTACACAGAGAGCCCCTCTATCTTTAATCAGATCTTGAAAAAATGCCTGGAAACTTTAGTCTTACCTAGAAAGTCTGTTTTGGTGCAATACATTGACGACCTCTTGGTGGCGTCCAAAAGTCATAGGGATTGCGTGATTGACACCATTGCCCTACTGAATCACCTAAGTGAAAAGGGACATAAAGAGGCCCCTGAAAAATTGCAGTTCTGTTCAAAATCAGTGAAATATCTGGGACACCAAATAGAAAAGGGAATCAGAAAAGTGACCTCAGAGAGAGTTAGAATAATTCAAAAGATGCAGTTACCCCGTACTCAGAAAGAAGTTAGAATGTTCCTTGGAGTTGTAGGTTACTGCAGGCAATGGATTGTGGGATTCGCAGTCCATGCAAAGCCTTTAATAAAAATGACAAAGAAAGGAGCACCAGACCCTGTGGAATGGGATGATGAAAGCTTAACAGCATTCACTAAATTGCGAGATTGTCTGTGTACAGCCCCTGCCTTAGGCATGCCTGATTATTCCAAGGAGTTTGCTCTATTTTGTGACACTCGTGATAATTGTGCATTGTCAGTCTTAACACAGGAGCATGGCTTGACCAAACGACCCGTGGCATACTTTTCTGCCACTTTGGATCCAGTGGCTGCTGGATTGCCTGGGTGTCTGAAAGCGGTAGCTGCCACTTGCACAAGTTTAGAACAGAGTGAATCCATTGTCATGGGACATCCGGTAACTGTGTATGTTCCACACGCAGTTGTGATTTTACTAACCAGAACAAAGACTCAGTATCTCACCACTAGACGGCTGACTAAATACGAGAGGATTCTCGTGGGTGCTGCAAATGTGGCCATCACTCGGTGTAATATACTGAACCCAGCCACTCTACTCCCTGACTCAATGGTTTTAGAAGACCAGGGAGGGAACGAGCATGACTGCATTGACCTGACAGAATTCAGTACTAAACCCCGCCCAGACATTAGAGAAACACCCTTGCCTGTACATGATGAGGAATGGTTTGTGGATGGTTCATGCATGAGACATGAACTTGTAGGCCTAAGTGCTGCCTACGCTGTGGTTGCATTAGACAAAGTTAAAGAAGCATCCTGTTTATTTGGAGTAAAGTCTGCACAAGTAGCCAAACTAATTGCCTTGATAAGAGCTTGCAAATTGGGAAAAGACAAAAGAATAACAGTGTATACTGACAGCCAGTACTGTTATGGGGTTGTGCATGACTTTGGCCAGTTATGGCTACAAAGAGAATTCCTGACTTCATCAGGTACTCCCATTCGAAATGGAAAAGTTATCCAAGATCCTCTAGAGGCAATCCAATTACCAAAGGAATTGGCAGTGGTCAAATGTGTTGCTCATAAAAAGGGCCTTGACCCTGTGTCATTGGGAAATGATTTTGCTGATCGGGTAGCAAAACAATGTGCTATGGATCGCATGTCAATGAATATCAGACTGGGTGGGACTGGAAACAGCTGCCAACTTATGGTGTTTGAAGAAGTGCCTACCTGGGATGAAGTGAGAGAATGGCAGCATGCTGTGCCCTAGGAAGAGAAAGAGAAGTGGAAGGGACTTGGTTGTCGACCAAGACGTGAGGATGGTGTCATTGTGGGCCCAGATGGTATGCCTGTGTTACCTAGGAACCTACTTGCCCCTATGGCCAGACTGATACATGAAGGATCACACATTGGTAGGGATGACATGGTGCTGGTGTTTCAACAGACCTGGTACAACCCGAAGTTCAGGAAGGTAGCAGAATCCTTGTGCCAGAGGTGCATGACGTGTCAACAGTTCAACGCTGGCAAGAGAACAGTAGTTGAACTGGGGAAAATTGGGAAGTCAGGAGGTCCCTTTGTGAGAATACAAATTGACTTCATCACCATGCCTCGCTGCGAGGGAAAAAGATATGTCCTTGTCGTTGTCTGCCTATTTTCAAAATGGGTGGAAGCTTACCCTGTCCCACAGAGTGATGCCTTAACAGTAGCCAAATTGTTACTACGAGAATTGATACCTAGGTTCGGGGTGCCAGTCACTATTGAATCAGATAGAGGCGGACATTTTCAGAATGAGGTGATGGACCAACTCTGTAAAGCATTTGGAATAACACAAAAGTTGCACTGTGCACATCGTCCAGAGGCTTCTGGAGTGGTAGAGCAGATAAATGGCACTATTAAATCGAGGTTGGCCAAAATGTGTGACTCAACTGGAATGAATTGGATTACTGCTTTACCTCTTGTTCTGATGGGACTCCGAAGTATTCCAGATCGGAGAACAGGCCTGAGCCCCCATGAAATTTTGATGGGAAGAGTGATGAGACAAGCATGGGTACCAGGAAACAAACTGTTAAGCATTTCTGATGATTTGGTACTTGAGTACTGCAGGAAACTGGGTGACCAAGTGCGTTCTATCTCTCGCCAGATTGGGGAAGACGCCGTCGCCAACCCGACAACTCCAGTTCACAAATTGGTTCCAGGTGACTGGGTTAGAATAAAGAAGCACACTCGTTCGAGTTGCCTTGCACCGAGGTGGGGAGAAAAACGCCAAGTAATACTGGTGACCACGACAGCAGTGAAGTGTGCAGGCATTCCCAGGTGGATCCATGCCAGCCATACTCAAAAGGTAATTCCAGACAAGGAGCCTGGAGCTGAAGGTTGTCCAGCGGAGGGGTCTGCGGATGTTGGTCCTGAAGTAGCTGATGACGAACAGCCGAGCACCAGTCCAGCTGAGGGTCCTGCAGACGTTGGTCCGGGAGTAGCTGATGACGAGCAACCGAGCACCAGCCAAGATGATTGGATACCTATAATCTATTTAATTGAAGACCCAATCAGAACAAGAGAGCGAATCTACGAAGATAGAGAGTGGAATAGAGAGGTCGAGACAGGCACAGGCGAAGACCCTCAGATCGTTGAGATTCACATCAAATCTGAGGACGAAGAGGGAGGTCAGACAGGGACAGAACAAGTGATTGACACTCCTCCACTGACTCCTGAAATCGAAAAGGGACAGACTAGAACTAGTACAAAAGTTCGAGCAGAAGAAAATCAAGAGATCGAAGTGCTTGAACAGGATCAGATAGAACTAGAAGAACGTGTTCAGGACACAGAAACAGAGACATTTGAAAGCCAAACCCAAAATTCACCTGAACCAGGCCAGCTTAGTAACCAGGCAGAAGAAATAGATACAAGACCTGGGACTAGTCAGACAGGAAGGGAAGAGACAAAAGAAGCGCCACAAACTAATGAAAACAAAAGAGCATTAGAAGAAAGTCAACTGACAGTGCCAACCAAAAGACTCAAGAAAAAGAAAAATATCGAACCAAGATACATTAAGAGACTAAGATTGAGAATAAAAACAGTAGCAGAGAAACTTGCTGACAGAAGAAAAAGCATACGAATAGCAGAGCAAGCTGGAGAAAGCTCCAAAAGAAGGAGTGATCGAATAAAAAAGACTGAATGAGAAATACCAGGATCCTGAATGGACATACCTGATTCTGGAAAATTTAGAGGATCTTGATATTACTGACGAAAGCGACGGGGAACCGATTACTGATTACTCTGCAGAGGAAGAGGACGAACCGCCGTGAAATTGCTCAGCATAAAGGTACCTGGGCAAGGCCACAAAGAGGGGTTGAAAACTTCTTCTGAGCCAAAATATCTGATTCAAGCGTGAGTGGTAGACCTAGCCACAGTTGTTGCAAAACATGCTGCAAGGTATGTATATGTAGTATAGTTATAGTTATAGTAGTTTGGATAGGACTAACAGTTTTCATTCCTTTTATGGTAAGCAAAAATACTAATATTGACCCTACTCAGACTACCGACACTGAAGAGCTGACAACACGAAGTGTAGAAAGACGTGAAAAGGCACTCAGACAAACAAAACGAGACTTAGAAGCATCAGATGAGGAAGGACTACATTACCACGGAGTTAGAAACCAGACACACTTAAATGTTTTCGCAAACATGTTAGTGCATTATGTAGAAACTATGGAAATAGAAGATTGCTATGTCTGCATGAAGCTACCTACTTCTGTAGCTGAAGGCGTGACTTATCATCACCTACCCCTGACATATGGAATTTCCTGTAGTATTTTAGCAAGCTTATTTTATAAAAGAGGACCGTTACAGTACTATTACTCTAACAATGACGTGATATTTTCTGAACTTCCCATACGTGGAAACTTGAATCCTGTACATACTAAAAGTGACGTTACACGGTATATGGGAGAATACTTTCTGACTATAGGTACCATAGACTTAAATGAAGCACACAGAGACAACTTGACCTGTTCATTACATGAACAAGAAAAAATATTTTTGAACATGGCAGAGAAAAGAAGGGAGAGTTTCCAAAGAAAGGCAAATGACAAAAAACAGAAAACCCCAAAATGGGCTGAGGACATGGAAAGCACCTCAAATGGCGGGGCAGGGCCTGCTTTGTTGCTGGATTTCGAAAAGAAAGGGAAACTCTGTCTTCATCGCGAGAAGACTAGTTATTATAATAATATTTTCATTGGTTCCAGTCAATGTGAACACAATTACAAGGTAATTGGAGGTTGGGGTTTCAAAAATGGGTCAGAACCTGTGTTTCCCGGAATTTATTATGTATGTGGAAACAAGGCTTATTTCAAATTGCCAGATCACTGGTATGGAAGCTGCTATTTTGGCATTGTTTTACCGAAAATATACCACGTGAATGAAATGGCTGGAAGCAACGAAAGCACTAATGGCTTAGTGCGTAGTAAAAGAGAAAGCGTAGGTGAAATAATGGGTAGTATTTTTAGTGCACTGATACCTGGAGTGGGAGTGGTTCTGAACACTCACAGAATTTGCAAATTATCCACAATAGTGGATGTGTTGTCTACTGACACGGCTCATGGATTTCTGCTGGTCAATACTGAAATGGTTGCGATCAGATCAATGGTTTTGCAGAACAGACTTGCTCTTGACACCTTATTAGCAAAAGAGGGCGGAGTCTGCCGGATGTTGAAGGCGCAACATTGTTGCACTTACATTCCGGACAAAAGTGTACAGCTCAAAAAATATGTGAAAAACATTACTAATTTGGAAAAGGAACTCAAACCACTCGAGGTTGACAGTGCCTGGAAGAGACTGGTTGATGGTCTCTCCAATGTAGGTCATTGGTTTGCTAGCTTAGGTAAAAGCTTATTGTTTAAGGTACTGATGCCAATTGGAGTGATAGGGTTTATCCTATTTCTCATATTTGCCTGTTGCAAATGTCGCAAACACACAAAGAAGTACCAAGTGAATGCGAGGGGAGTGAAACGGAGTGAGGATGAGCTTGAATTGGAAGAAATGAATAATCAGATTTATAAAAAGGTGAAAAATTCTCACCCTACCAAAAATGAGAAAGAGAAACTGAATCGCCTGTTGGAAGAGATAGAAATGTACAAGGTGTGAAAGAAAGTTGGCATTTCGTTCCATTATTTTGTGATGATAGTAAATATCATCAAAGAGGGGATTGATAGAGCAAGATTTCGCATCGCGACTTGCTCGAGTCAAGAACCTCGAAAATTTATTATAATCTCGTAATTCCAATTGTTCGTTTTACTAACTTATGTATTTTGAATGTGCGTGTGTATCATAGTGATGCTTGACTATGTGTTTCACTAATACGAATAACCCTTGTCTTTTAAAATGGATGCTGCTTGAATTCTGATTCTGCGCATGCGTTAGGCATAATCACGTGACATGACGCAGTCACATTTGGAGGGAAAGGGTGCGCATGCGTAATAGCCATAAGATGGCCGCGCTTTCTAATAACGAGGTGAAGCTTGCACCGTTGCTTTTGTGATTTTGTCTGTTGCACTAATACATAATTGCATAGTATATTTTTATAGTGATAATTCATAAGTACACGATCATGGTATGTAGTTTATTCATTTATTTCTATGTTTTAATTTGTTTTCGCTTACTTTTTATGTATCCTCGGCACGGAGGGGTGATGGGGGTTGTGCGTCCATCTTGGAGTGCAGTTCTGCGCAGGACCAGCCATGGCGAGGTGACATTGAAACCGAGCCAAGAGAAGGTTACTGCCAAGAAGGGCCTGGGAAGATGCACCTTCACCCAGCCGGAGAACCAGAATTTGTACTGCACTTGCAACAAATGTATACTCTGCTATTGTATCCTGTGTATTCTCTCATGGGAACCCCAATCTTGCTAGGCAGTACCTTAACATGCAAAATAAGTCTTACAATAGTCTGTTCTGATTGGTGTGTTAACCAAATCCTACCTTAGGACCAATCGAAATTGGGGATTCTGACACTTTGCAACATTGGGGGGTGGTTCACTGACCCAAAAAGAGTATATCTAGCCTAGTTTGAGCTGGAGAAATTGTCCGACTTGTCCGAATAGCTGACCTGTCACTGACCCAACGCACTCAATAGGTGACTGAATACAGAGAGCTGCGGAGCACTCTGTCCGAATTTGACCATAGACTAAGGTTTTACTAAACCTTAAGTGCTGGTGGAGCACTTTGCTGGGGAGTTCACTAACCCAATCGGGGTTCTGACTGATAGCTGCAGAGAGGGTGGAGCGCAGGCGTTGCTTCCGAACTGCGGGTGCTGGTCGTATCCTGGTGGTCCTGTCCTGATCCTAATCTGGGTTTCCTGTCCTGAGGTGTCCGTTCTTCACCTGCTGTCCCATTGATGACTGCTATTCCTTGGGTTATTTCCTGGCCTTAACTGACCCGTGGCCAGGGTTGGTTTTCACACCAGTCTAGGTAAATATCTTGCCGAAACTCTAAAACTGCACCTTCCTATTTTCTGTCTTTGCTTCAATAAAGACATACCTTTGCATATGATAATTTTCCATGCTTTCCGCAACCATTGCATATCCTAAAGTCATTTTCATTTAATTTCATAGCGTGTTCCTATGCTACCCTACCTTTTAGAAATCATTTTCTCCATTGCAGTCTGTAATTTGCTGATGTGGTCTATAATTTTCTCATATAAAACTGACTGAAGTAAATCTCTAGAGTATAGTGTATTCCGCTTTTCACTTGGTTATAGTTTGTTTAGGATTTCTAATTTCCCATTCATTCTCATGCCCAAATATAAATGTATACTTGCATAAACTGACCCCTTTTCAAGATGTCTATTCTTAATTTCCATTTTTAGCGTATTCCCTGTCACTCTATCATTAGAAAACCTAAATCGTTACTTTGTTCCTTTATGGATATGTGATTTTCGTCATTTTGATTATTGATTGCCTTATTACTGTGAATCTGAAGATTTCTGAAACTGATCTCTAGATAAAAATACATAAAACTTCCCAGTTGTCCGTGGTCATTTGATGAATATCAAAGTTATTTAAAGTGGATTTTGTATTTTGCTGCCTTTCCTTTTACAGCTAGCTCCCTGACCCATCGTGGTCATAGGTACCCGTAGTGGTGGATGGTAAGTCGGGTACACTGGAAATAAACGAAAGGGACTCAATGATTATTGGTAGTGGATTGTAAGGTCATCTGATCAATGTATATGGTTGATTGAAGTATATGGGCCCGACACCTAAGTGGTGAAATTATTGGTTGGGTGACCTGCGATCTCTATCAGCACCTCCAAGCAAACAAGCCCAGCCAGCCTCAGAGATGTGTGTACATGAACCGTTGTGTTTGCAGATGGTGGGTGAATCCTCATGGACCCTCACATCTCCCACCTTTGTACAATGTAAGGTACACTACTGCCTATACATAACTGCATCTTAGAACTCCGCACAGGGAGAAGGGAATCTTCTGTGCTAATGGTCATTTTTTTATGGATCGCCTGAGGCAGCTCAGGAGCGGCTGCTCACGAGGCATTGTGTTGTAGATTAAAGGGGGCTTGGAGCCTGCCCATTGCTTACCATTGGTTGACTTCATCGTCACTTTCATTACCTTTTCTTGCTTTTGATTAGTCAGCATGGGCAGGTTTCACTTTCTCTTTCTGTTTGGCCTTTTCAAGAGTCGTGCACTTTCAGAGGTACTTTTTTAGGTCAAGCCTGGGCAGCGCATGCGCAGCTCTGCAAGGCATGCAATATTCAGTATATGGGCTACTTTGGACACGCCCACCGCTTTTGGTTGGTTAGTTGGGCTGCTTTTCAAATTCTTTTTCTCTGGTTGGTTAATATTGTGCATCTGTCCCACCTTTCGATGCTTGGTTCCCTCCCAGCAGACACTGGCCTGCTGAAGAATGTCATGAGATCCCAGAGGTAAGAACAAGATTGCACAAGGATTTGCAATGCAATAGGTCTTGCATTACTGAAATAATAATGCAACACCAATAGCTCAATCTTTCAGTAATGCGAGACCTATTGCATTGCAAATGCGTGTTCTATACTAGTTGTGTTGTATTACTGTCAAATGTGTCCACAGCTATGCTCCTAAGCATATGGTCTCTCCAAATACCCTCTATATTCAATCTTGTCTTCTTTGCTCTACTACATAGGTTCTCTTATGTGATATAAATAATAATCATCTATCACCTGTGGGCCCTATACATAGGCTTTCTGTAACAAAGGTCATAAATGAGTTAAATTAAAATATGATTATTGTAATCAGTGGAATAAATGTGTAATTAAATATGAATTAGCTGGGCTGTGCTATGTGTGCACCTACTGGAGGTAAAAAGAACTCATTAACATTAATGAGGTGGCATTGTGTGTTCCATGTAGAGGTGACACACAGTCCATGTATCTCTCCATCCACCATGGACCATCAAATTCTCCCTTCCTCTCAGTGGTATCAGCATCCTAGGATCGGTTTCAGGGCTTTACTCCTCATCAGCCAGGATAGCTTGAATCCAGTGGCACAGTGAGCCCAGACCAACATCTGGGATTTCACCCACAAACAGGTCCCAGGATGCTTGTTTCCGGTCCTGGGAGGACCTGGCTTGGCAGTTCGGGCTGGCCTGTTCCCATGAGGCACAGGGTCAAGACTGATTTGCACATGGCCAGGTCTAAACTGGGGTTGCATGGTGAGCAAAAGAATGATGGATTTAACCCAGATCTCTTGACTGGGGGTGAATGTTTATATTTGTTCTGCATTCTGTCCATCACTTCTGTGTCTTTTGCCCTGGTGAAAGCCTGGAGGCCTGCAGTATACATGTGGCCTGCTGGTGGGACATGTGTAGTGCCTGCTCTGGCTGTCAAGGTGCATTATTACCCTGGCAACATATTTCATGTGTTTCTGAGTTCAGAAATCTGAAAAAAAACTTGGCAAAAGGATCTAGGAAAGACCCTGTGTTCAAAAGGGGAGAAACAGAGAGACACGGAAAGAAAGGTACTGCTTTCATGAGACCAAACAAATGCTGAAAGTGCCCGCACCAGTCCATAGAGGTGACAATTCCTGGGAGGAGCTTCTCGGCACTACAAGGACTGTAACCATAAAAAGAGGACTGGGCAGTAAACCATAGAGGTACAACCCCATTGCCCCCTGCACCCCTCCGGATCCAATTAACCACGTGTTCAATTAAGGTGAGAAATAGGAGAAAAAATATCTCTGGAATTATAGATATCCGTTCGCAGTAAAGGGCCTGGTCATTTCGTGTCCACATCATCTTTCTTCATTCTGAGGGTACAAGTTTGTCATTGCATGTTGGAGGGGTGCATGCATCTTTAGGATTGAGGCATAATTGAGAAAGGGCAATATCTACAAACTATATCAGAAAATACCCTCTTTAAAATCTTTGAGAATCAATATTCACGGACTGTATTACTTATGCTTTTAGTCTTCACTTGATGGACAGCCCAAAATATTAAAAAATTCTATGGGTCTACCTCAACTTGAGAAAACCATGTTACCAGGAATCAGTGTCCGGAATTACCCAGGATATATTCCGGACGTACTCTGAGAATTATATATATAGAGCTCAGAAGGTGTATAACATTGTTGTTTATATGCACTATGAGAGTTATTATTATAGTCTTAATAAAGGATGTTTAAATCTGGACAATACCATCGAAACGCGTCGACACCTTTGACTCCTAATCTCTGATGTTGGCTGGCGCAACAGATGAAATATTTTCAGCATATCGAGTTCCAGCCTTAACTTAACTTCGTCATTGATAGGTTTTATTGATAACAAACTGTATTGTCTTGTTGATACTCTCTTTTTGATATTTGTATCTTTTTCTTTGATTATACTCTGTTTCTGTGGGACACTGCCTGGTACTTGTATGTAATGTACGGGATCTGATTGTTTTTGACACTGGTTTTTAATGTAATGAATTGATAAACAAGTTTTTATTATTGTTTTAATGAACCTATTTATATAATCTTATTAGTATACCTGCGTAGTGGCACACTATATTTGCAATCGACTGTACTGTTTGTGCTCTTTTTGTGTGAAGTGACGTGTGTGGTTTGGATGATTGTGAAGAATAGTACGTATCCTATGGTCACCAAAGGGAACACAGACGTTTATTGTGCAGGCTGCCATAACCATCTGGAATCAGTAATTTTACCAAGCAACTCCTACCCAGGCACATGGTCTACTGTGAAGCTCATCTTGAGATCCACTGATGCCTATTATAATTTTAGCCTATTCTAGCTCGGGGTCCATTGATGCCTATTCTAGCTCGGGGTCCATTAATGGCTATCCTAGCTCGGGGTCCATTAATGCCTATTCTAGCTTGGGGTCCATTAATGCCTATAAGACCTTGAGGACCATTGATGTATATTATAGAATGAAGGCAATTATTACCTGTTACATCTTGAGACCCGTTGATGCTGATTACAGCTTGAATTCCATTGATGTCTATTACTGCTCGGGGATGATTGATGCCCAGAGCTGCATGAGGCCTATGAGGCCTTTGAGCGTGTCACAGCTTGGGGCCAAATAATGTCAATTACAGCTATGGACCTACTGTTACAGATCGCTGCCCACTGATAGACAGCTTGGGACCCACTGAAACCTGTTACAGCTCGCTGCCCATTGATACATGTTACACCTCAGGACACACTGAGGCCTGTTATAGCTCGCTTCCCATTGATAGGTATTGCAGCTTCGAACCCACTGCAGTCTCTTATAGCTGGGTGTCCATTAATACATATTACAGCTTGGGACCCATTGCAGCCTCTTATAACTCTCTGCCAGTTGATATATAAGACAGCTTAGGACCCACTGCGGCATGTTACTGCTCACTGCCCAACACAACAATGCAGGTAGCAAAGTGGCAGTCCCTCCTACAGCACAGCAGCTCTTCTTCTAGGCAGAATGTCCTTGGTTCCAGCAAAATTCTGATTTGGTGGTGTCATGGTACCAGACATCAAAGAGGCCTTTGAAGATCATAAGGTCCTGTCTTTCCTGCACTGGCTCCAGATTCACTACAGGAGTGTATGCAGCTCTTTGTTGGGGAACAGGCACAGCTCTATTCAGGTGTGAGTGGCATCTCCCCCCTCCCAATCTATCTCAGGAAGGCCCATCAACCTAGTGATGGGCCATCAGGATGCACATGTCACACCCTAGCTCCCTTTGTGTCACTGTCTGCAAGGAATGCACACATCCCAGCTGTCACCCAACATAGACATAGATTCAGAGACAGGCATAGGCAAAGAATGGTTAAAGTAAAAAAATGCCAATTTTCTAAATGTCTTATTTTATGACTTACAATTTAAAATCAGACTTCACTATATTTTGTGATATTTTATGATTTTAAATTGCGAGTCTGGAGACACCAAACTCCAAATTTCTCTCTGACCCCAATTAGAAATTACACTTTAAAGATGTTTTAAGGCAATCCAAATGTTAACCTTTGGGAGAGGTAGACCTTGCAGTAGTGAAAAGAGGATTTAGTAGTTTTTCACCACCAGGACATATAAAACACAAAAGCACATGGCCTACCGTTTAATTACACTGCACCCTGCGGGCCTACCTTAGGGGTGACCTATATGCATTAAAAGAAAAGATTTCGGCCTGGCAAGTAGGTTAACTTGCCAGGTCAAAATTGCAGTTAATAACTGCACACACAGGCTCTGCATTAGCAGGCCTGGGCCATGTTTAACATGTTTAAAGGCTGCTGAAGTGGTTGGCCCAATTAGTGCTACAAGCTCACTAGCAGCATTTAATGTACAGGCCATGGACACATACTTTGCACTTTGGTATGGCCTTATAAGTAAATTAAACATGCAAACTGTCGATAAATACTAGAGCCATCAAAAACAAATTCAGATAAAAGGGGAGGTGGAAAGCATAAGGTTTGTGGGTGACTCTGCATGAAGGTTTCCAACACACAGAGAGAATTCAGTTAGAAAAGGCTAGCAAAGGATGCCAGATGTTAAACTACCTCAGCGGCTATAGATTTCAAGTTGGTTCCTTCGACTTTTGCTCCAAAAAGAGGGATGGCAGCAGGTACCCAAATTCAGTCTGTTTAGCCATGCAGAGCTGCTGATGCCCATCCCTCTTTGCCACACAAGATAATGTTGACTTCCATATGAAATACATTTGATAATAAACCAGCTTACCAGGATGAACCAATAGACTTCTTCTGACCCACACTTCGTTGTGTTTAAACTGAACAGCACCTAAGACTCTGTCACCTGAGCACCTAGACTGTCCTTAAGTTTCAAATTCACATTATTCTTTTTTTTCAGTGCTATTCAACATTTATTTAAAAACATTGTAACTCCTAACCCCATCAACTTCTTTTTACAATGCTGCTGTTATTTTACGTATTAAATTTTTCTTCATTTTACATTGCTTTGAGAATTTTAATTTGTAATTGCCTACTTTACAGGTCTTTTGGATACTGCTCAAATACTTTACTCACGTTTTTCTTTGAGAGATGCCTATTGCATGGGCCAATGCTGCCAGGAGGAAGCTTAAGGTTTCCAATTGTAATTCTGCTCTATATTTCTTAGAAACTGGGTTACCTGGAGTCGGTGCTATCCATAACAGGTATACAAACGTGTTTTTATCATTTAGGAGAGTAGTTTCCATCTCTTGGTGAGGGTGGCAGCCTGACTGGGTAGATGTTCAAAGATTGAGTTGAGCTTATAAGTAACCAGCATTTAGGGCCAGATTTACTAACCTTTCACACAACTCAGTTGAACACGGGAACTTGTGCACTGCGTTGCGTTAAAGGGAGAGAGGGGAAATGCGTCATATCTCTTAAAGCGAGGAACATTGAGTGGAGCAGAGTGTCGTAGAGTGTTGTAGAGAGGAGGGTCATAGAGTGGTGGGGTATAGTGTGGAGTAGACTGTCAGAGGGAAGTAGAGTGTAGTAGAGTGGAGTGATGTGGCATAGAATGGAATAGAGTGCTGGAGAGTTGCGTAGACTGGAGTAATGTAAGTAGAGTGGCATAGAATAGCGTTGAGTAGAGTAGCGTAGAGTGGAGTGGAGTGTCATCGAGTGAAGGGTTGTAGACTGGAGGATCATAGAGAGTCATGGAGTGGAGTACAGTGGCGTAGACTGGAGTGGAATAGAGAAGTGTAGAGTACATTAGAGTGGAATGTCGTAGAGTGGAGTGTGATAGAGTGGGGGAGGATAGAGTAGAGGAGGATAGAGTAGAAGAGTGTAGAGCAGAGGGCCGTAGAGTGGAGGGGCGTAGAGTAGAGGACTACAGAGTGGAGAGGGAGTGGGGGGCATAGAGTGGAGAGGCATAAAGTGGAGGTGAATAGAGTGGAGGAGCATAGAGTGGAGTAGTGTGGAGTGTCATAGCGTAGAGTGGAGTAAAGTGGCGTAGAGTAGGGGAAAGTGTTGCAGAGTAGAGCAGAGTGGCACAGAGTGGAGTAGAGTGGCATAGTGTGGAGTGCGTGATTGTAATGAAGTGTTGTGGAGTGGAGTGGCATTGAGTGGCGTTGAGGGTCATAGTGTGTCAGTGAGTGTTGTAGAGTCAGGTGTAGAGTGGAAGGAAGTAGTGTAGAGGAGCTTAGAGTGCAGGGACATAGTGTGCAGTGGAGTAAAGTGTTATAGAGTGGAGGTACGTAAAGTGGTATAGAGTCTTGTAGAGTGCCATAGATTAGAGTAGCATTGAGTGGAGTGGCAAAGAAGAGTCGCATAGAGTGGAGCATCGTTGAGTAGAGTAGAGTGGAGTGAAGTGGAGTGGAGTTAAAGTGTGTCTGCAGGTCTGCCATTGCATTCCTTCCCAAGCTCAGGAAGAGCTCTGCACACACCACCTTAGCACCAAAGCATCTGCCTGTAGGCCGTCCCTGACAGGAGATCCCTCACTAGATAGCCATTATTTTAACTCCTGGATTGCTACACTCAGTAACACCTTCGCCCCGCCAGGACATTCGAAAAAGAAGTCTACCAACAAAGTTTCCACCCCCTGGTTCACCCAAAAGCTGAGAGAATGACAAGGACATTGCAGACAGCTAGAACATAGACCGCGGATAAGCTTTAAACAAGAAGATCGAACCCCTTTTAAAATTGCCCTCAAAACTTACCATTAACAAATTAAAATAGAAAAGAAATACTGCTTCACCAATCTACTCAGGTTGGCAGACTCCGAACAAAAAACTATTTTTAAAATTGTGAAATCCTTCACTCACCCTAAAACATTTGAACATGAGATCCCGCCGTCACAGGTTTCTTTGTGAACAAATTGCTGACTTTTTTTAACAGAAAATTCAGATTTTTCAAAAAGATTTCAAGACAATCCCTTCTTCTATCACAGAAGTATGTGCGAATTCCTCAGGTGATAGACCGGCCCTTCTATCTTGCCATGACTTCAGTGTGGAACAGGCAAGTCAAACCATCCTCTTCTGCAAGTCAGGGTCTCCATTCAACCCATGTCCCTCAGGGGTACTGCATGCCATTATTGATATCATCAACCCTACTATTAATAAGATAATAAACTCCTCACTTGCGTTAGCGGAGTACCTTCGACCTGGAAAGTCGCTGCAGTTAAATCTCTTCAGAAAAAACAACTAGTCGACCCTAAGATCCTTTCCAACCTCCGTCCTATCTACCTGCTGCCCTGCCTCGGCAAAATCCCTGAAAACCTAGTAAACACTCAACTGACTTCTTTCTTTCTTTTGATTTTATTGGATCTGTCGACCACATTTGATACGGTCTCTCATGACATCCTGGTGGACGGCCTTAAACCATATGGCATTTCCCACATGGCATGGCTAATCGAAGACAAATAGTCACCCTCGGCCACTATCATTCATCAGAGAAACTCTTAATCTCTGGTGTCCCGCAGGGCTCCACTTTAAGCCCAGTACCGTTTAATATTTACATGGGTCCCCTAATAAACCTGATATCCTCGTTTAATATTGAAACCATCTCCTACGCCAATGATACTCAGTTCATTCTAGTATTATACAAACACTCCACCAAGGTGGAAGAGAATCTCCAACTCTTCCATACAGCTGTTTTTCACTGGATGCAATCGAGCCATCTGAATTGTAACACCTAGAAAACCAAGATCATGCTTCTTGAAAAAAACAACACTTTCTTGCCCAGCCTGTGGTGGCCTAAAGATATCCCTCCTCCCATCATAGTAGACGTAGTAAAGAATCTAGGAGTAAACTTTGACACCTCACTATCCTTCCATCAACAAGTGCTCTGGGTGGCCGGCACATGCTTCCACCTGATAGAGTCTCTTAAAAAGTTTTTCGACCTACTCCCTTGCATGGCTAGAAGGTAGTGGCAGTGGCCCTGATTACATCTAGACTAGACACCTGCAACAGCTTATGTGCAGGGACCAATAAGTCCATCCTGAAGAAACTGCAGGTTGTCCAACATGGAGCCGCACACCTTATAATAAAATTGCCTCATGGCACCTCAGCAGCCTTAAAATCCCTACAATGGCTACCCATTCATAAAAGAGTCCTTTTTGAGATCCTGGTAATTGTCTACAGAGCCTTTAGATCATCAGGACCTAAGTATCTTAGGGCCAAAGTTAAACCGTATGTGACGTATCGCCTCCTTAGATGATCATCAGCAAACCTCCTTAAGCCTCCCAGGTTCAGGTACATCTCAAACGTGGCAAATCAGTGGCAGCCCTAGGGATTAAAGCCTGGCATTCTCTGCCCATCCACCTCAGGTTTTCTCAGACAGAACTAATTTTCAGGAAATTCCTGAAAACTTTGATCTTTGGAGCCTCAGACGCCATAGTTTTTTTACTTATCTGATTTGACAGGACACCCGCTGAATCCTCTGTACTGTCCTGCCTAGCACCATGATGCTCCTAGAAGTGGCAGCTGCGCTCTACAAATACCTTATATATACATACATACATACATACATACATACACATGCTGCAGAGCCACTTCACTGCCTAAAAGTAAACAATTCACTCTTAAGGCTGTCCTCCTTAGCCCAGGAGTTAGAGTACTAAAGGTGAGGGTATAAATGTTCCAAAATATATATCCCTAGAGTAACCCTCTAAAACAAGGTTTTACTGTAAGTGACCAGCCTCCCATAGAGTAACATGGGCCAGCTACAAGGCAAACTCAAGATCGCCAACTCCATTTTGGAACAAACAAATTGTGTTGTGTTTGGTATTAAAAACAATGCTTTTTCACCCCTACATGATTCCGATGTCTGGAGTGAGCTGGTATGCACAGGGATGCCACCCTGCGTGGGTGCCCCTCTAGGATACAAACCTCCACTGCCTTGGTGGGCTTCCCCAGCCAGTTGCTGCCAAGACAACAGCCTACCCTCCTGGCGAGATGCGCTATCACTTCCCCAGGATGAAGACAAAGGCCTGGGCAGGAAGGAGGTCACACCTCCACCCTCCAAGGATGGCTTGTGATTACAGCCATCAAGGAATTGAGTGTCATAGGCTTTCACACCCCTTAATGTGCAAATACCCTTTTCTTTCTGCTCCAGAGAAACAATGAACCCAGACAAATTGGGTTGGATACCAAAAGAAGAAGAAAAGGACAAGTATATTCACTGCCCAAACATGCACTAGCTTGCATGCATCACTTACACACAATAGTATAATGAGCTTAGAAACTGGGGAGGTGAGTTGTATCCTCCTGATGAAAGCCCCGGTCCTCCTTAGGCCTTCAGAGTAGGGCTGAAACATGTTGGACTATATATGGTCAAAGGACCATTTTATCCTAATCACCCCTTTCAATTTTTAGTTTTAACATCCCGACTACTCTGACAATAAAGGGATACCTTGCAGTATCCAAGGGAATTTTAATCTGTAGTTACGCCCTCCGGTCTTTTTCTTTCAAGAGCTTCCTGGAAGACGGTTGAGCCCACCCAGAGCTTTAGGTTACAAGTCGGGGTAAACCCGATGATGAAGCATGAAGCGGAGTGCGTGAGGGTTATTTAAAAAAAAGGAAGTCTTTCCTGTATTTAGAAACGCAGTGTCTTGGTGAGGACTAGCACTCCCCAGCATGCTACATCTGGAACTTTAGGTGGAAAACTCGTTGCTCCCAGCAAGAGGGACTTCAGTGGACATCAGAAATACAAAACAGACTCCCTTGACTGGTGGAAACAGTTGACCGCAACCTGCATAAGAAGCGATGTTCTGCATCACAAGAATTGTGACTCCATGGGCCTGTCGAGAGTGAGCCCAAAGAGAAGTGATGTCCTGCAAGCCGGGAGTGGTAGCCAAGCTCACACCAAGTATTGTGCCGCTAGTCCACTCCTGTCAATCCCCAGCCACCGTAGGGGATAAGGCTATATTTGCATCAGCCAAGGCTTTATGATCGCCAATCGGGTGATCAATCCTATCATCGATCTCTCCACCCAGAGAGCACCTCACAGAGACAGCACCTATCATCATCAACGAACCCGCTGAGGTTCTGTGATTTTCGACTTCGCTTCGTAGTCAGCTGCCATTTTGTGACAGCCGCCATTTTATGTTGCCCTCACTCAGGTGACACGGCGAACATAGTGTTTTTGCCTTTTCAGCTGCTCGCCTCTCCTGTTAAAAAGTAACCCTTTTTCCTTGTTTATGAAACCGGTGTCAGGGACTGGCCGAGTTAGTTAATCCATGTCTAGACTGATTGAACTTTGTTTTAGTTTTCTGTTTGGAAACCCACCATTCTTTCTTCATTTTATCCTGTTTGGCCTTCACTATTCTCTCCGTGTATTCTCTTGTTACACAACTGTCCTTTGAGGCTCGCAAATACGTCCTGCCACCTGCAAATTGAATTACATGCACTAGCATTGATTAACTTGAGGGGAGGGGAGAACACAGGGTCTGAAAGAAGGGCGTATACGAGATACTCGACAGCTTGTTTTCGAACTTTTATCATTTGTCAGTTTTGTAGGTTTTGGGAGTGGGTATTGTAAATATGTATGACATAAAAGACTGTTCGCCACAGAATGAAGTTGCAGTCTCCTAAGAATCTACTTTCTGTAACTTCTTGGATAACTGTGCTTAGCTGCAGCTAATAAACCTGATTTTCTACACCTAACGGAGTGTCTCGTGTCTCTGTCTGATAAGACAGGTGAACCCGGAGATATCAGGTGCGCCCGGCGCCGCTAGGCCCATAAGGCCCGGTTCTTCAATTGGCGTCCCAACGTGGGGCGACTTCAGTGGTAGCGGTTCAGCCCGAAGATCGCGTCAAGTGACCTCTGTATGTCGAAAGTGGACCGAAGGTCTTTTTCAGTGCGGTTACTCCTTTCCGACGGCTGCAGATGACTGCTGCCCTGACTGTCGCCCTGCCTTGGCCCTCTGGTGATGATTGGTATCGCGAGACGTTAAATGGACACCTGTTGGCATGAGAAAATACCTAATTAAGTATACGTGGGTAGCTCCCACTCTTTTTGTTTGGGTTTTTATTCGACAAATGCATTAGTCGAAGCCGAGGGGTAAGTACGTTTGTGCTGTAATAATTGTCTTACACCCCTTGAAGTTTGAGAATAGTCCAGTTCGTTACAAAATGCCTGGACTTAGTAAGTTTAAGAAATGTTGTTGTTTTAGTTGTAATAGGGATTCTCAGTTCGAGGACTCTTGTCCAATTCCTCCGGTTGGAACTCCCACTTATGAGCTCTATTCAAAACATGGTCTTGGTCCTATTATTTTTAATGACACATGGATTCGATATACGAAGAAAGATGGTGTTCTGCAGTGGCCACAAAATGGTAGCTTTGAGCCTGACATATTAGACAATTTAGAAGCGCTTTTGTTTAAACATCTACAGACCCCCGGGACCACGCACACAATTCAGCGAGGACATCGCCGACGTCATCAGCCCACACGCCCTCCCCTCCGCCGACTACATCCTCCTCGGGGACCTCAACTTCCACCTGGAGAACAACAACGACCGCAACACCACCACCCTGCTGGACAACCTCGCCAACCTCGGCCTCAAGCAGCTGGTGACCACCCCCACCCACTATGCCGGACACACACTCGACCCGGTCTTCTCTTCCAGCAAGGACATCGCCTTCAGCCACGCCACGGGACTCCACTGGACGGACCACAGCTGCGTCCACTTCAGCTTCAGAAGGACCACGCTCCACCATCACCAGCAACAGGTTCCCCGCAGAAGCTGGAACAAGATCACTGCAGACCAGCTCGCTACTTCCCTGAGCAAGAACCCTCCCACCAGCACAACGAACCCCAGCCAAGCGGCCACCAACCTCACGAAATGGATCAGCGACTGCGCAGACGACCTCGCCCCTCTGAAGACCCAGCCGAGCAGACCCGGCAGCAAGAAAGCCCCATGGTTTAACGACGAGCTCAAGAGCTCCAAGAAGAACTGCAGAGCACTCGAGAAAACCTGGCGCAGAGACCCAACACCAGACAACATGACTGCCCTCAAGCTCGCCACCCGAATAAACACCACCAACTGATCTACGCCACCAAGAAAACCGCATTCAAGGAACGACTGGACAACAACGCACACAACAGCAAGGAACTCTTCAACATCGTCAAAGAGCTCTCCAACCCCAACGCCGGAAACAACGACATCACCCCTTCGCAAGACCTCTGCAACTCCCTCGCCTCCTACTTCCACAACAAGATCGCGGACATACACAACAGCTTCAGCACTCAACCGACGCACGCCGCGACCGAACCACCGCCCCCCACCACCACCCTCCGCGCCTGGACCCCGATCAGCACCGAAGACACCATCCGCACGATGAACTCCATCCACTCCGGATCTCCGACAGACCCCTGCCCTCACCACGTCTTCAACAAGGCCGACGCCGTCATCGCACCCCACCTGCGGGACATCATCAACACCTCCTTCGACATCGCCACCTTCCCGGAGAGCTGGAAGCACGCCGAACTCAGCGCTCTACTCAAGAAACCATCAGCCGACCCCACCGACCTCAAGAACTACCGCCACATCTCGCTACTCCCGTTTCCGGCAAAAGTCATCGAGAAGATCGTCAACAAGCAACTGGCCGCCTTCCTCGAGACGAACGGCTCCCTCGACCTCTCGCAGTCTGGCTTCCGGGCCAACCACAGCACCGAGACCGCCCTGATCGCAGCTACCGATGACATCCGAGCCCTGCTCGACAACGGAGAAACAGCGGCCCTCATCCTCCTGGACCTCTCCGTGGCCTTCGACACTGTCTGCCACCGCACCCTAGTACAGCGCCTCAGCAACGTCGGAATCCAGGAGAAGGCACTGGAGTGGATCATCTCCTTCCTCGCCGGAAGGACACAGAGAGTCCGCCTCCCCCCGTTCAGATCGGAGGCCACCGAAGTCATCTGCGGCGTTCCTCAAGGCTCCTCGCTCAGCCCAACACTCTTCAACGTATACATGAGCCCCCTCGCAGCCATCGCACGCCAGCACAACTTCAACATCATCTCCTACGCTGACAACACCCAGCTGATCCTCTCCCTCACCAACGACCCCACCACCGCCAGATATTTAACAACAAGGGGTGGTGATGGACAGAGTTTCTGAATTAAGCAGAATACTCTCACCCAGTCAAGAGATCAGGGCTAGATCCAACACCGTTTTTTAGCTCACTGCACCATCCCAGTTCAGAACCTGGCTATATGCAAATTAGTCTGTTCCTGTCCCAGTGCATGATGGGAACAGGGCAAACCAAACTACCAAGCCAATTCTTACACTGGGAAGGAAACAAGCTTCCGGGGACCGGTTTCTGGCATTTCAGCCGTCGTCGGCCCGGCTTGCTTGAATCCTGATGGTGCAATGAGCAAGGGACTCACATCTGAGTATACCCTTCCACGCTTAGGGTGGACAAAATATTTAACAACAAGGGGTGGTGATGGACAGAGTTTCTGAATTAAGCAGAATACTCTCACCCAGTCAAGAGATCAGGGCTAGATCCAACACCGTTTTTTAGCTCACTGCACCATCCCAGTTCAGAACCTGGCTATATGCAAATTAGTCTGTTCCTGTCCCAGTGCATGATGGGAACAGGGCAAACCAAACTACCAAGCCAATTCTTACACTGGGAAGGAAACAAGCTTCCGGGGACCGGTTTCTGGCATTTCAGCCGTCGTCGGCCCGGCTTGCTTGAATCCTGATGGTGCAATGAGCAAGGGACTCACATCTGAGTACACCCTTCCACGCTTAGGGTGGACAAAATATTTAACAACAAGGGGTGGTGATGGACAGAGTTTCTGAATTAAGCAGAATACTCTCACCCAGTCAAGAGATCAGGGCTAGATCCAACACCGAGCACCAACACTGGGCCAGGGACAGACTAATTTGCATGTAGCCAGGTTCTGAGCTGGGATGGGGCAGTGAGATAAATAACGGTGATGGATCAAGCCCTGATCTTTGGACTGGGTAAGAGTGGTCTGCTTAATTCAGACACTCTGTTCATCACCACCCCCTTTTCTGAACCCCACCACCGCCAGAGCCAACCTGCACGAAGGGATGACAGACGTAGCCAAATGGATGTCGAACAGCCGCCTGAAACTGAACTCGGACAAGACGGAAGTCCTCATCCTGGGATCCTCACCCTCCGCCTGGGACGACTCCTGGTGGCCCCCCGCCCTGGGCAGCGCACCCAAACCAACAGACCACGCACGCAACCTGGGCTTCATCCTGGACTCCTCCCTCTCCATGACCAGACAAGTCAACACCGTCTCCTCGTCGTGCTTCAACATCCTGCGCATGCTACGTAAGATCTTCCGATGGATCCCCACCGAGACCAGGAAGACGGTCACCCAGGCCCTTGTCACCAGCCGTCTGGACTCCGGCAACTCCCTCTACGCCGGAACCACCACCAAACTCCAGAAGAGACTCCAGCGGATCCAGAACACCTCAGCACGACTCATCCTGGACATCCCCCGCCGAAGCCACATCTCCGGACACCTGAGAGACCTGCACTGGCTCCCAGTCAACAAGAGAATCACCTTCCGGGTCCTCACCCACGCACACAAAGCCCTACACAACCAAGGCCCAGGATACCTCAACAGCCGCCTCAACTTCTACGCTCCCAAACGCCAGCTTCGATCGACCAGCCACGCCCTCGCCGCCATCCCCCACATCCGAAGAGCCACCACAGGAGGAAGGTCCTTCTCCTACCTGGCCGCCAAGACCTGGAACTCCCTTCCGACCCACCTCCGCCTGACCCAAGACCACCTCGCCTTCAGGAAGCAGCTCAAGACCTGGCTGTTCGAGCAGTAGCGGACCCCCTCCCCCCAGCGCCTTGAGACCCTCCGGGTGAGTAGTGCGCTATACAAATGCTTTGATTGATTGATTGATTGATTGAAAAGCCTGGCCGGCAATGTTTGACTCTTTCCGCCTCTGGCGTAAGGAAGCCAAACAGAAAGAAATTAAACAAGCAAAAAAAGAAAAGAAAGCACAGGATATGACGATTCTACAGGCTGCTCAATAGTTTAAAAATAATGAAATTGATCAAATGACTGACATTTCAGAACGGCAGCATCGCATGGCAATAGATAGATGTTATCCGGTGTTGCCTCCTCCCACGAAGAGTAAAGATCTTGACGAAGATCCTTTAATGTCTCATCTGTTGCGATTACCCCAGCCTTATGTATTAGGTGCTAATGCACCTCCATTACAACCTGTTGTTCAGCAACCTGTTGTCCAACGAGTTATTTCAGTTCCTCCGCAATTGCCTCTTCCAGTAATTCCACCCCCACTTCCTTTGCCACCGACCTCTGTATCTCAGTCTTCTTCACCGTCAGTTTCCTTTACTACTGATAGTTCTTCTCCTGCTGTGCTTAACACGTTGTCTCCAGTCTTGCTGTCTGATTCTCCTACAGCTCGTCAACGATTAGTTGATACCGTTTCCGGTCTTCTGTTGCCATTCTTTGGGTCTCTCAATTTGACTCCTGCTTCGTCCCGAAGACAGTCCCGTAGTCAAATTCCGAATACTGACGAATGAATTAGGTTAGACTCCCTCGCTCACAATTGGATCATGAGTGGTCCACTATATAATGTGCACGATATCTTGGATACTTTCCTTCAGTGGAATGCGCCCACGCAGAGATATGTTTTTAATGTTATGTGTAATACCCTGATTAAAGGATGGGGTGATATGGGTTTGGATTTACCTCCTCAGGGTTTGTTTGATATACAGGCTACCTTCGATAAGGGTCTTATTGTGGGTTCCGATGTCGAGGATGCAGTTCGAACACTTATCACTTTTAGGTCTTCCTTTTTCTCTCAAGCTTCTCTTGACCCGGATCCTGCGGTAAGGCATAAAGTGAAACACTATCCTATGCGAGAAGTACCTCTGATATGGAGGGAAGGGGATCAGGCTGCTAATCCGCCTGTCCCTGCTCATTTTCAGCGTATATGGGTACATGTTCCTTGGAAAAAATCTGAAGTTCTAGCGCTTAAACAGTCTCTACCGGACCCTCGTAAGAATCCTGCTGGTTATTATAAAGAGTTGTCCCAGACTGTTGATGTGTGCGTTATGAATTTGGCAGATATTGATTTGCTGATGGGTAACGCAGTCCCTCAAGCATTATGGGCTCGGATTCGTAAGGAAGATCACGATCAAGCTTTGCGTGGTACTTGGGCTGCTTTAACTGCTGTAGATGCGCAACAAGTAGGTGGTGCTAAACCCTATGATTTTATCACTGAATTGCCTGGTAGAATAAAAGCTCTGATGAAAACGATGATGCCTGCCTTAAGTGTTAACTGGGATAAGTTAGCTGCCTGTAAACAGAAGAAAGATGAGAGTGTTTCTGACTTCTTTACTCGTTTCGAGGAAACATTCATCGACCATAGTGGTCAAGATATGAGTACGGAGGGTGGACAGCGATTGTTTGTGGATAAATTTGTATTTAATTTACTTCCCAAACTATCGCACAAATTGAAAGACTCCGAAAGTTCGTGGGCTGTTTCTTCATCTGCACAAATATTAGCCACTGCTCAGTATTACGAGAATAGGGATAAGGAAGAAAAGGATAAAGCAGAGAAAAAGACTAAAGAGTTGAAAACTAAGGTTCTTTTGCAACAAGCCTATCCCCCTCGTTCTGATCAGCGTCAATTGCAACAGCCTCCACAGTTTCAGAGATTCTTACAAAGACCTGCACCTTTTGTTCCGCTACCTCCATTGGGTCCTAATCAATGTGCCTATTGTAAAGAGGAAGGTCATTTCAAGAATAATTGTCCGGTTTTATTGCAGCGTAATGGTGGATTATCAGGGCCACGAGGCCGTGGTGGTTTTCAGTCAGCACCCAGGGGTAGAGGACGAGGTGCGCCGTCTCAAGGACAGCGTTCCTTACCCCCTCAGAATACTAATAATTATTTTGACCAGCAGAATTATCAATCTGCACAATACTACAATGACGAATATTGTATTGAGAACGAAAATTCTGACTTTTCCACTAGCTAGGACAGCCGGAGACAAAGCAAGGGAGTGGTATCAGTTCCAGTGGATCAGATTGGGCCTTATGTTAACGTTGTTACATTGGGTGTTTTAGAGCCGTTTCTTTTGGATACTGGTGCAATGAGAAGTTCTATTATTCACTCCAAACTCCCTGGGGCACCTTTGTCTGGCTTAACAAATGTTTCTGTAGGATTCTCTGGCGCCCCAGTTAGCAACCCAGTTTCATGTCCCTTACCCATCTCTGTTGGACCTTATGATTTGGAAGCGACTGGTTGCGGTGAGAATTTTTTGGGTTTGGATTTATTGAAACGTCTACATGCAACATTGTATTGTTCCCCCTCTGGTGTACATCTTACTTTGGGAGATAAATTGATTTCTCCTATGTATCTGTCTAAAGATCAACTACCACTTGAATTGCGTTCACTTCCTGCTACGCTTTGGGCCACGGGTCCGATTGATGTTGGTTTGCTCAAAATTCCACCTTATGTGATCACTGTCAAGCCAGATGTTCAGTTGCCACATATTCCTCAATACAAGATTTCTAGCGATGGTGAAAGAGCTCTGTTGGCTATTGTGTATGATTTAGTTCAGAAAGGTGTTGTTGAAGAAACGAGAGGAAACGTTTGCAACAGTCCTGTTTTGCCTGTTCTTAAACGTACTGATCCTTCTAAACCACCTGTGTATCGTTTTGTGATTGATCTTCGAGAGGTCAACAAAATTGTTGTCCCTCAGTCTCCCTTTGTCCCGGATATTACTGCTTTGCTCACAATGGTACCTGCTTCGGCTGCTTGGTTCTCAGTTATTGATCTCAAGAATGCTTTCTTTAGTATTCCTATTGCTGAGGAAAGTAGAGATCTCTTTGGTTTCTCTCTCGGAGGCCGAAGCTTTAGATTTAAACGTGCACCTCAAGGCTACTGTGAGAGTCCCTCCATTTATAGCCAAGCTTTGAAATCCCAATTGGATTATTTTTCTTTGCCTCCCGGTGCTACTCTTATTCAGTATGTGGATGATTTGTTAGTGGCTGCTGATTCAGAAGATGTCTGTAAAGATGCGACTGTTTTGCTTTTGCGTCATTTGTCTGATTTACATCATAAGGTGTCACCCTCTAAGTTACAATATTGCCGCCAAGAGGTTACCTATTTAGGGGCCAGATGTAGGTAGCCTAAGACCGGTCGGTAACGGCCGAAAATCAGTGTTTTCGGCCGTTACCGACCGGTATTTGGAAAATGAGATGTAGGTCGGCTAAAACCGGAAAAAATACAGAATCGGTAAATATACCGAATCGGAACAAATACCGAGTCGGTAAAAGGTCCGACTCGGTAAATTACCGAGTCGGAACAAATACCGAGTCGGTAAAAGGTCCGACTCAGTAAATTTACCGAGTCGGAACAAATACCGAGTCGGTAAAAGGTCCGACTCGGTAAATTACCGAGTCGGAACAAATACCGAGTCGGTAACATTTCCGACTTGGTAAATATACCGAGTCGGAATTTACGAAATGAAAAATACCACCCAATCTAGATGTAGGTGAGCCTTAAATTACCAAATTGGTCCGAAATTTGGTAATTAAGAGTCGGTATTTAACATGGATTGCAAGCAGGTGGTAAGCAGGTGGAGCCTATAAAAAAGGGCCCCAAAATGCAACACTGGAACCATAAAGGCGGCTTTTTACGTCATAGCAAGACGGCTAAGGCTACAGGCAGCAGGTGAGAGGGAATGGAGAAGGGAAGAACAGATATATAGGCAAAGGATTACACTCATCCAATTGACAGAGCCAGAGATATTGCAGAGATACAGACTGCACCGCGAAACCATCATGGACCTGATCCGGCACCTGCATCCACTCCTGGACCACCCATGACCAAGGGCCCATGCCATCCCACCCCATGTCCAGGTGCTCTGTAGCATACACCTCATAGCATCTGGGAGCTACCAGAGTATAGTGGCAGAGGTAGGTGGGGTGTCCCAGAGCTGCCTGTCGTGTTTTTTCCACAAGTTCCTGGATGCCATGATGCAAAGAATGGATCAGTACATCCACTTCCCGGACACTGATGCGGAGTTGCTCAGGACCAAGACTGACTTTTACCTCATGGCAAACTTCCCACACGTGATTGGCTGCATTGATGGAACCCACATCCCCATTTGCCCCCCATCTGCCACAGAGCACATATACAGGAACAGGAAGTCAACACACACAATTAATGTCCAAGCAATCTGTGATGCCAAGTTCATCATCACCGATATAGTGGCCAGATACCCAGGAAGTACCCACGATTCATATATCTTCCAAAGCAGTGGGATCTATACCCGCCTGACAGCGGGTGAATTTGGGGAAGGATACCTGCTAGGTAAAGAAATGGGTGACACTCCCTTGATTGATGAAGCAGACGTATGTCAATGTGTGCATCAGAGTAATGTATATTTTGTCTTCCACTTTATGGGATAGTGCATATGCACTCCGTTCCTTCGTCCTGACATCCTACCTCAACCCAACAACCCCCAGCCAGAGACGTTACAATGTGGCACATAAATCCACCCGCAACATCATTGAGGGCACCTTTGGCCTCCTGAAGAGCTGGTTCCGCTGCTTTCACAAAAGTGGGGGGGCACGGCAGTACTCACCTGTAACGTGCTGTAAGATTATTGCTACCTGTGCGATGTTGCACAACCTCGCTACTAAGAGGGGCACAGAGGTGGAATTGGAGGACTATGTAGACCATGATGATGAGCAGGCACTACCAGCAGCCAACACATTAGGAGGACCAACACCCACAGACGGGAGACAGAGACGGGCAGAAATCACACACAACTACTTCTGAGTAAGTATAGAGACAAAGCACGTGTTGTACTTCAAAGCACGTAGTTTAATTAGCACTACGTCGAAATGACATGAGAAACAGAATACACATACTAGTGTGCCCAGCACTACTGTGTGGACGGGGGTTACCTCACCCTCACATGTCCATCTGCAAATGTCTGACTCACTGCTTGCGTCCAAGAACACCCAGGCGTGATGCCTGAGGTTGATTAGGTTCAGAGTCTGCTGTGCCTGCGCCGGCACTCTGGCGTCTGCTGCTCCTCCTTACTTCAGGGGCAGGGGTGCTGCTCCTGCTACTAGGGGTATCTGTGTCCCCAACAGCTTCTAGTCCTGTGGTGGCTGACTGGTTAGTCAGCAGCACTTCACAAGCAAAAGAGGGAATCAAAGCATAAAATGTCAGCACCAGTCTAAAAGGTACCCTATCAGTATTGATAAATAGAAAAGGTGCAAAGGGGCTGAGAGTACAATTCCCTATACTCCCTCAAATTAAGGGCGGATTCAAAAAACCAACCCTCAACAATTCAACAATACACATTGGCCCAGCACACTTTTGAAAACAATTTGTTACAGAAAAATAAATCAATAACAGTTTTTTTCAATTTCACGAAAAAGTCGATGTTTTCAGTTTGCAGTAATTCTTTATTGTTCAATCTTTTAAAAGCTTTTGGACAGCATCACTTTTGGAACCGCCAACGCGTTTCGTCCCATCCAGGGACTTCTTCAGGGCTACAAAAGTACATATAAAAGGGAACTATTTACAATTATATACAAAAATAATTTATACATCATACATCGACTTCAACACAGTTTATAAGACAAAGTCTTCTAACACTACCATACTAATATTCTTTACACAGTACGTTTTTCGCAAGAGGAACCGAAGGGAGGAACAGCAAGGGGGAGAGAACGACGTTCTATTTATCATGCCAAGAAGTATCAGTATATACAGTCCTTAGACTGTATATACTGATACTTCTTGGCATGATAAATAGTCAGCAGCACTTCAAATGCTGTAGTGACTCTCCCCATCCCCCAGGATAGATCAGTACAGCAGTGCACCAGCCCCTCCTGCATTGCAACTGAACGGCGACACATGAGTGAAGTCGCAGTTGCTAGTTGGCGCATTCCCCTTGTCTCATGGTGTGTGCGATGGCTCTCCCTGCGCCTTTGTACACGGTCCTCTCGCAGTTCCTCACAGTGTCATCACACACTTGTAGTGTAGTTCCTATTATCCCAATAGGCTCTGCGCATTGGAATAATATCTTCAATAGTATAGACCTAGGGCAGAGGTTAACTAGGTCTTCTACCGACGATATTAGACTTAAAGTTTTGTGTTTGCCAGCTAGCTCAGAGTTCACTAGAAACTTTCTCGAATAGGCAAGGAGGATTTTAACCTCCCTGGATAGACAAGAAGGGATTTCGTTTCTGACAACCATAGAACATGACAACTTTGCTCTCCCCTAATCAAGAGTGTATCTCTAGAGTCGTGTGAAAACAAAAGACAACTTATTTTACTCAGTCAGTTCAGTGCATTCTTAGTTTCACCAGATTGTAGAGAAAAGGAAGAGACGGGCGTGTTCAATAAAAGATGGTATTTATTGATCAGTCTCTTTTCTCGTACAAGAGAAATGAATCGCTATTATTGCAATACTTATAGTTAAGTAAAGTGCATACAGTAAAGACAGAATTATAAAATAATACTGAAAAAGCATTGATATGGTTTCTGAGCCATATGATACTTTAAAATGGATAAAATAGATACATACATATATACATTTGACTAATCGTACTCAACTGGTGCTTCTAACCACGCCTACCCCAGTGTACCTGACCTAAGCCTAATACGTGGGCGGGAGTAGATAAGTAGCAGTTTAAGGTAAGTTTGTTTTGCCAAGGGACTGACTCAAGAATTCTCTGCAAGGGGTTATTCAGTTCTGTACCTGAGATCTATAATGGTGAAGGGCTGGTATCTCTTATCCCAGGTCGTGATATTCCAGCTGCCTGCGAGGGCTGCGTGGAAGCGCTGGAGCTGGATTTCTCGGCAGGAGAAAGGCAGCGTCTCGTTCTCAGCGCGTCAGGAAGGCGGGGCAGCGCCTGTGGGCTTCGCTCTCTGCTGGGCTCCTCGGCAAGTCTCGCTGCTCGAATCTCGTCACCACCGCGTGTGTTTGCTTAAGGCAATGTCGGTAATATTTATACCTGAAAGGTGCCGAGATTGACGTAAAGATGGACATATATACGTCAATAAGGATGTCATACGAACGGGTTCGTTCGCACATTCTTTTACTGAAGTTCTCGCTGAAATCAAAACAATGGCTACGGGAATTTCCCAGGTCGCTGTAGGTTTGATTTGTTTTGAGAACTCCGTATGCCTTATCAGGGGCTGGAGGAATATCGCTTGCCTAATTAGATGGCATGCGTTATGACCTAATCAGATAACGGGCTTCTGTGCCGTGGTGTGGCTTAATCAGATAACGGTTTTTGCACCGTTGGATGGCTGCTAGTTAATTATTAACCAAACCAGGGTCAGGAATAGGGGAATCGATACAGTACCTATAGAAATACATCACACCCACTCCACGTAGACTATGTCCATATTTACAAATCTAGGCATAGTGAAACTAGTAGCGTTTGTGTATACCGTACCACCCCAAAATACATTCATATGCATTCTGAAAATTGGAATTATGAAATATATGAAACACAATCACATGTACTATATGCACAAGCAGTGTAATAAGGCTAAACATATAACGCATATTTTAAATTCAGCATGAATAAATGCGAAAACTACACATGAAATGGCTCTTAATTAAGGGTGGGCGGCCAGCTACGCTCCGTGCACGGAGTGCACGGAGTGCCGTCTCCTACGCATTTTGCGTAGCGGACGTAGCCAGGCGGCACTACGCGCGCTCCGCTGACGGTGCGTAGCCGGCCGCCACCCGCCTCCCTCCCGCCCTCCCTAAATACATAAATAAATGAATAAAAAGCTTTTAAAAACACTTACCTTGTCTGCCACGTCCCCGGGGCTCCCTCTCGCCGTCCCGCGATGCGCGCCGCCATTTCGGATCCTAATCCGCATGCGCGGGCGGCCGCGCATGCGCATTTCTCGTGAGGAATGCGCATGCGCGGCCGCCCGCGAATGCGCATTAGGATCCGATTCGGTGGCGGCGCGGATCGCGGGACGGCGAGAGGGAGCCCCGGGGACGCGGCAGACAAGGTAAGTGTTTTTAAAAGCTTTTTATTCATTTATTTATGTATTTAGTGAGGGCGGGAGGGAGGCGGGCGGCGTGGAGTGGGGCTATGCGTAGTGCGTGGGTGGGCGTAGTTGTGCGCCCACTTCACGTAGCTCCGCGGAGCCCCACTCCGCTCACTACGCCCAGGGTTACTCTTAATACAGAAAAAAAGTGCGAGACCATTTCATCACAATCATAAAGTTTTGTATGAAAATGCTAGAGGGTAGCTAATGTCTCTTGACTACCTAAAATAGAAATTCAGTTCTCTAAGAATAATGTCTACTTTAAGCAGAAGAGAAGTGTCCCAAAAAATCGTAAATATTTTGGAATTGGGGAAAAAGGTTCTCGCTGTCTGAAAAAACTGATGAGAAAAAATTCCCATATCGCTTTTTAAAAGTTGAAGGCCAAATTCAGGATGTAGGGAACTCCGAGTGCTAGCTTGCTCAAAGTCATTCCTTCTGCTCTGGTGAAAACATCATATCATTTAGACTGTTGAAAAAACTGTCAACAGCTTTTTGCGAAAGTTCCACTAACTCGGAAAAAGTTGTTACCATGCATTCATGAGCATGATTGCCTTCATTGATGTTTTGATCAGCATAGCTGACTGAAGGTCGTACCTGATCGATGCTGCTTTCATCTTGTACTTCACTACCCCTCAATCGTAGTGGTGAAGTCTCCACGAATGCCGTCATCAGGATAGGTAGCCGCTGGGGACAGCACAATGTATGAGCCGTTACCGGACCCAACAAGGTTTCTGCGTCCATTGGCACATCCGATTGTAGTGCCAGACAGGTGTCCAACACGCATTCTTCGCCACATAGCAAGCACCTTAATACAGGCATAACACAACGTTGCCACATCGGTCTAAATGAAAGAAACCAAGTCATGTTCAGGTCCCGAAGCCGTGCTAGTCCAAGGACTTTAGTTATGCGGTCCCGGTAGCCAATGGCTAGGATCGTTTCTTCCCTTGTCGCAGGTGTTTTGTCTGTGACATGGTTTGCCATAGCGAAATAACAAGATCAAAAATAGGATGCCTGCCACTAGTCCCAAAAGGAGAGGAAGTCCGCCAAAAATGGAATGGACAAAGTCTGGAAAAATACCCAGGATGGCTTTGAATGGTGTTAAAGCTCCTGAAAACAATGTCTTAAATACACTTAAGACACCACTGGTATCAGCAATATTTAAGATTTCGTTCAGTATTTCTGCGAAATGTATGGGGGAATTAGTTGATAACAATGAATGAATCTCTGCCGTTGTCCTTGCAACTTGGAGATCATACGTTTCTTTTGATGACGTTAGCCTGGTCGGCGTTTGTAGGAGCACTGTCTTCATTCTGCTTAAAGTATCAATTCGAATAGAAGCAATTTTCAAATCGGGCCATAACCTTGCCTCCCTGTCTGGAGAATCGTTCGGGAACAATACTCGTTCACAGCACATGACCTTCCTAGTCACGGTTATGAGATAAGGTTTTCCGGGCAGCAAACTACAACATCTGCGATCTACTATTAGAATGTAACTCCCGTTCGAGAGTCTCCTAAAGAATGGTTCTATTTGTGTTGCAGGTGTGCCTAGCTGGTAACATGAAAGGTTATTTGAAGTCCCCTCACAGGCTCCATGCAAGCTAATACCCTGACACAGAAGTGTACCGCTTAGTGATCTTGCACAATTATTGCCACCAAGAAACACTTTCTGGCCTTTATTACTGACACATTCGTGTGTATAGGGCAAGTTCCATATTGACTTAATGTACCCTTTACCCAACCTTTCATACTGGCCTGCCTGTATATATTTTTGGCAGAATTGAAACTGGAAAGTAGTTATCGGAATATTTATTATTCCATGTATTATCCATTCAATGACAGGTCGTTCTGACATTGTCAATGGTAATCTCTCAAGTTTTTCAATGCTCAGAATTGTATAGTCAGCACCCTTCTGTGCCAAACTGATTTGTTTATCAGTAAGGTTAAAGATATTAAATAATGACGTTGTGTTGATTAAACGCCAAGGCACATAGCCTGAACGCAGATTTTGTAACGTCTAGCCAAGCTGTACAATAGAACGCAATTGGGACTGACCGTGCTGTAACATCAGTAAGTCTTGCGATATTATATCGATTGCTGAAGACACAATGCTGTCCAGAGAATATATTCTGGAGGACAGAGTCATTAACCCATTGTCCACCACAGAAAGTGATTTTTCCAAATTAATACGGTCAATTTCCCGTATTTTCTCTGCTGTCTCAATTTGAGTTTCTTTCCAGGCTTCGTTATAAGCTGCATATATAGAGGCCGCTATGAAACGTTTTTGACACTGTTTGCGTGGTCCCATAATGAAATCACGCAAGTCAGCACCTTCTGTAAGTAAAGTTAGGTGTTGCTTAATTTCAGCCAGTGTGGACGTTTGTAGCCATTAAAGGCAGAGCTTGCCCACGCTGTAGGTGGTTACTATCCCTGGATGTTGTCTTTGGGAATATCTAGGGTCTGGCCTAGTCAATGTGAACCCCTGTATTTTGTTCAGGAATCTGTCTTGACAGTTATTTGTATCTGTGGGCCAGATCAACCATTTTTTCCATTCAGGATGTGTTCTGTTTTGGTTTAATATATGGTTTACGTCTATCTCAACATCTATAGAGCTATTACTGTTCACTGCACCTAAGGCCACCCAAAATTCAATCCATGCAGAAATCAGATAGGTTTCGTTCAGCTGTTGAAAAAGTTCCTTAGCTTTATCTTTAAAAGTTTTTGTTGATGGCTGTTTCTTAGATTCACTCAGATCTTCAGATGAATCATCGAAGTTGATGAAGTAGCCGGATGCTGTTCTGTCAATTGTTCCAATTGCTTCTGGATTACTTTTTGCTTTTGGATTTTGCTTTGTTTCATTAGCAAAGTCTGTAGTTACATCATCATAGGTTGTTGTTTCTTGATGAAAAGCTTTGATTTGGGTTTTAAGAGGTTCAATTTCCATTGCTTTGTTGCATAGTCCTTGTTGTTTCACTGTAGGCATTTCGAATGTGATTAGCCTCTTAGTTTGAACCTCTGTATTCGTAGCAAACATTGGTGTTCTGCTACTTGTTGGGAGTCCACTTGGCCTACTGTTTGTTATCGGCCACATGATTGTGGTTTTACCAGGTCGATGGATACAACTCTGTTCTCCTTTTTACCAGCAAGGGGCGGTAGTACTACTGATCTTGTCCCGTTGATAGACAAGACAGGAACTGCTTTCCTGTAAGAAGGCCCAAATTCCTTCTTTACCGCGATCTTCTCTCTGACTAGATCCTCGACTTTTGGAATCCAGACAGGCCTTGCTGGGACAGGTGGTTTCTCTTCAGTGGTTGTTGGCTGTTGTTTCAACTTTATGTTGCTCAGGTCTTGTTTCATTTAAGTCCTGCAAAATAGCCAAACGATCTTTGATATCAAAGCTTTTGTCTTTAACCACTGAAGTCTGACTATCAAGATCTTGGATCATCATTCTAGTCCCGAACAATAGTTCGTACGGACTGAATCCTTTCAGAGAATTTCTTGGCAGGTTATTTAGACTACGTTGGACACTTATTAAATGTTTGACCCACCCAGCTCCCGAACCTAATACCTTTTCCGTTATAGATAGCTTTATGCCTTGGTTTTTTCTTTACACCATCCCGTATCCCTCAGGAAGGAAGTGAGAAGAGTCCCGCTATGCAATGCTCATTTGGCCATGCTTCCCCATAAGCTTGAGGGCTAAAGGGAAAACATTAGTCAAAACGTAGCATGCTCCTAGCGTATATGCCATTATAGACTCGCAAATCTTTTTATAACAGTCCAGACGTCAGCCGAGCGCTGGGGTCTACATTATAAGTGAAAATTAGTCTTTTTATGTTAATATGACGCTTTTTTCATGATGGGTACTTTCTTATTGTTGTTGTTTATCTGGAGCGAAATGCCATGGCAATAGTCCTCCTCGCTCGCCACTGCGATCTCTGTTACAGCCTGGGCAGTTTTTTGCAAAAATGTGATGATGCAGACTCATGCCTGGCCACCAGTACACTGATTGTAATTCTTCTAGGGAATCTTTTAACTTGAGGTGTCTAAGACCCTCACCCATATGGGCGTCTGCGATTAACAAGCCTCTCCTGTCCATGTTTGGAATTACTCTGTCCCCCACTCCAGGGATTCGAGCAAAAGGAACGGAGTTTGCATCGATTATGTATGTATAGTTGAGTGGGTAATTGATCGGTAGCGCTGAGCAGTCGCCCTTTAATGACGTTTTCACCGCCAGCACTGTTTCACCGTCAATGTGTTTTACTGTACGCTTTTTTGTAGCTACGGAAGCCGGTTTAGTTGCTACCGCTGTGGCTGTCTCAGCCAATGAATTCCCTGCAACGTGAACGCCATCACGCTGATGACTCACTGAATGTATCACGTGAGTTTTTGGTAGTTCTTTCTTTAAAAGAACTACTTGTTCCCAAAGCGCTTTCTGCTTTATTGTGGCACCTGTGTCATCTTTGTAACCATTCTGAATCCATTTCTGCAAATCGGTATTGTATGATTTGACGCAGTAATACGAATCGGACACTATAAGTGTCGGGAATTCGCGATCGGCATTATCTAGCGCCATTTTCAATGCTATTATTTCAGTCTGTTGTTCTGAATTAGTTTCTACTGAGTGTGTTTTTATTAATAGAGGTCTCATTTTTCCTCCACGCCATACTTCTTTTGTAATTTCACATGTGGGGTTGTACGCTTGTTCTCCCCACCCAGGTGGTTGAGCATGGCGTCTGTATAAATTACACAGGCGTACTGTCGTAAGGGCAGAATGTCGATTGGCAGAGGGTATTGTCTCTCATATTCTAGATATTTTAATTCATTCAATTCTGGATCAAAATAGTATTTTACTTTGTCCGTAGCAATTGAATTTACCCATTGTATCCATTCTGGATTCAATGCTGTAGTCGGTAAATTACATGGGGTTGTTAATGCCTCAAAAGCTGATTCTGCTGTTCTGACTGTAATACGTCTACCGTCAAATTGGTCTTTTTCTCTTGCTACAGCCGTTTGAACCGCATGAACAATGTTTTCTTTAATGCTGAACGTTTTTTCAGCTTCTGTGTACAAGTGTGATTTGTATGCAATTGGTACCTTTTCTCCCTCATTAGAGGTCAGGTATGTGAATCCGCATCTTCCTGGGATGACTCGAATCACAAGGTTGCGTGTGTTATCACGTGTTTGTAATTTTGTTTTAACTAACATGTCTGTTTGTAAAGATCTCAAAATTTCTGGGTGTTTTTGAGTCCAATTGATTCTTTTAAAATCTGGTTTTATTAGATCATAGAGAGGTTTAACTCTCTCTGCATAATTTATAATGTAAGTTCTTCCGAAATTTAGGAAGCCTAGAATTGATTGTAAGTTTTTTAATGTTTTAGGTGCTTGGATTACAGCACATTTCTCTAGGAAATTGTCAGCCAGGCTTTTGCCTTCACTTGATAGTTCATATCCTAAAAACAGGACTGTTAGATGGGCAATTCTTGACTTTTTAAAGTTGAATTTGTAACCCTCTGCTGCGAACCCAAGTATTATGGTGTTCACTCTCTTCAAGTGAGTATCCAAGTCATCATTTGTTAGATAGATGTCGTCGACATAAGATAATGCCTCGTCATCATATGTTTGTAGTAATTCTGTTACTCTCGCTGAGAATAATCCTGGGCTGTTCTTGAACCCCTGGGGCAAACGACAGAAATTTTTTTGCGTGCCATTTATTGAGAACGCCGTCAAATATCTGCTGGTGCTATATTTTGACAAAAGAATCCATTAGAGATGTCTAATGTTGTTTTGTATTTTTTGCGCACTATGTTATTCATTAGTGCAGTACTATGCGAATTTTGTACTGCAAAGGTTTTGCAACATGAGTTAAGATGTCTGTAATCCAAAACAAGATGATATGAATTGTCTGGCTTGGAGACAGGAAACAAAGGGTTGTTCATTTGTGAGGTGCACGTTTTAATCACCCCCTGGTATTCAAGTTGATCTAGGATCTCTTTTATCTGTTTTTTAGCTTCTTGCTTAATCGGGTACTGCCTCTGTGCAGTAGGTTGTGATTTTAGCTGGATTTTGTGAGGAGAAGAGTCCTCATCCCATCCCACATGATTTTTATATAAGGCAGGGGCTTGAGCTACTGCCCACTTTCTTGTAAGTGTATATTTTTTATGAATTGGAATATGGTTTGAGAAGGCAGGCTTAATTATTTCTTCGCCATGTGGGCACTCCCTGACAAACTCTGGTGGCCAGTCTCTTTCAGCTAGAAGGATGTCATAGCCCTTGGAGAGATTATCCCAAAATAGACCCCTTATTTTTCTAGTCTTATCCCCCTCTATACGCAATGTTATTTCATATATTTTATGAGGTTTGCTAACTCTGGTATCGGCAGTTTCCACCTGAATGTATTCATTCGTGTCCACTGTCTCCAGATGATTCATAAGGACTTTGCGAGCTATGCTCACTTCTGCTGCACTGTCTAGCATTGTCTGAGCCCATTCTCCGTTTTTCAGCTGTGTCCTCAGTATTCTCGGCATTGTTGATTACTTTAATACTGGCTACCTTCTTTTTTGGAAATTGTAATTTTTTATTCAGATGAGCAGGTTCTTTGTCTTTGGACTTGACGTGCTCTTCCCTGTGTTCTGATCGTCCTCTTCTTTCCGATTTCTGCGAGGAAGTCTGAAAAGATTGAGAGGGACGTGTATCAATATCTTGATATCTATCAGTTTTTTTTATATTATCCCTATTTCTAAGGTTGTATTTTTTCACAGAGGGCTCCCTTTGGGGAGACTTGCGTCCTTGGTCAGGAGATCTTTCTCTCCGCCGAGGAGACCTTCCTCTGGACTGGAATCTTTTTTCTTTAGGATTGGATTGTTTATTTCCATCCCAGCTCTTTTTTTGAGTGTTTAAATTATTTTTAATAAATACCTTTTCAGGACTTTCAACTAGTTGGGGTTTCACTGGTATTCCACCCAAACTATCTCTTCCTAGTTCTTCATAGGATTTTTCTATGATTCTGGCAATTTCAGATGGTTGGTCTGCTATATTTGTCTCTTTTAACCTCTGGCGGATCGCCACATTTGCTGCTTCTCCCTTTATGTTGGCTAATAATATTGCCGAGACCTGCTTGAAGTCTTTCAGTAATTTCATACCGAGAGTTAAAGCGGGTTCTGGACCGTATTCATCTTGAATCTGTTTTAGCACATCTGGTATTACTGACATGGATGGTACACCATGTGTTTTTGTGTAAATGGAAGCAAAGACTGTTCCCCAAGTGTCACAGTCCTCCACATGTGGTGCGATTCCCATTGGAAGACAGATAGTCAGAATCCTATGTTTCTCAACAGAGGTGGTATCTGGGAACACAGCCTCTATTTGAGTGATTTTTTGTGCTAGCCAGAAAGGTATTTGTTCCCGTTTTGCGGGTACTTTACCTAGACAGGACTGTATGTTCTGTGGTGTAATTTTATTTGTGTTCCCCTGATGAGGGTCAGCTGTGGAATTTTAATTGCTGGTTGGACTGTTGAAGTCCGCATTACATATTGGACTAATTGTCTATGTATTTTTATTAATTGTTTTAGCTGTGCTAAAAGGTCTGCTGCAGGCATTTCTTCAATGTCTGGATGTGGTGTGTATCCGGCTAGGACCGGCCACGTCGCTCCTGGTCTACCTAGTGGACCGAGCCTGGTGATGTGATTATTATGTTTTAGGGCGCCATTAAACAAGAGCAGGTGCTCTTGGAATTTGAGTGGTATTTCCACCTCCTCGAAAGGAGTGTACTCATTAGGAGGTTCCTCTATTTTGTATTAGTGGAAGTCCTTTGTTACAGCGTTTGCTGCTGGAAAGTTTATCCATGAATAGAATACCTCTGTCTGCCGATATTCGTGTGCCTCAATTACGAATATGACTGTACCACCTCTTGGTGTCAGTCCATTTTCTATAAGTTTTAAGGTTATAGATTTTCTTATGTTGACCGGGATGAGTATTATATCCGGGTCTTGCTGTAGCAGAGTATTGTCAGCTGCTAGGAGTTCAGCTGCTATTCTAACTGTCTCCCTTTCTTCTTCACTGTCTGTCATTTTACCGACAAGAAGGTTATTTTGTTTATTTGCAGATCAGGTTTCTATGGAAACAAAGATTAGATGCACAATATTTTGGAACAGTGTATCCTTCAACGTTGAATAAACCAAGAACCATACATAGGAGTTTCCTCCTGCGAAGTTTGGCGGATATGACCTTTCACCCACTCCAGACGTCTTTGGAGTATTATGGGAAAAAAGGGTCTCTGTGTGAAAAATGCACGACTGAGTTACTCTAATGTCTTGCGTTAGTTTTATCGCCTATCCAAACCGTTGGGCGCCATGTAGTGTAGTTCCTATTATCCCAATAGGCTCTGCGAATTGGAATAATATCTTCAATAGTATAGACCTAGGGCAGAGGTTAACTAGGTCTTCTACCGACGATATTAGACTTAAAGTTTTGTGTTTGCCAGCTAGCTCAGAGTTCACTAGAAACTTTCTCGAATAGGCAAGGAGGATTTTAACCTCCCTGGATAGACAAGAAGGGATTTAGTTTCTGACAACCATAGAACATGACAACTTTGCTCTCCCCTAATCAAGAGTGTATCTCTAGAGTCGTGTGAAAACAAAAGACAACTTATTTTACTCAGTCAGTTCAGTGCATTCTTAGTTTCACCAGATTGTAGAGAAAAGGAAGAGACGGGCGTGTTCAATAAAAGATGGTATTTATTGATCAGTCTCTTTTCTCGTACAAGAGAAATTAATCGCTATTATTGCAATACTTATAGTTAAGTAAAGTGCATACAGTAAAGACAGAATTATAAAATAATACTGAAAAAGCATTGATATAGTTTCTGAGCCATATGATACTTTAAAATGGATAAAATAGATACATACATATATACATTTGACTAATCGTACTCAACTGGTGCTTCTAACCACGCCTACCCCAGTGTACCTGACCTAAGCCTAATACGTGGGCGGGAGTAGATAAGTAGCAGTTCAAGTTAAGTTTGTTTTGCCAAGGGACTGACTCAAGAATTCTCTGCAAGGGGTTATTCATTTCTGTACCTGAGATCTAGAATGGTGGAGGGCTGGTATCTCTTATCCCAGGTCTTGATATTCCAGCTGCCTGCGAGGGCTGCGTGGAAGCGCCGGAGCTGGATTTCTCGGCAGGAGAAAGGCAGCGTCTCGTTCTCAGCGCGTCAGGAAGGCGGGGCAGCGCCTGTGGGCTTTGCTCTCTGCTGGGCTCCTCGGCAAGTCTCGCTGCTCCAATCTCGTCACCACCGCGTGTGTTTGCTTAAGGCAATATCGGTAATATTTATACCTGAAAGGTGCCGAGATTGACGTAAGGATGGACATATATACGTCAATAAGGATGTCATACGAACGGGTTCGTTCGCACATTCTTTTACTGAAGTTCTCGGTGAAATCAAAACAATGGCTACGGGAATTTCCCAGGTCGCTGTAGGTTTGATTTGTTTTGAGAACTCCGTATGCCTTATCAGGGGCTGGAGGAATATCGCTTGCCTAATTAGATGGCATGCGTTATGACCTAATCAGATAACGCGCTTCTGTGCCGTGGTGTGGCTTAATCAGATAACGGTTTTTGCACCGTTGGATGGCTGCTAGTTAATTATTAACCAAACCAGGGTCAGGAATAGGGGAATCGATACAGTACCTATAAAAATACATCACACACTGAGACATGTCCCTGACTCCCTCTGCCATGTCCTTCATGCTGTCTGCCATTGATGAGATTCCCTTGTTAATGTCTGTGAAGTTGCTGTTCAGAATTTGCATCTGCCTGTGTACTGCACTTATCCCTTTTGCCTGCAGGCGCTGGACCTTCACCATTGTGGTCTCGAGGCCTTGGAACACACTCTCATCACGGCCACTGCCGCCTGACTCCCAGACCCTGTGACGTCCTGTTCCTTCAGATGCCCTGACAGGAGTGGATGTGTGACCTGGTGCATTCCCTGCCATAGACTGCATTGCCTCATCAACTTCCCCTTCCTCATCTGAGGATGTTTGTAGGATCCTATGTGGGGGACCCTCATGCCTCACAGGCCTGAGGATTTCAGACACCTCGGAGTCTGCTGGTGTGTGTGACTCTACTGACACAGGTAGTGGTGAGCCAATGAGCACAGGAGATGCTTCCAGTTCCATGGTGTTGTCTGCCTCTGGTCTGTCTGCTGCTTGTGTGCATGGTGCTGTGGGTCTTGCACTGCTGGGCCCAGCATCCCTGCCATCTACCTCAGTGCTATCCCTTTGGGGATGTGTCTTCTCCCTCACCTGCTGTGACTTGCGTGATGTCTCTCCTGTGGACAGACATGGACAGTATCTTAGTGGTGCTTTCACCGTGTACATCAATATTAAATTACACTTTCACATCACTATTTTCTGCTCCTCCCATGTGTCTGCTTGTATTGTGTGGCATGCCTGACGACATTTCATGTTGACTGTTCTTATGGGTATTCTCATGACTACCACTCCCATAATGCATTGCAGGTGAGTACTAAAGTCAGGACTGGATTTCCTAAATACATTGCCACATTGGGGGAGGTACACAGGCAGGGGGTGTGGGATGATGGACATGTCCCTTACCTTTCTTAGCTGCAGCTCGGGCTGAGCTGTCTGCATCACCAATCCCCAGGACGTAATCTGGCTCCAGTGTGGACTCCACTAGCTCTTCCAGGTCTGTGAGTGGAGGTGCCTTGTTCTTCCCACCACCTGTTAAATTGGACTCCTTCCTTCTTGCAGCCAGTTTCTTCCTAGTGACGATCCTTAGATCGTACCATCGCTTTTTTAGGTCATCCACTTCCCTGTTGGTCACTCCTATGGCGTTGATTTTAGTCTGGATCCCCAGCCAGGTGCTCCTCTTCACAGCCTCTGGTACCTGCAGGGAATGCTTCCAAATATTCTTGGGTAGTGCTTCACTACCTCCTCCACCAGCACCTGCAGTTCTCCAGTGCTAAACTTCATCTTCCTCTTCCTCTCTGGTCCATCTCTCTGTGAGTCTTGTGGCTCCATTTGGTTTACCTGCAGGGATCTGCTTCACAACTGGCTGTCTCTGTGTGTCTGCCCTCCTGTGTGATCAGTTACACTGCACCTGCATGGGTGTGGCCACTTCCTGGTTGTGGGGTGGGGTCGATGCACAGGATTGGTCTATTGCTCTGTTGGTTGGCTGAGGGGCGGGATGGAGGCACGTGATTGGTTGATACTTCAACTGCCTGATATTTTGTATCCCCGACTCGGTATTCACCGACTCGGTATTTACCGGTCGGTAAATACCGAGTCGGTAGTTTCAATGCATTCCTATGGGCATCCGGGCCCATAGGATTGCATGTGACTTACCGACTCGGTATTTGCCGTATCGGTAAATACCGATTCGGTGAATACCGTGAATGGGTTACCGATTTTTACCGATTCGGTAATTTTTACCGGATTTTGACCTACATCTCGTTTCACTTTTCTTAAATACCGAATCGGTAAAAATCGGTATTTTAGAGTCGGTAAAAATGTGTTACCTACATCTGGCCCTAGGTCATCTCTTGTTGAAGGAGGGAAGGCGATTGACCCCAGAACGTATCCATGCAATTTCACGAATGTCTGTACCATCCACGCAAAACGAAGTGCGTGCCTTTTTGGGCATTACCTCTTATTGCAGACAGTGGATCCCGAATTTTTCTCTACTGGCTAAACATTTGTTGGCGCTTACTCTGAAAGACACACCCCAACCTCTTCCTTGGACGACGAATGTCAGAAGAGTTTTTCTGATTTACGTACTGCTTTGTGTTCTGCTCCTGTGTTGGGTACTCCAGACTATAGTAAGCCTTTTACACTCTACGCGCATGAACGAGAAGGTTGTGCATTATCAGTTTTAACACAACAATTTGGAAACAGACAAAGGCCATGTGTCTATTTTTCGGCTACTTTGGATCCAGTAGCCAAGGCATTACCTAGCTGTCTCAGAGCAACAGCAGCAGCGGCGATCTCCATTCCTCAATCTACTGGATTGGTATTAGATCACACTCTTGTTGTTATGGTACCACATGCAGTAGATACTCTTTTGAATAGAACAAAAACGCAACATCTCACGAGTGCTCGCTTGTCTGGGTATGAGTTGACGCTTTTAGCAAGTCACATACACATCAAACAATGCAATGTTTTGAATCCAGCAACATTGTTACCTACTCCAGAAGAGGAGGGTACACAAGATCAGCATGATTGTTTTCTCCGAACAGAGGAGGAAACTAAAGGCAGAATAGATTTAAAAGATACACCACTCATGGATCCGGATGGGATCCTATGGGTAGATGGCTCGTGTTTTAAGCTTCCTAATGGTGATACGACTGCAGCCTATGCTGTTACCACTTTGCATACAATAGTAGAAACTGCACGTATTACACACAATTCAGCATAAGCAGCTGAGTTGATTGCACTGACGAGAGCATGTGTGTTGGCGAAAGGAAAGAGAGTGACTGTTTACACCGATAGCCAATACGCCTTTGGCGTGGCTCATAGTTTCGGTCGCTTGTGGAAGAAAAGAGGATTCTTTATTTCCCATGGGACTAAAATACAGCATGGTCAGTTGGTTACTGACCTTCTTGAATCACTTGCCTTGCCTATCCAAATAGCAATTGTAAAGTGCAGTGTGCATAAAAGGATCACTGATGATGTGGGTCGTGGGAATGCATTTGCAGACGAAGTAGCGAAAGAAACAGCGAGAAACGTTGAGAGCCATATGTATGTTGCAGGCCCTGCAAACTGGGTCAGAGAAGGAGGTATGTGTGAGGACACAGTGGAAAGTGTGAAAATGATTCAAGCAGAAGCGACTGAGAAGGAATTAAGCAAGTGGAGAGAAAGTACGGGAATGTTGGATGAGACAGGATGTTGGACGGAATTGTCGGAACACCAACGATGGTTGTTACCAGATGCCTACGTACTACCTGTAGTTACTATGGCGCATGGTCCAGCTCATATCAGTGCGAAAGGAATATGTAAGCTTCTGGCTCCAGTATGGCAGAATGAAGGATATTCCTAAATGTGCGGAAAATGTGTTGAAGCATTGTATTGTTTGTTTAATGCATAATCCAGGAAAAGGAACACTAACTCCGGCAGGTCATTTTTCTCCCCCTACGTATCCTTTTGAGGTTTTACAAATAGATTACATTCATATGGAACGTTCTAACTACCTTAAGTATGTCCTTGTGGTGGTTTGTGCCTTTTCCAGATGGATAGAGGCTTACCCCCTAAGGATAATACTGCCTTGTCCACTGTAAAAGTCCTCTTGAAAGAATTTTTCCCAAGGTTCGGTTTGCCGCGCATTGTCTGGAGTGACAATGGAAGTGAATTTGTGGGTCAAATTATGCAGAAGGTGTGTGCGGGTCTTGGAATTAGACAGAAATTCCATGCGGCAAACCATCCTCAGTCAGCGGGTTTGGTAGAGTGCTATAATGGCACTCTCAAGCTCAAATTAGCGAAGATTCAGGCTAGCACAGGCCTAGCTTGGCCTGACGCTTTACCTTTGGCACTTCTCTCTACGAGAACAACAGTGCATTCTCGTTTAGGACTTAGTCTTTCTGAGGTCGTTTTCAGACGCCCAGCTAATGTTTGGGGAGTCCCTCGCCCAAAAAGATATTCTGATATCCCATATCCATTGTTGGTTGACTACTTGCATGACCTCACCACTAAATTACGTGTTATTCATCAACAGGTCCAAACCGCTTTGCCGAAGGCCTCCACAGATCCAGGTCACTCCATTCGACCTGGTGCCTTTATTTGCATCAAGAACTTCCAGAGGAAGAAGAATCTGGAACCTCGTTGGGGGCCGCCACGACAAGTGCTTTTGACGATACGTACAGCTGTGAAAGTCGCCGGAAAGAAAAACTGGGTCCACGGCGTGCACTGTAAGAGGGTACCCCTGCCTTTACCTTATGATCAGTGGGTTCAAGAAGGCATTGGCGATAGTGAATGTGAGAAAGTACCCCGATTTGTACCTTTTAGTAGTGCACGCCTGGACTGGACAAATTTTGAAAGAGGATGATGATGTGTTACAAGAAGCTGTACCACCACATTTAAGACTGGATACGACTAACCCAGAGACTCTGTTCCAGGACCAAACGATACCTGGCAAGACACGGTACAACCTAAGACCTAGGTTGTCAAAAGACAATTGAACAGTGTTTTCTTTTCCTTTGATTACTTTTTTTGAAAAGACATATCCTTACCACTATCCATCAAGTTGCAGGGTCACGGTAGGAGTCTTAGGCTGTGACCTGAATAGTGACTAGGTCAACAGGACTTGCAGTGTCATAGGACGGCTAATAATCACACCTAATTGATCTAGGAAGATTACCGGGAGCAACGCCTTTAGAGAAATGGATGCTGAGATGGAAGCGAATGATGTTATGATTGTAAAAAGAAACAAGAACAAGAAATTGCTATTTAGTCGATGTGGCGTAGCACTATGTATTCTAGTGTGTTTATGTAGTTTATTAGCTTGTGTGGGATGGGTTATCCACACTATGCAGCAAGCACCTGTTCCAACTTCTGTTCCTTTGCTCTCTTCTTCTACTAACTCTCCGCATAAGTTCTACACACTACCGGATCATGAACAAGTTAGGAGACCAGAATATTTCAACAATTCATTCATCCAGTTGTTACACCAGAATAAACTGGTAGTTAACACTACTGATTGTTGGGGCTTATGCCCCATAACGCTGAGAAAGGGATGCCATATTTAGTTCTCCCGTTTTCATATGAAGGTTCTGCTTGGGCTTATTTGGCTATGTTTTCCAATGCATATCAGAACCAACTTCGATATCCTCCTGGTGATATATATACTGGTGGATCAGACTATAGTCATAGTCCTTTGATAAAGGGAATAGTGACTATGGCTAAAATTGCCGACATTAGAAAGATTCCCGTGGACGAGAAGCGGGCATATGATGGTTGGAATGTGACTCGCTACATTACTACCCTCACTGACAGGGCTAAAGAAAGAAGATCCAATTTGGACTGTACCTCATAAAGGTACCCTGTGTTTGCAAGTAAATGGTCAGAATAATAAGAATAAACAGGAAAAGAGTGTTTGTTCACATACCTATGTCTATTCCCCCTTTATTTCTTCTCCGTTAGTACCATCTCAAGGTACATATTTTGTCACCCCAAATGCGCGCATAAGGCAAGCCCTTCTGCGCCAGGCCATGCCCAGTGCCATACCCCTTGGCAACCGCGAGCACCACAACACCAGATGCCGCTCCAACGCCAACCTCCTCCACACACTCGATGCCGGCCGATCAACCACCTGCTTCCAGGCCAACCCAAAGCTCACCCACGGACCCTTCTCCTGTCAAAACAACAGCCACACCAGCCAGCAAACACCTGCAGGTTCTGCCTCTCCCCCCAGGGCAGGTCAAAACCATCTCAGATGCATACCACTCAACACCCACTCCATCCACAAGCATGCAGTCGAAATCTAAGACCTGCTCAACTCATCCTCCCCGGACGTCGCTTTCCTGACTGAGACCTGGACGAACCCCTCTTTGGCACCCGGCATTGCCATAGCCATCCCAGATGGCTACAAGATTACCCGCAGGGACCGCACCAACAGACCGGGAGGAGGAATCGCCATTGTCCACTGGAATACCCTTAGAATCTCGACCAGTACCGAAGACACCCTCAGCACCACCGAACACCTGCACTTCCAGATCCACATGGATCCCAACACCACCCTCAGAGGAACCCTCATCTACAGACCCCCCCCGGACCCCGACCACAGTTCAGCGACTCCATCACAGACATCGTCAGCTCGTACGCACTGGCCTCCACAGAATACATCCTCCTCGGAGACCTGAACTTTCACCTCAAAAATGCCGACACCAACTCCACCATCCTGCTCTACAACCTCGACAAACTTGGACTGAAACAACTCGTCACGACACCCACCCACTCCGCCGGTCACACGGTCGGCCCCATCTTCTCCGCCATCAACCACGTCACCTTCAGCCACACCACTGAACTCCACTGGACCGACCACCGCTGCATCCAGTTCTCCTTCAAGAAAAAACACCACGCACAACCCCCTGCAACACATCCCCCACCACAGCTGGAACAAGGTCACGAAGACCAGCTAATCACCACCCTTGCCCTAGACCCACCAACCGACCACACCGACACAGCCGCCCACAACCTCAGGCAATGGATCAATGACTGTGCCAACACCCTCCCCCTGATCAAGAAACCCTCAAACAGACGCACCGACAGAAGGGCCAGCTGGTTCCCCACCGATCTCCAAACATCCAAGCAGACTTGCCGAAGGCTCGAGAAAAAGTGGCACCACAAACAGACACCAGACAACGACGCTGCCCTCAAGAACGCCAGCTGCAGGTACCATCAACTCATTCGAACCGCCAAAAGGACCTCCTTCAAGGAACGCTTCAACAACAACGCACACAACAGGAAAGAGCTCTTCACCATCTTGAAGGAACTCGCCAACCCCAGCTCTGACGACATCCCGCCATCACAAGAACTCTGCGAATCGCTCGCCACCTTCTTCTACCACAAGATCATTGACATCCACGACAGCTTCAACACTATGACCTCCCCGACAGCCACCAACACCTCTGACTCACCGCCCCCCCAGCCTCACCAGCCTTCTGCTCTCCTGGAACCACATCAACAACGACTATACCATCAAAATCATGAACACCATCCACTCCGGCTCACCATCAGACCCTGCCCCCACCACATCTTCAACAAAGCTAGCTCCATCATCACACCCCAACTCCAGAGGATCTTCAACAGCTCCTTCAAAACCGCCACCTTCCTGGAGAGCTGGAAACACGTTGAGATCAAGGCCCTACTCAAGAAACCCAAGGCAGACCCAACGGAACTCAAGAACTTACGGCCCATCTCCCTGCTTCTGTTCCTGGCAAACGTCATCAAGAGGATCGGCAACAGACAACTGACCTGCTTCCTCGTAAGGAACAACACCCCCAATCCAGATTCTGGCGCAATCACAGCACCAAAACCGCCCTCATCAGCCCCACCGACCACATCAGGACCCTACTAGACAATGGCGAAACAGCAGCCCTCATCCTCCTGGACCTCTCAGCCACCTTCGACACCGTCTGCCACCACACCCTACGCACACGCCTCCACTTCGTGGGGATTAGCAACAAAGCCCTAGACTGGATCACCTCCTTTCTCACTGACAGAACCCAGAGAGTTCACCTCCCTCCATTCCGATCCGAAGCCAGCAAGATCACCTGTGGCTCCCTCAGCCCGACCCTCTTCAACGTCTACATGTCACCGCTTGCCAACATCTTCCGATCGCACAACTTCAAAATCGTCTCATACGCCGACGACACCCAGCTGATCCTCTCCCTCTCCAAGGAACCCGCCACCACCAAGACCAACTTCCACGAAGGAATGAAGGCCATCGCCGAATGGATGAGGAACAGCCGCAGGAAGCTGAACTTGGACAAGATGGAGGTCATCATCCTCGGCTCCACCCCCTCCACCTGGGATGACTCCTGGTGGCCGGCCTCGTTAGGAGCTGCACTGACACCCACCAACCATGCACGCAACGTGGGGTTCATCCTGGACTCATCACTGTCAATGACCCAGCAAGTCAACGCCGTCTCCTGCTTGAACACCCTCTGCATGCTTTACAAGATCTACAGATGGATCCCCACCGAAACCAGAAGTATGGTCACCCAGGCCCTCATCACCAGTAGGTTAGACTAGGGCAATGCCCTCTATGCGGGAATGACGGCCAAACGCCAGAAAAGCCTTCAACGCATACAGAACGCCTCTGCACGCCTCGTCCTCGACATCCCCCGCCAGTCACATCACTGCCCACCTGAGAGACCTGCACTGGCTCCCCGTCAACAACAGGATCACCTACAAACTCCTCACCCACGCTCACAAAGCACTTCACGATGCTGGACCAACATACCTCAACAAATTACTCACCTTCTACACTCCCAACCACCAGCTTCACTCTGCTGACCTCTCCCTGGCCACCGTCCCACGCATCCACCGTACTACCACCGGCGGCAGATCTTTCTCCCACCTCGCTGCCAAAACATGGAATGCCCTACCCATCCACCTGCGACAGACCCAGGAACTGCTGAACTTCAGGAGACTTCTCCAGACCTGGCTGTTCGAGCAGTAGCAGTCCCCCCTCCCTTTTAGCGCCTTGAGACCCTCGCGGGTGAGTAGTGCGCTCTACAAATGTATTGATTGATTGAGTGTGAATACTTTCTCTGTACCTCCATTCACTTTCCTTCCTTACAGGATGGGACTACAGAGCTCTGTCTCTCCAGACAAGCAGTGGGTGTGTAGGACCACTAGCTGTGGCTGTGTTTCCCTGAACTGCGCATGTCAGATTGGCCAGTCTTTTGCTGTGGCCAGCCTGACATGCACAGTTCACGTTTCCACATTCAAGGCTACCATCGAGCTGTGTGAGCAGGGACACACCTCGCCCGCCCCATCTGCGTTCCGTGGAGCTCTGTGTTTGAATAACCCAGCCAATCCTACCATTGTTCTTAACGCTTCAGTATTAGAAGACACATGAGAGCAGTGCTTGAATTCGCTGGGGTGCTTGGGCCTTATGTTCCGGGGGCTCAGCAAGCACATCTGAGGAAAAACAGCCCAAATTACAACCGATGCCCAGGCTGCTGGCACAAGACGCCTCTTAGTTCCCATCTTGAACAGTTACCAAATAAAGAGACGGGCGCTGGAAGCGGGAGTGCAAGAACAGATTTTTATTTCTCATGAGGAGAGCCTGTCATTTCGGACATGCGCACAATGTCTTCAAGAGGTGATCTAACAAGTTTCTCTGAGGCTCCGTCTTTTATACACAGGTTTATGATGTACAAACATTCCTTATTGCAATAAAGGCACTTTGAAGTACGAAAAGGCGTGTTTGGAATCCCAGCTTCAGGCCTATTCCCATACCAGTCGTTCGGATGTCGTTTCCCCTCCCAAATGTAACATGTGATTGTAATCTTGCAGCCGGACATTCCAACAGGACATGAGGGCAAGAGGGGGTGGTCAGATCTAAGGTTGGGCAGGCGATAAGATCGGGCACTTCGGTTGGTGTATCACGCTTTGCTATGCGGGGCCAGGGGGGTACATCCATGAGGCTTTGTTTTTTGACTTGTGACCGGGTCGGGAGGCCAGGTGTAGCCGGGGGGGGGGGGTCATCAGAAGAGGGGAAGGGTGTTCCTGGGAGGAATGCAGGGGGTGTCGGTCAGGCGGGGTGTCACTTTTAGAGCAGGGTCGCGCAGAGGGAGAGGGTTTTATGGCCTATGCCTGAGAGACCGGGGGCTGTCGGGGATGCTTGCGAGGCTGGGGAGTGAGGGGGGAGAGAGAGACGCTGGCTATCGGGAGTGGGCAGAGAGGCCTTGGTGTCTAAAATGGCTGTTGTGTACGTGCGTGCATGGGCCTATGCTGGCGGGATGATGCGGTCAATGCTTCGCGGTATTCGTTCTGCTTACAGCGAGGGGTATGGTGAACACAAATGAACGCCGCTTATGTACATATACATTGTCATTTTCCACAGTCGCCGCTTTTTAACATAAGTTAGTTCATTTCCGTGTTTATCATAACTGACGTGGTGTACATATAGCCATGTGTGGTCAATAAAATAGCGTTGTCAATACTGGCGGATTGCATATAACCATGTGCAGTCGATGCAATAGACGAGGTGCAATACATATGAATTTACATTTGTCATGATTTATATGCGAGTCTAGAGATCGGTATACAACTCAGTCGGAGTCAATCAAGGAAATGTTCCGACACATTATGGAACCATGTTCTGACTCTCTCTCCGGCGGTATCAATGTACAGTTAAAAGTGACCGATGAAACATTTTGAAAGCAATACAAAGTGGTTGAGGGAGGAATTCAGTTCAATACAAGCAAGTAGTCAGAGGGGGGGGGGGTAGAAAGTTCGGAAAAGGGAGGGGGGTCTTCGCCACAGTGTCTTTTTAGCAGCGAGCCATCACTGGTAGGCTCTAGTAGTTCTTCTTCTTCCGTTGGCGCTGTTGAGCACCGGCGGTGGAGCTATAGGTCCAGCTCGGATCAATCCTTACACGTTGCAGGGTGCGATCTGTCCTCTGCTGTTAGACCACAGTCCTGTTTTCTAACTAATCTTTTCAAGGGTGCCTCATGCTGGGCACCTGCATTTCTTTCTCCTTCCGTGGCAAACCCTATTCTACCTAAATGCTGTTCTTCTTCTCTGAGTCAAAATCCATGTGAAAAAAAGGGGGGGGGGTTGTCGGATAATCGAGGGAAGAGAGGGCGGAGTGGGAACAGATCTTTGAGACAGACCAAGGGAGCAAAGGGTAACGAGCAGGCAGGCCCATCAATCGGGCTCAAAGGGGCGGGGACTTCTGGCACGCGTGGGTCAGCAAGCAGAGGGCTTCAAGGCAGCCCTCCATCCTTTCATTTTCCGTGTTTGAGAGTGGTGCCTCGTCCCGCGTCTCGTTGCTCTGCGGCTCCACCTTTGGTCGAGGTCACATGTGTTTCATGATCTGCGGCTAGGCTGTGCGTCACGTCCGGCCCCTCTCCTCCGGTGATTGTGTATCTTTGAATGGGTACAAAACAAGCTTTAGAGAACTGGCAGGAGAAGACATTTATACATTTCAATTCCGCCCCCAATCTTAAGTAGTTGGGGATACGTTCATCGGTCACAGTCAGAAGTTATCACTATGGAGTATGTATGCGGGCATTTCTACTGAATTTGTACTAAGTCTATTTGGTGTTCGTTCATGACGTATATGGAGAGAAATCAGACTCTTATCAACTGCGTATTCCATCAAACTCGAAATCGGATCCTTCGGTAGAGACTCGTCTTTCTAACCCGAGCCCTGGCAGTCTCCTATCATCACGTGGGAGGGACAGAGGCTAAACATTCTTTTCTAGGGGAGCAACAGTTAATCAGGGTCATCAGTTATACCTCGGGATATGGAGCTGGTGTCAATCGGGAGAAACGAGGACGCTTTGGACATCCGTACTTGGGTGCAGAGAGGTGGGGCAATCTGGGCATTGGGGATTGCGTTTCTAACGAACTGAGAACAGAAGGCCACTGACATATAGCCCCCCTATAAAATAAAAAGCCAGATTAGGGGACATCAGTCGTCTTACCTGTCCTTTCCTTCTTAGCCAATTCAAGTTCCGTCATTTTACAGAAAGGAGAGGTAGTAATATGGCAAATTACAATTGTTTTAGTTGCTGTCAATTTTGCCGAACACCTTTGTGTTCAAAAACCAATTAGGCTTGTGCCGGCGGGGCACAACGTTACCACACAAAGGAAGAGGGAACAGGGGGACTCTCAGAGAGAGAGAGAGAGTCGTCCGCATTTTAAACGAACTATTCGGTACACGTACGACATGGAGAGAGAGAAAACGTGTACAATAATAGGCCATTTAGTGCGCACACAACACAGAACAACAGGGGTCAAGTTATATAGAAACACAGGCTGAGGGACGACGTAGATCCATACATTAAGTACACATGAATTCAGGCGGGGAGGGAATAGTACATGTATTATATACAAAAATCCAAGACAAAACATAGAACAGTACTTGGCCAAAAAGATTTCTTCCTGCATGCTGCGCATCCTTAGTATCCTACTTAATTCATCTGGCTGCCTTTGCTGGTGGCCTCGGTTGCAAATACTTACACCTTTGTCAATTGTTCGGGAACTAACCTGGTCAGGCTAATACTCACGGTGGGGTCTTCGAATCATTTTTAGCGAATGGGTATCCAGGCTGAGGCAACGGAGGGTGTCAGTCGGGAGAACAATGGGGCAGCTTTGAGTTTCATGTCTATGAGGGTGCAAGAAGGAGGTGGTAAATCTTATACATTGACAATATTCCTAGTCTTCCAGGAGGAGTGTACTCGGGTAAACCCCACCCCGGAATATTCCTGAACCTTTCCCTATTTAGTTATCGTATGAATTTACTCATGGGTGCACGTCATTCTTGGTTGCATTATTTGGGGTGCCGGTTGGAGTCATATTTTGTCATACTGCAATTACCCGTCAAGTTTCTGCTTCAGGCCACCCTCCCAGTCGCTGGGTTCAGAGAGAGAGAGAGACAGTCGTTTCTAAGTAAGGGAGTGCTATATCTTTGTTTGTTCGTCGTGTATAGGCACCATGTTCAGACCCCTTTTCCCCATTCCATCGGCCGTTCGATCATCACTTAAGTCATACATAAAACAATTCTCTTATCAATCCAAACGTGTGCAACGTGTATTCAGTCGAGCTATACCCATCAGGGCATACACACGTGCATTCATATCACACAAATTCGTCACGTTCTCAGGGGCAGTCCCCATAGACAATATACAATTTTTCCGTGCGGAACCATGGCGTGTTGCTTAGGTCTTCTCCATACTTTAGTCGACGTTCCGATGTGACCTGCAGAAAAGAAGGGAAAAATAAGGGGTGGGGGCAGCGTTTTAAAACACATCAGTGCGCATAAACCCGAAAATGCTTTTACTTACCACATACTCGACCTATCTCCGTGGGATGCAGTCCCTTTCATCTCGGCGTTTTAAGCCCAGAGGGACCGGTAGTGCGGGAGAGATAATCATTGATGGACTGTATATTGCATAGATCGCCCAAGTGTGGTATTACGGATCGTGTGTAGGGAAGGGTCAAAACAAAGGGCAGTCAGTGTAAAGTGGGGGTGAACTCGTGCTCTCCTTCGAGGAGGAGGGATGGTCTACAGTGGTACAGGGTCGTTTTTGTTTATCAGGCACGGAAACTAGAGGGGCTAGGTGGCATTTCTTCGGAGTGGCTTAGGGCATCTGAAACAACTTCCCTGATACATGCGGTATATAAAGTAAATGCTAAATCCCGGGACCTTTATCGATCGCTTTACGTTGCACAAAAATATATAAAAACACACACACAACAAACCTAGACCATTCACATTTGCGATATTTCTGTGTACTTTGCTTTTTAACCTTTAAGTAATCGAGTTGCTTCATTTCACCTGTATTTTACTTATATCGGAAACAGTGGCCATTTATTCGAAACTTACCAATCTAAGCGCTACAACTATGTTTGCTTTTCAAAAAAACCTTTATTTGAAAATGTTGGCGCACAAATACGGGCCTACAACCACGTGGGCCGGCCACGGTGCAGACTGGAACTGTACATGAGGGGATATTTATTTGAGGAAAACGTAACGGAGTCGGTGACCGTTGATTTCATAAAGGTGCGATAAGTGCAATAAAATCATATCGAAAATTCATTGTGGGCAAGTACCATAAGTGTCGAAAATTCGAACTTTCAATAATACGGTAATCAATCACGCGTCAGAACTTAATATCAATTCATTGTCCGAATGTTCAATCAGTACCCATCCCCTCCCGCCATGCGCTTCAAAAAAACTGCATACATATCTTATGATATCACGGCTGAGCAACCGGAACACAACAGGGAGTTGCGAGTTTCATTTGTATCGGCGCCATTTTGGGTGCGGTCAGGCAGGTCCAAGTATAGTCAAAATGTCTCCACCAACTCGTGGTTGGACCAGAGCCTCTTTCGGCAGTCCAAAAGTTTCGTTAAAGGGCAACAGAAGGGGCCGCCGATAAGAACCATCAGTCAAAGGAGGGAGGGAGGCAACAATCTTTCCTACCGGGTCATACTGGTGTTCCACCGGAACTGATCAAATTGGTAGTCTGCAGGATTTTGGTCATTCAAACTGAGGCTGGCGCCAGCATGAGAGCGCCAACGTCTCGCGGCTACGTCTTGGTCGTTCTGCGGGCAATCATGGCAGTCATTCCCCATCGGGGGGCCCGCGGGAGTCGGGGGCCCCCGCGGTTCTCGTAGAATCTTCAAAGCTGAGGAGAACGCTTCTGGACGGGGACTCATTTTCTAGCTGACAAGCGACCAGGCCATCTTTGCACGCCAGGCCCAATCTTGCAGAGTCGACCGCCATGTTATGAGTTCCGCGGCAACCGGCAGTCGCTGGATCGTAAGGGCAGACGGACTCCAGCCTGTCGGGCGTGGCGTTGCACCGCAACAGTGGACGAACCCTTGTCGGGTGAGTGGAGCGTTGGGGGTGCAGCTGAGGGGCCTCCACCTGGGGAGGTGGGAGAGGCTCGTCCGCGCCGCCTCTCCCTCCCAGTGCACCCCACGCCGTCTCCCGGCGCTGACTTTCGTGATGGCCGGACCAGGCGATGAGAGAGGGGGGGTCGGAGGCATAAGCAAGACATCCCCCCCCCGTGGCCTGCAAGGCACCAGAAGAGGAGAATGGGAAGACCAGTACATTTCGGGCCATCCCCCCACGACCTCTCCGGCCGATGGCGGCCAGCCGGGCCCCGCCCTGCACGTGTCGAGGCCTCGTCTTCCGGATGGGCGTAACCGTGGACCTGTTGCACTTCGGGAGCTTCCGGAATGGGGGTAGGCATCTGCTGACTTGTATCTATCTTATGTTACCGTTATTGGGCGTGGCGGGTGGTGGGACAGACATGTTTGGAGCAGTGAGGGGCGGCGGAGCCTAGCTACCTCGTGGCTGCCGTGATGTCAAGCTTGGCTTCTCTCACCACTTTCATGTTTCTTATTGCAAGCTATTTCTAACGTTTCTTATTTCTAGCGAAGTAAAAAAAACTCATCAGTGGCCTACTGATTTTGCTCGATTTCTTTTTCCTTCCTTTTCTAGTGCGTTTCATGCTAAAGTTTCTGTTAGCAGGATACGGTGATTACTTCGTATTTTACGTATGTCCTTTTTATTAGGGGCGCCCTCCGGTTGAGCCAGATGATCTACCTCTAATAAGTGGTCCGGGTGGAACTAGTTTACCAATCAGTGGGGAGTAGATAGGCATGACAGATTACAACGGGGGACAAAGGTCCGCATTACCTACCCTTCACTACTTGCAAAGACTAGACAGAATATTTCTATTCCACGTTATTTGCAAACAGAGAATACCTCAAAAGAACTATTCCTTGAACAATAAATGTCCAGACAATCAATCAATCAGTGGGGAGAAAAACAGGCATGACGGATTACAACGGGGGACAAAAGTCCGCATTACCTATCCTTCGCTATCTGCAAAGGGAGACAGAATATTCCTATTCTTCTCTGTTTGTAGACAGGGAATATCTGAAGAGCAATAATCGATAAAAATCGATAACAAACAATCAGTGGGGAGAAAGATAGGCATGACGGATTACAATGGGGACAAAAGTCTGCATTACCTACCCTTCACTATCTGCAAAGGGAGACAGAATATTCCTATTCTTCCCCGTTTGTAGACAGCGAATGTCTCAAAGAGCAACAGAGCAATCAATCAATCAGTGGGGAGAAAAATAGGCATGACGGATTACAACGGGGGACAAAAGTCCGCATTACCTATCCTTCACTATTTGCAAAGAGAGAGGAACGTTCCTATTCGTCGCTGTTTGCAAACAGAGAATGTCTCAAAGAGAACCAATACTTCAAGTAGCAACCAAGGCTAAATGAACCAATCAATGAACAATACCAGTATTTAAATGCCGATTATCAGACGTGAAGACGTCCTACTTAACCTTACCCGGACCGGACCGTGTGGACAGTTCTTCGCCTTCCCTTTCCAGCGCCCGATCGTTCCCTTACTCCATGTTTTTACCGCAGCATTCCTGTGGGATCCCAGTCAGGACAGTAGGTCGCTTGAGAGAGGTCCGTTCGGAATCGGTGAAGTTCATTCAATCGGCAGCCGGACGAGGGCCCTCTCAAGGCAGGTATACTCCAATCGTTCAGATGTTCACCCCATCGTCTGGACCTCTCTTACCGGACCTTATGTCGCTGATGGGCCCCGCGTTGGGACGCCAATTGAGGAAAAACAGCCCAAATTACAACCGATGCCCAGGCTGCTGGCACAAGACGCCTCTTAGCTCCCATCTTGAACAGTTACCAAATAAAGAGACGGGCGCTGGAAGCGGGAGTGCAAGTCAGATTTTTATTTCTCATGAGGAGAGCCTGTCATTTCGGACATGCGCACAATGTCTTCAAGAGGTGCTCTAACAAGTTTCTCTGAGGCTCCGTCTTTTATACACAGGTTTATGATGTACAAACATTCCTTATTGCAATAAAGGCACTTTGAAGTACGAAAAGGCGTGTTTGGAATCCCAGCTTCAGGCCTATTCCCATACCAGTCGTTCGGATGTCGTTTCCCCTCCCAAATGTAACATGTGATTGTAATCTTGCAGCCGGACATTCCAACAGGACACGAGGGCAAGAGGGGGTGGTCAGATCTAAGGTTGGGCAGGCGATAAGATCGGGCACTTCGGTTGGTGTATCACGCTTTGCTATGCGGGGCCAGGGGGGTACATCCATGAGGCTTTGTTTTATGACTTGGGACCGGGTCGGGAGGCCAGGTGTAGCCGGGGGGGGGGTCATCAGAAGAGGGGAAGGGTGTTCCTGGGAGGAATGCAGGGGGTGTCGGTCAGGCGGGGTGTCACTTTTAGAGCAGGGTCGCGCAGAGGGAGAGGGTTTTATGGCCTATGCATGAGAGACCGGGAGCTGTCGGGGATGCTTGCGAGGCTGGGGAGTGAGGGGGGAGAGAGAGACGCTGGCTATCGGGAGTGGGCAGAGAGGCCTTGGTGTCTAAAATGGCTGTTGTGTACGTGCGTGCATGGGCCTATGCTGGCGGGATGATGCGGTCAATGCTTCGCGGTATTCGTTCTGCTTACAGCGAGGGGTATGGTGAACACAAATGAACGCCGCTTATGTACATATACATTGTCATTTTCCACACATCTGTACATTCAGGAAGTGCTAGGTGGGATGATTTGACATCAGGGGTATAACTGTTTGCATTTGAATGTCAATCAAGAATTATTTACGACTTTCAAGGAAATTGGGTACACTCAAAATGCTGCAGAAAAAAAACCATACTGCAGAGGTATATTCTATTTATAAGTATATAAGTATTTACCTTTCGGTTCCACCACTGTAAAATGTATCACCCACCACAGACTGCCCAACTTATGCCCCATGGCCTGACCTTCTGAATTAAATCATGTTCCAAAAAAGTTCAAATATAAGGAGAAAGGGCAAAGGTGATGAACACAACACTATAAGGACTTCGGCAGCTACAATTTTCAAATTCATCCAGCTAGGAGACTTTGGCACAAACACTCAGGGCTCCAGTGAAGACTTGAAACTGATGCTCCTGTTCTTCTGGAACCTTCTTTTCCCACCATGTCACCTGGAGCCACAGTCTTAGAAACTGAGGGGCATATTACCAACAAGTAGCGATAATGAGAATTTGCCTAGCTTTAGTGCTGGTAAGTTCCAATTCTATTAAGGACTCGGAGGCAAGGATTATGCCTTACATTCTTCACTTTATTTCCAAACACAGCAGCAAGAAAACATACACAAACTACTTTTCCCATGAACACCAGGGAAAAAACAGGAACTTGAAACATAAGTCCTTCTTTAGTTTCCATGCTCCGGCGGCACCCATCATGTATTGTGGCTCCTTCCTCTTCCTCTTTCTTCGCGCGAAGCCCATGTTCTGGCAGACTCACGCATCCTGTTTTGGACCATCATTCCCTGCAAGAAACCTCACAGTCAGACTCCGATCGTCTTGAGAATAGCAAGGTACGTGACATTGAATGCATAAAGATCAATAGCAGTAGCAACATTTTGATTCCATGAACAGGTTACTTACATTCAGTACGGGGAGGGTCCACTTCGAGGAAGTCATTGGGAGGGATAATCCTCGCCTCCGAGTCCTTAATAGAATTGGAACTTACCAGCACTAAAGCTAGGCAAATTCTCATTCTATGGCAGGACCGGAGGCTTCGGATTATGCCAGTTCAAAGCTTGTCGACAACCAGCCGAGCCACTTCTGTTACTGGCTTAAAATAGAACCTCTTTAAGGTGGAGTCCGCGGACCAATCTGCAGCTCTCATCAGGTCCTCCAACCTAGCTCCTAGGGCAAAAGCCTTCGAGGCCATAGCGACACGCGCTGAGTGAGCACCGAATTTTTTCATATCAATCCCCGCCTCCTGCATCACCCAACGCACCCATCTGGCGATTGTCGGGGAAGAAACAGCCTTGTACGGTTTCCGTAGGGCAATAAGAAGTTGTCTCTCACCCGGAGGGCGAGTATCGTCAGTCATATCCTCATATGCACGGAGGCACTGCACCACACACAGCTTGGGGGAGTCCGGGAAAGCCGGATAAGAAATAACCCTCGTAAGGGTCTTAGTTCTCCTGCTCACGGTAAAGGACACACCCTCCGGGGAAAAACACCCGGGCTGTAACATCAAGCGCTCGCACATCCGAGACTCTCCTGCAGGAAATCAAGCACAGTAGCATCGCTAACTTAGCCGTAAGCTCTTTGCGAGACAAAAACCTGTTCGGCCGCCAAGAAAGAAATAAGTTCAGAACCCTGTTCACGTCCCATAGGACGAATACTGCGTATCAGGCGGCAGCGAGAGGCAAATCCCCCTCAACAGTCTGCAAACCAACGGATGCTCACCAATCGGGGAACCCTGAACCAGGTTGTGTCCCGCTGAGATGGCTGAGCAGAAGGTATTGATAGACCTGTAGGCTAAACCTTCCTCCGCCAAGGAGGCCAGGAAGTTAAGGACATGGACTACATCCGCCCCCACGGGATTGAAACTCCGTCGCAGACACCAGCGACGCCACCTATGCCACGCTGAACGGTATCTCCTGGTGGTGCTCTCCGCCCAGGCCTTAGCGAGCAGATCCTCTGCCTTTCCCAAAAGGCCTGGGAGAGACCAGCGACGCCGGAGATCCTCCATGCCATCAGTCTCAACGAGGCCTCCTGAACTAGCCGGTGGGGATTCCTGTCCGGATTCAGGAGAATGTGAGGAGAGTGGGGGAGTAGGATTGGAAAATCCCAGGTAAGTTCCAGAAGAACCGGAAACCACACTTGAGACCTCCACCATGGCGTGATCATCACGACCTGCGCTGACTGACGGCGCAGCAACGCTGACACTCGCGTTATCATTGAGAATGGAGGGAACGCATAACCCTGCTCTCCTGACCAGTCTTGGAGGAACGCATCGGTTGCCTCCGCCGACGGGTCCGGGCGCCAACTGAAATACCTCGGCAACTGGTGGTCCAGCCGCGAGGCGAACAGGTCCACCGAAAACGGACCCCAACGGTCCATCAGCTGGGAAAACACCTGCGGGTCCAGCTTCCAAATGCTGGCATCTAGGAGGTGCCGGGAGTGCCAGTCGGCCACCTTGTTCTGACGGCCCGGCAAATACTCCGCCGTGACCGAGACATGATGGTCTAGGCAGAAGTGCCAAAAGTCCAGCGCGAGATCCGCCAACATCTTGGATCTGGTCCCACCCAGATGGTTGATATAGCGGACCGCGGACACGTTGTCCATCCGTAAAAGGACACACGACTGGACCCGATCCTTGGTCCAACACTGGACCGCGAAGGAACCTGCCAACAACTCCAAACAGTTGATATGTAATGACTGCTCGAGGGCAGACCAGGCGCCGCCCGTGGAGAATTCTCCGCACCTGGCACCCCAGCCCGAACGACTGGCGTCCGACTCTATCACTACGTCTGGGGCGGAGCCAAATATCGCACGACCATTCCAGGCCTCCATGTGCGTCAGCCACCATCTCATTTCGTCCCTCACGTCTTCCGACAGCGGAATTAACTGCGAGTACGTCAGACCTTTCCTGAGATGATACGCTTTCAACTGCTGCATGGCCCGGTAGTGAAGCGGGCCCGGGAAGATGGCCTGAATCGAAGACGACAACAGGCCCACTATCCTTGCTAGATGACGCAATGATATCAGAGGCTTCGCCAGGGTCTGGAGCAACTCGTGCCGCATCTTCGACATCTTCCGTGCGGGAAGACTAAAAGAGGCTGAAACCGAGTCGATGCTGAACCCGAGAAAGGTTGCGCACTGAGTTGGGACTAGGAGAGACTTCTTCTCGTTGATAACGAACCCTAGACCCTGCAGTAAGTCCACCGCGAACTGCAGCTGGGACGCTAAGCGCCTCGGACACTGGTCCATGAAGAGCATATCGTCCAAGTACACTATCATTCGGACACCGCGCGCCCGCAAGGCTTCCACTGCCGGGCGCAGCACCTTTGTGAAACACCACGGCGCTGAGGAGAGCCCGAAGGGCAGCGTGGTGAACTCGTAGACCTGCCCGTCCCACCGGAACTGTAGGAAACGACGGTGCGGAGGGAAAATCGGGACCGCCAGATAGGCGTCTTTTAAGTCGAGCCTGGCCATCCAGTCGGACGGGCGCAGCACATCCCTCAGGAGGTGGATTCCCTCCATTTTGAAGTGGCGGTAGACCAGCCACTCGTTGAACTCTTTCAGATTGATAACCGAATGGCGGCCTCCATCGACCTTGTCGACCAAAAAGATGTTGCTGAGGAAGCCGTCCGGGTGCTCGCACGCGCAGCAAATCGCCCCTTTGTGAAGGAGGGCGGAAACCTCGTTGCGCACCAATTCTGCATCGCGCTGAGAGAACGTAATGGGACGAGGACGCTGGGGCTGCCGCGGACGGCCATGGAACTCCAACTGGAAGCCCTGAACCGTCTGTAGTACCCAGACATCCTTGATAAGGGAAAGCCATGCTGGGAGAAACTGCGCCAGGTGCCCCCCTACCCGCAAACTCGCAGAGGGTAGCACACTCACCTCGTCCACCCTGTTGCTGACCTCGGTAGACCCCACGTCCTCGGAACTTCTGACCTCTCGTGGGGTAAAAATAATTGAAGCGGGAGCTGTGTTCTTGACCATGCCCGCGTCCAGAGCCTTGCCCTCTGTCGGAGGGGTTGCCTCGACCGAACTAGCGGCCCCTGCCTCGTCCGGCCCCATCAAAAACCCGTAGGGCAAAAACTTTCTTGATATTAGACTGGGCCCGGTCCAATGACATAAACGTAGCCACAAATTTTCCGAGCTCCTTAATAAAAGGATCTCCGAACAAACCGCCCTGCACCACCGCGCCATCCTCCGAAGAGGCGAAGTCACCCAACTTAGGGTCAATTTTAATTAGAAGTGACCTCCTCCTCTCCGTAGAGAGGGCACAGTTGGCATTGCAAAGGAAAATAATGGCGCGTTGCGCCCAATTAGACAAGACTTCCGGAGAGATGAGGTCCCCGACACCTTGGCCTCTTCCGCCATGTCGAGGATTTTGGTCATGGGGCCTACTGCATCCAAAAGCTTGTCCTGGCAAGTACGCCAGGACCGGTCTATACCCTTCCGGGGATCTTTAACAAACTTAGCGAGGAAAGTGGCCATTTTTGGGTCAATGTCTAGGGTCATTGCCACTTTTCCTTCCAGGGAAGGGCGGGGGCACTCCGCCCTCAGGCGGCTACGGGCATCCTTGTCCACCGGTTTCCGGAGACGGTTCGCCACATAGAGAGCCACCTTATCCCCCGGGATCCATTCAGAGGACCGTGGGTGGACAATATCGTCCGGGTCCAACATGTCCGAAGGGGCCGCAGAGGTGGACGGCTGGGAAGGGAGCCACGACCTAGAAGAGCAGGCCTCTTCCTCTGAGTCCGGAGAATCGTCATCCTGCTGAGGCTCCGGGGACACAGTGCGGGGAGTAGGAGGTGGGGCGCTAACCGGTGGGGAGGGTGCGGGTAGAGGATTCTCAAGCGCCTTAAAGGCGTTTCTAACCCTATCAAAGGCCACCGGATCAATCCCCTCAGTACAAGGTTTCTTAGGTGTGGGGGGGACCGCTGACGGGGAAGGATCCGATGCCGGGGCAGGCGCCGGAATGAGGGCCGCAATTTTAGCGTACGCCTCGTCCAAACGCGCCGTCAGGCGTTGCTCCAGGGGCACAATCTCCTGATCCACCGCCTTGTAGATGGAGTCATCAACCGCCTGGTAAAAGTCATCATCCCAGGGGGTATAATTTAGAGGGTCTTCCTCCGTGTACTGGCCTGACACCCCCTGCATGCTGAGGTAAGTTGGGCTCTACAGAAGGGAGGTACAGCACAGCTGCTTGCAAACCCCTGAGGGCACACTGTGGGACTGGGGCAACCCAGAGAATATGGTGGCACAGAGGCACGAATTTCGGGACTAGCCCAGGGAACGCAGCAGCCCTCTATGTACTAGGGCACCACCCAGTAAAGCGTCCCCTTGCGCTATACACTAGCGCTAATTACGACCCTTTCAGGGTGTTCAGTAACCGGATACAACCCACACTGGGCATCAAAGCTGAAGGAAACCCTAATTTACGACCCCGCAGGGTGTCAGCACTGGGTGGCCAGGGACAGCGCTGAAACTGTGTAAAACGTGGTAAAAAACGCGTTGAAAACGCGAATTATAGCGCGCCTACAGGCAGAGAGAGCACTGCCCCCTAGCGGCGCCTGAGGCACACCGCACTCCACTGGGACAAGAAATCGCATAAGGAGCGCCAAAGCGTCCCGCGACAATCAGGGGACCTGTAGGGGGTCGAAAAACAACAGCGCTAAACAGTCAAGCCACACACTGCCCACAGAAATCCCCAAAACCCAGGAGAGAGTGACAAAAACACTTAACTTGCTGCTGAGCAGCGAAGAAAGAGGAAGAGGAAGGAGCCGCAATGCATGATGGTGCCGCCGGAGCATGGACACTAAAGAAGGACTTATGTTTCAAGTTCCTGTTTTTTCCCTGGTGTTCATGGGAAAAGTAGTTTGTGTATGTTTTCTTACTGCTGTGTTTGGAAATAAAGTGAAGAAAGTAAGGCATAATCCGAAGCCTCCGGTCCTGCCATAGAATTATCCCTAAATAGGGTTAGCGACAATTTTTTTATCGCTGCCTATCGCTGGATATGTTAGCGGAGAAAACATGCTATTAGCAACGTTTTTCTCCATTGTGCTAAAATATCCAGCGATAGCGGCGAAATGCGTGAATATCGATGAGAATACAGCGATATTCACGCATTAGCGACGAAATGCTCTTAGCCATGTTATCCACCTCCCATTGGAAAACATGGCTAACAACTGGTCTGGGCAGGTGTTAGTATTTGGAGATATTTGCGCTTAGCGCGAATATTTCCATCGCTACGCCTGCCTTGCTAATAGGCGATAGCGATGTTAGCGACTGCTTTCAGTCGCTAACTGGTTGGGTACGCCCACTTTGCATGTCATTAGCGATAAACATCTCTGACATGCGAAGCAGCCCCCAAACCGCTCGCTGTCGCCTAAAAGCTGTCGCTAACATCAGTTAGCGACAGCTTGCAAATAGGGCGATAGAATTATCGCGGCTTAGCGGCCGAAAACGGCCGCTAAAGCGGCGATAATTGCCTATCGCCCTGCTTGATAATATGGCCCTGAGTCTCTAGTTGGCAGAGGTTTGCACCCTGGAAAAGTAGGGACCACAATCCTAGTCGGGGTGAGTCAGATACACAACCTAAATGAACCTGTGCTCACTGGATTCCCAAAGCTCCTGCTATGAATAGGGTATCTTACTCTCGGCTTAAGTGTGACTTACTTATGAATTTCTTTGCATAGAAAAAGCTTTATGAATCGCGCCCTGCTGCTTTTCGTATAAAGGTAAATTGTGAAATGGGGGTAATGGGAGTGAGGAAAATAGGTAGCCTGACACCTGGAAGTGCAATTTAAAGTTAGCCACTGTTGAGGTTACCTAAGATCTAGCCTATTAAAGCCATCGAACTTACCATGCTTTTACAAAACTAATAATTACCCATTTCTTGTTTACAGGAAGTAATTAAAATAATTCACTGCAAGATAATGTGTTCTTTTCTCCAAGAATAAACACAAATGCATCATTCAAGAGAAGGTGAAGCTTGCTGTGCCCTATACTTTCCTTTCTTTTACCACCCAAGACGTAGGTTAGCGATTTTATTTCTAGTTTTAGAATTTTCTTGGTTTCATCAGTTGCAAGATGTCAGAGTAAACAAAGCATTACTGGTCACATGTCTATCTGCATGCGGTACATTTAGAAAATGGTTTATTAATACACCAAACTCATTTCATAAAATGCTTTCTTAAATAAATAGATAAATGAAACAAGTAATCCGATTATTGGACTGCTGTTCTGATATTAGTTTCTTAAGGGAATTCAATCATAAATGTCAAGGAAATTTGTATTTTTTTTAAAACAAATGTAAAGCGATGGAAGTCCACTAAAAATATGCAGTAGTTCAGGAGTGTAAAATCACTTTCTTCTTGAACCTTCAGGGAAAAGATCGACTGTTTCAGAGATCAAAAGTTTATGAACTTGAATTGAGGGGCGTGGACTTTGCAGCACCAAACCTAATTCACAAAATATATTGAGCCCCAAATGCTTCTGATGTGCTCTTAAATTGAAAACAAGCAACATCTCTTCTGTCATTTCAACATTTAGGGGCAGATTTACAAGGAACTGACACAGCTGCATAGATGTGTCTGTTTCCTTGGGCCAGCCTCAAATGTCCTAGCGCCACCATGGATGCACTGTATTTACAATACAGTGCTTTATGACGCAAGGATTTACAGATGCGTCAGAGATTCTGACGCATCTGTTTGCATCTTGAGGCCTATACCTACTGTATTGTGTCACTCCTTGCGCCTGCTTCAAGCAGGCATAAACGCCAAACCGTCATCCCACACCCTGGATCAGCTTCCTACAAACCTGGCCAAAGACCTGAAACACACCCTAGCCCCAATTTGGAGCAAGATCATCAACAGCTCGCTGAGCTCAGGAAATATCCCTGACTGCCTCAAGGTCGGCCAAGTCACTCCGCTACTAAATAAACCTGGGCTAGACACGGAAGATATGAACAACTTTAGACCTGTGTCGAACCTACCTCTCTTATCCAAAATACTGGGAACATGTGTTCTGCCACAGCTAACCCAACACTTGGAGAACATCAAGCTCCTCGACCCACACCAATCGGGAGTCAGAAAGGGATGCAGCACTGAAACTGCAATCCTAAACGTCATAGACGATCTACACAAATCACTTGACTCAGACCAATGCTGCCTTCTCATTCTCCTTGACTTATCGGCCGCTTTCGATACAGTTGATCACACATTGCTCCTCAAAGTCCTTCAAGAAAGAGCAGGCATGGAAATGACGGTACTAAACTGGTTCTCCTTCTTTCTACACAATCGCTTGCATAGAGTAAAAAGTAAAAACTTTGAATCTGACCCACTACCTGTCATCAGAGGAGGCCCACAAGGGTCAGTACTCTCTCCCTAATTCTTCAATATCTACATGGAACCCCTCACTACACTACTCAGGAATTCCAACATCCCCTTCCACCTCTACGCTGATGACACACAGCTTTATCTGGAAACCACCTCCATGGACGACATGCTCAAACTTAATGACACACTCAACGAGGTTCAACATTGGTTCTCACAGAACCACCTGAAGTTTAATCAAGAGAAAACTGAAGTTCTACTCCTCTCCAACAGAGACGAAAACCTCCAAATCGAAGAATGGCTCAAAGGCGTCGATGCCCTCAATGACACCCTCACTCCAACGGACTCGGTAAAGTCCCTAGGTATCACCCTAGACCCGAACTAGATATGATAAAACACATCTCTGGTTCCGCCAAAAGCGCGTTCCTCAATCTGAAACTTCTCTACAAAATAAAACCCTTCCTTCCTCCGAAAGACCTTCAACAGGCCACTCAAGCACTGGTGCTCTGCAGAATTGATTATGGAATCGCAGCCCTGACCGGATCAGCTAAATCGCACCTAGGCCCCTTGAAAACCACCCTCAATGCCGCAGCTTGAATGGTCACAGGAACCAAGAAATTCGATCACATTTCTCCCGCTCTCAAGGAACTGATATGACTCCCAATTGAACGAGCCAACTTCCGAACAGCATGCATGTTTTACGCACAAAGCCCTTCACACAGGCAAACCAGAATACCTGGCTGCGAAACTCAAAAGGGCCGGCCAGTCCAGGAATCTCAGAAGCTCCAACACGTTCTTTCTTATTCCATTGAAATCTCGGAAATGCATAACTACAAGTAAATCCTTTGCGGGAAATGCACCCAAGATCTGGAACTTCATCCCCCCTCTGATTAGAATGACTTCCTATTTCCCGAAATTCAAGACTCTACTCAAAGCCATCTTCCTTGAGTGCACCTGAACTTAACGGGAAGAACATAGGACATGCCGGAAAAAGCGCGACAACGCTCCACTTCCCTGTTGGGAATGAAAGAGCAGCTGCCTCAGAATTTTAACCACCGGGATTCTTCCTTACCTCATCCGACTTGCTGGACTCCCCTCTCGCAATCAGCAAAAAATCTCCACTGTTTCATACCCCGCAGCAGCAACCCTCCTGTGGACCTAATGATCTGTATGGTAATGTTATTTGCAATGCTCTTAAGTTGGCCAGATATGGATTCTGCCTTCGCCGTTAAGGCACATTAGTGTACCTGATGTGAAGCGCTCTGATACCCTTGGGTTCAGCTAGCGCTATACAAAACTTATAATAAATAAATAAATACATAACTGTTGTATTAAGCTATTGGGATTTGGATGTTACTAGGCTGTCACCAGTGTGGCGTTATCTGGGAGATGCGTTGACACACGAATGTTGGCTGCGTAGTATGTGCCATACTCCTGACCTGTGGAGTATCTGAATTTGCATGTCACACTGGTTTAGATGGTCTGAAAGGGTGAAATGGTTGAGGAATGTAAGAAACATGGGTAAGCTTGTAGGGATAAGGCGAGTTTATGTTGTGCTGAATGTGCCACATGCATAGTGGGCAGGCATTGGATGCTTTGTGGTTCTGTTTGTGTAAAGGCTGTGATGGTTGGTGGGTTCTGGGCTTGAAACAAGGATGGGTGAATTTAAGGGGCAGCAAGGAGAATGCAAGGGGTAAAGAGGTACAGATGTTCCCCTCCTACTGGGCTCGCACACGTTGTGAAAGAAGTTCATTGCTCGTTTCAGAGGAGAAATGGTGTGACTCTGTTTTAGAAACATAGATGCCATTTCTATACCCTCCACATTTAAGCTACCAGAGGGCTTCATTGAGACTATGGTTATCTTTTTAGTCCTGTTATGCATAAGCGTCATATTAAGCAATATTTAATCATAATAATCACCATTTAAATTTTTCTTTTTTTCAAATAGATTGTGATGCTACATGGTATGAACCATGTTAAAAGTATTTCCCCCCTCCAGGCCTGACCCTCATCTTACGTAGAAGGTGACGGGGTGCTTTCAGTGTCGTCACGAGAATCCTACTGTAGATTTATTTAGAGGCACCTGCATTCGTATTATGGCTCATAATGAGAAATGCACATTTTTACAATTCATGAATACCACTAGGAAACACTAAGTTGGTTCTTAAAGCTGCTTAGTGGTCTCAGTTGTGCCTATCTCTTACTGACTTGGGTGCAATTTACCCACCACCTTGCTTGGAAGAAGCGTCAGGGCCTGAGAAAGAGTGGGGCATATTTACAAGCCCCTATCGCCAGCACAGCATCACTTTTACTGATGCTGTGGTGACGAAAGGGGCTTTGCCCTTATTCACAAGGCAGGGTTAAGCCACTTAAAGTGGCTTAAACCCGCCTTGTGAATAAGACACCATTCCACGCTACACATAGTGTGAAAGGGGCGGAAATGGATGTTGTGGTGGGCGTTCCACGGCAACACCATTTGATTGTGATGCTGCCAAATATTTACAAGGGTGGTGTGAATATGGGGCAGGGCCAAAATGAAGAACAGGGGAAACCAGGTCTTACACTTGAACAACGAGGAGAAATGTTTAATTTCTCCCCGTTTTTGGTGTTCCCATGTGACCCTCATCTTAAGATGAAGGTGACGGTGCCCTTTTAGTGTCCTCATGAGAAACCTACGTATTATGGCTCAGAATGTGAAGTGTATAAGTTTGAATTCATGAATTGCTATTGAAAAATATACCAACGAGAAACACTAGGTTGTTTCTTATAGCTGCTCAGTGGTCTGGGTTATGCCAATCTCTTACTGACTTGGGTGCTAATTAGCCACCACCTTGCTTGCAAGAAGCGTCTGGGCCTGAGAAACAGTGTCTGACACATACTGTGTTCTGGACAACACTGCATTCCCACACGCTTTCTGCTCATTCCCTGCTGCGCAGCAGTGCCCTCTGTTTTACACGTCACTGTACATCCTCTCAAAATATATTCTTGTCACAACCAGGTGTGAGTCCACTCCTGTATCTGTCTTTAATTTCTGGCACTTGATTTTCTCCAATGAAAATGCAGAGAAGCAAGTTCCAGAGGGTGCATGCAATAGCAAGACTAGATGAGCGAGTCATAGGTGGCAGGAGAAAGCATAAGATGAAGTATCTGCCTCCCCATTGGTCAGCATGCTTGTCCTCTTCTTGGTGTAGGTTGAGGGTACTTCAGTCAGCCATCGAGGTTGTGGGCAGCTCATATGCCAGCCTTCTTTCAGATTACAGGCCTCCCATTGTCACTTCCATCCTGTGTTGTATCCTGGGCTCTCTCTACCACTGCTAACCATTGTCTGTGGCAGGTGCTTTACACAACAGTTGTCATAGTAACTTCCATGTGTTAACTACCATTTGTATTTAGAAATAAGGTATGTTGGTATTAAAGAATGTTTCATACAAGTATGCTGTTTCATTGCATTTCTATACCAAATGAGCATTTACAAAGCCTATAGGTCTGTCTTAATTGTTGAACTTAACAAAAAAATTAAGTATTCAGCTGCAATGGAAAAAGGCAAATCAAAAAAATATTGGGGCATATTCACAAGAAGCTATCGCGGAATTAACTGCATTTTTTCGCAGCCAAAGTCGTGATAAATTTACCTCACCATTCACAAGCAGGTGCTAACAGCCCACAGCACCACTTTCCACGTGATAGCAGCCACAAAAAACATCGCCACAGAGGACCCCTGCAACTATCGCTAATGAGATGCAGAGTAGGCATTCCCATGCACAAAGCCGCGACAACACCACACCTCAACATTCACAACAACCACACAGATCGGCGATAAGAACACAAAACACGCGATAAAGCGCGATAACGGCAGCCTGCACCACAATAGGGAGCCCACCCCAGGGCGTCATCAGAAGGGCAACAGATGCCATGGAGCCACTCATCATGCAGCACGGACACCTCAGCGGACCACAACACCCACCCAGCACCGCCACCCCCTCCAGACCACCACAGGGGCAGCGCAGACAATTACAGCGGTCCCCCCAGAAACGCACCTGCCTCACAGGCACAACATCTGACAATGTCACTGTCCACTACAGCCTGAAAGGGACAACCATCCTACGCATCCTGGCCATCATCACCTAACAGGACAACGGCACCAACACAGCAGACAACCAACATCCCACCCCACACCATGCTGCTGGCTGTGCACCACCTGTTGTCCCCTGGCACACCTCAAACAACACCTGCCAGAGTCGGCGGAGTCTCTAGCCAGCCACATCCAAGACCCCAACGCCTGTCCTGGACATCACCATCATCCTGGCACCCCAATCGACGTACGGGCAACACAATGCGCAGGACCCGCTGTTGACCAAGCAGTGACCAGATGCACGCACGTGTAAGAGGCAATCCACTGCACACATGTCCCACCTTTGTCCCCTGGCGACGCAGCACACAATCAGAGCAACAGGAAGCACACGTCACACATCAATGTGCAGGCAACATCCGAACACTGTGGGACCCTCACCAATGTCGCCACAGAATACACAGCCAGTGTGGATGATCCCTTCACCCTCTGACAGTCCAACAGCAACCAGCCGTTCCAAGATTGCACAAAGGAAAATGCACAGCCCCTTGTCAACTTCCCAATTAACACCCCACTCACCTCAACAACACCACCATGCAATCCACAACTCTGGCAATGCACAGGTCACAAAATCACAACCAACATGCACAACAACATGCCCACCCACCAGACACGACAGGACAACTCACAATGGTAAACTGGGCAAGCCATGAACATCAGCCATCAACAGTATGGCACCTAAGCCACGCAGTAGCCTAATGTGAGGAGAGGTGTCAACCAGGCATGTGTGAAGGATGCAGTCGAAACATGATTGGGAGAGTACACAATGCCAAGAGTGGCGGCGAAGTACTGAACAAACTGCAGTATGCAGAACACACCCATATTCATGGCGACATACACCTCTGGTGAATGGAGTGTAGTCGACAGTGGACACAACTATGTCACCCCAGCCAGTGGGGGTCCTAGGATAAATGTTGGCTGTTACGCCCCACCCGTAAGCGTGAGCAGAGTGGGATGGGCCGGCGTACACCAGGCCAGCGTTTGGGTGTGAATTAAAAGCACGTAGACCTGGGTGTTGTCCTCTTCTGGAAAACCCAACATCTCTGCCAGGGCGGCACCTCCCACCCCGAGGCCAACACCGTCCAGCTAAGTGGACAACGAACCCGTCAGGCCCGACCCTACGCAGCCAGGCCACACTGATCAGCATCCGACACCGGCGTGTGTCATGGAGGACCCACCAGGTGCCAGTGTAAGCTCCAAGCCCGAGACTCCCTTCGATCAGAGAAGCATAGTATCATATGCGCTTCTTACAGCACAACCTGCCACAAACCCTGTCCAACTCCATCCCACGAGCCATGCTGCCACAAACCCTGTCCAACGCCATCCGGCAAGCTGTGCTGCCACAAACCCTGTCCAACACCATTCGGCGAGCCGTGCTGCCACAAACCCTGTCCAATGCCAGCTGGCGAGCCGTGCTGCCACAAACCCGGTCTAACGCCAGCTGGCGAGCCGTGCTGCCACAAACCCCTTCCAATGCCAGCCAGTGAGCCGTGCTGCCACAAACCCTGTCCACCGCCAGCCGGTGAGCTGTCCTGTCACAAACCCTGTCCAACGCCAGCCAGCGAGCCGTGGATGGGGGACCTGACAACCCTGCAGACCAGTAGGTCTCACATCCAGCACCTAGGTGCGAATCATGAATGGCTGAGTCCACACCAGTGGTCGCACAGAGAGGAGTAAGAGGAAGATGCGGCTCAGTCCGGACGAAAGCCGGGTCACAGTCATGGAGGTGACCGAACACGTGGTGCCACTGAAATTAAACTATGCAGGCCATTGGGGCCACCAACCTGTGCCGGCGACACTCATTGAATGGCCCATGCTGACTGCTGCCTCCGGCCTACACTGCTCTCGGCCTAGACTGTGCTCGAGTAGGACACAGATTTGGAACTGAACATCGAGTATGCAAAGGCAGATTACACATCATTGGACGCAAGGAGAGGCCTAAGAGGATGTCGCCTTGCATCTTGACGGAGACAAAAGGATCATCGTTACAGAGGTGTTCGGACACTACGAACAACTGCCCTGGTGTCACTAGAACTGTGCTTCACGAGCCAAAGACACGTGGCTGTGGGTCACTGCTGACCGCTGCCTATGGCCTACACTGTGGTCCAGTAGGTCACAGAGTCATGATTCAGCAATGGCAGAGTCCATATCAGTGTTCCGGCATCTTCGCAGTCTGCATCTCCACTCAGCCCCGGTGCCAATAAGTCTGTTCCCCGACATTCATGGACACTCTCTGGTGGAATAGTGGTGGCGTCTGAGCCTATGGACTAGGGGGCAGTTTTCACCCCCATGTAGCTGATACAGAATTTGTGATGGCAACAGGCTGTTGCATTCCACTCCTCCATTTCTTGCTTTCAGATAAATTCAGACCTTTCGGCGTCTAGCCCTGAAGGACACCTTCCACTGTCCCCCGAAACACTCCGCAACATACAGCTCGGACAGTGAAGGCGAGCCGCTAAGGTCGCATGGCCCATCTGACTGCACCGCAAGTCACTGTCCCGTGGCTGGGGGCCTGTGCTGGTGCCACCATCTCTGTGCTGGTTAAGTCCGGGACCCCTTCTCCGGGGACATAGGCTGGCCCCTGAGGCATAGGCCTTGGGGTCAGCAATGCCATGACTCTGTGGTCTTGCGCTGTACACTGCCTCCGGGCCCATATGCGTCCCACCAAAGCTCACATACTAAAGCGAGTCCAGACCAGCCCTGACGATGCATCACGGCAGGAGGCACACGCCACCACTGCAAGGACCACCTCCAAACGCCATCTGCCAGAGTTGAAGTGGTTGTCCTGACAGACTTTGTGGTTGCTCAGGCCTGTCATGGATGCCATCATTGGCCTGATTCCCTGCTCAGCACTCCAGGTGCCATTGACTCAGTGCACCACAGGCCATTGTCCATTGCTGCTTGTGTTTTGTGCTGCGGACCGGTTGCACAGGTATGTCACCTAGAACAGTGTGGGGACCCTGAGACATTGATGGTGAGGATGATGCAGGTCTGACACACCCCACAAAATCTGCATCAGGAATGAATCGAAGGGACACAATCCAAGACTTTTACTGCACATGATTGCGCTCATCTCTAGTGTCCACAGCCTAGTGCATTGCATCTCAGGGGCACTTCTGTTTGCATGTTGGCTGTCCTCTGGACTTCCTCCGGCTCACCCCATGTTGCTCAGCAGTTGTCTCTGTGTTGCATGGGTTTTCTGTATCCGTTGCACTGGTGTCCAATGTCCAAGTGGTTGCCAACACCAGACATTCCTTGGGGGTTGGCTAACAATCACCCCACACACATCCAGCACAGGTGTAACTGTACATGTGACCTGCCAATAAAGGGGCCAGGCGCATGTGCCCGTAGCGAGTTCAACATGATCTCTGCGTGTGTCCCTGTGGTCTTGTAGTATGCATGTGGGCCCTGGGCCCTGCGACTTTACATTGTGCTGTGTACATCGGATGCACCCATGCCACCGTAAGCAGCGGAATGGGGCTTGGACATGTAGCTTTGTCGTCACCCACTCGATTTCCCTGTTACCGGCTCTGTCAGCTGTAGTGAGCATGTTTGTGTGCATGTGCGGAGCCAGTTGTGTCCTCTGTTTGGCAGCATCGGCTATGCACGTAGTTCCACGTCGTCATCAATGTGGGTGTGCTGTTCATGCTATGTGTGTGCTGCATTGTGCCAAGGGGATCTGGGACATGATCATGGGTGTTTGTGGGTGTGCAATGTGCTACGCCTCGTTATGCATGTATGCCATTGTGCCCATCTCCCCCATCCCCCAGGCCCTGTGTGTTGCGCTCCCTGTTGGTGTTGTGTCAGGTCCTCTCAAGCTGTGTCCGCACTCCGAACTCCTTGCACCGTCTCCACACTGATGGCTGTGGGCTGGGTTTCCTCCAACTCCCACGGTGGCGCTGGGCTGCCACCTCCTGTCGCCGTTGCTGCCTTCCTGTTGGCAGCGGTTTGGTGCATGGTTTAGGTTGTCAAGCCATGCTGTCGCCTATTGGCCTCCTGGATTGGCCTCCGACTGCATTCCAGGTGGTCTGCTTGTGGGTCATTTGCTGGTGGTGTTCTGTCACCTCCGTGACGCTGGTCTTGTTTTTCTGCGGTCTGCACCCCGTCTTCCTCTCCCTCTTCTCCTTGGCCTTCCCCGATCCCGTTGTTCCTTGGTGGTAAACTGTGGGGGTTGTGGGGTTCGAGTCGGGCTCTGCAGTGGGTCAGGGTGCATCCATGTTGCTACGTGCTTTGGCTGGTCTCTGGTGTGTTTTTTCTGTGGTTTTTATGGTGCATTGTCCCACCAGACGCGTGGGATTTGCAGGCCTGTGGCTAGTTTTCGATTCTTTTTGTACCGCGGTTGGCATTCGCGTATCGCATTTTTGCGGCGTGGCGTTGATTTCCACTCGGACATTTGTAACGTTGTCTGGTGTCTATCGCATGCTTGCGCCGTGTTGTGAATTCCACGTTGACATGGTGTTATTTTCCCGCGATGGGCTGCGATGTTGAAAGGTGCGTTACGCTACTCTTGCGGTAGTTATCACACCTTTTTGTGAATATACCCCATTGTTTTCTATGTATGTTTAATAGCTGATGATTCTGCATACCTTTTAAATGTAAACAAGCATAAGCACTCAATAGGTGGTGAAGCGATACACCAGACAGCTGGTATTATGTAGTGAGAGAAAAATACCTTTCTGGTTGAAGCCGATCCCACTTTATCTATATTTTGACGAATTGGTAATAATAGGTCTGCAGGCAGCGCTGTCAAGCCAGGCCTAAGGACCTCTTCCTTTTGGAGCGAGCAGTCGGTGCTTCCAGAGAATACAGTTAGAGGCTCCTCCTCCCTAGAAAAGAGAAAAACTCCACCTATGGAGCTCCTCTATCAGGGGACAAAATGGTGCCATTGCTAAAGTAACAATTTACTGCCACAGGTGGCTGCCTCTCACCTTGCTGTAGCACCCGTCCTAAACACTACTACTCTACTACCCCAAAGAGGGGGCCTCATTGGTCAGCATACATGGGGGGGGGGGGTCTACAGGATGCAATGGAAGCCTATCCTACCCCACAACAGCCTCTTCTCTGCAAGACCCACGGGTGCACCTCAAAAACCCCTCATAAACCTGACATAATTAAGAACAGCAAACTTTTCATTTAAACCTAGATGGTGTCTGCCCTGTCTCGATTGGAAATATAGTAGTGAAATGTACAATACAGCTGAAAAAGAGAGGGAACATGACTCTTAGCAAGTGCCACCTCCAAGCAAATAAGCCCAGCCAGCCTCAGAGATGTGTGTATATGAACTGTTGTGTATGCAGATGGTGGATGAATCCAAAATATACATAAGAGGGTCCCTGCAATGCAAACATTTAAGGGGAGAACTAGGCAGAACAACCTATAACGCAACACTAAACCCCTAATAAAATAATCACATCCAAGAGTGATTCATACACATGTATACCACAGAGGAAAATAGCAAATACTCTTTTAAGTTTATATTTTTATTATCAAACAATGATGGGCATATATTATATTTTTGCTTTAATTTTTTTATATAAATATATTGTACATAACATATATTTCATTTCATCTATTCAATATTTCCTTAAAAATTCATCCCAGACTCAGGAGCCCCAATCGCCAAGGGGGGAGAAAATCCCTTCATTGGGGTACAGGTATCCACAAAAAACACATAAAGGAAACAAAACATAAATTTAAAGTCTTATACATTTAACAAAAACTAACAATAAAGACAATACATAACAATATTGCACATCGCTAACAAATCAAAGAACACAAATGCGCCGACGTGCTTTTCGGAAATCCCATGTACCGTCCTTCATCAGGGCGTTAATGTAGTAAAGTGTATCACAATTCAATGAACAGTGTATTTGACAGTATATATAAACAGATGCTTTACACACATTGAGGCTCTGTATCAACTGGACAATCACCTCTGTGGGAACAAATATGGCAAAGTTACTCTTACTTCCTTATGTATTACTCATGTTGCTACAGTTTAAAATCACATGTGAGCAAAATTATAATAGTGACCACTGTGAGTCCCAAGAGACCATGAAGTGTGTCTCAAGACCAAGCATACAATCCATCACCAAAACGTACAAAATTTTCAGAAAATACAACACCAGCACACAGTGCACCGGCAATTTCATGTGGCTGAAAAGGAAAAGAAAAAAGAGAAACAAAAGACTTCATTAAGCAATAGGTAAAGAACCTTTACCAACTCTCTAGGCGCGACTAGGTTCAATAAGTTGAGAATGGATAGAATCATACATCCCAAAAAATAAAAATTAAATATAGTCAGATCAAGAACTCCTCTACATACTTTTGTAGTAAAGTGAGAAGTGGTAACTTCTATCTCTTTAGGCACTTCAAACGTTTTACTTTTTTAGAACCAACCTAAGAAACAATAAGGATGTAAGAACTCCTTTATTCTCTGTTAGATAGTTAATTAGAAAATAAATTACAAAATCAAGTGCGAGCCTACTTGTATCAATGAGGTCAAGCAGACGCCCAAAGTGGGAGATCACGGAAAAAGAATCCTGTACTAAATACAGCATAGGGCACGCTGAAATAAATAAAGAACAACATAGATCTAGTCATTCAGAAATGTCCTGTGCTATTAATTAATATGTTTATAGAGAACCAGAAACCAATAAAACATACTTGCAAAATACTGGAATTGATTCTAAATCGGTGTCCAGGAAAAGTTGGTAGTGAAGAAATGATGGGGGGGTCAGTACTCGCGATCAATAACTAATTGGAAAACAGAAGACATATAGAGCTGGTCAATACCTCGAAACCCAGATTCCCCAAGGTTCCACAGACCTAACGATCTTAAGGTCCAGAGAAACTTACATATTTAAAAAGGTAACTCTTCAGCAGCTTAACGGCATATTTATACGAGTGTGCGTCCACCGGATGGTTCTATAGGTCCATGCTAAACTGTAATTCGTCAATTCGTCCTCCTCCGTATTGTTCAGAAGGGGCTGCAAGTATACAAACATGGGTACACATATTATCAAAACACCCTATAATATTGGCCAAACCACTGTAGAACATATAGTGTCCTTAGTCTGCCAGCATTCATATGTCTACATTACCCATCGTATATGAATGAAACCAGGGGCCATATTACCAAGATGTGCGTTAAAAAACGCACATCGCACATTTCCCTATCGCCGGATTTTTACGCCGTGTTAGCGCGTCATTATCAACGCGCAACACGTAAGCGATATTAAATCCGGCGATAGCCAGCGATAGGGAACATAAGCGCGTGAAAACAAGCATTGTTGTCACGCGCTAATGTGTGCCTTGATAATATGGGGGGGTGGATTCAGCTTTACGATCCACACCCCCATGTAATCAATGCCAAACACCTAATCAGAGCAGGCGTTGGGAGACCTGTGATAAACGAGTTTATCGCAATCAATCAATCAATCAATCATAGGCATTTATAGAGCGCTCTACTTACCCGGAGGGTCTCAAGGCGCTAGGGGGGGGGGGTGCTGCTACTGCCCGAACAGCCAGGTCTTGAGCTTCTTCCTGAAGGCGAGGTGGTCTTGGGTCAGGCGCAGGTGGGTCGGGAGGGAGTTCCAGGTCTTGGCGGCCAGGTAGGAGAAGGACCTTCCTCCTGTTGTCGTTCTTCGGATGCGGGGGACGGCGGCGAGGGCGTGACTGGCTGATCGGAGGTGTCGTTTGGGAGCGTAGAAGTTGATGCGGTTGTTGAGGTAGCTCGGGCCTTGATCGTGAAGAGCTTTGTGTGCGTGGGTAAGGAGACGGAAGGTGATTCTCTTGTTGACCGGGAGCCAGTGCAGGTCTCTTAGGTGTCCGGAGATGTGGCTGTGTCGTGGGATGTCGAGGATGAGTCTGGCTGAGGCGTTCTGGATCCGTTGGAGTCTCTTCTGGAGCTTGGCGGTGGTTCCGGCGTAGAGGGCGTTGCCGTAGTCCAGTCGGCTGGTGACGAGTGCCTGGGTGACAGTCTTCCTGGTCTCGGTGGGGATCCACCGGAAGATCTTCCGTAGCATGCGCAGGGTGTTGAAGCATGACGAGGAGACGGCGTTGACTTGCTTGGTCATGGAGAGGGAGGAGTCCAGGATGAAGCCAAGGTTGCGTGCGTGGTCTGTCGGTTTGGGAGCGGTGCCCAGGGCGGGGGGCCACCAGGAGTCGTCCCAGGCGGAGGGCGAGGATCCCAGGATGAGGACTTCCGTCTTGTCCGAGTTCAGCTTCAGGAGGCTGGTCGAGATCCACTCGGCTACCTCTTTCATTCCTTCGTGAAGGTTGGCTCTGGCGGCGGCTGGATTGTTGGTCAGGGAGAGGATCAGCTGGGTATCGTCGGCGTAGGAGATGATGTTGAGGTTGTGTTGGCGTGCGATGGCCGCGAGGGGGTTCATGTAGACGTTGAAGAGGGTTGGGCTCAGCGAGGATCCTTGAGGGACGCCGCAGATGACTTCGGTGGCCTCTGACTTGTACGGTGGTAGACGGACTCTCTGTGTTCTTCCGTCGAGGAAGGAGATGATCCATTCCAGCGCCTTCTCCTGGATTCCGACGTTGCTGAGGCGATGCACTAGGGTGCGGTGGCAGACGGTGTCGAAGGCCGCGGAGAGGTCTAGTAGGATGAGGGCCGCTGTTTCTCCGTTGTCCATCAGGGTTCGGATGTCATCGGTGGCAGCGATGAGGGCGGTCTCGGTGCTGTGGTTGGCTCGGAAGCCAGACTGTGAGGGGTCGAGGGATCCGTTCGTCTCGAGGAAGGTGGCCAGCTGCTTGTTGACGGTCTTCTCGATGACTTTGGCTGGGAACGGGAGCAGCGAGATGGGGCGGTAATTCTTGAGCTCGGTGGGGTCCGCTGTTGGTTTCTTGAGTAGAGCGCTGAGTTCGGCATGCTTCCAGCTCTCAGGGAAGGTGGCGGTGGTGAAGGAGGTGTTGATGATGTCACGCAGGTGGGGTGCGATGACGGCGTCGGCCTTGTTGAAGACGTGGTGAGGGCAGGGGTCGGTCGGAGATCCGGAGTGGATGGAGTTCATCATGCGGACGGTTTCTTCGGTGTAGATCGGAGTCCAGGCGCGGAGGGTGGTGGTGGGGGGCGGTGGTTCGGTCGAGTTGGACGTGGCGTTCGTCGGTTGGGTGTTGAAGCTGTTGTGTATGTCCGCGATCTTGTTGTGGAAGTAGGAGGCGAGGGAGTTGCAGAGTTCTTGCGATGGGGTGATGTCGTTGTTTCCGGCGTTGGGGTTGGAGAGCTCTTTCACGATGTTGAAGAGTTCCTTGCTGTTGTGTGCGTTGTTATCCAGCCGGTCCTTGAATGCGGTTTTCTTGGTGTCGCGGATCAGTTGGTGATGCTTCCGGGTGGCAAGCTTGAGGGTGGTCATGTTGTCCGGTGTTGGCTCCCTTCTCCAGGCTTTCTCGAGGGCTCGGCAGTTCTTCTTGGAGCTCTTGAGTTCGTCGGTGAACCACGGGGCCTTCTTGCTGCCGGGTCTGCTGGGCGGGGTCCTCAGTGGGGCGAGTTCGTCCGCGCAGTTGCTGATCCACTTCGTGAGGTTGTTGGCGGCCTGGCTGGGGTTCGCTGAGCTGGCGGGAGGGTGCTGGCTCAGGGAAGCGGCGAGCTGGTCGGCTGTGATCTTGCTCCAGCTTCTGCGGGCGACCTGTTGCTGGTGGTGGTGGGTCGTCGTTCTTCTGAAGGTGAAGTGGACGCAGCTGTGGTCCGTCCAGTGGAGTCCTGTGGCGTGGCTGAAGGCGATGTCTTTGCTGGATGAGAAGACGGCGTCGATTGTGTGTCCGGCGAGGTGGGTGGGGGTGGTCACTAGTTGCTTGAGTCCGAGGTTTGCGAGGTTGTCCAGCAGGGTGGTGGTGTTGCGGTCGTTGTTGTTCTCCAGGTGGAAGTTGAGGTCCCCCAGGAGGATGTAGTCAGCGGAGGGGAGGGCATGCGGACTGACGAAGTCGGCGATGTCCTCGCTGAATTGGGTGCGTGGTCCCGGGGGTCGGTAGATCAGGGTGCCTCTGAGGGTGGTCTTCGGGTCGGTGTGGATCTGGAAGTGTAGGTGTTCGGCGGTAGTCAGGATGTCGTCGGTGAAGGTCGTGATGCGGATGGTGTCCCTGTGGATGATGGCGGTGCCTCCTCCTGTCTGGTTGGCGGTGCGGTCCCTCCGGGTGATCTTGTAGCCCTCTGGGATGGCGATGGCGATGTCGGGCGCTGAGGAGGCGTTCATCCAGGTCTCCGTGAGGAAGGCAACGTCAGGAGCAGTGGTGTCGATGAGGTTCCAGAGTTCGATGGCGTGTCTGTGGACTGAGCGGGTGTTGAGCAGGATGCACTTGAGGTGGTTGCTGCTGGTGTTCGTCTTGGCAGGTGCTGGTGCGAGGCAGGTCCGGATGCAGATGAACTTGCAGGCGGTACAGCAGAAGGGTCCGTGGGTGCGTCTCGGGGTGGCTCGGTAGCATCCTGGGAATCGGCCGGTGTTGAGTGCGTTGAGGGTGGCGGCGTCGTACGTCCGGCGGGTGGGCTGGGAACTGCGGGGGCCAGGGGTCCTGGCACTGGGCGCGGGCCAGGCGCGGACGGACGCAGACGGGCGCAGACGGGATTACCTTTGGCGCACCTTCGGCGCTCATTCGGTGCTCCCGCTGCGCGCGTCCGCTGCGCGGTCGCTGAGGGGGCGTCATAAGAAGGGATCCGTGAGGGCGGGTCAGCTGTGAGGCGGGGAGCGCGTTGTCCTATCAGCAGGCGGGGGGCGGGGTCGCGGCAAAAACCGGCGCGAAAATCGAGTCGGGCGGCCCTGCGGTGGCTGGGGCGCCGGGCTTGAGTGGCGATCGAGGCGGGCGGCCCTGCGGCGGCTGGGGCGCCGGGCTGGAGTGGCGTCAGCAGGCAGCAGTCAGGCAGCAGGTAGGAGGCAGGCAGCAGGCGGGGAGCGTGGGGGCAACCAGGCCGAGGGCACAGTGGTCTCCTTCTCCCAACGCCTGCCTTGGTAATAGGGTGTTACCACCTCCAACCACATTTAACATGTGGTTGGACGTGGGAACGCCCACATTGCATGTCATTAGCGATGTTTCTCGCTGACATGCAAAGTGGGCTTGAGGCAGGCGTTTGCATGCCCTTGTTAATAGGGCGCTAGAAGTATCGCCGCTTTCTCGGCACAATTCGCCGAAAAAGCGGCGATATTTCACCTTGGTAATATGGCCCCTAGACATTTAATAATCAAGGCACATGCTGGCCAGGGAACCACTATTCGTTCCACGTATTTGCTAAAATAGTTGCCTCATTAAGCTGTCCTGTGTTAGATTCTCGAGGCGTCACCCTATGTCCTATTCCATGTTTAAGTTTAAAAAGTTGCCTCATTCAGCTGTCTTTTATTAAATTCAACAGGCACCACCCTACGTCCCATTCCACATATATGTTTCAAAGGTTGCGTCATTCAGCTGTCCCGTTCCTACACTGCTCCCGTTAAAGATAGTAAAGAACAGATCCAAGAGTATAAAACCTTCAAAATAAATAAATAATTTTTTCAAACAAAGGAGGCGGCACATCAGGAATTGATTTAAGTCTTTTTATTCAAGACTTCACCCCACCAACGCGTTTCAGCCAACACTGGCCTTGCTCACGGTTGATAAATAAATATAAGAAATCACGAGGGTTGGAGTCTACTTTAACGGGCGGGGAAAAGGTCCGTCTGTAACGCTCATGAGCCCAACTACATCAGTGCCCTGATGAAGGACGGTACATGGGATTTCCGAAACGTGGGTCGGCGCATTTGTGTTGTTTGATTTGTTAGCGATATGCAATCTTGTTATGTATTGCCTTTATTGTTAGTTTTTATTAAATGTATTAGTCTTTGACTTCATGTTCTGTTTCCTTTTTGTGTATTGACCTTTTTTTTGGATACATGTTCCACAAGGAAGTGATTTTCTCCCCTCTTGGTGATTGGTTCTCCTCAGTCTGGGATGAATTTTTAAGAAAATATAGTATAGATGAAATGAAATATATGTGATGTACAATATATTTATATAAAAAACATGAAAGCAAAAATATAATATATGCCCATCATTGTTTGATAATAAAAATATAAACTTAAAAGAGCATTTGCTATTTTCCTCTGTGGGATACATGTGTATGAATCACTCTGGGATGTGATTATTTTATTAGGGGTTTGGTGTTGTGTTATAGATGGTGGGTGAATCCTCATGGACCCTTATTTCTCCCACCTTTGTTTAATATAAGGTACACTACTTCCTAAAACATAAGAACATCTTAGAACTCCGCACAGGGGGAATCGAATTTGCTGTGCTCATGGACATTTTGACTGGATTGCCTGAGGCAGCACATGGCGGTACAAAAGGGGGTGGTGATGAACGGAGCATCTAAACCAATCAAATACTCACACCCAGTCAACAGATCTGGGTTTAATTCATCACCGTTCTTTAGCCCACTCTGCCACCCCAGTTCAGACATGGCCATATGCAAATCAGTCTGACCCTGTACCTCATGGGAACAGTCCAGCCCGAACTGCCAAGCCATGCCTTCCCTGGACCGGAAACAAGCTTCCTAGGACCGGTTTCTGGCATTTCAGCCGTCTTCAGCCCGACTTGCTTGAATCCAGTGGCAAAGTGAGCACGGGACCCACGCCTGAGCATACCCTGCCAACTTATGGCAGCCAAAGCGGTATAAAAGGGGGGAGGCAGCACATGAGCTGGTGCTTGCGAGGCATTATTTTGTAGATTAAAGGGGGCTTAGAGCCTGCCCACTGCGTGGCATTGGTTGACTTCAACCAATGGAAAGCAATGCAGACGTTGGCCTGCTGAAGAATGTCATGGGGTCCCGGAGGGACAATCAAGATTACTCAAGCATTTGCAATGCAATAGATCTTGCATGACTAAAAGTTTGACCTATTGGCGTTGCAAATAATAATGCAACACCAATAGCTCAATCTTTCAGAAATACTAGAACTATTGCGTTGCAAATGCTTGTTCTACATTAGGTTTCTTGTATTACTGTTAAATAAATCCACAGCCATCCTCCTAACCATATGGTCTCTTCAAATACTCTCTATATACCATTTTGTCTTCTTTGCTCGACTACATAGATTCTCTTATATGATATAAATGAATAATCATCTATCACCTGTGGGCCCTATTCATAGTCTCTCTGTAACAAAGGCTGGTCATGAGTTCAATTAAAATATGATTATTGAAATCAAGGGAATAAATGTGTAATTAAATATAAATCAGCTGGGCTGTGCTATGCATGTACTTACTGGAGATAAAAAGAGTTCATTAATATTAATGAAGTGGCTTTGTATGTTCCATGTAGAGGTAATACACAGTCCCTATATCATTCCCTTCCCCGCGGCACCATCCCATTCTCCCTCCCCCCTCCTTGGGATCAGTTAAAGGTCCTGGATCTGTCCATCCTCTTCTTTGGTGGAGCAGTTGACTGGGAGAACCTTGTGGTTGTGTGCTGGTTCATTGACTGGCTAATGTGCACGAACACTCATGAGACAGCCGTGCTCTTGCACCATGACGCTGATCCCATAATGACCAGTGCTGTGTTAACACAGCATCAGAAATTTCATAACTTCAATCGACGATACTGTAGGCTTTGAACATTCTACGATGCAGAAGATTGCACTGCAAAATCGAATTTACAACGAGACTTGAAATGAAGGTGTTTGTGGTCTAACAATGAAGTCAGACTTTGCAAATATGAAATTTGAGTTCTAATTTAGAATGACAGTTCTACTTTGTAAAGGGCATTCTAAGTTTGGAATGAGTGTTCTAATTAGGAAATAAAAGAATACCTTTAGAATGCAGACTGGAACCAAACTTCTAATTTGCAATGTTAAACCTATGTTTGGAATGCAGATTCTACGGTTGGAATGCCTCCTGCACAAAACATAAAATGCCTTTTCAGGCTCAAGCAGCAGCTGTGTGTGGATATCTTAGGTTCATTTTGGGAGCAGAAATGAGCAGATTCTAAGGCTACCGTTTCTTTCGGCACCTTGTCCTCCCAGGGTTTCCAGAACGTCCTTCGATTGAACGAATGTGTGCAGAGCAGACACCGTATCAGAAATTCCATAACTTCAATCGACGATACTGCAGGGTTAAACATTCTAAGATGTGGAATATTGCACTGCTAGGCATTTTCCTCTCGGCACTGGAGAATTATAGCTGATGTCCACCTCTCTGCATCCCACCTGTGAAGTGGGCAGAGCAGATAGGAAGAAACAGAATGAAAAGCTGTGCATTCCTGTACCGTACACTAGGCCCATCTCGCCAGTGCCTTTACAGATTCTGTTAACATGGGTATGAAGGACTTTCTTTTTGGCAGCAACATTGAAAGGAGATGACTATTGTGAATTATTGACCATCGAGACCACAACATCTGCAATCAAGAGAGGGAGAAATTCTGAAACAAATCCTCCGACCCATCTATCTGTCCAGGCAGGTTCAAAATAATAGGCAATAAAGAGATCACAGAAAACCTTAATAATAAGTTCATTGTGACTTCCTCCCCTCAATCTTTTGGTTCTGTGATGTTTTATGGCAGATGGGCCTACACCTACCAACATAATGTATCACTGGCCGCCCAAGGCAGCCTTGAGCTTCATCAGTGTTTCCCATCAATCGCTTGTGATGTCATCAACTACATCGTACCCCTGACCCTGGCCGGTTTGTGACATCATGTACTACATCCCACCCCTGCAGGCTTTATGACATCATTCACCTCTTAGCTATATATAGAGGCGTAGTCGGGGATGCCTGCAGTGTGAGTGCAGTGTGTGGACTGGGCTATGAATGGTGTGAAAGAGGTGTGAATGGGGGACTTGGGGGCACCGAGCTACCATCAGACTCATAGGATGGCCGCGGCAGTTCTGCTTCTCGAGCCTCTGCCATTTGCGTGTCTGATCGGCCCACCGTCAGCATCTCGCAGACCGCCAGAGAGATGCATTTTGAGGTGGGGGCGGAGATTCCATAAGGTGTGGTAAGACCTTATGAGGTTCCTTGACGTTGCAGTAAACAGCTTTTAATAGCAATTCCTGGGGTTCTCTTCAGAGGCGATTTGAATTTTGCCTTGAGCTCCAGGAACTCCGGCACCGCCCCTATCTGGAGCTGGGTGCGGAATGTCTGTGGGTCTAATGGTAAGCAAGGTAGAATGAAGGTGTGAATGGTGTGAATGCCCAGTAGCAAAGGTCAAAACCTTGGCGTGGTGCTACTGCTCGCAAGTTTACCCATGAACTTGTGCTAATTTGACCTGTTTTGGATGAAAGGGGCGTGCACTGTCTGATTTCTTTTTCTTCCTGTTCTGTGCCTTGTTCCTACCTGATTTCTTCCTGTCATTTCATGCTGCCTACAGTGGTATCAGCATTTCCCAACAATCCCTTGTGATGTCATCTACTACATCATACCCCTGGCCCTGGCAGGCTTTATGTCATCATTCACCTCTCAGCTGTGTATAGAGGCGTAGTCGGGGATGCATGCAGTGTAGGTACAGTGTGTGGACTGGGCTATGAATGGTGTGAAAGAGGTGTGAATGGGGGACTTGGGGGCACCGAGCTAACAGCAGACTCACAGAATGGCCGCGGCAGTTCTGCTTCTCGAGGCCTCTACCATGTGCTTGTTTGATCGTTCAGTGGGAGGAACCAGGCAGCACCTCGCAGATGCCAGTGAGATGCACTTTGAGGTCGGGCGGAGATTCCATAAGGTGTGGTAAGACCTTATGAGGTTCCTTGACGTTGCAGTAAACAGCTTTTAATAGCAATTCCTGGGGTTCTCTTAGCAGGCGAATTGAATTTTGCCTTGAGCTCCAGGAACTCCGGCACCGCCCCTATCTGGAGCTGAGTGCGGAATGCCTGTGGGTCTAATGGGAAGCAAGGTAGAATGAATGAAGGAGTGAATGGTGTGAATGTTCAGTAGCAAAGGTCAAAACCTTGGCGTGGTGCTACTGCTCACAAGTTTACCCATGAACTTGTGCTAATTTGACCTGTTTTGGATTAAAGGGGCGTGCACTGTCTTGATTTGTCTTCCTGTTCTGTGGCTTGTTCCTAGCTGCTTTATTCCTGTCCTTTCATGCTGTCTTTCTTACTTTTACTTTTTTTTTTATTTTAATATCTACATCTCACTTCATTCTCTTTACACTTTCTTTAATTTCTTCCTTGTTTAATTCTTCTATGGGTTTTGTGTTTCTTAATGTTTCAGTCATAATTTTATTCTTTCATCCCTTATTGCCTTTCCAGATTCCTCATTACTTTTCTTTCTAAAATTGATTATTGAACTTTCTCGTGTCTCTTTTCTCATTCTTAGTGTATCTTTTCTCATTCCTGCTGCCATACTTTCTCATTTGTTTGTCATTCTTTACGCTGTCTTTATTTAATCCTTTTATTTTTTTAAGTCCTGCATTTTTACTTTCATCACGCTGCTTTACCTGCTCCTTATGTCTTTACTTTCCAGCATTGATTTTTCATTACTTTTCTTTTCCTCACTTTATTCTCTGCTGATTTATTTCTCATCTTACTCTGACATTCTTTTATTTCTTGTTTGATTATTCTTCTGGGAGTAATTCCCAATTTGTTTTATTTGTTTTCGATTTTTCTTTTTACAAATGGCAGAAATATATCTTACTTTGTAATGTGAGTAGTTTTGTGGCACCAGTAGAATGGGGCACCTAGAAGATGTGATGGCAATTTCAGAAGTTGGCAGCAGTGAACCATGTTTTGACACCAGTTAGCTGCATATCATATCTGCACATTCCCATCAAAGCAGCAGTCTGGCTTATATCTGTAAGACAATTCATGAGTTAGGCTTAAGTAGAGCTTCTGTGGTAAAATACTTGAAAATGAAGTTGAAAAGTAATTCAAAGATTGAGCAGCAAATATTTTAAGTGAGCACCACTGAAGTATTTCAAGCCATACCCTGTAAATATGTTTCCAGTATCAAATATATGTATATATAGCACCTCTAACCTGCATTCAAGGAGCCTGCAACAGACTGTTTCACACCAAAAACAGGGCCTTTCCATTACTTGCCCTGCAACCCAACAGGAAGGTGGACACAGACACAGGCCCATTGTGTTGACTCCAGGTAGAGCAAGCTCACCAGCTACCACTGATAAGAGTTCCACTTAGTGGTTTGAAATAATCACTCTGCCTTTCCTCCGCTGTGGCAGAGGAGCGTCGGCCCCCTGCTGAAAGCCAGAGAGGCAGACGGGAAAAATAAAATGATATTAAACATTTATTTTATTATCATTTTATTTTTCATCCCGCAGTTTTCCAGCCGAGCTGAGGGATGGGCGTCGGCCATCGATGCTGATGCTGCTGCACCAGTAGGGACACCAGCAAGGAGGGGGGAAGTGGCGGGCTAAACCATCATGCACACTTAGCCTTTCTCCAACCCTTAGCTGTGTTGTACAGCCAGGTGGAGAACCAACACAGGCTCCCAGTTCCTGTCTCAGCGCCGAGCCAGAAATTAGTATTCCCAGCGTGAGAGAAGCCCTGGGATTGGCATCTGGGATCCTGCACAGTGGGCAGCAGTGTCTGACGTAAGAAAGATGAGGATCGGGAGCACGTGGGCAGCCGTCGGAGCAGGTAAGTGCAATTTTATATATTTTTAATTCTGCCTTCACTGATGTTTTTGGTTTGTATTATCCCTCCCTCCCGCTCACCACTTCGCAATGGAAGCGGCCGCTACTTTGATATTTGAGTGCCTAGAAATACTTCAGCGTGTGACACCCTTCCATGATACACTTTGCGTGAAAGGGGCGGCAATGGGTGTTGTGGTGGAACTCAATGGGTGTTGTGGTGGGCGTTCCACCGCAACACCCATTGATTTTGATGCTGCCCCATATTTACAAGGATGGCGTAAATATGGGGCAGGGCCAAAATGAAGAAATGGGGAAACCTGGTCTTACCCTGGGGCAACGAGGAGAAATGTTTCATTTCTTCCCGTTTTTACTGTTTCCATGTGAGCTGTGTTGTGTGGCACACATAGAAACAAGAAAATGCCATTGATTGTTTATGTTCAGGAAGGTGTCCCTTTCTGCACATAAAAAATCATTTAAAAAAATGACATTTTTCAAACGTCTGTGTGTGCTGCACGAAGCAAGGCTGTACCGTGTAATCTTGTAAATACAGTGCAGACCCGTGTTTCTGAAGTGGCAGAGTGCAGCATTAGGCCAAGGAGGGTAACGCAGATCTGCACCACTTCCTTTTAAATATGCCCCTGGGTTTGACACATACTGTGTGCCGGGCAACACTGAGTTCTTAACGCTTTCTGCTTATTCCCTGCAGGACAGCAGTGCCCTCTGTTTTGCACATAGCTGTACATCCTCACAGAATATAATCTTGTCACACACCAGGTGTGAGTCCACTCCTGTGTCTGTCTTTATTTTCTGGCACTTGATTTCCTCCAATGAAAATGCAGGAAAGCAAGTTCCAGAGGGTACATGCAATAGTAAGACGGGACGAGCAAGTCATAGGTGGCAGGGGTAAGCATAAGATGAAGTATCTGCCTCCCCATTGGTCAGCATGCTTGTCCCCTTCTTGTTGTAGGTTGAGGGCACTTCAGTCAGCCATCGAGGCTGTGGGCAGCCCATGTGCCAGCCTTCTTTCAGATTACAGGTCACCCATTGTCACTTCCATCCTGTGTTGTAGCCTGGGCCCTCTCTACCTCTCCTAACCATTGTCTGTGAGAGGTGTTTTACACAACAGGTGTCATAGTAACTTCCATATATTAACTACCATTTGTATTTAGAAATAAGGTATGTTTGTCTTAAAGAATGTTTCATGAAAGTATGCTTATAGTGGAGAGGTGTGGTGCAGTGGCCAGGGCAGCTGACTTCGCAGGGCAGGGTTCACGGTTTGATCCCCAGCTGAAGCTCAGCACCATGTGACTCTGGGCAATACCTCACTTAATTTTCACGATGGCCCCCAGTGCCTTGAGACCCGTAAGGGTGAGTAGTTTGTGCTTTACAAATACGGATTTACATTTTTTTTTATTGCATTTTTATACCAAATGAGCATTTGCAAAGCTTATAGATCTGTCCTGAGTGTTGAAACATAACTAAAAAATGAAGTGTTCGGCTGCAATGAAAAAAATGAAAACATGGGGCTCAGGGTCAAGACTGATTTGCACTTGGCCAGGTCTAAACTGGGGTGGCACGGTGAGCAAAAGAATGATGGATTTAACCCAGATCTCTTGACTGGGGGTGAATGTTTATATTTGTTTAGCATTCTGTCCATCACTTGTGTGTCTTTTGCCCTGGTAAAGGCCTGGAGGCCTGCAGTATACATGTGGCATGCTGGTGGGACATGTTTAGTGCCTGCTCTGGCTGTCAAGGTGCCTTATTACCCTGGCAACATATTTCATGTGTCTCTGAGTTCAGGAATCTGGAGAAAAAAAGTTGGCAAAAGGACCTAAGAAAGACCCTATGCTCAATAGGGGAGAAGCAGATAAACACGAAAAGAAAGGTAATGTTTTAATGAGACCAAAAAAATGCTGAAAGTGCCCACACCTGTCCATAGAGGTGATAATCTCTGGGGGGAGCTTCTCGGCACTAAAGAGGTGGTCAACTTTGAACTTGTGTTTCACAAATAATAAGTGTGTATAGCTAGGTGGTGCGGCCTTCCAGTATCCCTTACTGCTGGTTCTTCTGCTAAGTCTTAGCTTCTCGATTCAGAAAAGGGGGTGGTGATGAACAGAGTGCCTGAATTAAGCAGACCACTCTTACCCAGTCCAAAGATCAGGGCTTGATCCATCACCGTTTTTTAGCTCACTGCACCATCCCAGCTCAGAACGTGGCTATATGCAAATTAGTCTGTTCCTGTCCCAGTGCATGATGGGAACAGGGCAAACCAAACTACCAAGCCAATTCTTATACTGGGAAGGAAACAAGCTTCCGGGGACCGGTTTCTGCCATTTCAGGCGTCATCGGCCTAGCTTGCTTGAATCCTGATGGTGCAATGAGCAAGGGACTCACATCTGAGTATACCCTTCCACGCTTATGGTGGACAAAATGATTCAGAAAAGGGGGTGGTGATGAACAGAGTGCCTGAATCAGACATGAGTCCCTTGCTCACTGCTCCATCAGGATTCAAGCAAGCCGGGCCGACGAGGCTGAAATGCCAGAAACCGGTCCCCGGTAGCTTGTCTCCTTTCTGGTGAAGAATTGGCTTGGTAGTTTGGTCTGCCCTGTTCCCATGATGCACTGGGCCAGGGACAGACTAATTTGCATATAGCCAGGTTCTGAGCTGGGATGGGGCAGTGAGCTAAATAACGGTGATGGATCAAGCCCTGATCTTTGGACTGGGTAAGAGTGGTCTGCTTAATTCAGACACTCTGTTCATCACCACCCCCTTTTCTGAATCGTTTTTGGCCACTATAGGTATGGCAGGGTATACTCAGACATGAGTTCCTTGCTCACTGCTCCATCAGGATTCAAGCAAGCCGGGCCGACGAGGCTGAAATGCCAGAAACCGGTCCCCGGTAGCTTGTCTCCTTTCTGGTGAAGAATTGGCTTGGTAGTTTGGTCTGCCCTGTTCCCATGATGCACTGGGCCAGGGACAGACTAATTTGCATATAGCCAGGTTCTGAGCTGGGATGGGGCAGTGAGCTAAATAACGGTGATGGATCAAGCCCTGATCTTTGGACTGGGTAAGAGTGGTCTGCTTAATTCAGACACTCTGTTCATCACCACCCCCTTTTCTGAATAAGTCTTAGCTTCTCGGCACTGCAAGAACTGTAACCGTAAAAAGAGGACTGGGCAGTAAACCGTAGAGGTACAACCCCATTGCCCCCCGCACCTCTTCAGATCCAATTAACCACGTGTTCAGTTAAGGCGATAAAAAACTTCCCTGGAATTATAGATATCCATTTGCAGTAAACTGCCTGGTAATTTTGTGTCCATATCATCTTTCTCCATTCTGAGGGTACAAGCTTTTCATTGCATGTTGCAGGGGTGCATGCATCTTTAGGATTGAGGCATAATTGAGGAAGGGCAATATCTACAAACTATATCAGAAAATCCCCTCTTTTAAATCTTTGAGAATCAATATCCATGGACTGTATTACTTATGCTTTTAGTCTTCAATTGATGGACAGCCTAAAATATAAAAGAATTCTATGGGTTTATCTCAACTTGAGAAAACCATGTTGCCAGGAATCTGTGTATTACCCAGGATATATTCCGGACGTACTCTAAGAATTATATATATAGAGCTCAGAATATGTATAACATTGGTTGGTTTTTATATGCACTATGAGAGTTAATATTATAGTCTTAATAAAGGAGGTTTAAATTGGGACAATACCATCATCTAATCTGTGATGTTGGCTGGCACAACAGATGAAATATTTTCACCATGTCCAGTTCCAGCCTTAACTTAACTTCGTCACTGATAGGTGTTATTGATAACAAAGTGTATTGTCTTGTTGATACTCTCTTTTTGATATTTTTACCTTTCTCTTTTATTATTTAAAGTTTTATATAGCGCGAACAAGATCCCGAAGGATATCAGAGCGCTTTTCAAAGGATGGAAGGCAGGACATAAAGCCAGTATCGACATCAAGTAAGAATACACTACAAGAATAAGAGCATAATCCCCAGACAGATGAATCGAGGAGAGTAGTTTCATTTGGCAAGCTACAATACCTTTGTTGTATATAAGGATTGGTCTCCAGAGTCAAAGATGACATTTGTTCAATTTCAGCAGTCTCCGATAGACAGCCTTGTTTTAGTGGAATAGACAGGAGTTCCTACAGAAGCAGTGATGGAGGATGTGGCTAGATTGAAAGAACTGTGCAATTCGAGACAAAGGAACCCAATTACTTTGGTCAGGGACCTTGGGTATCAGTAAGTAATAAACACAGTGGTCCCGTTCAAGGACAATAGGAGCAGGGAAAAATTAATATAGACAAGAATTCAGTACTATATTTGTGCTGTCCAGCCGGACAGGATCAATGTAATATTATAAATATTAGCAACAAATCAAGTGGGGACACAATCTTGCATCCAACAGGGTGTACATAAATCAAAACAAAACAAAGGCTCAGGCAGAAGGGAATGTTTGTACTTCATATATTAAATAAAACAAGCATAGATGTGAGGAGACACCGTAGTGACAAGTAAAATTGTGTTTACGGTGTACAAAGAGTAAACGACGTTTCTATCCGATGAAAGCAATTGTGGGATCATCATCAGGACATATGTTCTGTTTCCTCTATATGTAGTATTTGTGGGACACTACCTTGTATTTGTATGTAATGTATGGGATCTGATCGGTTTTGACACTGGTTTTTAATGTAATGAATCGATAAACAAGTCTTTATTATTGTTTTAATAAACCTATTTATATAATTTTATTAGTAAATCTGCGTAGTGGCACACTATATTTGCAATCAACTGTACTGTTTGCGCTCATTTTGTGTGAAGTGACGTGTGTGGTTTGGATGATTGTGAAGAATAGTACGTATCCTATTGTCACCAAAGGGAACACAGACGTTTATTGCGCAGGGCTGCCATAACCATCTGGAATCAGTAATTTTACCAAGCAACTCATAATCAGGCACATGATCTACTGTGAAGCTCATCTTGACATCCAATGATTAATATTACAATTTTAGCCTATTCTAGTTTGGGATCCATTAATGCCTATAAGAGTTTGAGGACCATTGATGCATATTATAGAATGAAGGCAATTGTTACCTGTTACACTTTGAGACCCATTAATACTGATTACAGATTTAATCACTTTAATGTCTATTACTACTTGGGGCTGATTGATGCCCAGAGCTGCATGAGGCCTGTGAGGCCTTTGAGCATGTCATAGTGTGGGGCCAAACAATGTCAATTACAACTTGGGACCTTCTGCGGTCTGTTACAGATCGCTGCCCATTGATAGACAGCTTGGGACCCACTGAGACCTGTTACAGCTCGCTGCCCATTGATACATGTTACAGCTCAGGATCCACAGAGACCTGTTACAGTTCGCTGCTCATGGATTCATGTTACAGCTCGGGATCCACTGAGACCTGTTACAGCTCGCTGCCCATTGATACATATTACAGCTTTGAACCCACTGTGGTCTCTTATAGCTGGGTTTCCATTAGTACATATTACAGCTTGGGACCCACTGCAGCCTCTTACAACTCTCTGCCCATTGATATATACTACAGCTTAGGACAGCAGCCTGTTAAAGCTCACTGCCCAACACAGCAATGCAGGTAGCAAAGTGTCAGTCCCTGCTACAGCACAACAGCTCTTCTTCTAGGCAAAGTTCTGATTTGGTGGTGTCATGGGTCCAGACATCAAAGAGGCCTTTGAAGATCATAAGGTCCCTGTCTTTCCTGCACTGGCTCCAGACTCACTACAGGAGTGTATGCAGCTCTTTGTGGGGTGACAGGCACAGCCCTATTCAGGTGCAAGTGGCAGCTCCCCCCTCCCAATCGAACCCAGGAAAGCTCATCAGCCTAGTGATGGGCCATCAGGATGCACATGTCCCACCCTAGCTCCCTTTGTGTCACTATCTAGAAGGAATGCGCAAAGGAATGCGCAAAGGAATGCGCAAATCCCAGCTGTCACCCAACCCAGACATATATTCAGAGACAGGCAGAGGCAAAGAATGGTTAAAGTAATAAAAATCCACATTTCTAAATGTCTCTCTGACTTACAATTTAGAATCAGACTTCACTATATTTTGTGATTTTAAATTGTGGGTCCGGAGACACCAAACTCCAAATTTCTATCTAACCACAATTGGAAATTACACTTTAAAGATGTTTTAAGTTGGCGTGGCCAGCACCATGGCTGAATAAGACGTGCTTCTGCCAAGCTCCGGCACTAAGCGCTATCCGACATATATCCAGCAACCCGTAGGCCCGCAGAATACCTGCATTTAGCACCCTGGGGGCGAGGAGTGTCCCGCTGCAGTCTATTATCCCACTGATTGTTCTGGCCGACCGATATCCCCAGAGTGACGGAGCGACTGCACAAAATGGCGCTGTGGATGCCCTGCCCTGACCTGATCCGTGCTGCTGTAGACCGAGAGAGCGGAGGGAAGCTGCAGCAGCACGGGGACTGGCGTCGGATAGTGTGTCGCCCTTCGTCTCCCACTGCGGCGTGAGTGCCGCTGGTGGGGAGCCTGATACGGCTTGCGGCGCCTTCAAGATCGGGGCCCCCTCCCCCTCTGAGTGAGTGCCGGGAGGCTGTTGCGGGCCACGGGACGGTGAGGTGGACTGCCCGCGGTCCCACCGATGCAACGTAGGCTCTGATTGTGCACTGGGCCGGAGGAGGTGAGCCCCACGGAGTTTGTGCCCGATAAGCGTGTCGCCTGCAGCCCCCTCCCTCCGGCCCTGTCCGTGCCGAGGAAGCTTCCTTGTGGCCTGCGGCGCTGCTGGTAGAGCTGGGGAGTGCGGGAGGCTTGGGCTGCGGGGTGCCGAGCCTGGCACCTGCGAGCACTCGGACACAACTGCTGATGGTGAGCGTGCAGGAGGGGTGCTGCGACGGGGGATCGTCCCCGCCTGGCTGGAGTGCGGCAATGCTGGATTTGTGGGGATGAGCCAGGAGGTTCTGGCAGCGGCTGTGGACCGGAGAGAAGAGCGTTGACCCCCGCGCTCCTCCCCTCACCCCCCTCAGCCCCCCCCCTGAACTGGACTTGTGCGGCGCCGGGGATGAGGTGAAGACATTTCTTGGCGATGCCCCTGCTGAAGCTCTGACCCGTCTTGTAGCTCCTGCCGCGGTTGGGGGACGTGCAGGGAGGAAGTGTGGGCCCAGTCAAAGGCCAAAGACAGCAATTAGATGGAGGGGGAATGGAGATGGAGTCAGGAACGCCTGTGAGTGGTCCCCAGGGACTGGCTGACTGTATATAGAGCCCCCCCCCCCATTGTGGTGACCCTGAGGCGATTGAAACTGTTGTTGAAGACTGCTTAGAGGGGCACCTGAGGTATCGCTAATCCCGAGGCGGCGGAACTGAGAACGCGGGGGGAGGCAGAGGGTGTATGCTGAGTGCCCACTCCCTGGTGCCATAGCGGACTTGCCTGGGGGGTTACCTGCGGGGGCGGACGGCGGGGAGTGGAGACGCCACCGCATCTGCGCCTGAGCCTGTCTGCACGCACCATGGGAAAGGATAGGGACTCGAAGCAGCAGTGCCAGGGCAAGATGGACCAGTATACGAAGGCCCTACCCTCGGCTCAGAAGGAGTGGGCAGGCGCTTGTTCGGACACAGATACCCTCCTCCGGGCAATTCAGGCATCCAGGATGGCGTGGAGGGCCAAATAGGCTCTGTGGGGTCGGAGGTGATGCTCTTGTGGCAGGACCTCAGTAACATGGCGGGAAGTGTCACGGAGGCAGAAACGCGGCTGGGCGAGACGGAAGATTCAGTCCATGACCTCCGCAAGGATATGCAGGCACTGCAAGCCTCTCACAAGGAGCTACTGTGGAGGGTTGATGACGCGAAAAATAGGGCCCGGTGGAACAATCTGCGCTTCGTAGGTTTTAGAGAAGGAATTGAAGGGGGGTAACATGCCGAAGTTTCTCTATGCCTGGCTGCGGGACACCTTCCCAGCGGACAAGTCCTCCTCCTGCTTCATCATAGAAAGGGCACACCGGGCGTTGTTGGCTAGACCGTCGGAGGGCGCCCAGCCCAGGCCCGTCATAGCGCGCGTCCTTAACTTCTTGGATAAGGACATGATACTCAGAGAGGCTCAAAAGCTGGGGGAGATAAGACATGAAAACACCTGTATTATGATATTTCCGGACTACAGTAGGCAGGTGCAAAAACAGAGGCGCACCTTTGACTCAGTGAAAGCTAAATTGAGAGAACGGGGAAATCCCATTTCTTCCAGATGCCACAGGAGGCGTGGCAATGGTTGGAGGAGCGCCCATTTCAGCGACGCCTGGGGACGCAGTCAGGTGAAGGAGCGCCCTCCGGTGCGGTAGGACACCGAAACCTGGACTCACAGCGCGAGCTCCGCCCCTTTACAACTGAGAAAAGGCCGCACTCTGGAAACCACCCCGCATGTGCAGAAGGCTACTGGCAGGCAGAGATGTCGCACTGCTGGGTCCTTGGATTCCAACTGTCGGTGAGCGCACGTGCGCTCCGCTCTTCTGGACGGCTACGGTTGGGTGATGAAACCGGGAGGGGCACAGGAACTGCCAGCGAACATTCCGCATCTGAAGGAGACGAGAGAGTGGGCCCTTCACTACACCCCCTGGTGACGGAAATACTGGCTCCGGAACAAGGGACATTGATGGAGGCGGGCCCATCGCAGAATGAGCCCCCGGACTCCAACTCCTGAACAAGGGTCTGCTGGGTGGACCGTGAATATGATTAACTCTGCCGGAGCGGGCAGGCTGGACACACACACCCCCCTAGTTTTTTCTTTCTCTCCTTTCTTTACCCACTGCGCTTTTTCCCATTGTATCTTTTCTTACCTTCTCTATTCGTGTCTTCTTGGCACTGTAGTTTCTGTTTTCTGACTTGGTAAACTCTGTTTGGATGGTGTCGGGGAACCCGCAGGAGTTTGTGGCTGTGGTGTAAGTTGGACCGGGGAGGGCGACAGACCTCGGACTACCCCAAAAGTCTGCTTCCTGCCCAGATGGCTGGGGGGGGGGCGAGGGGAGGAGGAGGTGGGGTGGGGGGAGTGGTGGAGACTGGGATGGGTTCTTTGGTTGGAGATGTTTTGGTTCCTATGTTATTTTTTTGGCTGGCACACTGCTCACAGGGCGAAAAGGAGGGGCGCACCTACTACCCATCCCCCGCTGGAGGTATATGTGTTGTGCATGTCTTCCCTGCTTGACCACATCCCTAGAGACAGGAGTATGACGATGGATCCCTATAGAGTCCTCACATGGAATGTGAATGGCTTGGGGGACAAGGTCAAGAGAAGACTGGTGCAGGCATATCTGAAAAGAGTACACCCTGACATTGCTCTACTGCTGGAAACTCACTTGCAGCGTACGAAATGTGGTTTTCTGGCGAGGGGAGCCTACAAGGTCCTGGCACATGCGGGGTACACGACAGGCTCCAGAAGGGTAGCTATCTTGATCAGGAAATCTTCCCCCTTTGTGACAAAGCGGATTTGGACAGACCCGCAGGGGACGTATGTAGCAGTCTCAGGGACATGGGGGCACCGGAGGGTCACAGTGGTCTCGATCTATGCTCCTCCAAAGCTCCAGGCGAGGACACTTTCTGGGCTGGCTGAGGTCCTGTTAGACACGTCAGACACAATACACATTGTAGGGGGAGGAATTTTAACAACGTAATGTCCATCACCCTGGATCGCTCAGAGGGCCGGACGAACGACCCCCTGACCACACCACTGGCTAGGGCCATGGTGTTGCTGGGGTTAACAGACATTTGGCGAGGGACGCATCCAAGCACTAGGGACTACTCGTTCTACTCAGGGGCGCATGAGGTGCACTCGAGACTTTACTATGTTTTCTTACCGTGGCATGCGTTTGGGGTAGATGTTGAAGCTGAATACCTGGCACGGGGAATCTCGGACCACTCTCCCCTCCTGGTCAAGGTAGGAGGGACAGCTAGGGATAGGAGAGGAGGATGGAGATTGCCGACTTGGGATCTACAGAACACAGAGCTCATGCGGGGACTCGGAGCAGACACGAAAGTGTACTTTGCGGAAAATGTAAGTTTGGTGCAATCGGGCATGGTAGTATGGGAGGCATATAAAACAGTACTTAGAGATAGGGCCCAAAACCGAATCACCTGGGAGAAGCAGAAATCGCAGGCAGACCTTACCTCCATGGAAGCCCGAGCATTAGAGTTAGAACGACAGTACCTGCCTGACAGAGACCCACAGGTGCTACGACAACTGACTGATGTACAGCAGCACTATAAAAGTCTGGTAACAGAGGAGGCAAAAGCGCAGGCGCTAGCGACCCTACACAGATTGTACGACGTTGGGGATAAGTCCGGGAAGCTCCTTGCGTGGCTGAGCCATAAGGAATGGGACACCAGGTGGATAGAGGGCATGGTAGATGACCAGGGACAAATGCAGAGGGGGGACGCGGAGGTGGTGAGGACTTTCGCAACATACTTTGGTGACTTCTATAGGGCCAGGTATCTGGGTTGCCCGGCAGAGATTGAGGACTACTTGACTACCATCTCCAAATTGACACTAGCACATGAGGACAGGGAGACCTTAGAGGAGGACATCCCACTCACCGAAATCAGGGAGGCCATCGCCAGATTGAGGCTGGAAAGTCCCCGGGCCCCAACGGGCTACCAGCGGAATTTTTCAAAAAAGGAGTTGACTTGCTGACACCCCACCTATTAACATTGTTCCAAGATGCAGCCCAGGAGGGTATTCTCCCACTGGATCTGCGGATGGCCACGATTATAACCATATATAAGCAAGGCAATCCTGCGGAAGATTGTGCATCCTACCGCCCGATCTCTCTCCTGAACGTGGAGGAGAAGCTCCTGGCGACGATTTTGCCTCTCCACCTGCGACGGGTGAGTTGGGGCCTGGTGCACCAGGACCAGACTGGGTTTCTACCGGATAGAGCGGCATGGCTAAATTTGAGGCAGACCCACAATTGGCTTATGACGGTAGAGGGACGGGATGCCCCACACATGTTCCTCTCTCTGGATGCTGAAAAAGTGTTTGACGCAGTCCATTGGCCCTTCCTAGAGGCAGCGCTGATTAAGTTTTGCATTGGCCCTAACTTTCGTAAGTGGGTGGGGCTCCTGTATACGGACCCTAGAGCCCGAGTTAAGGTGAATGGGATCCTCTCTGAGGACTTTCCGATCAGGAGGGGGACACGGCAGGAATGCCCTCTGTCCCTGCTGCTTTTCGCCCTCACTATTGAAATAGTGGCCTGTGCGGTTCGGCAGGAGGCAGAGGTGAGGGGAATTCAGATATCACCTACAGATACCCAGGAAGAGAAAAATTCGCTATACGCGGAAGATATACTACTTTATATCACCCGGCCAGACACTACAGTCCCCGCTCTGTTTAGACTCTTGGATCGGTATGGTTCCTTTTCAAGGTATACGATAAACTGGCACAAGTCAATTCTGTATAGCCCGCAGAAGGACGTATCATGGCCCCACCTGCCTAGGGCCCTCCAGGTCACTCAAGCAGGGTTTACATATCTGGGTATTTACCTGACAATCGACAGGGCCGTGTCCTATCAAAAGAACATATTGCGTGTCCTGGCAAACTTTGTGGAGGATGCTACTAGGTGGAAAACTCTCCCTCTCACGATACTAGGCAGGGCCGCAATGTTTAAAATGATCATGCTGCCCGCTTCCTGTATGCCCCGCAAAATGAATATTTTCCGCTCCCCCGACAGACATTCACAACGATACACGCAGAATTGAGCTTCCTACTGAGGCTGGGAAAACAACCTAGAATAGCTCTTGCCACGCTCCAGAGGAACCAGTATAATGGAGGGATCTTGCTACAGGATCTGGAGGCCTACTATTGGGCCGAGTATCTAGCGCCGATTAATGATTGGCTTCATGCATCAGCTGACCACCCTACATACCGTTTGGAAAGGGACACCATGGCCAGATGTACCAGTTTGCACTAATTATATGGGGGAACGGGTGTGAGACGACTTCTTCCGGCCACTCAAATAACCATAGGGGTCTGGAACAGGGCAACAAAGATGATGGGGTGGGTGCACAAACCTACAAAACAGACACCGATATGTTCCTGCTCTTGGCTGAGGGAGTTACATAAACTCAGGGGGTTTAAGGGGTGGGATGAAATTGGGATCTCCACTCTGGGGGATTTGGTGGCGCCAGGGGTTCTTAAATCGTACCAAACCATGCAGGTGGAGTTTGGCCTCAGTCGCACACAGTTCCTTGAATATGCACAGCTACGCCATGCATGGGCTGAACCGGCGCTCGCCTCCCCCTGCCGGAGTATGCTCCGTTAGAGGGGTGTTTGCTGCAGGAACGGGTACCCAACAAACTGGTTTCCCTGACGTACAAGACCTTGAATAATAATGCACCGGATGGACTGGGGAAACTTAGATCCGCTTGGGAACAGGATGTGGGTGAGATGGCCACGGTGGACGGGGAAGCAGCCCTAATGCACCACAGGGAGGTGGCAAGAAAGTCACGGCTAAGACTCATTCAATACAAAATACTACATAGGGCTTACTACGATAGAGTCAGGCTGCATCGTATGGGATGGGACAGTGACTCTTGCTGTCTTAGATGTAGACACCCACAGGGGGACTTTTATCATATTCTATAGGAGTGCCCTGTTATCCGCACTTACTGGACACGGATACTAGTAGAGCTAGGGGAGGTGCTAGAGACTGAGCTTACCTTAGAACCCAAGTTTGTCCTGCTAGGAATCACTAATGATGTGGACCTGAGCCGCCCGCACCTGATTTTTACCATGTTGGCCCTGGTGATGGCAACGAGAGATGTAGAAAGGGGGTGGGGAGTGCAGTCACCGCCACAGGTGGAGGAATGGAGGCGTGGTTTGGATCAGTATATGGCGGCGGAAAGGGTCCCCTATAAGGCAAAGGGCTGTCCCAGAAAATTCCGACGAGTATGGGGAAAGTGGAGAAGTTAGGGGGACTGGGCTCTGAATGATGCACTATGGGCCCTGCTGAAGGGGGCCGGGCTCAGGGGTGTAGAGAGGTGGCCTGGAGCCCTGGACTCACAAGGGGTTGAAGACTGTTTAATGAATCATACGAACAGCTGTACGGGGTGGAGGCAGACTCCTGGGATACTATGGATACTGGTACTGTTATTATGATGGGGAGTGGGGGTTTGGGGGAGCGTGGAGGATTGTGGTTCTTCGCTAGTGACGAGCCAAATGTATTTATGTTAGTAAAAAATGCATATAAAAATATTTTCTTTAAAAGATGTTTTAAGGCAATCCCAATGTTAACCTTTGCAGTAGTGAAAAGAGGAGTGAGCAGTCTTTCACCACCAGGACATATAAAACTCAAAAGCACATGTCCTACCTTTTAATTACACTTCACCCTGATGGGCATACCTGAGGGGTGACCTATATGTAATAAAAGAAAAGGTTGGGGCTTGGCAAGTAGGTTAACTTGCCAGGTCAAAATGGCAGCTAAAAACTGCACACAGAGGCTCTGCATTAGCAGGCCTGAGCCATGTTTAACATGTTTAAAGGCTACTGAAGTGGGTGGCACAATTAGTGCTACAGGCCCACTAGCAGCATTTAATGTACAGGCCATGGACACATACTTTGCACTTTGATATGGCCTTATAAGTAAATTAAACATGCAAATTGTCGATAAACCAATGTTACCATGTTTTGAATACAGAGCATATGCATTTTCGCACTGGTTAGTAGTGGTAAAGTGCCCAGAATCCTAGAGCCATCAAAAACAAATTCAGATAAAAGGGGAGGTGGAAGGCATAAGGTTTGTGGGTGACTCTGCATGAAGGTTTCCAACACACAGAGAGAATTCAGTTCGAAAAGGCTAGCAAAGGATGCCAGATGTTAAACTACCTCAGCGGCTATAGATTTCAAGTTGGTTCCTTCGACTTTTGCTCTAAAAAGGGAAATGGCAGCAGGTACCCAAATTCAGTGTGTTTAGCCATGCAGAGCTGCTGATGCCCACACCACTCTGCCACACAAGATAATGTTGACTTCCATATGAAATACATTTGATAATAAACCAGCTTACCAGGATGAACCAATAGACTTTTTCTGACCCACACTTTGTTGTGTTTATACTGAACGGCACCTAAGACTCTGTCACCTGAGCACCAAGACTGTCATTAAGTTTCAAATTCCCATTATTTTTTTCCCAGTGTTTTTCAACATTTATTTTAAAACATTGTAACTCCTAACCCCATCAACTTCTTTTTACAATGCTGCTGTTATTTTACGTATTCAATTTTTCTTCATTTTACATTGCTTTGAGAATTTTAATTTGCAATTGCCTACTTTACAGGTCTTTTGGATACTGCTCAAAAACTTTACTCACGTTTTTATTTGAGAGATGCCTATTGCATGGGCCAATGCTGCCAGGGGGAAGCTTAAGGTTTCCAATTGAAATTCTGCTCTATATTTGTTAGAAACTAGGTTACCTTAAGTCGGTGCTATCCATAACAGGCATACAAACGTGTTTTTATAATTTAGGAGAGTAGTTTCCATCTCTTGGTGAGGGTGGAACCCTGACTGGGTAGATGTTCAAATATTGAGTTGAGCTTATAAGTAACCAGCATTTAGGGCCAGATCTACTAACCTCTCACGCAACTCAGTGCAGCAAGGCAACTTGTTGCGTTGAAGGGAGAGAGGAGAAATGTGTCATATTTCTAAAGTGGAGGAACATTGAGTGGAGCAGAGTGTCGTAGAGTGTCGTAGAGAGGAGGGTCATAGAGTGGAGGGGTATAGTGTGGAGTAGACTGTCAGAGGGAAGTAGAGTGTAGTAGAGTGGAGTGATGTGGCATAGAATCGTAGAGAGTGTTGCAAAGTGGCATAGACAGGAGTAATGTAGAGTTGAGTGGCGTAGAATAGCGTTGAGTAGAGTAGCGTAGAGTGGAGTGGAGTGTCGTAGAGAGGAGGGTCATAGAGTGGAAGGGTATAGTGTGGAGTAGACTGTCAGAGGGAAGTAGAGTGTAGTAGAGTGGAGTGATGTGGCATAGAATGGAATGGAGTGTTGCAGAGTGGCGTAGACTGGAGTAATGTAAGTAGAGTGGCATAGAATAGCGTTGAGTAGAGTAGCGCAGAGTGGAGTGGAGTGTCGTAGAGAGGAGGGTCATAGAGTGGAAGGGTATAGTGTGGAGTAGACTGTCAGAGGGAAGTAGAGTGTAGTAGAGTGGAGTGATGTGGCATAGAATGGAATAGAGTGTTGCAGCAGAGTGGCGTAGACTGGAGTAATGTAAGTAGAGTGGCATAGAATAGCATTGAGTAGAGTAGCGCAGAGCGGAGTGTCATCGAGTGAAGGGTCATAGAGTGGAGGATCGTAGAGAGTCATGGAGTGGAGTACAGTGGCGTAGACTGGAGTGGAATAGAGTGGTGTAGAGTACATTAGAGTGGATTGTCCTAGAGTGAAGTGTCAGAGTGGGGGAGGATAGAGTGGAGGAGTGTAGAGCAGAGGACCGTAGAGTAGAGAGGTAGTGGGGGAGCATAGAGTGGAGGTGAATAGAGTGGAGGAGTGTAGAGCAGAGGACCGTAGAGTGGAGAGGGAGTGGGGGAGCATAGAGTGGAGAGGCTTAAAGTGGAGGTGAATAGAGTGGAAGGGGCATAGAGTGGAGTAGTGTGGAGTGTCATAGCGTAGAGTGGAGTAAAGTGGCGTAGAGTAGGGGAAAGTGTTGCAGAGTAGAGCAGAGTGGCACAGAGTGGAGTAGAGTGGCATAGAGTGGAGTGCGTGAGTGTAATGAAGTGTTGTGGAGTGGAGTGGCATAGAGTGGCGTTGAGTGTCATAGGGTGTCAGTGAGTGTTGTAGAGTCAGGTGTAGAGTGGAGGGAAGTAGAGTAGAGGAGCTTAGAGTGCAGGGACATAGAGTGCAGTGGAGTAAAGTGCTGTAGAGTGGAGGTACGTAAAGTGGCATAGAGTCTTGTAGAGTGCCATAGATTGGAGTAGCATTGAGTGGAGTGGCAAAGAAGAGTCGCATAGAGTGGAGCATCGTTGAGTAGAGTAGAGTGGAGTGAAGTGGAGAGGAGTAAAAGTGTGTCTGCAGGTCTGCCATTGCATTCCTTCCCAAGCTCAAGAAGAGCTCTGCACACGCCACCTTAGCACCAAAGCATCTGCCTGTAGGCGTCCCTGACAGGAGATCCCTCACTAGATACCCATTATTTTAACTCCTGGATGGCTACACTCAGTAACATCTTCGCCCCACCAGGACTTTCGAAAAAGAAGTCTACCAACAAATTTTCCAACCCCTGGTTCACCCTAAAGCTGAGAGAATGACAAGGACAATGCAGAAAGCTAGAACGTAGACCGCGGATAAGCTATAAACAAGAAGGTCGAACCCCTTTTAAAATTGCCCTCAAAACTTACCATTAACAAATTAAAATAGAAAAGAAATCCTGCTTCACCAATCTACTCAGGCTGGCAGATTCCGAACAAAAAACAATTTTTAAAATTGTGAAGTCCTTCACTGACCATAAAACACTTGAACATGAGATCCCGCCATCACAGGTTTCTTTGTGAACAAATTGCTGACTTTTTTTAACAGAAAATTCAGATTTTTCAAAAAGATTTCAAGACGATCCCTTCTTCTATCACAGAAGTATGTGCGAATTTCTCAGGTGATAGACCGGCCCTTCTATCTTGCCATGACTTCAGGGTGGAACAGGCAAGTCAAACAATCCTCTCCTGCAAGTCAGGGTCTCCATTCAACCCATGTCCCTCAGGGGTACTGCATGCCATTATTGATATCATCAACCGACTATCAATAAGATAATAAACTCCTCACTTGCATTAGCGGGAGTACCTTCGACCTGGAAAGTCGCTGCAATTAAATCTCTTCAGAAAAAACAACTAGCCGACCCTAAGATCCTTTCCAACCTCCGTCCTATCTACCTGCTGCCCTGCCTCGGCAAAATCCCTGAAAACCTAGTGAACACTCAACTGACTTCTTTATTACTTTTGATTTTATTGGATCTGTCGGCCGCATTTGATACGGTCTCCCATGACATCCTGGTGGACCGCCTTAAACCATATGACATTTCCCACATGGCCCTAGCATGGCTAATCGAAGACAAATAGTCACCCTCGGCCACTATCAATCAGCAGAGAAACCCGTAATCTCTGGTGTCCCGAAGGGCTCCACTTTAAGCCCAGTACTGTTTAATATTTACATGGCTCCCCTGGTAAACCTGATATCCTCGTTTAATTTTGAAACCATGTCCTAAGCCAATGATACTCAGTTAATTCTAGTATTATACAAACATTCCACCCAGGTGGAAGAGAATCTCCAACTCTGCCTTACAGCTGTTTTTCACTGGATGCAATCAAACCATCTGAATTGTAACGCCTAAAAAACCAAGATCATGCATCTTGAAAAAAACAACATTTTCTTGCCCAGCCTGTGGTGGCCTAAAGATATCCCTCCTCCCATCACATTAGATGCAGTAAAGAATCTAGGATTAAACTTTGACACCTAACTATCCTTCCATCAACAAGCGCTCTCGGTGGCCGGCACGTGCTTCCACCTGATAAAGTCTCTTAAAAGGTTTTTCGACCTACTACCCTGTGTGGCTAGAAAGGTAGTGGCAGTGGCCCTGAAAGCATCTAGACTGGACACCTGCAACAGCTTATGCGCAGGGACCAATAAGTGCGTCCTGAAAAAACTGCGGATTGTCCAACATGGAGCCGCACACCTAATCCTAAAATTGCCTCATGGCACCTCACCAGCCTACACTGGCTACCCATTCATAAAAGAGTCCCTTTTGAGATCTTGGTAATAGTCTACAGAGCCTTTAGATCACGGGTACTCATAGTACGGCCCGCGGGCCGCCAGCGGCCCGGCAAGCCTTCACTGGCGGCCCGCGGACCTTGCAAACATCGTACCCCTGTTTTAAAAAAAAAAATTAAAGAGTGTCCGCAAACACTGCACGCGGCTCTGAGAGATTCTGCTGCTCTGTGGGGGCCCCGGCGTTCCAGTGATAGTCAGAGTGGAGCTGCAGGGCGCTAGGAAGAGGTGAAATACAAAAGCCTCATTAACATACAAATGGTCTTTTAAAGACCTGTAAAGTGCTCTGGTGCGGCTGTGTGTGCCCGGGAAGCTGTCTCAGCCCAGGCACACACAGGCAGGGTGAGATGGCAGAGGGAGACAGAGGGAAGTGGAGGGAAAGGGAGAGAGGCAGAGGCAGAGGGAGACAGAGGGAAGTGGAGGGAGGGAGGGAGACAGAGGGAGGGAGAGGGTGACAGAGGGAGGAGGGCGACAGAGTGAGGAGGGTGACAGATTGAGGAGGGTGACAGATTGAGGAGGGTGACAGAGTGAGGAGTGCGACAGAGTGAGGAGGGCAACAGAGTGAGAAGGGCAACAGACTGAGGAGGGCAACAGAGTGAGGAGGGCGACAGACGGAGGGAGACAGACGAGTGAGGAGGGCGACAGACAGAGGGAGGGAGATAGACAGAGGGAGACAAACAGAGGGAGACAAACAGAGGGAAACAAACAGAGGGAGGGAGAGGGTGACAGAGGGCGGGAGGGAGACAGACAGAGGGAGGGAGACAGACAGAGGGAGGAAGGGAGACAGAGAGAGGGAGGGAGACAGACAGAGGGAGGGAGACAGACAGAGGGGGGTCTAAAGAGGGAGACAGAGTGGTGAGGGAGACAGAGTAGTGAGGGAGACAGAGTGGGGGAGACAGAGTGGGGGAGGCAGAGTGGGAGAGAGAAGGAGAGAGAGGGAGACGGAGAGGGAGAGGGAAGGAGAGAGAGGGAGACCGAGTGAGACAGAGGGAGTCAGGGAGAGAGAGAGGGAGAGAGAGGGAGTGAGACAGTCTGAGTGAGACAGAGGGAGACATAAGGAGGGAGGGAGAGAGGGAGGGAGAGAGAGAGAGAGAAATGTGTGTCTGCTGGGTCTGGTGGCTCAGTTTTTTTGTTGCTCCAGCCCCGCCCCCTGCCCCACTGACCCGCCCCCACCGGTGCAGCCCTCGGACACAAACCACACTGTAAATTTGGCCCCTGAGAGAAAGTTTGTGAGTACCCATGCTTTAGATCATCAGGACCTAAGTATCTTAGGGCCAGAGTTAAACTGTATGTGACGTTTTGCCTCCTTAGATCCTCATCAGCAAACCTCCTTAAGCCTCCCAGCTTCAGGTACATTTCAAAACGTGGCAAATAAGTGGCAGCCCTAGGGATTAAAGCCTGGCATTCTCTGCCCATCCACCTCAGGTTTTCTCACACAGAACAAATTTTCAGGAAATCCCTGAAAACTTTGATCTTTGGAGCCTCAGACGACCTAGTTTTTTCACTTATCTGATTTGACAGGACACTCGCTGAATCTTCTGTACTGTCCCGCCTAGCACCATGTTGCTCCTAGAAGTGGCAGCTGCGCTCTACAAATACCTTATATATGCATACATACACGAGCTGCAGAGCCACTTCACTGCCTAAATGTAAGAAATTGACTCTTAAGGTTGTCCTCCTTAGCCCAGGAGTTAGAGTACTAAAGGTGAGTGTATACATGTTCCAAAATATATATCCCTAGAGTAACCCTGTAAAGCAAGGTTTTACTGTAAGTGACCAGCCTCCCATAGAGTAACATGGGCTACCTACAAGGCAAACGCAAGATCGCCAACTCCATTTTGAAACAAACAAATTGTGTTGTGTTTGGTATTAAACACCATGCTTTTTCACCCCTACATGATTCCCAAGTCTAGAGTGAGCTGGCATGCACAGGGATGCAACCCTGCGTGGGTGCCCCTCTAGGACACACACCTCCACTGCCTTGGTGGGCTTCACCAGCCAGTTGCTGCCAAGACAACAGCCAACCCTCCTAGCGAGCTGTGCTACAAGAGCCTACCCTCCTGACAAGATGCGCTACAAGAGCCTACCCTCCTGACAAGATGCGCTACAAGAGCCTACCCTCCTGGCCAGATGCGCTATCACTTCCCCAGGATGAAGACAAAGGCCTGGGCAGGAAGGAGGTCACACCACCACCCTCAATGGATGGCTTGTGATTACAGCCATTAAGGCACTGAGCCTCAAAATCTTTCACAGCCCTTAATGTGCACATACCCTGTCCCCCACTCGTGTACAAAGCCCTTCTCTCCTTACAGCTCTGGCTGGTGGGAAAATTAGTTATGTGGGACGTGGACACTCCACAAGACCTAGCCACACTTTTAAGGCAGGCTAGGAGGTCTAAATAGCCAAAGAAGGGTTCTCCCATTTGGCAGACCTTGAAATCGAGTACTCTGGGAAGCATTGTGACGTACACCCACAGGATATTGTCACTACAGGGGCGGATTAGTTGCAGGGACCAATAGTCCATTGGCCACTGTCCCTCACACCCTTAATGGTCCCTAAACAGGGATTTAAGGGGCTCCCCTGGCACCAGAACTTCAGTACTACCTTGAAATCCAAGAAGAGGCATGAAGAAGATGTCACTGAAATCAGGACTTTGGACTCTGCTGCAGCGCAAAGAGAGGACACATAAGTGCCCTTATGAGACCATATACTCAACCCAAGTGTCGACGTGTGTCCATGGTGAAAACTTGTTGCCGTTACGTACTAGGATGTGGGAGGGGTAGTGGCACCTACTCAGATTAGGAGGGTAGAGAGGTCCTTTCCACTCTAGAAAAGGAAAAGGGGGGGATGCATCCTCCCAAGCTATATGTACACAACTCACAAGTTCCAGATGTAGCATGCTGGGAAGTGCTAGTCCGCCGTGTGGAACTCAATGGTGAAAAGGCAAGGTGGACCCTTGACAAAAGTATGACTACAGGATGTCCCTTTTCCTTCTGCTCCAGAGAAACAAGGAACCCAGACAAATTGGACCGGATACCAAAAGAAGAAAAGGGCAAGTATATTCACTGCCCAAACATGCACTAGCTTGCATGCATCACTTACACACAATAGTATAATGAGCTTAGAAACTGGGGAGGTGAGTTGTATCATCCTGATGAAAGCCCTGGTCCTCCTTAGGCCTTCAGAGTAGGGCTGAAACATGTTGGACTATATATGGTCAAAGGACCATTGTATCCTAATCACCCCTTTCAATTTTTAGTTTTAACATCCCGACTACTCTGACAATAAAGGGATACCTTGCAGTATTCAAGGGAATTTTAATCTGTAGTTACGCCCTCCGGTCTTTTTCTTTCAAGAGCTTCCTGGAAGACGGTTGAGCCCACCCAGAGCTTTAGGTTACAAGTCGGGGTAAACCCGATGATGAAGCATGAAGCGGAGTGCGTGAGGGTTATTTAAAAAAAAGGAAGTCTTTCCTGTATTTAGAAACGCAGTGTCTTGGTGAGGACTAGCACTCCCCAGCATGCTACATCTGGAACTTTAGGTGGAAAACTCGTTGCTCTCAGCAAGAGGGACTTCAGTGGACATCAGAAATACAAAACAGACTCCCTTGACTGGTGGAAACAGTTGACCGCAACCTGCATAAGAAGCGATGTTCTGCATCACAAGAATTGTGACTCCATGGGCCTGTCGAGAGTGAGCCCAAAGAGAAGTGATGTCCTGCAAGCCGGGAGTGGTAGCCAAGCTCACACCAAGTATTGAGCCGCTAGTCCACTCCTGTCAATCCCCAGCCACCGTAGGGGATAAGGCTATATTTGCATCAGCCAAGGCTTTATGATCGCCAATCGGGTGATCAATCCTATCATCGATCTCTTCACCCAGAGAGCACCTCACAGAGACAGCACCTATCATCATCAACGAACCCGCTGAGGTTCTGTGATTTTCGACTTCGCTTCGTAGTCAGCTGCCATTTTGTGACAGCCGCCATTTTATGTTGCCCTCACTCAGGCGACACGGCGAACATAGTGTTTTTGCCTTTTCAGCTGCTCGCCTCTCCTGTTAAAAAGTAACCCTTTTTCCTTGTTTATGAAACCGGTGTCAGGGACTGGCCGAGTTAGTTAATCCATGTCTAGACTGATTGAACCTTGTTTAAGTTTTCTGTTTGGGTCCCACCATTCTTTCTTCATTTTATCCTGTTTGGCCTTCACTATTCTCTCCGTGTATTCTCTTGTTACACAACTGTCCTTTGAGGCTCGCAAATACGTCCTGCCACCTGCAAATTGAATTACATGCACTAGCATTGATTAACTTGAGGGGAGGGGAGAACACGGGGTCTGAAAGAAGGGCGTATACGAGATACTCGACAGCTTGTTTTCGAACTTTTATCATTTGTCAGTTTTGTAGGTTTTGGGAGTGGGTATTGTAAATATGTATGACATAAAAGACTGTTCGCCACAGAATGATGTGGCAGTCTCCTAAGAATCTACTTTCTGTAACTTCTTGGATAACTGTGCTTAGCTGCAGCTAATAAACCTGATTTTCTACGCCTAACGGAGTGTCTCGTGTCTCTGTCTGATAAGACAGGTGAACCCGGAGATATCAGGTGCGCCCGGCGCCGCTAGGCCCATAAGGCCCGGTTCTCCAATTGGCGTCCCAACGTGGGGCGACTTCAGTGGTAGCGGTTCAGCCCGAAGATCGCGAGGAGCCTTGCAAGAAAATTCTGGAGGATTCACGAACCACGTCAAGTGACCTCTGTATGTCGAAAGTGGACCGAAGGTCTTTTTCAGTGCGGTTACTCCTTTCCGACGGCTGCAGACGACTGCTGCCCTGACTGTCGCCCTGCCTTGGCCCTCTGGTGATGATTGGTATGGAGAGACGTTAAATGGACACCTGTTGGCATGAGAAAATACCTAATTAAGTATACGTGGGTAGCTCCCACTCTTTTTGTTTGGGTTTTTATTCGACAAATGCATTAGTCGAAGCCGAGGGGTAAGTACGTTTGTGCTATAATAATTGTCTAACACCCCTTGAAGTTTGAGAATAGTCCAGTTCGTTACAAAATGCCTGGAATTAGTAAGTTTAAGAAATGTTGGTGTTTTAGTTGTAATAGGGATTCTCAGTTCGAGGACTCTTGTCCAATTCCTCCGGTTGGAACTTCCACTTATTCAAAACATGGTCTTGGTCCTAATATTTTTAATGACACATGGATTCGATATACGAAGAAAGATGGTGTTCTGCAGTGGCCACAAAATGGTAGCTTTGAGCCTGACATATTAGACAATTTAGAAGCGATTTTGTTTAAACATCTACAGACCCCCGGGACCACGCACACAATTCAGCGAGGACATCGCCGACGTCATCAGCCCACACGCCCTCCCCTCCGCCGACTACATCCTCCTCGGGGACCTCAACTTCCACCTGGAGAACAACAACGACCGCAACACCACCACCCTGCTGGACAACCTCGCCAACCTCGGCCTCAAGCAGCTGGTGACCACCCCCACCCACTACGCCGGACACACACTCGACCCGGTCTTCTCTTCCAGCAAGGACATCGCCTTCAGCCACGCCACGGGACTCCACTGGACGGACCAAAGCTGCGTCCACTTCAGCTTCAGAAGGACCACGCTCCACCATCACCAGCAACAGGTTCCCCGCAGAAGCTGGAGCAAGATCACTGCAGACCAGCTCGCTACTTCCCTGAGCAAGAACCCTCCCACCAGCACAACGAACCCCAGCCAAGCGGCCACTAACCTCACGAAATGGATCAGCGACTGCGCAGACGACCTCGCCCCTCTGAAGACCCAGCCGAGCAGACCCGGCAGCAAGAAAGCCCCATGGTTTAACGACGAACTCAAGAGCTCCAAGAAGAACTGCAGAGCACTCGAGAAAACCTGGCGCAGAGACCCAACACCGGACAACATGACTGCCCTCAAGCTCGCCACCCGAAAACACCACCAACTGATCCACGCCACCAAGAAAACCGCATTCAAGGAACGACTGGACAACAACGCACACAACAGCAAGGAACTCTTCAACATCGTCAAAGAGCTCTCCAACCCCAACGCCGGAAACAACGACATCACCCCTTCGCAAGACCTCTGCAACTCCCTCGCCTCCTACTTCCACAACAAGATCGCGGACATACACAACAGCTTCAGCACTCAACCGATGCACGCCGCGACCGAACCACCGCCCCCCACCACCACCCTCCGCGCCTGGACCCCGATCAGCACCGAAGACACCATCCGCACGATGAACTCCATCCACTCCGGATCTCCGACAGACCCCTGCCCTCACCACGTCTTCAACAAGGCCGACGCCATCATCGCACCCCACCTGCGGGACATCAACACCTCCTTCGACATCGCCACCTTCCCGGAGAGCTGGAAGCATGCCAAACTCAGCGCTCTACTCAAGAAACCATCAGCCGACCCCACCGACCTGAAGAACTACCGCCCCATCTCGCTACTCCCGTTTCCGGCAAAAGTCATCGAGAAGATCGTCAACAAGCAACTGGCCGCCTTCCTCGAGACGAACGGTTCCCTCGACCTCTCGCAGTCTGGCTTCCGGGCCAACCACAGCACCGAGACCGCCCTGATCGCAGCTACCAAAGACATCCGAGCCCTGCTCGACAACGGAGAAACAGCGGCCCTCATCCTCCTGGACCTCTCCGCGGCCTTCGACACTGTCTGCCACCGCACCCTAGTACAGCGCCTCAGCAACGTCGGAATCCAGGAGAAGGCACTGGAGTGGATCATCTCCTTCCTCGCCGGAAGGACACAGAGAGTCCGCCTCCCCCCGTTCAGATCGGAGGCCACCAAAGTCATCTGCGGCGTTCCTCAAGGCTCCTCGCTCAGCCCAACACTCTTCAACGTATACATGAGCCCCCTTGCAGCCATCGCACGCCAGCACAACCTCAACATCATCTCCTACGCCGACGACACCCAGCTGATCCTCTCCCTCACCAACGACCCCACCACCGCCAGAGCCAACCTGCACGAAGGGATGACAGACGTAGCCAAATGGATGTCGAACAGCCGCCTGAAACTGAACTGGGACAAGACGGAAGTCCTCATCCTGGGATCCTCACCCTCCGCCTGGGACGACTCCTGGTGGCCCCCCGCCCTGAGCAGCGCACCCAAACCAACAGACCACGCACGCAACCTGGGCTTCATCCTGGACTCCTCCCTCTCCATGACCAGACAAGTCAACGCCGTCTCCTCGTCGTGCTTCAACATCCTGCGCATGCTACGTAAGATCTTCTGATGGATCCCCACCGAGACCAGGAAGACGGTCACCCAGGCCGTCTGGACTACGGCAACTCCCTCTACGCCGGAACCACCGCCAAACTCCAGTAGAGACTCCAGCGGATCCAGAACACCTCAGCACGACTCATCCTGGACATCCCCCGCCGAAGCCACATCTCCGGACACCTGAGAGACCTGCACTGGCTCCCGGTCAACAAGAGAATCACCTTCCGGCTCCTCACCCACGCACACAAAGCCCTACACAACCAAGGCCCAGGATACCTCAACAGCCGCCTCAACTTCTACGCTCCCAAACGCCAGCTTCGATCGACCAGCCACGCCCTCGCCGCCGTCCCCCGCATCCGAAGAGCCACCACAGGAGGAAGGTCCTTCTCCTACCTGGCCGCCAAGACCTGGAACTCCCTTCCGACCCACCTCCGCCTGACCCAAGACCACCTCGCCTTCAGGAAGATGCTCAAGACCTGGCTGTTCGAGCAGTAGCGGACCCCCTCCCCCCAGCACCTTGAGACCCTCCGGGTGAGTAGTGCGCTATACAAATGCTTTGATTGATTGATTGATTGATTGATTGATTGATTGAAAAGCCTGGCCGGCAATGTTTGACTCTTTCCGCCTCTGGCGTAAGGAAGCCAAACAGAAAGAAATTAAACAAGCAAAAAAAGATAAGAAAGCACAGGATATGACGATTCTACAGGCTGCTCAATAGTTTAAAAATAATGAAATTGATCAAATGACTGACATTTCAGAACGGCAGCATCGCATGGCAATAGATAGATGTTATCCGGTGTTGCCTCCTCCCACGAAGAGTAAAGATCTTGACGAAGATCCTTTAATGTCTCATCTGTTGCGATTACCCCAGCCTTATGTATTAGGTGCTAATGCACCTCCTTTACAACCTGTTGTTCAGCAACCTGTTGTCCAACCAGTTATTCCAGTTCCTCCGCAATTGCCTCTTCCAGTAATTCCACCCCCACTTCCTTTGCCACCGACCTTTGTTTCTCAGTCTTCTTCACCGTCAGTTTCCTTTACTACTGATAGTTCTTCTCCTGCTGTGCTTAACACGTTGTCTCCAGTCTTGCTGTCTGAGTCTCCTACAGCTCGTCAACGATTAGTTGATACCGTTTCCGGTCTTCTGTTGCCATTCTTTGGGTCTCTCAATTTGACTCCTGCTTCGTCCCGAAGACAGTCCCGTAGTCAAATTCCGAATACTGACGAATGAATTAGGTTAGACTCCCTCGCTCACAATTGGATCATGAGTGGTCCACTATATAATGTGCACGATATCTTGGATACTTTCCTTCAGTGGAATGCGCCCACGCAGAGATATGTTTTTAATGTTATGTGTAATACCCTGATTAAAGGATGGGGTGATATGGGTTTGGATTTACCTCCTCAGGGTTTGTTTGATATACAGGCTACCTTCGATAAGGGTCTAATTGTGGGTTCCGATGTCGAGGATGCAGTTCGAACACTTATCACTTTTAGGTCTTCCTTTTTCTCTCAAGCTTCTCTTGACCCAGATCCTGCGGTAAGGCATAAAGTGAAACACTATCCTATGCGAGAAGTACCTCTGATATGGAGGGAAGGGGATCAGGCTGCTAATCCGCCTGTCCCAGCTCATTTTCAGCGTATATGGGTACATGTTCCTTGGAAAAGATCTGAAGTTCTAGCGCTTAAACAGTCTCTACCAGACCCTCGTAAGAATCCTGCTGGTTATTATAAAGAGTTGTCCCAGACTGTTGATGTGTGCGTTATGAATTTGGCAGATATTGATTTGCTGATGGGTAACGCAGTCCCTCAAGCATTATGGGCTCGGATTCGTAAGGAAGATCACGATCAAGCTTTACGTGGTACTTGGGCTGCTTTAACTGCTGTAGATGCGCAACAAGTAGGTGGTGCTAAACCCGATGATTTGATCACTGAATTGCCTGGTAGAATAATAGCTCTGATGAAAACGATGATGCCTGCCTTACGTGTTAACTGGGATAAGTTAGCTGCCTGTAAACAGAAGAAAGATGAGAGTGTTTCTGACTTCTTTACTCGTTTCGAGGAAACATTCATCGACCATAGTGGTCAAGATATGAGTACGGAGGGTGGACAGCGATTGTTTGTGGATACATTTGTATTTAATTTACTTCCCAAACTATCGCACAAATTGAAAGACTCCGAAAGTTCGTGGGCTGTTTCTTCATCTGCACAAATATTAGCCACTGCTTAGTATTACGAGAATAGGGATAAGGAAGAAAAGGATAAAGCAGAGAAAAAGACTAAAGAGTTGAAAACTAAGGTTCTTTTGCAACAAGCCTATCCCCCTCGTTCTGATCAGCGTCAATTGCAACAGCCTCCACAGTTTCAGAGATTGTTACAAAGACCTGCACCTTTTGTTCCGCTACCTCCATTGGGTCCTAATCAATGTGCCTATTGTAAAGAGGAAGGTCATTTCAAGAATAATTGTCCGGTTTTATTGCAGCGTAATGGTGGATTATCAGGGCCACGAGGCCGTGGTGGTTTTCAGTCAGCACCCAGGGGTAGAGGACGAGGTGCGCCGTCTCAAGGACAGCGTTCCTTACCTGCTCAGAATACTATGAATTATTTTGACCAGCAGAATTATCAATCTGCACAATACTACAATTACGATTATTGTATTGAGAACGAAAATTCTGACTTTTCCACTAGCTAGGACAGCCGGAGACAAAGCAAGGGAGTGGTATCAGTTCCAGTGGATCAGATTGGGCCTTATGTTAACGTTGTTACATTGGGTGTTTTAGAACCGTTTCTTTTGGATACTGGTGCAATGAGAAGTTCTATTATTCACTCCAAACTCCCTGGGGCACCTTTGTCTGGCTTAACAAATGTTTCTGTAGGATTCTCTGGCGCCCCAGTTAGCAACCCAGTTTCATGTCCCTTACCCATCTCTGTTGGACCGTATGATTTGGAAGCGACTGGTTGCGGTGAGAATTTTTTGGGTTTGGATTTATTGAAACGTCTACATGCAACATTGTATTGTTCCCCCTCTGGTGTACATCTTACTTTGGGAGATAAATTGATTTCTCCTATGTATCTGTCTAAAGATCAACTACCACTGGAATTGCGTTCACTTCCTGCTACGCTTTGGGCCACGGGTCCGATTGATGTTGGTTTGCTCAAAATTCCACCTTATGTGATCACTGTCAAGCCAGATGTTCAGTTGCCACTTATTCCTCAATACAAGATTTCTAGCGATGGTGAAAGAGCTCTGTTGGCTATTGTGTATGATTTAGTTCAGAAAGGTGTTGTTGAAGAAACGAGAGGAAACGTTTGCAACAGTCCTGTTTTGCCTGTTCTTAAACGAACTGATCCTTCTAAACCACCTGTGTATCGTTTTGTGATTGATCTTCGAGAGGTCAACAAAATTGTTGTCCCTCAGTCTCCCTTTGTCCCGGATATTACTGCTTTGCTCACAATGGTACCTGCTTCGGCTGCTTGGTTCTCAGTTATTGAGCTCAAGAATGCTTTCTTTAGTATTCCTATTGCTGAGGAAAGTAGAGATCTCTTTGGTTTCTCTCTCGGAGGCCGAAGCTTTAGATTTAAACGTGAACCTCAAGGCTACTGTGAGAGTCCCTCCATTTATAGCCAAGCTTTAAAATCCCAATTGGATTATTTTTCTTTGCCTCCCGGTGCTACTCTTATTCAGTATGTGGATGTTTTGTTAGTGGCTGCTGATTCAGAAGATGTCTGTAAAGATGCGACTGTTTTGCTTTTGCGTCATTTGTCTGATTTACATCATAAGGTGTCACCCTCTAACTTACAATATTGCCGTCAAGAGGTTACCTATTTAGGGGCCAGATGTAGGTAGCCTAATACCGGTCGGTAACGGACGAAAATCAGTGTTTTCGGCCGTTACCGACCGGTATTTGGAAAATGAGATGTAGGTCGGCTAAAACCTGAAAAAATACAGAATCGGTAAATATACCGAGTCGGAACAAATACCGAGTCGGTAAAAGGTCCGACTCGGTAAATTACCGAGTCGGAACAAATACCGAGTCGGTAAAATGTCCGACTCGGTAAATATACCGAGTCGGAATTTACGAAATGAAAAATACCACCCAATCGAGATGTAGGTGAGCCTTAAATTACCGAATTGGTCCGAAATTCGGTAATTAAGAGTCGGTATTTAACATGGATTGCAAGCAGGTGGTAAGCAGGTGGAGCCTATAAAAAAGGGCCCCAAAATGCAACACTGGAACCATAATGGCAGCTTTTTACGTCATAGCAAGACGGCTAAGGCTACAGGCAGCAGGTGAGAGGGAATGGAGAAGGGAAGAACAGATATATAGGCAAAGGATTACACTCATCCAATTGACAGAGCCAGAGATATTGCAGAGATACAGACTGCACCCTGAAACCATCATGGACCTGATCCGGGACCTGCATCCACTCCTGGACCACCCAAGACCAAGGGCCCATGCCATCCCACCCCACCCCATGTCCAGGTGCTCTGTAGCATACACCTCCTAGCATCTGGGAGCTACCAGAGTATAGTGGCAGAGGTAGGTGGGGTGTCCCAGAGCTGGCTGTCGCGTTTTTTCCACAAGTTCCTGGATGCCATGATGCAAAGAATGGATCAGTACATCCACTTCCCGGACACTGATGCGGAGTTGCTCAGGACCAAGACTGACTTTTACCTCATGGCAAACTTCCCACACGTGATTGGCTACATTGATGGAACCCACATCCCCATTTGCCCCCCATCTGCCACAGAGCACATATACAGGAACAGGAAGTCAACACACACAATTAATGTCCAAGCAATCTGTGATGCCAAGTTCATCATCACCGATATAGTGGCCAGATACCCAGGAAGTACCCATGATTCATATATCTTCCAAAGCAGTGGGATCTATACCCGCCTGACAGCGGGTGAATTTGGGGAAGGATACCTTCTAGGTAAAGAAATGGGTGACACTCCCTTGATTGATGAAGCAGACGTATGTCAATGTGTGCATCAGAGTAATGTATATTTTGTCTTCCACTTTAGGGGATAGTGCATATGCACTCCGTTCCTTCGTCCTGACACCCTACCTCAACCCAACAACCCCCAGCCAGAGACGTTACAATGTGGCACATAAATCCACCCGCAACATCATTGAGGGCACCTTTGGCCTCCTGAAGAGCCGGTTCCGCTGCCTCCACAAAAGTGGGGGGGCACGGCAGTACTCACCTGTAACGTGCTGTAAGATTATTGCTACCTGTGCGATGTTGCACAACCTCGCTACTAAGAGGGGCACAGAGGTGGAATTGGAGGACTATGTAGACCATGATGATGAGCAGGCACTACCAGCAGCCAACACATTAGGAGGACCAACACCCACAGACGGGAGACAGAGACGGGCAGAAATCACACACAACTACTTCTGAGTAAGTATAGAGACAAAGCACGTGTTGTACTTCAAAGCACGCAGTTTAATTAGCACTACGTCGAAATGACATGAGAAACAGAATACACATACTAGTGTGCCCAGCACTACTGTGTGGACGGGGGTTACCTCACCCTCACATGTCCATCTGCAAATGTCTGACTCACTGCTTGCGTCCAAGAACACCCAGGCGTGATGCCTGAGGTTGATTAGGTTCAGAGTCTGCTGTGCCTGCGCCGGCACTCTGGCGTCTGCTGCTCCTCCTTACTTCAGGGGCAGGGGTGCTGCTCCTGCTACTAGGGGTATCTGTGTCCCCAACAGCTTCTAGTCCTGTGGTGGCTGACTGGTTAGTCAGCAGCACTTCAAGTGCTGTAGTGACTCTCCCCATCCCCTGGGATAGATCAGTACAGCAGTGCACCAGCCCCTCCTGCATTGCAACTGAACGGCGACACATGAGTGAAGTCGCAGTTGCTAGTTGACGCATTCCCCTTGTCTCATGGTGTGTGCGATGGCTCTCCCTGTGCCTTTGTACACGGTCCTCTCGCAGTTCCTCACACAGTGTCATCACACACTGAGACATGTCCCTGACTCCCTCTGCCATGTCCTTCATGCTGTCTGCCATTGATGAGATTCCCTTGTTAATGTCTGTGAAGTTGCTGTTCAGAATTCGCATCTGCCTGTGTACTGCACTTATCCCTTTTGCCTGCAGGCGCTGGACCTTCACCATTGTGGTCTCGAGGCCTTGGAACACACTCTCATCACAGCCACTGCCGCCTGACTCCCGGACCCTGCGACGTCCTGTTCCTTCAGATGCCCTGACAGGAGTGGATGTGTGACCTGGTGCATTCCCTGCCACAGACTGCATTGCCTCATCAACTTCCCCTTCCTCATCCGAGGATGTTTGTAGGATCCTATGTGGGGGAACCTCATGCCTCACAGGTCTGAGGATTTCAGACACCTCGGAGTCTGCTGGTGTGTGTGACTCTACTGACACAGGTAGTGGTGAGCCAATGAGCACAGGAGATGCTTCCAGTTCCATGGTGTTGTCTGCCTCTGGTCTGTCTGCTGCTTGTGTGCATGGTGCTGTGGGTCTTGCACTGCTGGGCCCAGCATCCCTGCCGTCTTCCTCAGTGCTATCCCTTTGGGGATGTGTCTTCTCCCTCACCTGCTGTCACTTGCGTGATGTCTCTCCTGTGGACATGAATTAATTGGGATTGTAAGGAGCACTCCGTTATGAAACTTTACTTAGACTCTTGTTCACTGGTGCTGCGATTAACAAGGGTTGTCAATCCCTATTTTTTCAATGAATTATGATGGGTTGTAGTGCCCACCTAATCGTGCACTGTTCACCTGGTGCTCCGCACTTTATTTGCTTAAATAATTTACCATAGTTCTCAGTTTAACTTTTAATCATTATCTGTCTCTTTTGCATTTCATCTTGTTATTCATATTCATAACAATTTGCATTCTTACATTGCATTATACTTTTAACACATTAATTTTCAGAGCAATTCAACATTGTACATAGTGTTTTATATTAATTATATCTTGAGGAGCCCAATGCATTTCGGCACCTCGCGGTGCCTTCCTCAGGGGCAAATCTGTAAAAAAATATAAAAATGTAGCGTGTAAGTGTTTGTTTCTAGTGCATGGGGTTCTAGTGAAATGTAATCTATTTTATGCATACCTTGTCTCTCCTGTCATGGAATGATGTTTCTGTGGTTGTATCTTCAACAAAAAGCCAATATTCTGTTTAAACAAAAAATGAAATCCCAACTGTAATGGATCATGTGTTACTTATTATATGATTGGTATTAAAGTCTTTGTATGATCACGTACCTCGTGCTGATCATCAATTTGGTTTCTGTAATAACAAACATTAAAATGCTTAATACTCTATGCCTATCACCGTAATACGTTACGTTGCTAGTAGGTAATTTCACAACGTACCTTGTCTTCGCTATGGTTCTCGTTTCTGTAAAAATCAGAGACAATGCCACGGTTTTACTAACATGTCTCTCCTGATTCCCATTACCCCAACCATTATAGTTTACTGCCCGTACCTGGTGTTTCTTGCTCTTCCCTTCAAACAATCATCCGCAATCCTATGGACGCCTCTGTTTACCGCCACTCAACCACGAAGTTTTAAAACTTCGTGTACTCCATGTGCTCGCGTGATGTAAAAAACTAAAGACGGACTATCTCATAATACTGTGGTTACTAACTAGGTTAACTGGGCGCCATCTTAGTGTGGTAAATATTGTTAGTTTGCTCGTTACGTTTGTAAATGTGAAACGTGTTACATTTCAAAAGTTCTTAGGTCATGATGATATAAACTAAACGTGATGCATAACTGGTTTTATTTAATTTTTGCTTCTACTCTATATTTCCATTCCCAAGAATCTAGGTCTCTTGCTTACTCCTCTGAATAATCCTTGTACCTCAGTATTCAAAATCTTATTCCTGGTCCTGTCTACGCGTTACATATGCTGTTTATTTTAATTATATGTATTCCACCTTATATATCACTGGCGAGTGATGTTTCTGTGTGGTATCTTCACTTTTTGTTCAGTTATGGTGATGTCGATGTGTATATATAGACAGAGTTATCATGTAACTTTGAGTTGTTTGCCAAAATAATTCCACATTTCATACAATACATGTTTGATGTCTAATGGCAAAACGTCTAGTTAATTTTGCCCTATATTTATCCAATGTATGCTGTTTCTATACATTACAACATTACACTTAAACTGTTCATTATTTGACAATCTGCTTCAATAATCCTGATCTACTCCTGTCCATTGATGATTTATTCAGTTCATAAATAACATGCAAGGTCATATTTGTCATTGAGACCTATTGGTACCATTGTATTTAAATTTTTAATCCAAAACAGTTCTCGTTGCAATAACCTCTGATGGTTGTCAATTCCTGGTTTGATCTGTACCTGTTCTATAATAAAAAATCTCAGCTGGGCTATGCTATGTTTTTCTTGTGTCCAATGATGCATCAACGGTGAGGTCATATTTTGATTGCGAATTCGACTTTTATGTTCAGTTATTCGCGTTTTTATCTTGCGTTCCGTTTTGCCTATATACATTTTTCCGCAAGGACACTTAATGGCATAGACCACATTTTGCGTGTTGCAATCACTGCTGTGTTTTAACTGTAGTTGTTTTCCAGTTCTTGGGTGAGTACATTTGTTCCCTGTTATGACATTGTTGCAATTTGTGCAATTCAGACATCTGTTAGTGCCTTTGTATGTTGTTGTAGGTGCTGGTTGCTGCCTATGTTTCAGTCTCTCTCTTAGATTTAATCCTCTGGTGTATGCATGCAATGGCTGTTCTTTGAATAGTCCTTTGAAGTCTGGTTCCATGGATAATAATTCCCATCTTTTGTTGATTATATTTTTAATTTTCTGTGATTGGGTTGTGTATTTGGTCACAAATACCATTCGATCTTGTTTTGTTCTCGTCTTGGATTTTAATAGTTCCATTCTGTTCATCTGTGACGCTTTGTTCAGTTGTTCCTGCAGAATCTCAGGTGGATATCCCCTGTCCTTGTATTTCTGTACTTGTTTAGTTAAGGCATCTTCACATTTCACTGTATCAGAGCAAATGCGTTTTATCCGTATAAATTGTGACAATGGTAGGTTTCTGATGAGACTTCTGGGATGAAAACTTTTGAAATTCAGTGCATTGTTCCGATCAGTTGGTTTTGTGAATAACTCTGTTTCAAATCCACTGTCCGTTTTGGTGATTCTCACATCTAAAAAGTCTATGACTTCTTTATTAATTGTATGGGTGAATTGGATCCTTGCATCAGCTTGATTCCTTGTTCTGATTAGATGTTCAAGTGTTTCTGGAGTATCATCCCAAATTAAAAAGATGTCGTCGATGAAACGACAGTACAGACATGGACAGTATCTTAGTGGTGCTTTCACCGTGTACATCAATATTAAATTACACTTTCACATCACTATTTTCTGCTCCTCCCATGTGTCTGCTTGTATTGTGTGGCATGCCTGACGACATTTCATGTTGACTGTTCATATGGGTATTCTCATGACTACCACTCCCATAATGCATTGCAGGTGAGTACTAAAGTCAGGACTGGATTTCCTAAATACATAGCCACATTGGGGGAGGTACACAGGCAGGGGGTGTGGGATGATGGACATGTCTCTTACCTTTCTTAGCTGCAGCTCGGGCTGAGCTGTCTGCATCACCAATCCCCAGGACGCAATCTGGCTCCAGTGTGGACTCCACTAGCTCTTCCAGGTCTGTGAGTGGAGGTGCCTTGTTCTTCCCACCACCTGTTAAATTGGACTCCTTCCTTCTTGCAGCCAGTTTCTTCCTAGTGACGATCCTTAGATCGTACCATCGCTTTTTTAGGTCGTCCACTTCCCTGTTGGTCACTCCTATGGCGTTGATTTTAGTCTGGATCCCCAGCCAGGTGCTCCTCTTCACAGCCTCTGGTACCTGCAGGGACTGCTTCCAAATATTCTTGGGTAGTGCTTCACTACCTCCTCCACCAGCACCTGCAGTTCTCCAGTGCTAAACTTCATCTTCCTCTTCCTCTCTGGTCCATCTCTCTGTGAGTCTTGTGGCTATATTTGGTTTACCTGCAGGGATCTGCTTCACAACTGGCTGTCTCTGTGTGTCTGCCCTCCTGTGTGATCAGTTACACTGCACCTGCATGGGTGTGGCCACTTCCTGGTTGTGGGGTGGGGTCGATGCACAGGATTGGTCTATTGCTCTGTTGGTTGGCTGAGGGGCGGGATGGAGGCACGTGATTGGTTGATACTTCAACTGCCTGATATTTTGTATCCCCGACTCGGTATTCACCGACTCGGTATTTACCGGTCGGTAAATACCGACTCAGTAGTTTCATTGCATTCCTATGGGCATCCGGGCCCATAGGATTGCATGTGACTTACCGACTCGGTATTTGCCGTATCGGTAAATACCGATTCGGTGAATACCGTGAATGGGTTACCGATTTTTACCGATTCGGTAATTTTTACCGGATTTTGACCTACATCTCGTTTCACTTTTCTTAAATACCGAATCGGTGAAAATCGGTATTTTAGAGTCGGTAAAAATGTGTTACCTACATCTGGCCCTAGGTCATCTCTTGTTGAAGGAGGGAAGGCGATTGACCCCAGAACGTATCCATGCAATTTCACGAATGTCTGTACCATCCACGCAAAAGGAAGTGCGTGCCTTTTTGGGCATTACCTCTTATTGCAGACAGTGGATCCCGAATTTTTCTCTACTGGCTAAACATTTGTTGGCGCTTACTCTGAAAGACACAGCCCAACCTCTTCCTTGGACTGACGAATGTCAGAAGAGTTTTTCTGATTTACGTACTGCTTTGTGTTCTGCTCCTGTGTTGGGTACTCCAGACTATAGTAAGCCTTTTACACTCTACGCGCATGAACGAGAAGGTTGTGCATTATCAGTTTTAACACAACAATTTGGAAACAGACAAAGGCCATGTGCCTATTTTTCGGCTACTTTGGATCCAGTAGCCAAGGCATTACCTAGCTGTCTCACAGCAACAGCAGCAGCGGCGATCTCCATTCCTCAATCTACTGGATTGGTATTAGATCACACTCTTGTTGTTATGGTACCACATGCAGTAGATACTCTTTTGAATAGAACAAAAACGCAACATCTCACGAGTGCTCGCTTGTCTGGGTATGAGTTGACGCTTTTAGCAAGTCACATACACATCAAACGATGCAATGTTTTGAATCCAGCAACATTGTTACCTACTCCAGAAGAGGAGGGTACACAAGATCAGCATGATTGTTTTCTCCGAACAGAGGAGAACACTAAAGGCAGAATAGATTTAAAAGATACACCACTCATGGATCCGGATGGGATCCTATGGGTAGATGGCTCGTGTTTTAAGCTTCCTAATGGTGATACGACTGCAGCCTATGCTGTTACCACTTTGCATACAATAGTAGAAACTGCACGTATTACACACAATTCAGCATAAGCAGCTGAGTTGATTGCACTGATGAGAGCATGTGTGTTGGCGAAAGGAAAGAGAGTGACTGTTTACACCGATAGCCAATACGCCTTTGGCGTGGCTCATAGTTTCGGTCGCTTGTGGAAGAAAAGAGGATTCTTTATTTCCCATGGGACTAAAATACAGCATGGTCAGTTGGTTACTGACCTTCTTCAATCACTTGCCTTGCCTATCCAAATAGCAATTGTAAAGTGCAGTGCGCATAAAAGGATCACTGATGATGTGGGTCGTGGGAATGCATTTGCAGACGAAGTAGCGAAAGAAACAGCGAGAAACGTTGAGAGCCATATGTATGTTGCAGGCCCTGCAAACTGGGTCAGAGAAGGAGGTATGTGTGAGGACACAGTGGAAAGTGTGAAAATGATTCAAGCAGAAGCGACTGAGAAGGAATTAAGCAAGTGGAGAGAAAGTACGGGAATGTTGGATGAGACAGGATGTTGGACGGAATTGTCGGAACACCAACGATGGTTGTTACCAGATGCCTACGTACTACCTGTAGTTACTATGGCGCATGGTCCAGCTCATATCAGTGCGAAAGGAATATGTAAGCTTCTGGCTCCAGTATGGCAGAATGAAGGATATTCCTAAATGTGCGGAAAATGTGTTGAACATTGTATTGTTTAATGCATAATCCAGGAAAAGGAACACCAACTCCGGCAGGTCATTTTTCTCCCCCTACGAATCCTTTTGAGGTTTTACAAATAGATTACATTCATATGGAACGTTCTAACAACCTTAAGTATGTCCTTGTGGTGGTTTGTGCCTTTTCCAGATGGATAGAGGCTTACCCCCTAAGGATAATACTGCCTTGTCCACTGTCAAAGTCCTCTTGAAAGAATTTTTCCCAAGGTTCGGTTTGCCGCGCATTGTCTGGAGTGACAATGGAAGTGAATTTGTGGGTCAAATTATGCAGAAGGTGTGTGCAGGTCTTGGAATTAGACAGAAATTCCATGCGGCAAACCATCCTCAGTCAGCGGGTTTGGTAGAGTGCTATAATGGCACTCTCAAGCTCAAATTAGCGAAGATTCAGGCTAGCACAGGCCTAGCTTGGCCTGACGCTTTACCTTTGGCACTTCTCTCTACGAGAACAACAGTGCATTCTCGTTTAGGACTTAGTCTTTCTGAGGTCGTTTTCAGACGCCCAGCTAATGTTTGGGGAGTCCCTCGCCCAAAAAGATATTCTGATATCCCATATCCATTGTTGGTTGACTACTTGCATGACCTCACCACTAAATTACGTGTTATTCATCAACAGGTCCAAGACGCTTTCCCGAAGGCCTCCACAGATCCAGGTCACTCCATTCGACCTGGTGACTTTATTTGCGTCAAGAACTTCCAGAGGAAGAAGAATCTGGAACCTCGTTGGGGGCCGCCACGCCAAGTGCTTTTGACGATATGTACAGCTGTGAAAGTCGCCAGAAAAACTGGGTCCACGGCGTGCACTGTAAGAGGGTACCCCTGCCTTTACCTTATGATCAGTGGGTTCAAGAAGGCATTGGCGATATTGAATGTGAGAAAGTACCCCGATTTGTACCTTTTAGTAGTGCACGCCTGGACTGGACAAATTTTGAAAGAGGATGATGATGTGTTACAAGAAGCTGTACCACCACATTTAAGACTGGATACGACTAACCCAGAGACTCTGTTCCAGGACCAAACGATACCTGGCAAGACACGGTACAACCTAAGACCTAGGTTGTCAAAAGACAATTGAACAGTGTTTTCTTTTCCTTTGATTACTTTTTTTGAAAATACATATCCTTACCACTATCCATCAAGTTGCAGGGTCACGGTAGGAGTCATAGGCTGTGACCTGAATAGTGACTAGGTCAACAGGACTTGCAGTGTCATAGGACGGCTAATAATCACTAAGCATGGGCGTAAAATCCGCTCCGCTCGCGGATTTTTCGGATTTTCGGCAAATTCGCAATCCGCGAACTCTCGCGAATTTGTCGAAAATCCGTGAATCCGCTCGCGGAGGATTTTTTGCTTGGTTGCGGCGCGCGGCGTGGTGCACGGCTTTCACTTTCCGTCATTAAGCGTTTGCCGAGTTGTTTTTCTCGATCATATTTTGCGAGTGCTGCGCCATTTTGGATCTTGCTGCGTGATCCCGCGGGAGTTTGGTGCCCGCGAATACGTAATCGCGGCTTGCCACCTTGCACAGCACACCTCGCGAGAGTTATTGCGAACTCGTAGTTGCGGCGGAAAGGAACAATCTCGCACTCGCGAAATAGAGATTTTGCAATTCTGCACAAGAAATCCACCAGCAAACAGGATAAACCTTCAGAAAATGATGATTTTTATCAGAATCACTCCTCAGGTTGACATTTGCATGGCCTTTTTTTTGCAAGGAGTCCATTTTTTGGAGGGGGGGAGGGAAGGAAGTGCCCCACAGTCTCCAACTTCCTGTTCCTGTCCAGCAGGCTCCTCCCAGTGCTTTGTCCATCTCCTGGTCACTTTCATTTGGATCTGGAGCTGGAAGGATTACTTTTTGTGGGTGCTGCTAGATATTTGGATTTGAGGCCTTTTTGACTTTCTTTGGATCACTTTTGGATTAGAAATCAACTTTCACAATTAAGTTTGTTTGGGGCATTACAGTTGCTGCAACTACAATTTTGGAACTTTTTCAGAACATTAAATAAATTATATTGTGGGTAGCCACAGTATCCACTAGGACCAGGGTTGGTTATGGGTGCATGATACAACTGTTTTGTTGAATTTAAACACCATTGAGGCCATGGATGGGCTGGGATTGTGCTGATTTTTGTTGTTTTTGTCGTTTTTTTGGGGCTGCTGGTGGGGCCCTTTGCCCAGGGGTGGTGAGTGTTGCATGGGCCTAGTCTTTCTGTGGGGTGTCTTCTTGAATTTAAACATCATTGAGGCCATGGATGGGCTGGGATTGTGCTTATTTTATTGTTTTTTGTCGTTTTTTTGGGGCTGCTGGTGTGGCCTTTTGCCCAGGGGTAGTGGTGCATGGACTGAGTGTGCCTGTAGTGTGGTCTCACTCTCTTTAATGTAAACATCCTGGATGGCATTGGATTGTGGTGATTTGTGGGTGTTTTTCTGTTTTTTGGGGGTGTACTGTTGATGTGGACTGGCCATGTGGGTGGTGGTGGTGGCCATCTTGAGTGCTGGCTGGTACAGGCAACATGTGCTTGGGGTGCAAGGGGCCATTTTGAAGAGAGGCAGTGTCTGAGGCCTGCACTTATTTTGCCTACATTTCATCCATTATGCCCAGGGGTAGTGAGTGTTTCATGGGCCTAGTCTTTCTGAGGGGTGTCTTCTTGAATTTAAACAGCATTGAGGCCATGGATGGGCTGGGATTGTGCTGATTTTATTGTTTTTTGTCGTTTTTTTGGGGCTGCTGGTGGGGCCCTTTGCCCAGGGGTGGTGAGTGTTGCATGGGCCTAGTCTTTCTGTGGGGTGTCCTCTTGAATTTAAACACCATTGAGGCCATGGATGGGCTGAGATTGTGCTGTTTCTTGTGGTTTTTGTCGTTTTTTGGGGCTGCTGGTGTGGCCTTTTGCCCAGGGGTAGTGGTGCATGGACTGAGTGTGCCTGTCGTGTGGTCTCACTCTCTTTAATGTAAACATCCTGGATGGCATTGGATTGTGGTGATTTGTGGGTGCTTTTCTGTTTTTTGGGGTGTACTGTTGATGTGGACTGGCTTGGGGTGTAAGGGGCCATTTTGAAGAGAGGCAGTGTCTGAGGCCTGCACTTATTTTGCCTACTTTTCATCCATTATGCCCAGGGGTAGTGAGTGTTGCATGGGCCTAGTCTTTCTGTGGGGTGTCTTCTTGAATTTAAACACCATTGAGGCCATGGATGGGCTGGGATTGTGCTGATTTTATTGTTTTTTTGTCGTTTTTTTGGTGCTGCTGGTGGGGCCCCTTGCCCAGGGGTGGTGAGTGTTGCATGGGCCTAGTCTTTCTGTGGGGTGTCCTCTTGAATTTAAACACCATTGAGGCCATGGATGGGCTGAGATTGTGCTGTTTTTTGTGGTTTTTGTCGTTTTTTTGGGGCTGCTGGTGTGGCCTTTTGCCCAGGGGTAGTGGTGCATGGACTGAGTGTGCCTGTAGTGTGGTCTCACTCTATTTAATGTAAACATCCTGGATGGCATTGGATTGTGGTGATGTTTGGGGAGTCCCTCGCCCAAAAAGATATTCTGATATCCCATATCCATTGTTGGTTGACTACTTGCATGACCTCACCACTAAATTACGTGTTATTCATCAACAGGTCCAAGACGCTTTCCCGAAGGCCTCCACAGATCCAGGTCACTCCATTCGACCTGGTGACTTTATTTGCGTCAAGAACTTCCAGAGGAAGAAGAATCTGGAACCTCGTTGGGGGCCGCCACGACAAGTGCTTTTGACGATAAGTACAGCTGTGAAAGTCGCCAGAAAAACTGGGTCCACGGCGTGCACTGTAAGAGGGTACCCCTGCCTTTACCTTATGATCAGTGGGTTCAAGAAGGCATTGGCGATAGTGAATGTGAGAAAGTACCCCGATTTGTACCTTTTAGTAGTGCACGCCTGGACTGGACACATTTTGAAAGAGGATGATGATGTGTTACAAGAAGCTGTACCACCACATTTAAGACTGGATACGACTAACCCAGAGACTCTGTTCCAGGACCAAACAATACCTGGCAAGACACGGTACAACCTAAGACCTAGGTTGTCAAAAGACAATTGAACAGTGTTTTCTTTTCCTTTGATTACTTTTTTTGAAAAGACATATCCTTACCACTATCCATCAAGTTGCAGGGTCACGGTAGGAGTCTTAGGCTGTGACCTGAATAGTGACTAGGTCAACAGGACTTGCAGTGTCATAGGACGGCTAATAATCACTAAGCATGGGCGTAAAATCCGCTCCGCTCGCGGATTTTTCGGATTTTCGGCAAATTCGCAATCCGCGAACTCTCGCGAATTTGTCGAAAATCCGTGAATCCGCTCGCGGCAGATTTTTTGCTTGGTTGTGGCGTGCGGCGTGGTGCACGGCGTTCACTTTCCGTCATTAAGCGTTTGCCGAGTTGTTTTTCTCGATCATATTTTGCGAGTGCTGCGCCATTTTGGATCTTGCTGCGTGATCCCGCGGGAGTTTGGCGCCCGCGAATACGTAATCGCGGCTTGCCACCTTGCACAGCACACCTCGCGAGAGTTCGCAATTGCGAACACGTAGTTGCGGCGGAAAGGAACAATCTCGCACTCGCGAAATAGAGATTTTGCAATTCTGCACAAGAAATCCACCAGCAAACAGGATAAACCTTCAGAAAATGATGATTTTTATCAGAATCACTCCTCAGGTTGACATTTGCATGGCCTTTTTTTTTTGCAAGGAGTCCATTTTTGGGGGGGGGGGAGGGAAGGAAGTGCCCCACAGTCTCCAACTTCCTGTTCCTGTCCAGCAGGCTCCTCCCAGTGCTTTGTCCATCTCCTGGTCACTTTCATTTGGATCTGGAGCTGGAAGGATTACTTTTTGTGGGTGCTGCTGGATATTTGGATTTGAGGCCTTTTTGACTTTCTTTGGATCACTTTTGGATTAGAAATCAACTTTCACAAATAAGTTTGTTCGGGGCATTACAGTTGCTGCAACTACAATTTTGGAACTTTTTCAGAACATTAAATAAATTATATTGTGGGTAGCCACAGTATCCAGTAGGACCAGGGTTGGTTATGGCTGCATGATACAACTGTTTTGTTGAATTTAAACACCATTGAGGCCATGGATGGGCTGGGATTGTGCTGATTTTTGTTGTTTTTGTCGTTTTTTTGGGGCTGCTGGTGGGGCCCTTTGCCCAGGGGTGGTGAGTGTTGCATGGGCCTAGTCTTTCGGTGGGGTGTCTTCTTGAATTTAAACATCATTGAGGCCATGGATGGGCTGGGATTGTGCTTATTTTATTGTTTTTTGTCGTTTTTTGGGGGCTGCTGGTGTGGCCTTTTGCCCAGGGGTAGTGGTGCATGGACTGAGTGTGCCTGTAGTGTGGTCTCACTCTCTTTAATGTAAACATCCTGGATGGCATTGGATTGTGGTGATTTGTGGGTGTTTTTCTGTTTTTTGGGGGTGTACTGTTGATGTGGACTGGCCATGTGGGTGGTGGTGGTGGCCATCTTGAGTGCTGGCTGGTACAGGCAACATGTGCTTGGGGTGCAAGGGGCCATTTTGAAGAGAGGCAGTGTCTGAGGCCTGCACTTATTTTGCCTACTTTTCATCCATTATGCCCAGGGGTAGTGAGTGTTTCATGGGCCTAGTCTTTCTGAGGGGTGTCTTCTTGAATTTAAACAGTATTGAGGCCATGGATGGGCTGGGATTGTGCTGATTTTATTGTTTTTTGTCGTTTTTTTGGGGCTGCTGGTGGGGCACTTTGCCCAGGGGTGGTGAGTGTTGCATGGGCCTAGTCTTTCTGTGGGGTGTCCTCTTGAATTTAAACACCATTGAGGCCAGGGATGGGCTGAGATTGTGCTGTTTTTTGTGGTTTTTGTCGGTTTTTTGGGGCTGCTGGTGTGGCCTTTTGCCCAGGGGTAGTGGTGCATGGACTGAGTGTGCCTGTAGTGTGGTCTCACTCTCTTTAATGTAAACATCCTGGATGGCATTGGATTGTGGTGATTTGTGGGTGTTTTTCTGTTTTTTTGGGGTGTACTGTTGATGTGGACTGGCTTGGGGTGTAAGGGGCCATTTTGAAGAGAGGCAGTGTCTGAGGCCTGCACTTATTTTGCCTACTTTTCATCCATTATGCCCAGGGGTAGTGAGTGTTGCATGGGCCTAGTCTTTCTGTGGGGTGTCTTCTTGAATTTAAACACCATTGAGGCCATGGATGGGCTGGGATTGTGCTGATTTTATTGCTTTTTGTCGTTTTTTTGGGGCTGCTGGTGGGGCCTTTTGCCCAGGGGTGGTGAGTGTTGCATGGGCCTAGTCTTTCTGTGGGGTGTCCTCTTGAATTTAAACACCATTGAGGCCATGGATGGGCTGAGATTGTGCTGTTTTTTGTGGTTTTTGTCGTTCTTTTGGGGCTGCTGGTGTGGCCTTTTGCCCAGGGGTAGTGGTGCATGGACTGAGTGTGCCTGTAGTGTGGTCTCACTCTCTTTAATGTAAACATCCTGGATGGCATTGGATTGTGGTGATTTGTGGGTGTTTTTCTGTTTTTTTGGGGTGTACTGTTGATGTGGACTGGCTTGGGGTGTAAGGGGCCATTTTGAAGAGAGGCAGTGTCTGAGGCCTGCACTTATTTTGTAAACATCATGGATGGCATGGGATTGTGCTTATTTTTCTGTGTTTTTCCATTTTTTGGGGTGTATAACTGAACTGATGTTCCTCTGTCTTCCATTGCTTTTAGGTGCACAAGACTCTAGAGAACCACCAGTGCCAGGAAGAAGTCCTGCAGCGGTGTGTGTGTGCAGCATAACGTCACGCGACGTCACGTCTGGACACAGACAGCTCTGTAACTCGTGCAACTGCTGCCTGCTGTTCTGAAGAAGATGGCCCCAAAAAAAGTTACCCGTAGCTCCTCTAGCAAGAAGGTTGCCAGTAAGGAGCAGAAGAAGCAAGTTACCAAGGAGACTGGTGTGCCGGCCGCCCCTTTTTTTGGGAGTAAAAAAAAAAGTATGCCTGCAGCAGCAGCTGGATCTGCTGGGGACCAAGCTGGGAGCAGCACCCCCGCTCCATTGGGCTCAGTGCCACCACCACCACCACGCCAACTTAAGTCCAAGCCCTTCAGTGCTGCAGAGGCACTTAGTCTAGTTGTTCAATCACCATCGACCAGTGATGTTGGCTCATCGCAAGAAAGTAGCAGCAATGTCCCTCAATCAACACAGGTTGTTGTAACTCATCTGACGAGTGTTGAACAACCACAGCCGCAACAAAAACCACATGCGCAAGTACAAGCCCAAGTACATGTGGAAGGAGAGGCAGCGCAAGGAGATGCGCAAGCAGAGGTGCATGGAGGGTCACAAGTGCCCACAATAGTTGTTCCTCCCGAAGTAGGGGCACATCAGGAAATCGACAATCAAGGCGAGGTATCATTTGAGGAAGACACTCCTCCTGATGATCATTCATTGTCTTCCACACCCCTGGCAAGGAAGAGATCAAGGGTGGTGTCTACATCTTCTTCAAGCACACCTCCTTCTGATGATACGGATCAAAATTGGGAACCAGCACCACTGCCGTCTGAGAGTGAGGCACATGATCTGACAAAGGTAGTTAAGCGTAAAAGGAAGCTCGTCCAAAGTCTCAGAGTTATGGAGTGTGATGATGAGGCTCAACAAGAAGTGGGGGATACTGCTGCTGATGAAGACTCTGACAACGACGACCCAGTCATCATAAAGGTCACTGCAGCCCCAGCGGGCATGCAGCAAACAGACATTTTGACCCTAGCCCGAAAAGCTGCTGAGCGTGATGATGATGATGTTGTCGACGAGGAGGCAGTGGAAACACCACAATCATTGGAGTTAAGTACACCAACTCGTACCGCTTCCATATTTCTTTCTCACAAGAAGGGACCTCCATCCACCTCGACCTTAATTAGTGGCGGTGAAAGTGCACAACGTACAAAAGTTGGGCAATCCAGATCCTCCACTTCATCTGGCATTAGCAGCATGACCACCACCACCAGTATCGCCGCCTCCTCCAGGCCCCACAGACACTTCAAGTCCCCGGTTTGGGACTTCTTTACTGTTTGCCCAAAAAGGGAAAAGTTCGCCATTTGTACCCTTTGTAAGCTTGCAGTTAGTCGTGGTAAGTCAGGTACCAACTATGGTACCGGAGGCCAGAGAGGTCATCTTGAGAGACAGCACACTGTCCAATGGTTTGCGCACCTAGATGCGATCAAGGAAGCCCGAATTGGAAGTAAAGAAAACGTTGATGTTGCATCTGATGATGACGAGGAGGAAGAAGACGTGTCAAACACTTCACTTACACCCAGTACCCCTGTCAGCAGCACACCCAATGTGAGGCACACTAAGAGTGTTGGAGCGAGTGAGACACCAACGCGCAAAAGTTCACCAGCGAGCATAATTGGGTCAACGAAGTCATTATCATCCCGTAAATGCTTGGTCCAGGGCAACATTAGAACCATGTTTTCTTCAGACGCGCCATATGAACGTAACCACCCACTGACGCGTCTGTATAACACTAAGCTGGCTAAAATGCTAGCTGTGGACCTTCTCCCTTTTTCTTTTGTAGAAGCGGTAGGTTTTCTAGAATTAGTGGCAACGCTCTGCCCTAAATGGAAGGTTCCTAGCCGGTTCTATTTTGCCAGAGTTGCGGTTCCAGCACTACATGAAGATGTGCTGGAGGCGATTGGGGCAGCTTTGCAGAAGAGTGCTGTTCACACTATACATCTGACAACAGACATGTGGACCAGTGGCGCAGGCGCTGATTACATGTGCATCACTGCACACTGGGTCTCTTTTTCAGGTGTTAAAGCAAAGCTAAACGCAGGTGTTGACCCGGACCAAGTTTTTAAAGCTGCTTGGAAACATGCAACACTAGCCATGTTTGGCTTGGAGAAAAGTCACACAGCAGAAAACATTTTGGACGAGTTTAACAAAAAGGTCTTTCACTGGCTGGCCCCAAAAAAACGCCAGATTGGTTATGTTTCCACGGATAATGGCGCCAATGTAGTTAAGGCCATGTCGCTGGGTGCATATTTCAGAGTGCCGTGTTTGGCGCACTGTATCAACCTGGTAGTTCAAAAATTCTTGAGTGATACAGACAGTACAGCGTTCGAGGTAATGGCCACCTGCCGCAAAATGTGCAACCATTTCAGCCATTCTTTTAAGGCCCGGAAGCATCTGAGGAGCCTGCTACTTCAACGTCGAATGCCAGTGAAAGCACTCATCCAGGAGGTGGCAACACGTTGGAACTCAACCTTCTACATGCTTGAGCGTATGTATGAGCAGTATACGGTACTCGATCATTATTTCTTAACAGAGGGTACAGCTCAGAAGGACCTGCGGATGGGTGGGGCGCAATAGGACATAGTTAAAAGCCTGACAGACATGCTTCGTCCTTTTGAGTTCTTCACGCGTGCAGGCAGCCAGGAGGACTGTAATTTGGGAAAAGCTATCCCATTGTTGTGCATGCTGGAGCACCAACTGAAGGCGGTGTCTTCTGAGTTTGAAAAAGATGAAAAAAAAAAGACCCTTTTATTTTGTCGGAGAAATTATTAGAGCGCCTACGTGGTGATAAACGTCTTATTTCATTTCATTTAGGAGATTTATAAAGCGCATGGTTACGCGCAGCGGCTTGTCCCCGCGCTGAGAGTATACAGATGAGAAGACAAGGGTTTACATCAGTGCTTGGCGGAAGAGATGGGTCTTGAGGGCTTTACGGAATTTGGTCTCGGAGGGTTCAAGCCGTAGTTCGGAGGGTAGCATATTCCAATTCTTGGCTGCAAGGAGCCTGAATGATCTGCCCCCCATCCGGGCTTTGTGTATTTTGGGGACAACAGCCAAACCCGTGCCAGAGGATCTGAGCATTCGCTCTGGTTTGTAAGGGGTGATGAGGCTGTTCAGAGGGCTGGGTGCTCTACCTCCAAAGATGCGATGGCACATGCCTAGGGCTTTGAAAGTAATCCTTTCACGGATTGGAAGCCAGTGAAGGGACCTTAGCGCAGCTTTGGAGGGTGCTCTCCTGGGAAGCCTCAGCACCAAGCGGGCTGTGGCATTTTGCAGTACCTGGAGACGATTGAGATTTTTGGCCGTGATACCTAGGTAAATTAGGTTGGCATAATCAAGTCTCGATGTGACCAAGGCATGCACAAGCGTTTGTCTGGCACCCACTGGAAGCATATCAAGAATTTTGCGTAGGCTTTTAAGTATCCCAAAACAAATTCCAACCACCCTATTTACTTGAGGGGTAAAAGACAGATCAGAATCAAATAGAACCCCAAGGTTTTTGGCCTGTTGACCTGGTAAGGGAATAGGACCGAGGCAGTCCGGCCACCATGCCGAGGTCCACACAGAAAGCCCCCCCCCCCCCCATCACAAGCACTTCCGTTTTGGAGCCGTTCAACTTCAGGCAGTTGTTAGACATCCAGGAGGCAAGCTCCTGCATGCAAGCACTGAAGTTGAGTGCCGCAATTTGGGGTGCCCGTGATAGAGAGATGACCAGCTGTGTGTCGTCGGCGTAAGATCTTAAAAAGATCAAGTCAGAACAGCATTACATTTGTGCTACTATTCTGGATCCACGCTACAAAAAGGCGCTGGCAGGCCAAGCATTCTTTCCTTTTGCTGATGAAGATGTTCAAAACTACAAACATTGGCTAGCCTGGTCAGCCAAGAGGTTTGAAAAAGAACGGCAGGATATTGAAGGAGAAGGCAGTACATCAGCATCAGCATCAGCAGGCCATCCCCAGTCAAAAAAATCCACTTCTGCACCTGTGGCTGTGGCACAAGTGACCTCTCAGCCGTTAAAGACACCAGCAACCGGATCATCTGCACCACACACAACAGTAACAGTGGCTGCTGTAGAGGATTGGCTAAGTTTGCTTGGGTATGGTTCTCGAAAAAATGTCACAGGCACAGCAAAAAGTAAGCAAAGTGGAGGAACCGTTGATGACCTTGAGTCGATGGTGCAGGACTATCTGAATGACTCAACAGAGGTCTTTCTTAATGATGAGCCATTGCAGTATTGGCATGGGAAAAAACAATTGTGGCCACAGCTCTCCAACCTGGCTATAAACTATTTGTCTTGCCCACTCGCAAGTGTGTCTTCTGAACGTGTTTTCAGTGCTGCTGGTGGCATTGTAACTCCCAAACGGAGCCGCCTCTCGCCCAAAAATGTGGAGCGGCTGACAATGATCAAGATGAATCAGCACCTCATACCACCAGATTACAAAGTACGAGAAAGCACGCCGCATGAAGACGAGGAGGACGGCAACGTAGATGAGGGGATTTGTTCTCTGTTCGGTGGCACTGACCTCATCCTGCCTGAATTCGCAGAGTATGATGACGAAATCTTCTTCTTATTCCCTGACACCGAGCCCTGAAAATGAGACAATGAATCAATAACTTTCTTTTTCGTCCTTATTCACTTTTATTCCTGTGTGTCTGTCTTTCTTTGTTTTGCACAGTTAATTTAATTCAAACTTTAATCACCTAATCCCAAAAACAAGCCCATCAGCAGAACTGTCTTCACTTGTTTGCTTATTGATTTGAAGGTGCCGCAGTCTACATTCCTCAGGTTCATAAGCTCTGAAGAACATGCTCCTCTATCCTCCTCCTCCAGACTCCGATTTCCCTCAAAGCAGAGGGCTGGATTACGCCCAATGAAGAAAGACTCAGCACTTGTGGGGGTGTTCTACTTCTTTGCGGGTGAGTTGACGGCTCTGGGTCCATTGCTGTGAAGCTCTAATAACGGATAAAAGTGTTTTGGACCAAATATGAGGCGGAAATTTCTTGCCGTTTTTGCTGACTTGCTTGCCTTTGAGGTGCTCTTTGGCGGGGTTCCGGGTGTTTGTGGGTGAGTTTTCGGGTCTGGGAGCACTGCTGCAACAGTCTAATGTTGATTGCATTTGCTTTTCAGGAAATCCATGGTAGAAAACAGGAGTTATGATGATGACCTAGCTGCACAGCGCGTTTGGACCGAAGGCCGAGAGATATTGTAAGTATGAGATTTTGCTTGTTTGCTGTTTGGGGGTGTTGTCGCGTGCTTTTTTGCGGGTGGGTTGGCGGGTCTTGGGGCATTCCTGGGAAGGTCTAATACCGGATAGAAGTGTTTTGGACAAAATCCATAAGGAAAAGCCTTTTTTTTGCTATTTCTTCTGACATCTTGCTCAATGTAGCGTTTTGGGGGGGCTTCCTAGTGTTTGTGGGTGGGTTGCGGGGTCTCTGTCGAAGCACTGCTGCGACAGTCTAATCTTGATTGCATTTGCTTTTCAGGAAATCCGTGGTGGAAAACAGGAGTTATGATGATGACCTAGCTGCACAGCGCGTTTGGACCGAAGGCCGAGAGATATTGTAAGTATGAGATTTTGCTTTTTTGCTGTTTGGGGGTGTGGTCGCGTGCTTTTTTGCGGGTGGGTTGGCGGGTCTTGGGGCATTCCTGGGAAGGTCTAATACCGGATAGAAGTGTTTTGGACAAAATCCATAAGGAAAAGCCTTTTTTTGCTATTTCTTCTGACATCTTGCTCAATGTAGCGTTTTGGGGGGCTTCCTGGTGTTTGTGGGTGGGTTGCGGGGTCTCTGTCGAAGCACTGCTGCGACAGTCTAATCTTGATTGCATTTGCTTTTCAGGAAATCCGTGGTGGAAAACAGGAGTTATGATGATGACCTAGCTGCACAGCGCGTTTGGACCGAAGGCCGAGAGATATTGTAAGTATGAGATTTTGCTTTTTTGCTGTTTGGGGGTGTTGTCGCGTGCTTTTTTGCGGGTGGGTTGGCGGGTCTTGGGGCATTCCTGGGAAGGTCTAATACCGGATAGAAGTGTTTTGGACAAAATCCATAAGGAAAAGCCTTTTTTTTGCTATTTCTTCTGACATCTTGCTCAATGTAGCGTTTTGGGGGGCTTCCTGGTGTTTGTGGGTGGGTTGCGGGGTCTCTGTCGAAGCACTGCTGCGACAGTCTAATCTTGATTGCATTTGCTTTTCAGGAAATCCGTGCTGTAAAACAGGAGTTATGATGATGAGACCTAGCTGCACAGCGCGTTTGGACCGAAGGCCGAGAGATATTGTAAGTATGAGATTTTGCTTTTTTGCTGCTTGGGGGTGTGGTCGTGTGCTTTTTTGCGGGTGGGTTGGCGGGTCTTGGGGCATTCCTGGGAAGGTCTAATACCGGATAGAAGTGTTTTGGACAAAATCCATAAGGAAAAGCCTTTTTTTTGCTATTTCTTCTGACATCTTGCTCAATGTAGCGTTTTGGGGGGCTTCCTGGTGTTTGTGGGTGGGTTGCGGGGTCTCTGTCGAAGCACTGCTGCGACAGTCTGATCTTGATTGCATTTGCTTTTCAGGAAATCCGTGCTGTAAAACAGGAGTTATGATGATGAGACCTAGCTGCACAGCGCGTTTGGACCGAAGGCTGAGAGATATTGTAAGTATGAGATTTTGCTTTTTTGCTGTTTGGGGGTGTGGTCGCGTGCTTTTTTGCGGGTGGGTTGGCAGGTCTTGGGGCATTCCTGGGAAGGTCTAATACCGGATAGAAGTGTTTTGGACAAAATCCATAAGGAAAAGCCTTTTTTTGGCTATTTCTTCTGACATCTTGCTCAATGTAGCGTTTTGGGGGGCTTCCTGGTGTTTGTGGGTGGGTTGCAGGGTCTCTGTCGAAGCACTGCTGCGACAGTCTAATCTTGATTGCATTTGCTTTTCAGGAAATCCGTGCTGTAAAACAGGAGTTATGATGATGAGACCTAGCTGCACAGCGCGTTTGGACCGAAGGCCGAGAGATATTGTAAGTATGAGATTTTGCTTTTTTGCTGTTTGGGGGTGTGGTCGCGTGCTTTTTTGTGGGTGGGTTGGCGGGTCTTGGGGCATTCCTGGGAAGGTCTAATACCGGATAGAAGTGACTCAGTGATGTGACTCAGACAGAGTACGCAATTTCAAAAATATTGTACTGTCTATTAGGGAAATCAAAGTGTGACTTTTTGCACCACACAGCTTACATACCTTATATTTATTTATCAGTGGTATTGTAATAGCACTTCCTGTTTTCCGTTCAATAATTACAGGCCGGGTTTCAGTCGACATCCGCCAGGCAGGCAGTGGACAGGGTGTCTTCTGTCAGGTCACCAACATTGATGGACGAAGCGTCAGCTGGAATGGAGGAGTGCCGCTAATAAGAGGAATTGTTTGCTGCATGCAACTTACTTACAAAATTCAACAGGACAACTCCAACAACATACAGAATACAGATACAGTATCCATTGTTTTCTTCTATGAGTATGACTGCATGTGGTTAGCTTTGTACCCAAAGATTTCTTTATCTTCAATTATTGTTTGTCCATGCTGTGCTTTTTTTTTCTTCTCTCAACAAAACCTACCCAAAAAGAAACCCCCATTCCCATCCATTTACCAAACCCTAACCCTCTTCCCCCGGGCTGTGTGGTTTTGCTTGATGTCTGACTAAATGACATCAATAATTCCACACACTTGCTGGGGAGGATAAGGTCATAGCAACAGGCTGGTGAAGGAATACGAGGATATCTTCTAGACTTACTCAGCTTCAGTACTATTTCTTGTAGTAGTAGGAGCCAATGTCAACTAAATTCAACGCAAGTACTAGTTATACTTGCAATACTTTACCATTTGTTAGGCTACATTGTGGCACTGTTCTAGTTTACTGTCACCTGCTATATTCTCGATCGTACCGTAACTGTTGTAATGCTACAGTAAGGACAAACCAGGTTTCATTTTCTTTTTTCCCATAGGCATGCAACTGCCACTGTGTCACACCACTAGTACCACCGCAATGAGGAAATTACATCCGCCCAGGATTGCCAACCTTAATCCCCATTTCACGTGGAGCCAGCCCTGGGCCTAGCCCTGATTTCTAACACAAATTACAGGTAAGATAAGCGTTTGGTGGGAGGTAGTATAATGGAGTACTAGGACTAGACAAGAGATTGACGGTAGTACTACTAAAGTCCTAGGACTCTTCAGGAAAACAAACTTACTGTTACACCCCCACCCACCAGACTGAAAAGCAGTAAAAAAACAGGTATGGTCAGATAAAGTCCAAAAAAGTATATTTATGTAGCCCTAACAAAATAATCTCCCTCAAGACCCTCCCTAACCCCAACGATTGTCTTTGAAAAGTCCCAAAAAGAACCCAACTCCCAAATCCCACCCCCCAAAAGTCTCTAAAAAAAGGGCAAGGGACACTCCACTACTGGAGGGTGCTGGTGAATTTTGCGGCCAGGGCATCATACTCCTTGCGGAGGGTGGCAAGTTCGAAGCGGAGGCCCTCCACCAAGTTTTTGTACCTAAGGACCTCCTGCTCCAGGTAGGACATTCGGACTCCTAGGGGGCGCTGGCGTGCCTTGCAGCTCCTGTGGGGGGCAGCTGGTCTTTTTGCTGCTTGGCGGTGGCGGTTGGCTTTGTTAGCCCGGCTCCGTACCGCTGGAGCACTGCGCTGGCTGGCAGCCCGTGGGGTCACGGAGGAGGATGCAGCTGTCCCAGTCGAGGATGTTGTGGTTGCACCGGTCGACTGCGTGTCCTCCTCCTCCTCCAGGGCCACCAGCCGCCGATATTCGGCGACAGTGGCATCCAGCCTCCGTTGCCGGGCCATTCGAGCCTGCTCCCTCCGTGATGTCGATTTGGAAGGAGCAACTATATGAAGAAAGAAAGACATAGTCTGTAACCAATGCTCCTTCACATTAATAACACAAAGTGATTGAGCCGAAAGTTGAGTCACAGTACAAGTAGCAAATTGAAAGCACAGTACATAACTATTGAGGACAGTATCTATCTAACCTCCCACTTCTGCATCCTTGCTCTAACATTAGTGGTAGTTTAATGAACAAATTCTACGACCACTATGGACTTCCATTACAGTCGACTATGACAGTACACCAGTCTTATTCTTCTTCTTCTCTCTTGTTTAGGAAAATTGGTACGTTATCTTATGCAAGCCGGCAGAATGGCAGCGCAGTGAACTTGCACCCGAGAAAAACAGACGCACACCATGATGAGTGAGACAGACTTGCGTTACTGTACCGGTCCAGTACATGCAGGTGGTGAAGCTATTACTTTTCTATTACGGGTGGCACTGAGAATACTCTGTTACAAGGGCTACTGCTTAATTAATTTACCTTTCACCCTACAGTGCAGATGAGTACTGGAAAAGGAAAATGAAGAAGCTAAATAATTAGATTATCTATCACTTCACATGGGATGTATTTGATGACATATGGGATGACTTTAGGTGCTTTGCTTATTATTGAGTGAACAGTGATACACCCACACATGAATGACGTACTACTACTACTAAACTAAAGTTATTAAGAGAGGTACGGAGTGTCCACCGTAATAACCGGATATATGCTGTGCTTGCAGTGCAATACAAACTACTGCTACTATTCATGGTAGTATTGGACAAATTTACAATTTCTTTTCCTTGCCTTCCCTACACTGGAACGGACGTGCGGGTGCGGTGTTACATGCTCTTCAAGGTAACAATTAGTTCATCCAGCGACCATCTACTCTCTCTAGATACACATGTGCTATCTAAGAGTCAGATATTACCATGATCCAGGCATCCATCCATTCAAAGTATATGCACACATACAGTTTCTGTTTCACCCACCCAGGCTGTTGTCCTTCCACCCATCCTTGCTTCATCATTGACCCAGCCATGCACCATACCATATTCTTTCCTTCCCAGCCACCACGGGGACCAAGCAAACACATATCATTCTTCTTTGCCAGCCATCATAAAATTTCTCGTCCTTCCACACTTACTTACACCCTTCTTTCACTTTTCGTTCATCCCATCCATCAAGTTCATCTCAGATCTTATTGGGATTCTTCTCGCCAAAAACTTCACAGCTAAGTCGAAGTACATTTAGAGGAGGCTACTACCTGGTTGATTTATAATACACCCGTGCAGAAAGCACAATATGCAGTCTTCAATCTCAATAAGTAAGGAATATATAGCTTACCTCTGCCCGCCACCACCGTGTGAACCCTCACAGGCACATTGGTGTCGTCCGGCACTCGCACCGCCTCCTCCCCAGAAGTGTTGTCCTCCTCATCCACCACCTCCGCGCTGGCCCCGCCACCAGATGTTCCACCTACAAAGTACATTTAAGAATGTTAGAATACACCACTCACTACTATATAATATTTGGTCTAGGAGGAATAAAGAAATTAAAAAAAAACGAAATACAATGTAATAATTTGTAACTGTATACTCTACAGTAAAAATGTCCCTTTTTCCAGGGAAGGCTGTTGTCTTCCTGCACTTTTCGGCACAACTGATGAATGCTTGCTTTTTATTTTTAACACACAACACTTTTTCTCCTAACAGAAGCTTGACGATCAGGGTCAAGCTCAAGTTCAAACCAGGTGAGAGCTCAGCTCGACCACAAGAAATGTGTCCAATTAATCGTTAGCACTAAGCACTTTTCCATTTTCAGTTAAACGTTTACTTTTATGACAAAGTTGATTTTAATAAATGTGTTTAGTTTTAATAAAGCTTTTAAACGTAAATAGACTCTGTGGTTTTTGGTCCTCCAGATTAGAGTGGATGAGCTAAAGGTTTTGGAATTTTTGCAAGCATGAGTGCCTCTGACACTTCTTGACTGTGACTCCGTACTCTTGTCCTGCGTAGGATAATCTAATGATCATTGGGGATCAATCATCGGTGACTTAGGGAGCTAAATGACTCTGCCACACTATCTAGTCAGTAAGGAGATTGGGGGTTCTTCAAAGTCTGATATCACTGAGGTATGTGGATAGAAAGTCTACCTGCGCCTATTATAATTGATAAACAATGCACTATTTAGTGTTCACATAGTTCGGTTTGTGCAGATTTGTCCCTGCAACAGTAGTAGAATGGATTGTCCTCCTATCCAAACCAAAAGTAAAGTAGTATCTTATTCTTTCTTGGTGGTCATTCACCTTTTTATTGTTGGCAATTGTCAAAGCATAAACATTTAGAAGACTTGAAAAGACATTATGGACAATCCCAGAGGACTGCACTCAGTGCATAGAGCTATTGCTGACTAGAATGGGAGTCCAATGGAATTGCCAAATGTGCAATCTTAGTTAGCTACACAGACAGACTAATAAGAATAATCTAGTAATACCACAGGGAGTCATAGTCGAGGCAGGATAAGAATTTAGATCCAGTCTACAAGAAGATCAAAGACGATTTAAAAAAAATCGAATGAGGAACGCTAGGAAAAAATAGGTACTCTATATTAAAATTAAAACTTACTGGGGCCAGCAAAGGAGCCCTCGCCTGCCCGATCCTGGCCTGCATCCTCCTGAACAGCACCCTCCTCCTCCTCCTCCTGTGCCCTCTTGCCCTTGGGGGGAGCTGATGTACAACATGAAAGAAAGAAAGACCAGAAAACATGGATGAGATTTGTCAACCAAACCAAACATTTCAAAAGAACAATAACAAAATATTTTGGAGAAATAGCAAATAGATAGACAACTATTCCACGGGATATATTGACCTATCTCATGTGGTATACTACGTTATTCGTATTGCCTGATTTGCGGACCGTTGACTTTGAAAGTTCCTATGTAACTCAATTAACAGACTACTAAAAAGGTTTGCCTAGGCCTGGCAGGCAGCAGTCCGCAGCACGCGAAGTGACAGACAAAGTCCATCCTGCTTGCAGATCAGTGAATACTCAAACTATCAATCCACCGACCACCACCACTATTTCTTCTTATAGCCATGTGTCTAAAGGAAGGACTGGACTTCAGTCTGTTGGGGCTGATTTAGAAGTCCCTTGCGGCTCATTTTCCTCCATTGTGGCGTGACTTTTGTGACGCAGCGGCAGAACAAAAGAGTCGCCATGGTGCGGCGTATATATTAAAAAAAAACGCATATGGGAGATGCATCACGTTGTAAAGCCCTGCGCCATCAGGGGGCGTTCCGGCGCAAGGGAGGGCATTCCTGCGCAGGAACGAATCCTAAAAGTGGCTGAGGGAAATCTACAAGATGTCAACCAGTCACTTTTAGGACAATGATGCGGGACTCAAACCCTGCGCCTGCTTGAAGCCGACGTACGGCTTGATGCAGCATTGGGGAGATAGGGCACCCCAGAGCATTGCTGGAGCTGCGCCATCGTTGGCACGCAACTCCAGCAATGCGCCGCCTTTACGGCACAGATGCGTAAGGCTTCTGTGACGTTTTGGGCCAATGGGTGGTGGTGGCATGGCGCACAATTACTGCCGCATCCCTGCTACTTTGCAGGGATGCGCCGGTAATTGAAAATATGACCCTTAGTGTCTAGCATTACGCAGTTCTTATCTTTACACTACACTCATACATAATTTCTCAGGCCAATGAAATGAACACAAAATACAAAACAAATAAGCATAGTAGCAAGCAAGGCTACTGAGAAGGAGAGCAGTGCACCTGAAATGCATAGAAGATTTTGAAATATAATTTACCTACAATGTAATCGGCAGCATTATTGCTCTTGGTAAAGAACAAAGATTTGCAAATAACAGAGCCGGATAAAACAGAGTAGTGATGAATAGCTACTACTACTCACCAAGCCCGGGGACCTCTACGCCGAGCGCGTCCAGCAAGTCCCGTTCCCGGTCCATGACATCCGTCCAGCGGTGGGTGGCCTCGTTATAGGTGCGCCGGACCCCAGAGAGCTTAAACATGGCCCGGCACACCTTCTCCCACCGCTTCCGGCGCTCCCGGATGCCATAGCCGGTTGCGATCTTGCCGCCTCCCAGGATGGTCTTGGGGAGGCGGCACTGGACGTAGAAGATTAGTGCGGCCACCTCCTCCGCGCTAAAGATCTCCCATGGCACCACTTGCTCCCCCCTCAAACGCCCGCACGGGAGCCGGGCACGGGGTGCGGGACCCTTCCCCTTCTCAGGGTGCTTCCCGGCTCCCTTTACCATGGTCTGGGCAGAAATAAAGTTAAATGATAAAGAAGAAATAGAATAGTGAAGAAGAAAAGAAAAGAGTTTAAAAAAGTAGTTTAAAATTAACTAAAAGTAGCAGAAAACACAAAAATATAGAGCTAGAAAAATAGAGGGATAAATAATAAGTAAAATAGATCAAATAAACTTCAAACAAGCAAAGGATGGCAGAGATTCAGAGAGGATACAGAAAGCATGCCCAGAACCATAGCAATGAATGAGAAACAAGATGGCCGCGCCCATTCACGACCGCGTGGGTAAGTTCGCGCGAGATTTTCCTCGCGATCACGCGCGAAATTGTACTAGCGAGCAGCACACTTTGCGAGATTACACATAGCGGCCGGAAACGGAATTACGTCACGCAAACAAGATGGCCGCGCCCGTGTACGACCGCGTGGGTAAGTTCGCAAACGTATCACTACAAGCGCCTTGCGAACATGCACAAAATCACGCGAACATACACGCCGCAAAAAAAAATGATGTATTCGCACGCATTCGCGGCTTCCGAAATCGATCTCGCACGGATTCGCGAATCGCGCGAAATTGCAGAAAAACGATTTTTGCTAAACTGAAAGCAATCACCAGGTGCAAAAGTTCAAACTTAACATTAGTAACCATTCACTCTAGTGCTTCCTGAGGGGCCCCTCCAGAGTTCAGTTGCCTATTTGCAACTATTCTATGACCCTGCTATGACCCAAACAGCAGGCTCATAGAATAGCTACAAGTAGACCATAAAGGTCCTGTGAAAAAAAATTGCACTGCAACAGAAAGCAAATTACAGATAAGGAAGGAAGCAGGTGCCAGCCAGACTGAAAGTTTCAAAATTACTGACACATTAATCACCCCCAAATTAATTCATGGCAGTTGAAGAAGGGCAGGTGTGCTTGCTTTCACTGCAACAGAAAGCAAATTACAGATAAGGAAGGAAGCAGGTGCCAGCCAGACTGGAAGTTTCAAAATCACTGACACATTAATCAACCCCAAATTAATTCATGGCAGTTGAAGCAGGGCAGGTGTGCTTGCTTTTTTTCACCCCCATAATATACAGTGATAAACAAACCTAATGGGTGGCAGTGAGGATGTACCAGAGGGTGGCATGGGTGTACCAGAGGGTGGCAGTGGTGAAACAGAGGGTGCTGTGAACCTGTGATGATAAACCAGACGTAGAAACAACATAGTCGCGGCCGTTGCGAGCCGAAAAGTAAGTTCGCAATTGCGAAATGGTCCACAAATCCTCGCGAACGCTCGCCAACACAAAAAGAGTTCGCGGATTTTGCGGATTGCGAATCCGTAAATACGCGAATTCGCGTACACGAGATCCGCTAGATCCGTCCATACTTAATAATCACACCTAAGTGATCTAGGAAGATTACCGTGAGCAACGCCTTTAGAGAAATGGATGCTGAGATGGAAGCGAATGATGTTATGATTGTAAAAAGAAACAAGAACAAGAAATTGCAATTTAGTCGATGTGGCGTAGCACTATGTATTCTAGTGTGTTTATGTAGTTTATTAGCTTGTGTGGGATGGGTTATCCACACTATGCAGCAAGCACCTGTTCCAACTTCTGTTCCTTTGCTCTCTTCTTCTACTAACTCTCCGCATAAGTTCTACACACTACCGGACCATGAACAAGTTAGGAGACCAGAATATTTCAACAATTCATTCATCCAGTTGTTACACCAGAATAAACTGGTAGTTAACACTACTGATTGTTGGGTCTGCGGGCTTATGCCCCATAACGCTGAGAAAGGGATGCCATATTTAGTTCTCCCGTTTTCATATGAAGGTTCTGCTTGGGCTTATTTGGCTATGTTTTCCAATGCATATCAGAACCAACTTCGATATCCTCCTGGTGATATATATACTGGTGGATCAGACTATAGTCATAGTCATTTGATAAAGTGAATAGTGACTATGGCTAAAATTGCCGACATTAGAAAGATTCTCGTGGACGAGAAGCGGGCATATGATGGTTGGAATGTGACTCGCTACATTACTACCCTCACTGACAGGGCTAAAGAAAGAAGATCCAATTTGGACTGTACCTCATAAAGGTACCCTGTGTTTGCAAGTAAATGGTCAGAATAATAAGAATAAACAGGAAAAGAGTGTTTGTTCACATACCTATGTCTATTCCCCCTTGATTTCTTCTCCGTTAGTACCATCTCAAGGTACATATTTTGTCACCCCAAATGCGCGCATAAGGCAAACCCCTCTGCGCCAGGCCGTGCCCAGTGCCATACCCCTTGGCAACCGCGAGCACCACAACACCAGATGCCGCTCCAACGCCAACCTCCTCCACACACTCGATGCCGGCCGATCAACCACCTGCTTCCAGGCCAACCCAAAGCTCACCCACGGACCCTTCTCCTGTCAAAACAGCAGCCACACCAGCCAGCAAACACCTGCAGGTTCTGCCTCTCCCCCCAGGGCAGGTCAAAACCATCTCAGATGCATACTACTCAACACCCACTCCATCCACAAGCATGCCGTCGAAATCTAAGACCTGCTCAACTCATCCTCCCCGGACGTCGCTTTCCTGACCGAGACCTGGACGAACCCCTCTTTGGCACCCGGCATTGCCATAGCCATCCCAGATGGCTACAAGGTTACCCGCAGGGACCGCACCAAGAGACCGGGAGGAGGAATCGCCATTGTCCACTGGAATACCCTTAGAATCTCGACCAGTACCGAAGACACCCTCAGCACCACCGAACTCCTGCACTTCCAGATCCACATGGATCCCAACACCAACCTCAGAGGAACCCTCATCTACAGACCCCCCCCGGACCCCGACCACAGTTCAACGACTCCATCACAGACATCGTCAGCTCGTACGCACTGGCCTCCACAGAATACATCCTCCTCGGAGACCTGAACTTTCACCTCAAAAATGCCGACACCAACTCCACCATCCTGCTCTACAACCTCGACAAACTTGGACTCAAACAACTCGTCACGACACCCACCCACTCCGCCGGTCACACGGTCGGCCCCATCTTCTCCGCCATCAACCACGTCACCTTCAGCCACACCACTGAACTCCACTGGACCGACCACCACTGCATCCAGTTCTCCTTCAAGAAAAAACACCACGCACAACCCCCTGCAACACATCCCCCACCACAGCTGGAACAAGGTCACCGAAGACCAGCTAATCACCACCCTTGCCCTAGACCCACCAACCGACCACACCGACACAGCCGCCCGCAACCTCAGGCAATGGATCAATGACTGTGCCAACACCCTCCCCCTGATCAAGAAACCCTCAAACAGACGCACCGACAGAAGGGCCAGCTGGTTCCCCACCGATCTCCAAACATCCAAGCAGACTTGCCGAAGGCTCAAGAAAAAGTGGCACCACAAACAGACACCAGACGACGACGCTGCCCTCAAGAACGCCAGCTGCAGGTACCATCAACTCATTCAAACCGCCAAAAGGACCTCCTTCAAGGAACGCTTCAACAACAACGCACACAACAGGAAAGAGCTCTTCACCATCTTGAAGGAACTCGCCAACCCCAGCTCTGACGACATCCCGCCGTCACAAGAACTCTGCGAATCGGTCGCCCCCTTCTTCTACCACAAGATCATTGACATCCACGACAGCTTCAACACTATGACCTCCCCGACAGCCGCCAACACCTCTGACTCACCGCCCCCCCCAGCCTCACCAGCCTTCTGCTCTCCTGGAACCACATCAACAACGACTATACCATCAAAATCATGAACACCATCCACTCCGGCTCACCATCAGACCCTGCCCCCACCACATCTTCAACAAAGCTAGCTCCATCATCACACCCCAACTCCAGAGGATCTTCAACAGCTCCTTCAAAACCGCCACCTTCCTGGAGAGCTGGAAACACGCTGAGATCAAGGCCCTACTCAAGAAACCCAAGGCAGACCCAACGGAACTCAAGAACTTACGGCCCATCTCCCTGCTTCTGTTCCTAGCAAACGTCATCAAGAAGATCGGCAACAGACAACTGACCTGCTTCCTCGTAAGGAACAACACCCTCAATCCAGATTCTGGCGCAATCAGAGCACCAAAACCGCCCTCATCAGCGCCACCGACAACATCAGGACCCTACTAGACAATGGTGAAACAGCAGCCCTCATCCTCCTGGACCTCTCAGCCACCACACCCTACGCACACGCCTCCACTTCGTGGGGATTAGCAACAAAGCCCTAGACTGGATCACCTCCTTTCTCACTGACAGAACCCAGAGAGTTCACCTCCCTCCATTCCGATCCGAAGCCAGCAAGATCACCTGTGGCTCCCTCAGCCCGACCCTTTTCAACGTTTACATGTCACCGCTTGCCAACATCGTCCGATCGCACAACTTCAAAATCGTCTCATACGCCGACGACACCCAGCTGATCCTTTCCCTCTCCAAGGAACCCGCCACCACCAAGACCAACTTCCACGAAGGAATGAAGGCCATCGCCGAATGGATGAAGAACAGCCGCAGGAAGCTGAACTTGGACAAGATGGAGGTCATCATCCTCGGCTCCAACCCCTCCACCTGGGATGACGCCTACTGACCGGCCTCGTTAGGAGCTGCACTGACACCCACCAACCATGCACGCAACGTGGGGTTCATCCTGGACTCATCACTGTCAATGACCCAGCAAGTCAACGCCGTCTCCTGCTTGAACACCCTCTGCATGCTTTACAAGATCTACAGATGGATCCCCACCGAAACCAGAAGTATGGTCACCCAGGCCCTCATCACTAGTAGGTTAGACTAGGGCAATGCCCTCTATGCGGGAATCACGGCCAAACGCCAGAAAAGCCTTCAATGCATACAGAACGCCTCTGCACGCCTCGTCCTCGACATCCCCCGCCAGTCACATCACTGCCCACCTGAGAGACCTGCACTGGCTCCCCGTCAACAACAGGATCACCTACAAACTCCTCACCCACGCTCACAAAGCACTTCACGATGCTGGACCAACATACCTCAACAAATTACTCACCTTCTACACTCCCAACCACCAGCTTCACTCTGCTGACCTCTCCCTGGCCACTGTCCCACGCATCCACCGTACTACCACCGGCGGCAGATCTTTCTCCCACCTCGCTGCCAAAACATGGAATGCCCTACCCATCCACCTGCGACGGACCCAGGATCTGCTGACCTTCAGGACACTTCTCCAGACCTGGCTGTTCGAGCAGTAGCAGTCCCCCCTCCCTTTTAGCGCCTTGAGACCCTCGCGGATGAGTAGTGCGCTCTACAAATGTATTGATTGATTGAGTGTGAATACTTTCTCTGTACCTCCATTCACTTTCCTTCCTTACAGGATGGGACTACAGAGCTCTGTCTCTCCAGACAAGCAGTGGGTGTGTAGGACCACTAGCTGTGGCTGTGTTTCCCTGAACTGCGCATGTCAGATTGGCCAGTCTTTTGCTGTGGCCAGCCTGACATGCACAGTTCACGTTTCCACATTCAAGGCTACCATCGAGCTGTGTGAGCAGAGACACACACCGCCCGCCCCATCTGCGTTCCGTGGAGCTCTGTGTTTGAATAACCCAGCCAATCCTACCATTGTTCTTAACGCTTCAGTATTAGAAGACACATGAGAGCAGTGCTTGAATTCGCTGGGGTGCTTGGGCCTTATGTTCCCGGGGCTCAGCAAGCACATCTGTACATTCAGGAAGTGCTAGGTGGGATGATTTGACATCAGGGGCATAACTGTTTGCATTTGAATGTCAATCAAGAATTATTTACAACTTTCAAGGAAATTGGGTACAGTCAATATGCTGCAGAAAAAAAACCATACTGCAGAGGTATATTCTATTTATAAGTATATAAGTATTTACCTTTCGGTTCCACCACTGTAAAATGTATCACCCACCACAGACTGCCCAACTTATGCCCCATGGCCTGACCTTCTGAATTAAATCATGTTCCAAAAAAGTTCAAATATAAGGAGAAAGGGCAAAGGTGATGAACACAACACTATAAGGACTTCGGCAGCTACAATTTTCAAATTCATCCAGCTAGGAGACTTTGGCACAAACACTCAGGGCTCCAATGAAGACTTGAAATGATGCTCCTGTTCTTCTGGAACCTTCTTTTCCCACCATGTCATCTGGAGCCACAGTCTTAGAAACTGAGGGGCATATTACCAACAAGTAGCGATAATGAGAATTTGCCTAGCTTTAGTGCTGGTAAGTTCCATTCTATTAAGGACTCGGAGGCAAGGATTATGCCTTACTTTCTTCACTTTATTTCCAAACACAGCAGCAAGAAAACATACACAAACTACTTTTCCCATGAACACCAGGGAAAAAAAACGGAACTTGAAACATAAGTCCTTCTTTAGTTTCCATGCTCCGGTGGCATCATGCATTGCGGCTCCTTCCTCTTCCTCTTTCTTCGTGCGAAGCCCATGTTCTGGCAGACTCACGCATCCTGTTTTGGACCATCATTCCCTGCAAGAAACCTCACAGTCAGACTCCGATCGTCTTGAGAATAGCAAGGTACGTGACACTGAATGCATAAAGATCAATAGCAGTAGCAACATTTTGAATTCTATGAACAGGTTACTTACATCTAGTATGGGGAGGGTCCACTTCGAGGAAGTCATTGGGAGGGATAATCCTCGCCTCCGAGTCCTTAATAGAATTGGAACTTACCAGCACTAAAGCTAGGCAAATTCTCATTCTATGGCAGGACCGGAGGCTTCGGATTATGCCAGTTCAAAGCTTGTCGACAACCAGCCGAGCCACTTCTGTTACTGGCTTAAAATAAAACCTCTTGAAGGTGGAGTACGCGGACCAATCTGCAGCTCTCATCAGGTCCTCCAACCTAGCTCCTAGGGCAAAAGCCTTCGAGGCCATAGCACCACACGCGGAGTGAGCACCGAATTTTTTCGTATCAATCCCCGCCTCCTGCATCACCCAACGCACCCATTTGACGATTGTCGGGGAAGAAACAGCCTTGTACGGTTTCCGTAGGGCAATAACAAGTTGTCTCTCACCCGGAGGGCGAGTATCATCAGTCATATCCTCATATGCACGGAGGCACTGCACCACACACAGCTTGGAAGAAATAACCCTCGTAAGGGTCTTAGTTCTCCTGCTCACGGTAAAGGACACACCCTCCGGGGAAAACACCCGGGCTGTAACATCAAGCGCTCGCACATCCGAGAGTCTCCTGCAGGAAATCAAGCACAGTAGCATCGCTAACTTAGCCGTAAGCTCTTTGCGAGACAAAACCCTGGTCGGCCGCCAAGAAAGAAATCAGTTCAGAACCCTGTTCACGTCCCATAGGACGGAATACTGCGGCTCAGGCGGCAGCGAGAGGCGAATCCCCCTCAACAGTCTGCAAACCAACGGATGCTCACCAATCGGGGAACCCTGAACCAGGTCGTGTCCCGCTGAGATGGCTGAGCGGAAGGTATTGATAGACCTGTAGGCTAAACTTTCCTCCGCCAAGGAGGCCAGGAAGTTAAGGACATGGACTACATCCGCCCCCACGGGATTGAAACTCCGTCGCAGACACCAGTGACGCCACCTATGCCACGCTGAACGGTATCTCCTGGTGGTGCTGTCCGCCCAGGCCTTAGCGAGCAGATCCTCTGCCTTTCCCGAAAGGCCTGGGAGAGACCAGCGATGCCGGAGATCCTCCATGCCATCAGTCTCAACAAGCCCTCCTGAACTAGCCGGTGGGGATTCCCGTCCGGATTCAGGAGAATGTGAGGAGAGTGGGGGAGTAGGATTGGAAAATCCCAGGAAAGTTCCAGAAGAACCGGAATACACACTTGAGACCTCCACCATGGCGTGATCATCACGACCTGAGCTGACTGACGGCGCAGCAACGCTGACACTCGCGTTTTCATTGAGAATTGAGGGAACGCATAACCCTGCTCTCCCGACCAGTCTTGGAGGAACGCATCGGTTGCCTCCGCCGACGGGTCCGGGCGCCAACTGAAATACCTCGGCAACTGGTGGTCCAGCCGCGAGGCGAACAGGTCCACCGAAAACGGACCCCAACGGTCCATCAGCTGGGAAAACACCTGCGGGTCCAGCTTCAAAACGCTGGTATCTAGGAGGTGCCGGCAGTGCCAGTCGGCCACCTCGTTCTGACGGCCCGGCAAATACTCCGCCGTGACCGAGACCTGATGGTCTAGGCAGAAGTGCCAAAAGTCCCGCGCGAGATCCGCCAACATCTTGGATCTGGTCCCACCCAGATGGTTGATATAGCGGACCGCGGACACGTTGTTCATCCGTAGAAGGACACACAACTGGACCCGATCCTTGGTCCAACACTGGACCGCGAAGGAACCTGCCAACAACTCCAAACAGTTGATATGTAATGACTGCTCGAGGGCAGACCAGGCGCCGCCCGTGGAGAATTCTCCGCACCTGGCACCCCAACCCGAACGACTGGCGTCCGACTCTATCACTACCTTTGGGGCGGAGCCAAATATCGCACGACCATTCCAGGCCTCCATGTGCGTCAGCCACCATCTCATTTCGTCCCTCACGTCTTCCGACAGCGGAATTAACTGCGAGTATGTCATACCTTTCCTGAGATGATACGCTTTCAACCGCTGCATGGCCCGGGGAGATGGCCTGAATCGAAGACGCCAACAGGCCCACTATCCTTGCTAGATGACGCAATGATATCAGAGGCTTCGCCAGGGTCTGGCGCAACTCGTGCCGAATCTTCGACATCTTCCGTGCGGGAAGACTCAAAGAGGCTGAAACCGAGTCGATGCTGAACCCGAGAAAGGTTGCGCACTGAGTTGGGACTAGGAGAGACTTCTTCTCGTTGATAACGAACCCTAGACCCTGCAGTAAGTCCACCGCGAACTGCAGCTGGGACGCTAAGCGCCTCGGACACTGGTCCATGAAGAGCATATCGTCCAAGTACACTATCATTCGGACACCGCGCACCCGCAAGGCTTCCACTGCCAGGCGCAGCACCTTTGTGAAACACCACGGCGCTGAGGAGAGCCCGAAGGGCAGCGTGGTGAACTCGTAGACCTGCCTGTCCCACCGGAACTGCAGGAAACGACGGTGCGGAGGGAAAATCGGGACCGCCAGACAGGCGTCTTTTAAGTCGAGCCTGGCCATCCAGTCGGACGGGTGCAGCACATCCCTCAGGAGGTGGATTCCCTCCATTAGGAAGTAGCGGTAGACCAGCCACTCGTTGAACTCCTTCAGATTGATAACCGGCCGGCGGCCTCCATCGACCTTGTCGACCAAAAAGATGTTGGTGAGGAAGCCGTCCGGGTGCTCGCACGCTCAGCAAATCGCCCCTTTGTTAAGGAGGGCGGAAACCTCGTTGCGCACCAATTCTGCATCGCGCTGAGAGAACGTAATGGGACGAGGACGCTGGGGCTGCCGCGGACGGCCATGGAACTCCAACTGGAAGCCATGAACCGTCTGTAGTACCCAGGCGTCCTTGGTAAGGGAAAGCCATGCTGGGAGAAACTGCGCCAGGCGCCCCCCTACCCGCAAACTCGCAGAGGGTAGCACACTCACCTCGTCCACCCTGTTGCTGACCTCGGTAGACCCCACGTCCTCGGAACTTCTGACCTCTCGTGGGGTAAAAATAATTGAAGCGGGAGCTGTGTTCTTGACCATGCCCGCATCCAGAGCCTTGCCCTCTGTCGGAGGGGTTGCCTCGACCGAACGAGCGGCCCCTGCCTCGTCTGGCCCCATCAAAAACCCGTGGGGCAAAAGCTTTCTTGATATTAGACTGGGCCCGGTCCAATGACATAAACGTAGCCACAAATTTTCTGAGCTCCCTAATAAAAGGATCTCCGAACAAACCGCCCTGCACCACCGCGCCAGCCTCCGAAGAGGCGAGGTCACCCAACTTAGGGTCAATTTTAATTAGAAGTGACCTCCTCCTCTCCGTAGAGAGGGCACAGTTGGCATTGCCAAGGAAAATAATGGCGCGTTGCGCCCAATTACACAAGACTTCCGGAGAGATGAGGTCCCCCGACACCTTGGCCTCTTCCGCCATGTTGAGGATTTTGGTCATGGGGCCTACCGCGTCCAAAAGCTTGTCCTGGCAAGTACGCCAGGACCGGTCTATACCCTTCCGGGGATCTTTAACAAACTTAGCGAGGAAAGTGGCCATTTTTGGGTCAATGTCTGGGGTCATTGCCACTTTTCCTTCCAGGGAAGGGCGGGGGCACTCCCCCCTCAGGCGGCTACGGGCATCCTTGTCCACCGGTTTCCGGGGACGGTTCGCCACATAGAGAGCCACCTTATCCCCTGGGACCCATTCAGAGGACCGTGGGTGGACAATATCGTCCGGGTCCAACATGTCCGAAGGGGCCGCAGAGGTGGACAGCTGGGAAGGGAGCCACGACCTAGAAGAGCAAGCCTCTTCCTCCGAGTCCGGAGAATCGTCATCCTGCTGAGGCTCCGGGGACACCGTGCGGGGAGTAGGAGGTGGGGCGCCAACCGGTGGGGAGAGGGCGGGTAGAGGATCCTTAAGCGCCTTAAAGGCGTTCCTAACCCTATCAAAGGCCACCGGATCACTCCCCTCAGTACAAGGTTTCTTAGGTGGGGGGGGACCGCTGATGGGGAAGGATCCGATGCCGGGGCAGCTGCCGGAATGAGGGCCGCAATTTTAGCGTACGCCTCGTCCAAACGCGCCGTCAGGCGTTGCTCCAGGGGCACAATCGCCTGATCCACCGCCTTGTAGATGGAGTCATCAACCGCCTGGTAAAAGTCATCATCCCAGGTGGTATAATTTAGAGGGTCTTCCTCTGTGTACTGGCCTGACTCCCCCTGCATACTGAGGTAAGTTGGGCTCTACAGAAGGGAGGTACAGCACAGCTGCTTGTAAACCCCTGAGGGCACACTGTGGGACTGGGGCAACCCAGAGGATATGGTGGCACAGAGGCACGAATTTCGGGACTAGCCCCGGGAATGCAGCAGCCCTCTATGGATGGATGGGTTTTTATATAGCGCAATATCACCGCCAGGTCTCAAAGCGCTTTGCATTGGGAACCCGTCCTGGTTTTTCCTCGTGAGATAGCCCCTACTGGGTATCCCCAAGGTGAAAGCCAGGCATCCCGCCGCAGGGGGCCGTAGTGGAGATTAAGCAAGCTATTGCCCAGAGTTGCAGAGTGTGAACCTGTGATTCGAGTAGGCACCGAAGCGAGAATTACCGAGTCCGTGGACATTTTGGGCTCAAGACCCTGCCGGGAATTGAACCCTGGTCCCGGGTCTGATCTCAGCGTCCGGGTCTGCCTCCTCTAACCAGTGAGCCACACTTCTCCACCTATGGACTAGGGCACTACCCAGTAAAGCGTCCCCTTGCGCTATACACTAGCGCTAATTACGACCCTTTCAGGGTGTTCAGTAACCGGATACAACCCACACTGGGCGTCAAAGCTGAAGGAAACCCTAATGTACGACCCCGCAGGGTGTCAGCACTGGGTGGCCAGGGACAGCGCTGAAACTGTGTAAAACGCGGTAAAAAACGCATTGAAAACGCAAATTATAGCGCGCCTACAGGCAGAGAGAGCACTGCCCCCTAGCGGCGCCTGAGGCACACCGCACTCCACTGGGACAAGAAATCGCGTAAGGAGCGCCAAAGCGTCCCGCGACAATCAGGGGACCTGTAGGGGGTCGAAAAACAACAGCGCTAAACAATCAAGCCACACGCTGCCCACAGAAATCCCCAAAACCCAGGAGAGAGTGACAAAAACACTTAACTTGCTGCTGAGCAGCGAAGAAAGAGGAAGAGGAAGGAGCCGCAATGCATGATGGGTGCCGCCGGAGCATGGAAACTAAAGAAGGGCTTATGTTTCAAGTTCCTGTTTTTTCCCTGGTGTTCATGGGAAAAGTAGTTTGTGTATGTTTTCTTGCTGCTGTGTTTGGAAATAAAGTGAAGAAAGTAAGGCATAATCCGAAGCCTCCGGTCCTGCCATAGAATTATCCCTAAATAGGCTTAGCGACAATTTTTTTATCGCTGCCTATCGCTGGATATGTTAGCAGAGAAAACATGCTATTAGCAACGTTTTTCTCCATTGTGCTAAAATATCCAGCGATAGCGGCGAAATGCGTGAATATCGCTGAGAATACAGCGATATTCAGGCATTAGCGACGAAATGCTCTTAGCCATGTTATCCACCTCCGATTGGATAACATAGCTAACAACTGGTCTGGGCAGGTGTTAGTATTTGGAGATATTTGCGCTTAGCGCGAATATTTTCATCGCTACGCCTGCCTTGCAATAGGCGATAGCGACGTTAGCGACTGCTTTCAGTCGCTAACTGGTTGGGTACGCCCACTTTGCATGTCATTAGCGATAAACATCGCTGACATGCGAAGCAGCCCCCAAACCGCTCGCTATCGTCTAAAAGCTGTCGCTAACATCAGTTAGCGACAGCTTGCAAATAGGGCGATAGAATTATCGCCGCTTAGCGGCCGAAAACGGCCGCTAAAGCGGCGATAATTGCCTATCGCCCTGCTTGATAATATGGCCCTAAGTCTCTAGTTGGCAGAGGTTTGCACCCTGTCAAAGTAGGGACCACAATCCTAGTCGGGGTGAGTCAGATACACAACCTAAATTAACCTGTGCTCACTGGATTCCCAAAGCTCCTTCTGTGAATAGGGTATCTTACTCTCGGCTTAAGTGTGACTTACTTATGAATTTCTATGCATAGAAAAGGCTTTATGAATCGCGCCCTCCTGCTTTTCGTATAAAGGTAAATTGTGAAATGGGGGAAATGGGAGTGAGGAAAATAGGTAGCCTGACAAGTGGAAGTGCAATTTAAAGTTAGCCACTATTGAGGTTACCTAAGATCTAGCCTATTAAAGCCATCGAACTTACCATGCTTTTACAAAACTAATAATTACCCATTTCTTGTTTACAGGAAGTAATTAAAATAATTCACTGCAAGATAATGTGTTCTTTTCTCCAAGAATAAACACAAATGCATCATTGAAGAGAAGGTGAAGCTTGCTGTGCCCTATACTTTCCTTTCTCTTACCACCCAAGACGTAGGTTAGCGATTTTATTTCTAGTTTTAGAATTTTCTTGGTTTCATCAGTTGCAAGATGTCAGAGTAAACAAAGCATTACTGGTCACATGTCTATCTGCATGCGGTACATTTAGAAAATGGTTTATTAATACACCAAACTCATTTCATAAAATGCTTTCTTAAATAAATAGATAAATGAAACAAGTAATCCGATTATTGGACTGCTGATCTGATATTAGTTTCTTAAGGGAATTCAATCATAAATGTCAAGGAAATTTGTATTTTTTTTAAAACAAATGTAAAGCGATGGAAATCCACTAAAAATATGCAGTAGTTCAGGAGTGTAAAATCACTTTCTTCTTGAACCTTCAGGGAAAAGATCGACTGTTTCAGAGATCAAAAGTTTATGAACTTGAATTGAGGGGCGTGGACTTTGCAGCACCAAACCTAATTCACAAAATATATTGAGCCCCAAATGCTTCTGTTGTGCTCTTAAATTGAAAACAAGCAAAATCTCTTCTGTCATTTCAACATTTAGGGGCAGATTTACAAGGAACTGACACAGCTACATAGATGTGTCTGTTTCCTTGGGCCAGCCTCAAATGTCCTAGCGCCACCATGGATGCACTGTATTTACAATACAGTGCTTTATGACGCAATGATTTACAGATGCGTCAGAGATTCTGACGCATCTGTTTGCATCTTGAGGCCTATACCTACTGTATTGTGTCACTCCTTGCGCCTGCTTCAAGCAGGCATAAACGCCAAACCGTCATCCCACACCCTGGATCAGCTTCCTACAAACCTGGCCAAAGACCTGAAACAGACCCTAGCCCCAATTTGGAGCAAGATCATCAACAGCTCGCTGAGCTCAGGAAATATCCCTGACTGCCTCAAGGTCGGCCAAGTCACTCCGCTACTAAAAAAACCTGGGCTAGACACGGAAGATATGAACAACTTTAGACCTGTGTCGAATCTACCTCTCTTATCCAAAATACTGGAAAAATGTGTTCTGCCACAGCTAACCCAACACTTGGAGAACATCAAGCTCCTCGACCCACACCAATTGGGAGTCAGAAAGGGATGCAGCACTGAAACTGCAATCCTAAACGTCATAGACGATTTACACGAATCACTTGACTCAGACCAATGCTGCCTTCTCATTCTCCTTGACTTATCGGCCGCTTTCGATACAGTTGATCACACATTGCTCCTCAAAGTCCTTCAAGAAAGAGCAGGCATGGAAATGACGGTACTAAACTGGTTCTCCTTCTTTCTACACAATCGCTTGCAAAGAGTAAAAAGTAAAAACTTTGAATCTGACCCACTACCTGTCATCAGAGGAGGCCCACAAGGGTCAGTACTCTCTCCCTAACTCTTCAATATCTACATGGAACCCCTCACTACACTACTCAGGATTTCCAACATCCCCTTCCACCTCTACGCTGATGACACGCAGCTTTATCTGGAAACCACCTCCATGGACGACATGCTCAAACTTAATGACACGCTCAACGAGGTTCAACAATGGTTCTCACAGAACCACCTGAAGTTTAATCAAGAGAAAACTGAAGTGCTACTCATCTCCAACGGAGACGAAAACCCCCAAATAGAAGAATGGCTCAAAGGCGTCGATGCCCTCAATGACACCCTCACTCCAACGGACTCGGTAAAGTCCCTAGGTATCACCCTAGACCCTAAACTAGATATGATAAAACACATCTCTGGTTCCGCCAAAAGCGCGTTCCTCAATCTGAAACTTCTCTACAAAATAAAACCCTTCCTTCCTCCGAAAGACCTTCAACAGGCCACTCAAGCACTGGTGCTCTGCAGAATTGATTATGGAATCGCAGCCCTGACCGGATCAGCTAAATCGCACCTAGGCCCCTTGAAAACCACCCTCAATGCCGCAGCTTGAATGGTCACAGGAACCAAGAAATTCGATCACATTTCTCCCGCTCTCAAGGAACTGATATGGCTCCCAATTGAACGAGCCAACTTCCGAACAGCATGCATGTTTTACACACAAAGCCCTTCACACAGGCAAACCAGAATACCTGGCTGCAAAGCTTAAAAGGGCCGGCCAGTCCAGGAATCTCAGAAGCTCCAACACGTTCCTTCTTATTCCAATGAAATCTCGGAAATGCAAAACTACAAGTAAATCCTTTGTGGGAAATGCACCCAAGATCTGGAACTTCATCCCCCCTCTGATTAGAATGACTTCCTATTTCCCGAAATTCAAGACTCTACTCAAAGCCATCTTCCTTGAGTGCACCTGAACTTAACGGGAAGAACATAGGACATGCCGGAAAAAGCGCGACAACGCTCCACTTCCCTGTTGGGAACGAAAGAGCAGCTGCCTCAGAATTTTAACCACCGGGATTCTTCCTTACCTCATGCGACTTGCTGGACTCCCCTCTCGCAATCAGCAAAAAATCTCCACTGTTTCATACCCCGCAGAAGCAACCCTCCTGTGGACCTAATGATCTGTATGGTAATGTTATTTGCAATGCTCTTAAGTTGGCCAGATGTGGATTCTGCCTTCGCCGTTAAGGCAAATTAGTGTACCTGATGTGAAGCGCTCTGATACCCTTGGGTTCAGCTAGCGCTATACAAAACTTATAATAAATAAATAAATAAATAACTGTTGTATTAAGCTATTGGGATTTGGATGTTACTAGGCTGTCACCAGTGTGACGTTATCTGGGAGATGCGTTGACACACGAATGTTGGCTGCGTAGTATGTGCCATACTCCTGACCTGTGGAGTATCTGAATTTGCATGTCACACTGCTTTAGATGGTCTGGAAGGGTGAAATGGTTGAGGAATGTAAGAAACATGGGTAAGCTTGTAGTAATAAGGCGAATTTATGTTGTGCTGAATGTGCCACATGCATAGTGGGCAGGCATTGGATGCTTTGTGGGTCTGTTTGTGTAAAGGCTGTGATGGTTGGTGGGTTCTGGGCTTGAAACAAGGAGAGGTGAATTTAAGGGGCAGCAAGGAGAATGCAAGGGGTAAAGAGGTACAGATGTTCCCCTCCTACTGGGCTGACACACGTTGTGAAAGAAGTTCATTGCTCGTTTCAGAGGAGAAATGGTGTGACTCTGTTTTAGAAACATAGATGCCATTTCTATACCCTGCACATTTAAGCTGATAGAAGGATTCAAGGAGACTTTGGTTATCTTTTTGGTCCTGTTATGCATAAACGTCATATTAAGCAATATTTAATCATAATAATCACCATTTAAAGTTTCTTTTTATTAAATAGATTGTGATGCTACATGGTATGATCCTCCCTCCATGCCTGACCCTCATCTTACGTAGAAGGTGACGGGGTGCTTTCAGTGTCGTCACGAGAATCCTACTGTAGATGTATTTAGAGGCACTTGCATTAATATTATGGCTCAGAATGAGAAATGCATATTTTTACAATTCATGAATACCACTAGGAAACACTTTGGTTCTTAAAGCTGCTTAGTGGTCTCAGTTGTGCCAGTCTCTTACTGACTTGGGTGCCAATTAGCCACCACCTTGCTTGGAAGAAGCGTCTGGGCCTGAGAAAGAGTGGGGCATATTTACAAACCTCTTTCGCCACCACAGCATCACTTTTAGTGTTGCTGTGGTGACGAAAGGAGCTTTGCCCTTATTCACAAGGTGGGGTTAAGCCACATAAAGTGGCTTAACCCCGCCTTGTGATTAAGACACCATTCCACGCTACACATAGTGTGAAAGGGGCGGCAATGGGTGTTGTGGTGGGCGTTCCACCGCAACACCCATTGATTGTGATACTGCCAAATATTTACAAGGGTGGTATAAATATGTGGCAGGGCCAAAATGAATAACAGGGGAAACCTAGTCTTACACTTGAGCAACGAGGAGAAATGTTTAATTTCTCCCCGTTTTTGGTGTTTCCATGTGACCCTCATCTTAAGTTGAAGGTGATGGTGCCCTTTCAGTGTCGTCATGAGAAACCTACTGTAGATGTTTTTAGAGGCACTTGTATTTGTATTATGGCTCAGAATGCGAAGTGTATAAATTTCAATTCATGAATTGCTATTAAAAAATATACCAACGAGAAACACTAGGTTGTTTCTTATAGGTTCTCAGTGGTCTGGGTTATGCCAATCTCTTACTGACTTGGGTGCCAATTAGCCACCACCTTGCTTGCAAGAAGCGTCTGGGCCTGAGAAACAGTGTTGGACACATACTGTGTTCTGGACAACACTGCATTCCCACACGCTTTCTGCTCACGCCCTGCAGGGCAGCAGTGCCCTCAGTTTTACACGTCACTGTACATCCTCTCAAAATATATTCTTGTCACACACAAGGTGTGAGTCCACTCCTGTATCTGTCTTTAATTTCTGGCACTTGATTGCCTCCAATGAAAAAGCAGGAAAGCAAGTTCCAGAGGGTACATGCAATAGTAAGACGGGATGAGCAAGTCATAGGTGGCAGGGCTAAGGATAAAATGAAGTATCTGCCTCCCCATTGGTCAGCATGCTTGTCGTCTTCTTGGTGTAGGTTGAGGGTACAATAGTCAGCCATCGAGGTTGTGGGCAGCCCATGTGCCAGCCTTCTTTCAGATTACACGCCTCCCATTGTCACTTCCATCCTGTGTTGTATCCTGGGCTCTCTCTACTACTGCTAACCATTGTCTGTGGCAGGTGCTTTACACAACAGGTGAAAATTGCAAAAAACACAGTTGATGGACAGAATGTAGAACAATGTCATACATTCACCCCAGTACAAGGATCTGGGCCTAAATCCATCGTTTTTTTGCACTCCACACCACCCTGGGTTAGACACTGGCTATATGCAAATCAGCTCTGACCCTGTGCGTCATGGGAACAGTCCAGTCCGAACTACCAAGCCATGTCTTTCCCAGACCGGAATCAAGCATCCAAGGACCGGTTTCTGGCTATCAGCCTTCATCAGCCTGGATAGCTTGACTCCAGTGGTGTGGAGAGCCTGGGACGGCTGATAGCCAGAAACCGGTCCTTGGATGCTTGATTCCGGTCTGGGAAAGACATGGCTTGGTAGTTCGGACTGGACTGTTCCCATGAGGCACAGGGTCAGAGCTGATTTGCATATAGCCAGTGTCTAACCCAGGGTGGTGTGGAGTGCAAAAAACCGATTGATTTAGGCCCAGATCCTTGTACTGGGGTGAATGAATGACATTGTTCTACATTCTGTCCATCAACTGTGTTTTTTGCAATTTTCACCCGAGTGGGCTGGGTATGATCAGACGTGAGTCCCAGGCTCTCCACACCACTGGAGTCAAGCTATCCAGGCTGAATGAAGGCTGATAGCCAGAAACCGGTCCTTGGATGCTTGATTCCGGTCTGGGAAAGACATGGCTTGGTAGTTCGGACTGGACTGTTCCCATGAGGCACAGGGTCAGAGCTGATTTGCATATAGCCAGTGTCTAACCCAGGGTGGTGTGGAGTGCAAACAAACGATGGATTTAGGCCCAGATCCTTGTACTGGGGTGAATGTATGACATTGTTCTACATTCTGTCCATCAACTGTGTTTTTTGCAATTTTCACCCCGAGTGGGTTGGGTATGCTCAGACGTGAGTCCCAGGCTCTCCACACCACTGGAGTCAAGCTATCCAGGCTGAATGAAGGCTGATAGCCAGAAACCGGTCCTTGGATGCTTGATTCCGGTCTGGGAAAGACATGGCTTGGTAGTTCGGACTGGACTGTTCCCATGAGGCACAGGGTCAGAGCTGATTTGCATATAGCCAGTGTCTAACCCAGGGTGGTGTGGAGTGCAAAAAAACGATGGATTTAGGCCCAGATCCTTGTACTGGGGTGAATGTATGACATTGTTCTACATTCTGTCCATCAACTGTGTTTTTTGCTATTTTCACCCCGGAGTGGGCTGGGTATGCTCAGACGTGAGTCCCAGGCTCTCCACACCACTGGAGTCAAGCTATCCAGGCTGAATGAAGGGTGATAGCCAGAAACCGGTCCTTGGATGCTTGATTCTGGTCTGGGAAAGACATGGCTTGGTAGTTCTGACTGGACTGTTCCCATGAGGCACAGGGTCAGAGCTGATTTGCATATAGCCAGTGTCTAACCCAGGGTGGTGTGGAGTGCAAAAAAACAATGGATTTAGGCCCAGATCCTTGTACTGGGGTGAATGTATGACATTGTTCTACATTCTGTCCATCAACTGTGTTTTTTGCAATTTTCACCCCGAGTGGGCTGGGTATGCTCAGACGTGAGTCCCAGGCTCTCCACAACACTGGAGTCAAGCTATCCAGGCTGAATGAAGGCTGATAGCCAGAAACCGGTCCTTGGATGCTTGATTCTGGTCTGGGAAAGACATGGCTTGGTAGTTCGGACTGGACTGTTCCCATGAGGCACAGGGTCAGAACTGATTTGCATATAGCCAGTGTCTAACCCAGGGTGGTGTGGAGTGCAAACAAACGATGGATTTAGGCCCAGATCCTTGTACTGGGGTGAATGTATGACATTGTTCTACATTCTGTCCATCAACTGTGATTTTTGCAATTTTCACCCCGAGAGGGCTGGGTATGCTCAGACGTGAGTCCCAGGCTCTCCACACCACTGGAGTCAAGCTATCCAGGCTGAATGAAGGCTGATAGCCAGAAGCCGGTCCTTGGATGCTTGATTCCGGTCTGGGAAAGACATGGCTTGGTAGTTCGGACTGGACTGTTCCCATGAGGCACAGGGTCAGAGCTGATTTGCATATAGCCAGTGTCTAACCCAGGGTGGTGTGGAGTGCAAAAAAAACGACGGATTTAGGCCCAGATCCTTGCACTGGGGTGAATGTATGACATTGTTCTACATTCTGTCCATCAACTGTGTTTTTTGCAATTTTCACCCCGAGTGGGCTGGGTATGCTCAGACGTGAGTCCCAGGCTCTCCACACCACTGGAGTCAAGCTATCCAGGCTGAATGAAGGCTGATAGCCAGAAACCGGTCCTTGGATGCTTGATTCCGGTCTGGGAAAGACATGGCTTGGTAGTTCGGACTGGACTGTTCCCATGAGGCACAGGGTCAGAGCTGATTTGCATATAGCCAGTGTCTAACCCAGGGTGGTGTTGAGTGCAAAAAAGACGATGGATTTAGGCCCAGATCCTTGTACTGGGGTGAATGTATGACATTGTTCTACATTCTGTCCATCAACTGTGTTTTTTGCAATTTTCACCCCGAGTGGGCTGGGTATGCTCAGACGTGAGTCCCAGGCTCTCCACACCACTGGAGTCAAGCTATCCAGGCTGAATGAAGGCTGATAGCCAGAAACCGGTCCTTGGATGCTTGATTCCGGTCTGGGAAAGACATGGTTTGGTAGTTCGGACTGGACTGTTCCCATGAGGCACAGGGTCAGGGCTGATTTGCATAGAGCCAGTGTCTAACCCAGGGTGGTGTGGAGTGCAAAAAAACGATGGATTTAGGCCCAGATCCTTGTACTGGGGTGAATGTATGACATTGTTCTACATTCTGTCCATCAACTGTGTTTTTTGCAATTTTCACCCCGAGTGGGCTGGGTATGCTCAGACGTGAGTCCCAGGCTCTCCACACCACTGGAGTCAAGCTATCCAGGCTGAATGAAGGCTGATAGCCAGAAACCGGTCCTTGGATGCTTGATTCCGGTCTGGGAAAGACATGGCTTGGTAGTTCGGACTGGACTGTTCCCATGAGGCACAGGGTCAGGGCTGATTTGCATATAGCCAGTGTCTAACCCAGGGTGGTGTGGAGTGCAAAAAAACGATGGATTTAGGCCCAGATCCTTGTACTGGGGTGAATGTATGACATTGTTCTACATTCTGTCCATCAACTGTGTTTTTTGCAAGTTACACAACAGGTATCATAGTAACTTCAATGTATTAACTACCATTTGTATTTAGAAATAAGGTATGTTGGTATTAAAGAATGTTTCATAAAGGTATGCTGTTTCATTGCATTTCTATTACAAATGAGCATTTACAAAGCTTATAGGTCTGTCTTGATTGTTGAACTTAACTAAAAAATTAAGTGTTCAGCTGCAATGGAAAAAGGCAAATCAAAAAAATATTGGGGCATATTCACAAGAAGCTATCGCGGAATTAACTGCATTTTTTCGCAGCCAAAGTCGTGATAAATTTACCTCACCATTCACAAGCAGGTGCTAACAGCCCACAGCACCACTTTCCACGTGATAGCAGCCACAAAAAACATCGCCACAGAGAACCCCTGCAACTATCGCTAATGAGATGCAGTGTAGGCATTCCCATGCACAAAGTCGTGACAACACCACACCTCAACATTCACAACAACCACACAGATCGGCGATAAGAACACAAAACACGCGATAAAGCGGGTTAGCAGCAGGAATTTTACACCTGCTCTGACCTGGTGTAAAGTCGGACGCCACCACAATAGGGAGCCCAGCCCAGGGCGTCATCAGAAGGGCAACAGATGCCATGGAGCCACTCATCATTCAGCACAGACACCTCAGAGGGCCACAACACCCACCCGGCAACCCCCCCCCCCCTGGATCACCATAGGGGCAGCGCAGACAATTACAGCGGTCTCCCAGGAAACGCACCTGCCTCACAGGCACAACCTCTGACAATGTCACTGTCCACTACAGCCTGAAAGGGACAACCATCCTACGCATCATGTGCATCATCGTCTAACAGGCCAACGGCACCAACACAGTGGACAACCAACATCCCATCCCACCCCACACCAAGCTGCTGGCTGTGCACCAACTGTTGTCCCTTGGTAAACCCCAAACAACACCTGCCAGAGTCTGCGGAGTCTCACAGCCAGCCACATCCAAGACCCCCATGCCTGTCCTGGACATCACCATCATCCTGGCACCCCAATCCACATACGGCCAACACAGTGCGCAGGACCCGCTGTTGAGCAAGCAGTGACCGGATGCACGCACGTGTAAGAGGTAATCCACTGCACACATGTCCCACCTGTTGCCCCCTGGTGACACAGCACACAATCAGAGCAACAGGACGCACAAGTCACACATCAATGTGCGGGCAACATCCGACACCGTGGGACCCTCACCAATGTCGCCACCGAATACACAGCCAGTGTGGATAATCCCTTCACCCTCTGACAGTCCAACAGCAACCAGCCATTCCAAGATTGCACAAAGGGAAATGCACAGCCCCTTGTCAACTTCCCAATTAACACCCCACTCACCTCAACACCACAACCATGCAATCCACAACTCTGGCAATGCATAGGTCACAAAATCACACCCAACATGCACAACAACATGCCCACCCACCAGACACGACAGAACAACTCACAATGGTAACCCGGGCAAGCCATGAACATCAGCCATCAACGTCATGGCACCTCAGCCAGTCAGTAGCCGAATGTGAGGAGAGGTGTCAACCAGGCACGTGTCAAGGATGCAGTCGAAACATGATTGGGAGAGAACACAATGCCAAGAGTGGCGGCAAAGTACTGAACAAACTGCAGTATGCAGAACACACCCATATCCACGGCGACATACACCTCTGGTGAATGGAGTGTAGTGGACAGTGGATGCAACCATGTCACCCCAGCCAGTGGGGGTCCTAGCGTAAATGTTGCCTGGTACGCCCCACCCATAAGCGTGAGCAGAGTGGGGTGGGCTGGCGTACGCCAGGCCAGCGTACGGGTGTGAATTAAAAGCACATAGCCCTGTGTGTTGTCCTCTTCTGGAAAGCCCAACATCTCTGCCAAGGAGGCACCTCCCACCGCGCCATGAGGCCGATACCATCCTCGTAAGTGGAGTTGCCTGAGATCCAGTGCGCCTGCCATACCCCGGCCTGCTGGACCACTAACCCATCAGGCCTGACCGTACGCAGCCAGGCCACACTGATCAGCATCTGACACCGGTGTGTGTCATGGAGAACCCACCATGTGCCAGTGTAAGCTCCAAGCCCGAGACTCCCTTCTATCAGTGAAGCATAGTGTCATATGTGCTCCTTGCGGCACAACCTGCCACAAACCCTGTCCAACTCCATCCGGCGAGCTGTGCTGCCACAAACTCTGTACAACGCCTTCCGGCAAGCTGTGCTGCCACAAACCCTATCCAACGCCATCCGGCGAGCTGTGCTGCCACAAACCCTGTCCAATGCCAGCTGCCGAGCCGTGCTGCCACAAACCCTGTCCAACGCCAGCCGGCGAGCCGTGCTGCCACAAACCCTGTCCAACACCAGCCGGCGAGCCGTGCTGCCACAAACCCTGTCCAATGCCAGCCGGTGAGCCGTACTGCCACAAACCTTGTCCAACACCATCCGGCAACTGTACTGCCCCAAACCTTGTACAACGCCAGCCAGCGAGCTGTCCTGCCACAAACCCTGTCCAACGCCAGCCAGCAAGCCGTGGATGAGGGACCGGACAACCCTGCAGACCAGTAGGTCTCACATTCAGCACCTAGTCGCGAAACACGAATGACTGAGTCCACACCAGTGGTCGCACGGAGAGGAGTAAGAGGAAGATGCGGCTCAGTCCGGACAAAAGTCGGGTCACAGTCATGGAGGTGACCGACCACGTGGTGCCACTGAACTTGAACTATGAAGGCCAGTGGGGCCACCAACCTATGCCGGCGACACTCTGTGAATGGCCCATGCTGACCGCTGCCTCCGGGCCTACACTGCTCTCGGCCTAGGCTGTGCTCGAGTAGGCCTCAGATTTGGAACTGAACATCGAGTATGCAAAGGCAGATTACACATCATTGCACGCAAGGAGAGGCCTAAGAGGATGTCGCCTTGCATCTTGGCGGAGACAAAAGGATCATTGTTACAGAGGTGTTCGGACACTACTAACAACTGCCCTGGTGTCACTAGCACTGTGCTTTGCGAGCTGAAGACACGTGGCTGTGGGTCACTGCTGACCGCTGCCTACGGCCTTCACTGCGGTCCAGTAGGTCACAGCGTCATGATTCAGAAATGGCGGAGTCCATATTGTGTACCGGCATCATCGCAGTCTGCATCCCCACTCAGCCCCGGTGCCACTAAGTCTGTTCCCCAACACTCATGGACACTTTCTGGTCGAACAGTGGTGGCGTCTGAGCCTATGGACTAGGGGGAAGTTTTCACCCCCATGTAGCTGATACGGAATTGATGATGGCAACGGGCTGTCGCATTCCACTCCTCAATTTGTTGCTTTCGGTTAATTCAAACCTTTTGGCGTCTAGCCCTGAAGGACACCTTCCACTGTCCCTCGAAACACTCCGCAACATACAGCTTGGACATTGAAGGTGAGCCGCTCAGGTCGCATGGCCCATCTGACTGCGCCGCAAGTCACCGTCCCATGGCTGGGTGCCTGTGCCGGCCGAAGTGCATCCGGGGCCACCAACTCTGTGCTGGTCAAGTCGGGGACCCCTTCTCCGGGGAAATAGGCTGGCCCCTGAGGCATAGGCCTTGGGGTCAGCAACACCATGACTCTGTGGCCTTGCACTGTACGCTGCCTCCGGGCCCAAATGCATCCCACCAGGGCTCACACACCAAAGCGAGTCCAGACCGGCCCGGACGACGCATCACTGCAGGAGGCACACGCCACCAAATGCAATCTGCCAGAGTTGAAGAGGTGGTCCTGTCGTGGTTGCTCAGGCCTGTCGTGGATGCCATCATTGGCCTGATTCCCTGCTCAGCACTCCAGCTGCTATTGACTCAGTGCACCGCAGGCCATTGTCCGTTGCTGCTTGTGTTTTGTGCTGTGGACCAGTTGTGCAGGTATGTCACCTAGAACAGTGTGGGGACCCTGAGACGTTGATGGTGAGGATGATGCAGGTCTGACACACCCCACTGCATCTGCATCAGGAATGTATCAAAGGGACACAATCCGAGACTTTTACTGCACATGATTGCGCTCATCTTTAGAGTCCACAGCCCAGTGCTTTGCAACTCTTGGACACTTCTGTTTGCATGTTGGCTATCCTCTGGACTTCCTCTGGCTCACCCCATGTTGCTCAGCAGTTGTCTCGTAGTTGCATGGGTTTTCTGTATCCGTTACACCGGTGTCCAATGTCCAAGTGGTTGCCAACACCAGACATTCCTTGCGGGTTGGCTTACAATCACCCCACACACATCCAGCACAGCTGTCACTGTACATGTGGCCCTGCCAATAAAGGGGCCAGGCGCATGTGCCCGTAGCCAGTTCAACATGATCTCTGCGTGTGGGCCCTGGGCCCTTTGACTTTACATTGTGCTGTGTACATCGGATGCAGACATGCCACCGGGGGTGGTGGAATGGGGCTTGGACATGTAGCTTTGTCGTCAACCACTCAATTTCACTGTTACCGGCTCTGTCAGCTGTAGTAAGCATGTTTTTGTGCATGTGCGGAGCCAGTTGTGTCCTCCGTTCGGCAGTGTCAGCTATGTGCGTAGTTCCATGTCATCATCAATGTGGGTGTGCTGTTTGTGCTATGTGTGTGTGCTGGAGTGTGCCAAGGGGATCTGGGACATGATCATGGGTGTTTGTGGGTGTGCAATGTGCTACGCCTCGTTGTATATGTATGCCATTGTGCCCATCTCCCCCCATCCCACCTGGCCCTGTTTGTTGGTGTTGTGTCAGGTCCTCTCGAGCTGTGTCCGTACTACCTACTCCTTGCATCGTCTCCACACTGATGGCTGTGGGCTAGGTTTCCTCCAACTCCTCCGGTGGCGCTGGACTGCCACCTCCTGTCGCTGTTGCTGCCTTCCTGTTGGCTGTGGTTTGGTGCATGGTTTAGTTTGTCACGCCATTCTGTCGCCTATTGGCCTCCTGGGCACTCCGACTGCATTCCAGGTGGTCTGCTTGTGGGTCATTTGCTGGAGGTGTTCTGTCACCTCCGTGATGCTGGTCTTGTTTTTCTGCGGTCTGTACCCCGTCTTCCTCTCCCTCTTCTCCTTGGCCTTCCCCGATCCCGTTGTTCCTTGCTGGTAGTCTGTGGGGGTTGTGGGGTTTGTGTCGGCCTCTGCACTGGGTCAGGGTGCATCCATGTTGCTACGTGCTTTGGCTTGTCTCTGGTGTGTTTTTTCTGTGTTTTTTATGGTGCATTGTCCCTCCAGACGCGTGGAATTTGCAGGCCTGTGGCTAGTTTTCAATACGTTTTGTACCGCGGTTGGCCTCATTGCATGTTTTTTTGCATTTGCGTATCGCTTTTTTGTGGCGTGGGGTTGATTTTCACTGGGACATTTGCAGCGTTGTCTGGTGTCTTTCGCATGCTACCGCGTGTTGAGAATTCCACGTTGACACTGGGTTATTTTCCCGCGCTAGGCTGCGATGTTGAAAGGTGCGTTACGCTACCCTTTGTGGTAGTTATCACACCTTTTTGTGAATATACCCCATTGTTTTCTATGTATATTTAATAGCTGATGATTCTGCATACTTTTTAAATGTAAACAAGCATAAGCACTCAATAGGCGGTGGAGCCATACACCTGACAGCCAGTATTATGTAGTGAGAGATAAATACTCTTCTGGTTGAAGCCGATCCCACTTTATCTATATTTTGACAAATTGGTAATAATAGGTCTGCAGGCAGCTGCGCTGTCAAGCCAGGCATAAAAAGACCTCTTCCTTTTGGAGAGAGCAGTCGGTGCTTCCTGGGAGTACAGTTAGAGGCTCCTCCTCCCTAGAAAAGAGAAAAACTCCACCTATGGAGCTCCTCTTTCAGGGGACAAAATGAAAAAGGCTCTTTGGGTGGTGGAGATCTGCAAAAGGCTTATTCATGGTTAGAAAAGTGTACCAGACTCACTGTAGAGGTAACTTCTTAGGCCCCATTACATAATATGATCCATCTTCTGGGGCAGGTGATAAAGATCACTGCCTGGGTGGATAAAATAGTTATAGTGTATTAGGAAACAATGCTACTCCACTCATTTTCCTGCAGGACAGTGTTATTTCTGCCGGCAACTGCGGCATCAGAACCAGATAGCTCGGTAGAGCTGTGGAAACTATGTTATCTCCCTGTCCATGGACAGAACAAGGATTTTGGTGCCATTGCTAAAGTAACAATTTACTGCCACAGGTGGCTGCCCCTCACCTTGCTGTAGCACCAGTCCTACACACTACTGCTCTACCCCAAAGAGGGGGCCTCATTGGTCTGCATACATGGGGGGGTTCTACAGGTTGCAATGGAAGCCTATCCTACCCCACAACAGCTACTTCTCTGCAAGACCCACAGGTGCACCTCAAAAAACCCTCATAAACCTGACATAATTAAGATCACCAAACTTTTCATTTAAACGTAGATGGTGTCTGCCCTGTCTTGACTGGAAATATAGTAGTGAAATGTATAATACAGCAGACAAAGCGAGGCAGCATGTCTCTTAGCAAGTGGCACCTCCAAGCAAGTAAACCCAGCCAGCTTCAGAGATGTGTGTATATGAACCGTTGTGTATGCAGATGGTGGATGAATCCAAAATATACATAAGAGGGTCCCTGCAATGCGAAAATTCTAGGGGAAAACCAGGCAGAACAACCTATAACGCAACACTAAACCCCGTATAAAACAATCACATCCAAGAGTGATTCATACACATGTATCCCACAGAGGAAAATAGCAAATACTCTTTTAGATTTATATTTTTATTATCAAACAATGATGGGCATATATTATATTTTTGCTTTAATTTTGTTATATAAATATATTGTACATCACATATATTTAATTTCATCTATACAATATTTTCTTAAAAATGTATCCCAGACTCAGGAGCCCCAATCGCCAAGGGGGGAGAAAATCACTTCATTGTGGTACGTGTATCCACAAAAAACAGTCAATACACATAAAGGAAACAAAACATAAATGTAAAGACTTATACATTTAACAAAAACTAACAATAAAGACAATACATAACAATATTGCACATGGCTAACAAATCAAACAACACAAATGCGCCGACGCGCGTTTCGGAAATCCCATGTACCGTCCTTCATCAGGGCGTTGATGTAGTAAAGTGTATCACAGTTCAATGAACAGTGTATTTGACAGTATATATAAACAGATGCTTTATACACATTGAGGCTCCGAATCAACTGGACAATCACCTCTGTGGCAACAAATATGGCAACGTTACTCTTACTTCTTCATGGATTACTCATGTTGGTACAGTTTAAAATCACATGTGAGCAAAATTATAATAGTGACTACTGTGAGTCCCAAGAGACCAGGAAGTGTGTCTCAAGACCAAGCATACAATCCATCACCAAAACGTACAAAATTTTCAGAAAATACAACACCAGCACACAGTGCACCGGCAATTTCATGTGGCTGAAAAGGAAAAGAAAAAAGAGAAAGAAAAGACTTCATTAAGAAATAGATAAAGAACCCCCACCAACTCTCTAGGTGCGACTAGGTTCAATAAGTTGAGAATGGATAGAATCATACATCCCAAAAAATAAAAATTCAATAAAGTCAGATCAAGAACTCCTCTACATACTTTTGTAGTAAAGTGAGAAGTGGTAACTTCTATCTCTTGAGGCACTTCAAACGTTTTACTTCTTTAGAACCAACCTAACCACAGCTCGACCTATATACCGTGGAAACAATAAGGATGTAAGAACTCCTTTATTCTCTGTTAGATAGTTAATTAGAAAATAAATTACAAAATCAAGTGCGAGCCTACTTGTATCAATCAGGTCAAGCAGACGCCCAAAGTAGGAGATCACGAAAAAAGAATCCTGTACTAAATACAGCATAGGGCACCCTGAAATAAATAAAGAACAACATAGATCTAGTCATTCAGAAATGTCCTGTGCTATTAATTAATAGGTTTATAGGGAACCAGAATCCAAAAAAACATACTTGCAAAATACTGGAATTGATTCTAAATCGGTGTCCAGGAAAAGTTGGTAGTGAAGAAATGATGGGGGGTCAGTACTCGCGATCAATAACTAATTGGAAAACAGAAGACATATAGAGCTGGTCAATACCTCGAAACCCAGGTTCCCCAAGGTTCCACAAACCTAACAATCTTAAGGTCCAGAGAAACTTACATATTTAAAAAGGTAACTCTTCAGCAGCTTAACGGCATATTTATACGAGTGTGTGTCCACAGGATGGTTCTATAGGTCCATCCTAAACTGTAATACGTCAATTCGTCCTCCTCTGTATTGTTCAGAAGGGGCTGCAAGTATACAAATATGGGTACACATATTATCAAAACACCCTATAATATTGGCCAAACCACTGTGGAACATATAGTGTCCTTAGTCTGCCAGCATTCATATGTCTACAGTACTCATCGTATATCTAAACAAGAGAGGTTCCATCCTCAATGAATGAAACCTAGGGGCAAATGTAGGAAGGCGTTGGCGTTTGCGAATCGCAATTGGCCTTTTGGTATGTAGGTGCCACATATCAAAATAAGGAATCGCAAAAATTGCGATTCCTAATTTTGGTCAAGCATTTAGGGAGTTGCAATTTTGCGATTCCTTAAATGCTATGCAGGGGTGCCTTAGACATTGCGATTTTGGCCTAAGGAATCGCAACATACCACCTACTCCAAGTAGATGGTATTTTGCGAGTTCCTGTCACAATGCAATTTTTCAAAAATTGAAAGTTCCATGTGGCGCACAGACATGCCCTAAGGGCATGTCTGTGCGCCACATGTTCTTACAAGCACATTCCAGGGGTGCAACAGGTGTCCTTTGAACACCCTGGCACCCTTGGAATTGCGATTCTCAAATTTCGATTTTCTCATAGAAAATCGCAATTTGAGAATGTATCCCCATTCATTCCTATTGGGCCTCTTGGCCCATAGGAATGAATGGGACACTCATTCCTTAATTGCGATTCACAATTTGCTAATCGCAATTAAGGAATTTTAGAGATTCGCAAAAAAATTGCGATTTTTTTACCTACATTCCATTTTGCAATTCTCAAATAGCAATTCCTTAAAAATCGCTATTTGAGAATCGCAAAATGTGAATTACCTACATATGCCCCCTAGACATTTAATAATCAAGGCACATGCTGTCTATGGAACGACTATTTGTTCGACATATATACGCTAAAATAGTTGCCTCATTAAGCTGTCCTGTGTTAGATTCTCGAGACGTCACCCTACGTCCTATTCCACATATATGTTTAAAAGGTTGCCTCATTCAGCTGTCCCGTTCCTACACTGCTCCCGCTAAAGATAGTAAAGAACAGACCCAAGAGTATATAAAAAATGCCCAGGGTTGGAGTCTACTTTAACGGGCAGGGAAAAGGTCCCTCCGTAACGCTCACAAGCCCAACTACATCAGTGCCCTGATGAAGGACGGTACATTGGATTTCTGAAACGCGGTCGGCGCATTTGTGTTGTTTGATTTGTTAGTGATATGCAAATTTGTTATGTATTGTCTTTATTGTTAGTTTTTGTTAAATGTATTAGTCTTTGAATTTATGTTCTGTTTCCTTTTTGTGTATTGACTGTTTTTTGTGGATACATGTTCCACAATGCAGTGATTTTCTCCCCTCTTGGCGATTGGGGCACCTCAGTCTGGGATGAATTTTTAAGTACATATAGTATAGATGAAATGAAATATATCTGATGTACAATATATTTATATCAAAAAATTAAAGCAAAAATATAATATATGCCCAACATTGTTTGATAATAAAAATATAAACTTAAAAGAGCATTTGCTATTTTCCTCTGTGGGATACATGTGTATGAATCACTCTTGGGTGTGATTATTTTATTAGGGGTTTAGTGTTGTGTTATAGATGGTGTGTGAATCCTCATGGACCCTTATTTCTCCCACCTTTGTTTAATATAAGGTACACTGCTTCCTAAAACATAAGAACATCTTAGAACTCCGCACAGGGAGAATCGAATTTGCTGTGCTCATGGACGTTTTGTATGGATTGTCTGAGAAAAAACATTAGCTGGTGCTTCTGAGGCATTATGTTGTAGATTAAAGGGGGCTTAGAGCCTGCCCATTGCGTAGCATTGGTTGACTTCAACCAATGGTAAGCAATGCAGACTTTGGCCTGCTGAAGAATGTCATGGGGACCCGGATCAAGATTACACAAGCATTTGCAATGCAATAGGTCTTGCATTACTAAAGGTATGACCTATTGGCGTTGCAAATAATAATGCAACACCAATAGCTCAATCTTTCAGTAATGCTAGAACTATTGCTTTGCAAATGCTTGTTCTACAATAGGGCCCAGATGTAGGTAATAGCAATTTACCGAAGGGTAAATACCGAATTTTACCGATTCGGTATTTACAATTCGGTAATTGCTATGTAGGTAAATTAATCTGTAAAAATACCGAATCGGTATGATTTGGTATTTACCGATTCTGTAATTACAGAATCGGTATTTGTCATTAATTCCTAGGGGCCTTGAAGCCCATAGGATTCAATGGCAGATACCGATTCGGTAAAAATACCGAATTCACAAGGGGGACAGGGTGTCACTTTGACACCCTATTGCACCCCTGTTTCTGGGTAGTGTGCCATGTGACACACATACATGCCCTTAGGGCATGTCTGTGTGCCACATGGCACAAGTGTACATGCCCAGATGTGCATATACACAGGAATTCGTTATTTACCATGCAATAGTATTCCATGGTAAATAACGATTCGGTAAGGGCCTGTGGCACTGATTACAGTGCCACCTACATATTGATTTACAGAATCGGTAATTATACCGATTCAGTATTTTACATACTCTGTATATTTACCGAATCGGTAAAATTACCGATTCTGTAAATCAATGGCCCCCTACATGTCAATTCCCAATTACTGGTCGGTAACGGCCGAAATCGGCCGTTACCGACCGGTATTCGCCGTCCTACATCTGGCCCTAGGTATCTTGTATTACTGTCAAATAAATCCACAGCCATCCTCCTAAGCATATGGACTCTTCAAATACCGTCTATATAGAATTTTGTCTTCTTTGCTCTACTACACAGATTCTCTTATATGATATAAATGAATAATCATCTATCACCTGTGGGCCCTATTCATAGTCTCTCTGTAACAAAGGCTGGTCATGAGTTCAATTAAAATATGATTATTGTAATCAATGGAATAAATGTGTAATTAAATATAAGTCAGCTGGGCTGTGCTATGCATGGACTTACTGGAGATAAAAAGAGTTCATTAATATTAATGAAGTGGCTTTGTATGTTCCATGTAGAGGTAACACACAGTCCCTATATCATTCCCTTCCCCGCGGCACCATCCCATTCTCCCTTCCCCCTCCTTGGGATCAGTTAATGGTCCTGGATCTGTCCATCCTCTTCTTTGGATGAGCAGTTGACTGGGAGAACCTTGTGATTGTGTGCTGGTTCATTGACTGGCTAATGCTATAATGTGCACGAGCACTCATGTGACAGCCGTGCTCTTGCACCATGTCGCTGATCTCATAATGACCAGTGTTGTGCAAACACAGCATCAGAAATTCCATAACTTCAATCGACGATACTGTAGGCTTTGAACATTCTACGATGCAGAAGATTGCACTGCAAAATCGAATTTACAACGAGACTTGAAATGAAGGTGTTTGTGGTCTAACAGTGAAGTCATAATGTAACGTTCAGACCTTGCAAATATGAAATTTGAGTTCTAATTTAGAAGGACAGTTCTACCTTGTAAAGGACATTCCAAGTTTGGAATGAGAGTTCTGATTAGGAAATAAAAGAATACCTTTAGAATGCAGACTGGAACCAAACTTCTAATTTGCAATGTTAAACCTATGTTTGGAATGCAGATTCTACGGTTGGAATGCCTCCTGCACAAAACATAAAAGGCCTTTTCAGGCTCAAGCAGCAGCTCTGTGTGGATATCTTAGGTTCATTTTGGGAGCAGAAATGAGCAGATTCTAAGGCTACAGTTTCTTTGGGCACCTTGTCCTCCCAGGGTTTCCAGAACGTCCTTCGATTGAATGAATGTGTGCAGAGTAGAAACGGCATCAGAAATTCCATAACTTCAATCGACGATACTGCAGGGTTAAACATTCTAAGATGTGGAATATTGTACTGCTAGGCATTTTCCTCTCGGCACTGGAGAATTATAGCTGATGTTCACCTTTCTGCCCTGAATTTGTCAGCCTTTTCCCAAGTAGAGAGCTGTTTTCCATGGACAAGTTCCACAAGGTTTTACCTGACCAAATGTGTTCTTGACAAACCCGAAAAGAACAGTAGTGTTACATTTTTTGCAACACCCTTTGGAGAAGAAACGCCAGTTACCACACAAAATCGTATTACAATGAGACTTAAAATATGTGGTGTTACAATGAAGTCATAATGTAACGTTCAGACCTTCCAAATATTAAATTTGAGTTCTAATTTAGAATGACAGTTCTACCTTGTAAAGGACATTCCAAGTTTGGAATGAGAGTTCTAATTAGGAAATAAAAGAATGCCTTTAGACTGCAGACTGGAACCAAACTTCCAATTCACAACGTCAAACCTATGTTTGGAATGCAGATTCGACGTTTGGAATGCCTCTTGCACAAAACATAAAATGCCTTTTGAGGCTCAAGCAGCAGCTGTGTGTGGATATCTTAGGTTCATGTTGTTAGCTGACATGAGCACGTTCTGGGGCTCCAGTTTCTTTGGGCACCTTGTCCTCCCAGGGTACACAGAACTACCTTCTATTGAATTGATGTGTGCAATGCTCTTGAAGCTGTGCATAGTCACACAAGAAGGAGTCTATGGCAGTCTTCACACAGATGAAGACTCAGAGCCCAGCCATAAGACCGCTGCCAGGCTCTGCCAGTCAGTGCAGAAGAAAGATGTAGGGTGTCTTCTAATCCTTAGATCCCACCCTGACATTTGAATACCTGAATCACACCTGTGAAGTGGGCAGAGCAGATTGGAAGAAACAGAATGAAAAGCTGTGCATTCCTGTACCGTACACTAGGCCCATCTCACCAGCGTCTTTACAGATTCTGTTAACATGGGTATGAAGGACTTTCTTTTTGACAGCAACATTGAAAGGAGATGACTATTGTGAATTATTGACCATCGAGGCCACAACATCTGTAATCAAGAGCGGGAGAAATTCTGAAACAAATCCTCCGACCCATCTATCTTTCTAAGCAGGTTCAAAATAATAGGCAATAAAGAGATCACAGAAATCCTTAATAATAAGTTCATTGTGACTTCCTCCCCTCAATCTTTTAGTTCTGTGATGTTTTGTGGCAGATGGGCCTACACCTACCAACATAATGTATCACTGGCCGCCCAAGGCAGCCTTGAGCTTCATCAGTGTTTCCCATCAATCGCTTGTGATGTCATCAACTACATTGTACCCCTGACCCTGGCCGGTTTGTGACATCATGTACTACATCACACCCCTGCAGGCTTTATGACATCATTCACCTCTTAGCTATATATAGAGGCGTAGTCGGGGATGCCTGCAGTGTGAGTGCAGTGTGTGGACTGGGCTATGAATGGTGTGAAAGAGGTGTGAATGGGGGACTTGGGGGCACCGAGCTACCATCAGACTCACAGGATGGCCGCGGCAGTTCTGCTTCTCGAGCCTCTGCCATTTGCGTGTCTGATCGGCCCACCGTCAGCATCTCGCAGACCGCCAGAGAGATGCATTTTGAGGTGGGGGCGGAGATTCCATAAGGTGTGGTAAGACCTTATGAGGTTCCTTGACGTTGCAGTAAACAGCTTTTAATAGCAATTCCTGGGGTTCTCTTCGGAGGCGAATTGAATTTTGCCTTGAGCTCCAGGAACTCCGGCACCGCCCCTATCTGGAGCTGGGTGCGGAATGTCTGTGGGTCTAATGGTAAGCAAGGTAGAATGAAGGTGTGAATGGTGTGAATGCCCAGTAGCAAAGGTCAAAACCTTGGCGTGGTGCTACTGCTCACAAGTTTACCCATGAACTTGTGCTAATTTGACCTGTTTTGGATGAAAGGGGTGCACGTCTTTGATTTCTTTTTCTTCCTGTTCTGTGCCTTGTTCCTACCTGATTTCTTCCTGTCATTTCATGCTGCCTACAGTGGTATCAGCATTTCCCAACAATCCCTTGTGATGTCATCTACTACATTATACCCCTGGCCCTGGCAGGCTTTATGTCATCATTCACCTCTCAGCTGTGTATAGAGGCGTAGTCGGGGATGCCTCCAGTGTAGGTACAGTGTGTGGACTGGGCTATGAATGGTGTGAAAGAGGAGTGAATGTGGGACTTGGGGGCACCGAGCTAACATCCGACTCACAGAATGGCCGCGGCAGTTCTGCTTCTCGAGGCCTCTGCCATTTGCTTGTTTGGTCGTTCAGTGGGAGGAACCAGGCAGCATCTCGCAGACCGCCAGAGAGATGCATTTTGAGGTGGGGGCGGAGCATTCCATAAGGTGTGTTAAGGCCTTATGAGGTTCCTTGATGTTGCAGTAAACAGCTTTTAATAGCAATTCCTGGGGTTCTCTTCGGAGGCGAATTTAATTTTGCCTTGAGCTCCAGGAACTCTGGCACCGCCCCTATCTGGAGCTGGGTGCGGAATGTCTGTGGGTCTAATGGTAAGCAAGGTAGAATGAAGGTGTGAATGGTGTGAATGCCCAGTAGCAAAGGTCAAAACCTTGGCGTGGTGCTACTGCTCACAAGTTTACCCATGAACTTGTGTTAATTTGACCTGTTTTGGATGAAAGGGGTGCACGTCTTTGATTTCTTTTTCTTCCTGTTCTGTGCCTTGTTCCTACCTGATTTCTTCCTGTCATTTCATGCTGCCTACAGTGGTATCAGCATTTCCCAACAATCCCTTGTGATGTCATCTACTACATCATACCCCTGGCTCTGTCAGGCTTTATGACATCATTCACCTCTCAGCTGTGTATAGAGGCTTCGTCGGAGATGCCTGCAGGGTAAGTGCAGTGTCTGGCTGGGCTATGAATGGTGTGAAAGAGGAGTGAATGGGGGACTTGGGGGCACCGATCTAACATCAGACTCACAGGATGGCCACGGCAGTTCTGCTTCTCAAGGCCTCTGCCATGTGTTGTTTGGTCGTTCAGTGGGAGAAACCAGGCAGCACCTCGCAGACCGCCAGTGAAATGCACTTTGAGGTGAGGGCGGAGCTTCCATAAGGTGTGGTAAGGCCTTAAGGTGCCTTGTCATTGCAGTAAACCGCTTTTAATAGCAATTCCTGGGGGTTCTCTTTGCAGGCGAATTGAATTTTGCCTTGAGCTCCAGGAACTCGGGCACCGCCCCTATCTGGAGCTGGGTGCGGAATGCCTGTGGGTCTAATGGGAAGCAAGGTAGAATGAATGAAGGTGTGAATGGTGTGAATGTTCAGTAGCAAAGGTCAAAACCTTGGCGTGGTGCTACTGCTCACAAGTTTACCCATGAACTTGTGCTAATTTGACCTGTTTTGGATTAAAGGGGCGTGCACTGTCTTGATTTATTTGTCTTCCTGTTCTGTGGCTTGTTCCTAGCTGCTTTATTCCTGTCCTTTCATGCTGTCTTTCTTACTTTTACTTTTTTCTTAATTTTAATATCTACATCTCACTTCATTCTCTTTACACTTTCTTTAATTTCTTCCTTGTTTAATTCTTCTGTGGGCTTTGTGTTTCTTAATGTTTCAGTCATAATTTTATTCTTTCATCCCTTATTGCCTTTCCAGATTCCTCATTACTTTTCTTTCTAAAATTGATTATTGGACTTTCTCGTGTCTCTTTTCTCATTCTTAGTGTATCTTTTCTCATTCCTGCTGCCATACTTTCTCATTTGTTTGTCATTCTTTACGCTGTCTTTATTTAATCCTTTTATTTTTTTTAAGTCCTGCATTTTTACTTTCATCACGTTGCTTTACCTGCTCCTTATGTCTTTACTTTCCAGCATTGATTTTTCATTACTTTTCTTTTCCTCACTTTATTCTCTGCTGATTTATTTCTCATCTTACTCTGACAGTCTTTTACTTCTTGTTTGATTATTCTTCTGGGAGTAATTCCCAATTTGTTTTATTTGTTTTCGATTTTTCTTTTTGCAAATGGCAGAAATATATCTTACTTTGTAATGTGAGTAGTTTTGTGGCACCAGTAGAATGGGGCACCTAGAAGATGTGATGGCAATTTCAGAAGTTGGCAGCAGTGAACCCTGTTTTGACGCCCGTTAGCTGCATATCATATCTGTACATTCCCATCAAAGCAGCAGTCTGGCTTATATCTGTAAGACAATTCATGAGTTAGGCTTAAGTAGTGCTTCTGTGGTAAAATACTTGAAAATGAAGTTGAAAAGTAATTCAAAGATTGAGCAGCAAATATTTTAAGTGAGCACCACTGAAGTATTTCGAGCCATACCCTGTAAATATGTTTCCGGTATCAAATATATATATATAGCACCTCTAACCTACGTTCAAGGAGCCTGCAACAGACTGTTTCTCACCAAAAACAGGGCCTTTCCATGACTTGCCCTGCAACCCAACAGGAAGGTGGACACAGACACAGGCCCATTGTGTTGACTCAAGGTAGAGCAAGCTCACCAGCTACCACTGATAAGAGTTCCACTTAGTGGTTTGAAATAATCACTCTGCCTTTCCCCCGCTGTGGCAGAGGAGCGTCGGCCCCCTGCTGAAAGCCAGAGAGGCAGACGGGAAAAATAAAATTATATTAAAACAATTTTATTAGCATTTATTTTTCATCCCGCAGTTTTCCAGCCGAGCTGAGGGATGGGCGTCGGCCATCGATGCTGATGCTGCAGCAAGGAAGGGGGAAGTGGCGGGCCAAACCATCATGGGCACTTAGCCTTTCTCCAACCCGAGCTGTGTTGTACAGCCAGGTGGAGAACCAACACCGGCTCCCAGTTCCTGTCTGAGCGCCGAACCAGGAAATAGTATTCCCAGCGTGTGAGAAGACCTGGGACGGACTGACGTCAGAAAGGCAAGGATCGGGAGTAAGGGGGCGGCCGTTTGAGTAGGAAAGAGCACTTTTATATATTTTAAATTCTGCCTTCACTGATGTTTTTGGTTTGTATTATCCCTCCCTCCCGCCTCACCACTTCACAATGGAAGTGGCCACTACTTTAATATTAGAGTGCCTAGAAGTACTTCAGCCTGTGGCATCAGTTCAATAGCTGTACTATATAAACATTTATTTGAAAGAAAAATATACACATTTCAGACAACCCAACATCTGTCAGACCTAGCACAAATCCAGAACTCATGTTCGTTGCACGAGGGAGGGGTAGTACACAGTACCTGTCCACAATGAGGTGTACAGCTTATTGCTAAAGATTCTCATGTGGTAAAACCATTCAACAGGAATAGGCAATAAATTGATATCACTGCTGGTGAGGCCAGTGGTCGAAGTGGGCGGGAACGGCAGGGCACGGCATGCCCCTATTTCTTTAATTCTGTGGATTCCGTTCCCCTACTTTTTTATTATGAACATGCGACCATGGACGTCAGAAATATTCTGTTCGTGGACGGGCGGGGAGCAGAGAAGGAAAAGGTCTCTGTCTCTTACTTCCTGCCCCGTAGAGACAAGGAAGGTGTCCGCTTCTGCTCTGCCGCTGGCAGCTGCCCCCTCTTTCTTACTCCTATTCCCCTCTTTCTTACTCCCATTCCCTCTCGTTCTGTCCAACTCCTCACTTTTCCAAAAATCATGAATAAAGAAATGGTTCTCACCGTCTCTTCCTGTCGTCCATTTGTACCCCTGTGAAATGGATGCAAAAAAGAAAAACACTTTTGCTGGAAATGCCGTTTTGTCATTTTTCTATTCCAAAGTGCAGCCTCGGAAATAAAATGTTCAAACTCTGAAAAATAATTAAATAAAGCAAGATGGAGTATTCTTAAAGTGGCCAGATAATTTTTTTCAAATCCCAACACATTAGCGCCACTTTACAGAGTTTGCTAGTAAAGCGCTACTTTTGTTTTCTTGTCTTTCTTTGAACAGCATTGTTTTCCTCCAGTACCTCCTACCTGGAGGCAGGGCCGGCGCTAGGCTTGGGCAGTGTGGGTAGCTGCCCAGGGCCTGGCACTCTGCCTGCCAGGATGGGCCCCCCCACAATGGCAATTAACACCTCTCTAGTCCTCGCATATGTCTGGCGATCAGAGCGAAAGAAATGCTTCGCATACGGACTCATGGGAGGGGGGCCCCCTCCTGGGGCCTCTAAGGGATGGTGTGGGAAGGCCTAGGGGTGGGAACACCTCTCAGGCAGCCAGTTCAGAGATTCGGCAGGGCGCCCATTGTCAGCACTTTAGCCCACACAGGTTTAACTCAGCCCCCAAGCAATTCTCACACCTTCAGTTCGAAATGGGCTGTACAAGAGTTGCTTGGGGTGGCTGAGAAGAAGAGCTGCGGCCCAAGTGGAGTCTGCACAAAGCAGCTTCCCGGAGATCAGAAGGTGTCACTTATGTAGATTTCAAGGGCCTCCCACATTCCCTTTTGCCCAGGGCCCCGAAAATCCTAGGACCAGCCCTGCCTGGAGCTACTGCAATACCTGGTTGATGGGTGGATTGGAAAACGAAATGTGTACGGCGGCTTTGTGTTCACAAATGTGGTCTTTTGAAAGGATCACTGAAATTATATCGAGGGACAGAATATCGACCAACAAAAATATCGTTGACAAAATATCGAGAGACAAAATATTGAGCTTCTATCTACAAACAGGTAAGTACAAAAATATCGAGTTAAAAATATCGTTTACAAAAATATAGTTGTAAAAAATATCGACTTTAATAAAAACAATGTTTAATTACATTAATATAAAAAATTAATTACTAAAATATACTTAACAATACTTAAAATAACTTTTAATAATTAAATAATTAATGAAAGTAAAAAAATAATATTTTTTTAATCATATTTCTTAAAACATGTATATATATAGTAACAAAATTTAATTAAATAATAGCCAATATTATTAACGTACAAATACAAAAGAGTAAATATTACTATTCCCACTCCAGTGGGTGCAACAGTAGGGAAAGCGTTGGATAGCGTAGGGGTTAAAATTACTATTCCCACTCCAAGGAGTGCAACAGTGGATATATGACGTTACAACGCAACTTTTACAACGCACTACCATTACATTGTAAGTATTGGTAAGTATATAATAATTTTTATAATTTAAATTATTTAAAATTAATTTAATATAATTTAATTTAATTTCATTAAATTAAATTAATGTAAATTTAATTTTACTTTATTTTTACACTGTACCCCTGTACCCCAAAAACCCAAAACTGACCCTGAACCCTAAAAAAAACCCTTTACCCAAAACCCCAAAACTGACCCTGAACCCTAAAAATACCCCTTTACCCAAAAACTAAAAACTGACCCTGAACCCTAAAAATACCCCTTTACCCAAAAACCCAAAACTGACCCTGAACCCTAAAAATACCCCTTAACCCAAAAACTAAAAACTGACCCTGAACCCTAAAAATACCCCTTTACCCAAAAACTAAAAACTGACCCTGAACCCTAAAAATACCCCTTTACCCAAAAACTAAAAACTGACCCTGAACCCTAAAAATACCCCTTTACCCAAAAACCAAAAACTGACCCTGAACCCTAAAAATACCCCTTTAATTTAACATAATTAGCAATTAATCAATTAAATTAAATTAATTACCAATTACATTTTTAATAATTAACAAATATTATTTAATTACCAATTAATTAAATATTACTACCAATTAATACATTTACATATTTAATTAATTATAATTAAATTACTTCCCACCCTATTCCCCTATAAACCGCAACCCACTACAGGAAATAAATTATTTTAATTTACATAATTAGCAATTAATCAATTAAATTAAATTAATTACCAATTAAATTTTAAATAATTAACAAATATTATTTAATTACCAATTAATTAATTATTACTACCAATTAATAAATTTACATATTTAATTAATTATAATTAAATTACTTCCCACCCTATTCCCCTATAAACCCACAACCCGCTACAGAATAAAATTACACAATAATTAAAAAAAAATCATTAATTAAAAATAATTATAACATAAAATGACACTTTTCACACATATTATAACATAAAAACACTATAAATAATTAAATATTATTTAAAAAAACGATATTTTTTACTATCTAGATTATATACTTGGATATTTTCACTTTCTATATTATTTACAGTCGATATTACTTCACTTACCTTAAAAACGATATTTTGACTGTCGATATTCTGTCCTGTCGATATTTTGTCCAAACGATATTTAAAACTCGATATTCTGTCCAAACGATATTTTGGAGTCGATATTATGTCTGTGCACCCTTTTGAAACCATACTGCTTACGTTTTGTAAGCATATAAGCAGTGGACATTGAAATGGGTCCTTTCTGGGCTCTGTAGTTATGTCCTTAACTTTTCAGGCAAAAATACTTGTTGATTTCTGAATAATGACTGTAAAAGCGTTAAGTTCACCATGTTTCTGCTTACATTTTACATGCTTTATTAAATCTTTCATTCCTTATGAGTGTTTGCTTTTTCCAGGATGTTGTTACCTTTTCTTTTTGGCAGCATATTGCTCTTGCCTAGTGTGTAATTTGAATTGAGTTGCATCCAGTTATTTATAGCAGGTCAAATTGGATTGTAGCTGAAGGCAGTATGATTTTCTCTCAGTGGGGCAGTATGGTGTTCAGTGAGGGAGCAGATGTAGCACTGGGGGCAGAGCTGCTGAATTTAGAACTGGGGAACCAGGTTCAGCCTTCATGAACAGTCCCCCAGACCACTCTCCTGAGGGAGCACATTCCCATGCCAGACCTTAGAAGGCACCAGAAAAGCCCTGGTGTGTTAGCACCAGCAGGTGGACCCTAGCAGTGGCATGTGTGGGTTCACCTTGAAGGCTTGCCCACCACAATCCATACTGAAGTTTACCTCCAGATTTGCGGGCAGGCCTACAAAGTAGCAGAACCTAGAGCAACAGTGACTCTGTCACTGAGGTCACAGGACCCCTGAGAAGACTGGCTCTAGGGCGGTGCGACTGGTGTGACCGCAACGGGTGCTGACTTTGATTGGGGGCGTCGTATATTATGGTTTTTAAAGCACTTGCTGCCTCCTTCCTGGCCGCCGGCTATTTTCGGCAATAAGAAAAATGTCATGATAACTCTGATGAATAAACTACTTCCTAGAGCGAGATCGGAGATTTGTCTAGTGGAGGTTTTGACTCATGGAAAGATAGCGCAGAGGGTTAATGTGCCTGCTGGAAAGAAAATGTACCAGGCCCATCACAAAGTGCACATATTGTAAATAGGTCAGTGGGTTACTGCTTTTGTCAGTGAGATCCTTTTGCCACTTGCAGTTTATAAGTTAAAATCCTAACAAAGAACAGTGAGCTATTAACTTTCATCTAAGAGCTGCATACAAACTGCAAGGTATAAACTAGAGCGTTATGGTTTTTTCTCTAAGCCTTTGATTATCCTAATGTTGCAAAAAGTGTTATTTTTGATACAAATCAATAATGATTTTTAAAGAGAACCCCCAATCATGGTATTAAGTTTTAAATTCGGAGTTTGTGTTTCTCCAGGCCAATCACTATTAAACTATACTGTCTACTAGTATGGTTACCATGTGACTCCTACACCTTGTAGTCCTTTGTCGTATGTAACATTTCCTATACAGTCCTTTACACACGTAAAATTGATTGTCTCTTCGAATATTGCTGACGACAGAAACTCCATGGCTTGGAAACAAATGGCTCGTGCTTCCGCTTTTAAGCATTTTTGGGACATTCTGTGATTAAAATCAATTCACAAAGTGGAATATGTTTCTAATGTCAATAGCTCATATTAATCGTTAAATAATCATGTGTATCCATTGGTTGAATTACATAACATAATAAGCTGTAACTGGTCAGTGAAATGCCACACAAATACTAACGATTGTGATGTTTTGCGCATCCTGGCCACACCTCTAACTCCGCCCACTGATCCAATGCTCAGGTTATTCCCGCCCACTGATTCTCCGCCCACAGTTCCCCTAGTTTTTTTCCCCACTTCGACCACTGGGTGAGGCTGATGTAAAGGCAAGTGAGGGAGCGACCCTGTGTTTGGGGAGAAACCATCTGCTGCAGGCTCCATGAACATATGCTAGAGGCGCTATATGTAGCTGATACCGGAAACACAGAAGCATATATATAGGGTGTTTACTAACATTTTATTGCTGAGGTTTTTTAGTACTTTTCTACAATTGGAGAGGTTTCACTCTACAAGTCATTCACAACAGAATCACACCTTAAGCTAGACACATAAAATACCTTACTGGAGTAACTGCTGCGAAGCAACAAAGGATGATCTGCATGGACGTCAATTCACCGAAATGCCAGGGGTAGAGGAAGTGACATTACACACCTTTTGACATCCACTTTCACTCACACACACACTTACACATTAGTGGAATAAAGAATTGACAGAAAATAAAGAGTGTGATGCCCCAGCTGCCCCTGTGTTCCTGACACTTGATTTGCCACCTCTGAAACCAGGGGTTGCAAAGGCAGTGCCAGGGGTAGCAGAGGGCAAGCCAGGGGTCCCAGCTGCGACCCCTAAATGGCGCCCATGATATACAACTCAATGCTGCATTGTGGAGGATTTTGGTGCAAGAAACGTTCCCTCTTTCCTGGCACGTTCGGTGACTGCTGCCGCTGGTGTGAAGGCCTGGAGGCCTGCAGGATACACGCGCCCTGCTGGTGAGGCATGTGTAGTGCCTGCTCCGGCTGTCAAGTTGCATTATCACCCTGGCAACACATTTCATGTGTCTCTTGGGTTCAGGAATCAGGAAAACGAAAATGGGCAAAAGCACCTACGAAAGACCCTGTGCTCAAAAGGGGAGAAGCAGAAAGACACAGAAAGAAAGGTACTCCTTTCATAAAATCAAAAAAATGTTGAAAGCCCTGCACCTGTCCATACAGGTGACAATCTCTAGGAGGAGCTTCTCAGCATTACAAGGACTGTAACTATATCTGAATTTGCATGTCACACTGCTTTAGATGGTCTGAAGGGTGAATTGGTGGAAAAATGTAAGAAACATGGGTAAACTTGGAGTGATAAGGTGAGTTTATGTTGTGCTGAATGTGCCACATGCATACTGGGCAGGCATTGGATGCTTTGTGGTTCTGTTTGTGTAAAGACTGTGATGGTTGGAGGGTTCTGGGCTTAACACAAGGATAGGTGAATTTAAGGGGCAGCAAGGAAAATGCAAGGGGTAAAGAGGTACAGAAGTTCCCCTCCTACTGGGCTGGCACATGTTGTGAAAGAAGTTGATTACTGGCTTCAGAGACAACCTGGTGTGACTCTGTTTTAGACACATAGATGCCACATCTATACCCTGCACATTTAAGCTACCAGAGGGATGCAAGGAGACTTAGGTTATCTCATTGTCATGTTACGCACAAACGTCATATTAAGCAATATTTAATCATAGTAATCACCATTTAAAGTTTCCTTTTTTAAAAACTTGATTGTGATGCTACATGGTATGAACCATGTTAAAAGTATTTCCCCCCTCAAGCCCTGACCCTCATCTTAAGTTGGAGGTGACGGTGTGCTTTCAGTGTCGCCACAAGAATCCTACTGCAGATGTATTTAGAGGCACTTGCATTTGTATTCTGGCTCAGAATGAGAAATGCATATTTTTTCAATTCATGAATACCACTAGGAAACACTTAGCGGCTCATTATGATGGCGTAACGATCACCACCGCCGAGCCATAACACGATGGCAGGGGGTATCGCGGCGGACGGAAAGTCCGTCCGCTGCTTTTCCGCCTACAGGCAATCGTTATGATTCCTGCCAGGTGGAGCAGGGGCTCCAATATGGTGGCGGTGCCTAGCAGGCACCGCCAGCTATTTTAGGATGTTGCTTTTTGAAGGCCTTTTAATGGTGGCGATGCCGCCATGGAAAGGCTTGCGGAGATTGGCCTTTGGGGCCCGTTGCTGGCCGTGGAGGGTGAACCTGGGGGGTACCTATGGTACCCCTCTACATGTCGCTGCACCAAGTGGCAGGCACCTGCCGCAATGCCATAATGTGGAATCCGACCGCCAGGGTGGTGGTCGCATCGTAATTCGTGGTGCGGGACTGCCAGATGTCTGGCATCCGGTCCCAACACTGCGAGGATGGCGGCAGACTGAGGTCCGTGCGTCATCCTAATAGGCCCCTAAGTTGGTTCTTAAAGCTGCTTAGTGGTCAGAGTTGTGCCAATCTCTTACTGACTTGGCTGCCAATTAGCTTGGAACAAGCGTCTGGGCCTGAAAAAGAGTGGTGCATATTTACAAGCCCCTATCTCCGCTACAGCATCACTTTTCCCGATGCTGTGGTGATGATAGGAGCTTTGCCCTTATTCACAAGGCAGAGTTAAGCCACTTAACGTGGCTTGAATAAGACACCATTCCAAACTACACTTAGCGTGAAAGGGGAAGCAATGGGTGTTGTGGTGGAACTCAATGGGTGTTGTGGTGGGCGTTCCACCGCAACACCCATTGATTTTGATGCTGCCCCATATTTACAAGGGTGGTATAAATATGGGGCAATGCCAAAATGAAGAACAGGGGAAACTTAGTCTTACCCTGGCGCAACAAGGAGAAATGTTTAATGTGTCCTTGTTTTTGCTGTTTCCATGTGTGCTGCCTTGTGCAGCACACATAGAAAGAACAAAATGCCATTGATTGTTTATGTTCAGGAAGGTGTCCCTTTAGGCACATAAAAATCCGTTTTTTTAAATGACGTTTTGCAAACTTTTTTGTGTCCTGCACTAAGCAGCACACATAGAAGTTTCAAAACGCCATTTCAGATTGTTTATGTACAGGAAGGGACAACATCCCCGCAATGGAGGCACCCTTGCACTAAGGTGCCTGCTTTGGCGCTAGCTATGTTATCGCCTGCGCAGGGGGAAACGCTAGACTGCAACGTATTCTTGTAAATACAGTGCAACCCTGCGTTTCAGAAGTGGTGGAGCGCTGCATTAGCCAAGGTTCTAACTCTGCGCTCCGCCACTACCTTGTAAAAATGCCCCTGTGTTTCATACATACTGTGTTCCAGGCAACACTGCATTCTTACACGCTTTCTGCGTGTTCCCTGCTGGGCAGCAGTGCTCTCTGTTTTACACGTAGCTGTACATCCTCACAAAATATAATCTTGTCACACAATAGGTGTGAGTAGTTTGTCCCCTCCTGTATCTGTCTTTTTTTTTATTTCCTCCAATACAAATGCAGGAAACCACGTTCCTGCAACCAATGCAATAGCAAGACTGGATGAGCGAGTCACACGTGGCAGGGGAAAGCATAAGATGAAGTATCTGCCTCCCCATTGGTCAGCATGCTTGTCCTCTTCTTGGTGTAGGTTGAGGGTACTTCGGTCAGCCATTGAGGCTGTGGGCAGCCCCTGTGCCAGCCTTCTTTACACGCATCCCATTGTCACTACCATCCTGTGTTGTATCCTGAGCTCTCTCTACCTCTGCTAACCATTGTCTGTGAGAGGTGTTTTACACAACAGGTGTCATAGTAACTACCATATATTAACTACCATTCATATTTAGAAATGAGGTATGTTTGTCTTAAAGAATGTTTCATAAATGTATGCCATTTCACTGCATTTCTATACCAAATGAGTATTTACAAAGCTGATAGACCTGTCCTGGTTGCTGAAACTTAAGTAAAAAATAAAGTATTGAGCTGCAAAGAAATTAAAACATTGATTTCTATATATAATTCCTCTAGGAAAATAATTTAATAGGTGATGATTCTGCATACTTTTGAAATGTAAACAAGCCTAAGCACTCAATAGGAGGTGGAGCGATGCACCAGACATCCAGTACTCTGAAGTGAGAGAAAATACTCTTCTGTTTGAAGCCGAGCCCACTTTATACATATTTGGAAGAATTTGTAATATTAGGTCTGCAGACAGGCTTCTTCATGGTTAAAAAAGTGCACTTGGCTCACTGTAGAGGTAACTTCTTAGGCCCCATTACATAATATGTTCCATATGCTGGGGCAGGTGATAAAGATTACTGCCTGGGTGGACAAAACATTTATAGTGTATTAGGAAACAATGCTACTCCACTCATTTTGCTGTTGGGCAGTGTCATTTCTGCCGGCAACTCAAAGTAGCAGAAATAGACAACTCAGTAGAGCTGTGGATGACATTTTATCTCCCCGTCCATGGACAGAACAAGGATTTTGGTGCGATTGGAAAAGTAACAATTTGCCGTCCCATCCACATGTGGCTGCCTCTCACCGTGCTGTAGCACCAGACCTACACACTACTGCTCTACCCCAAAGAGGGGGCCTAGTTGGTCTGCACACATCAGAGGGGGGGAGGGGGGGTTACAGGTTGCAACGGAAGCCTATCCTTCCCAATAGTATGCCTCTTCACTTCAAGACCGACAGGTGCAACTCAAAACCCCTCATAAACCTGCCATCATTAAGATCAGAAAATGTTGATTTAAACCTAGATGTTGTCTGCTGTCTCGGATGGAATGCTAGTAATCAAATGTATAATACAGCCAACAGAACAAGGCAGAATGACTCTTAGAAAGTGGTACCTCCAAGCAAATCCGCCCAGCCAGCCTCAGAGATCTTTTGACTGAGTGTGAGTGTTTGATTGGTTCAGATGCTCCGTCCATCACCACCCCCTTTTGTACCGCTGAGGCAGCTCATGAGCGGCTGCTCGCGAGGCATTGTGTTGTAGATTAAAGGGGTATTGGAGCCTGCCCACTGCTTACCATTGGTTGACTTCATCGTCGCTTTCATTTCCTTTTCTTTCTTTTGATTGTCAGCGTGTGCGGGTTTCACTTTCTCTTTCTCTTTCACCTTTTCAAGAGTCGTGTACTTTCAGAGGTACTTTTTTAGGTCGAGCCTGGACAGCGCATGCGCTGCTCTGCAAGACATGCAATGTTCGGTATATGGGCTACCGGGGACTTTGGACACGCCCACCGCTTTTGGTTGGTTAGTTGGGCTGCTTTTCAAATTCTTTTTCTCTGGTTGGTTGATATTGTGCATCTGTCCCGCCTTTCGATGCTTGGTTCCCTCCCAGCAGACACTGGCCTGCTGAAGAATGTCAAGAGATCCCAGAGGTAAGAACAAGATTGCACAAGGATTTGCAATGCAATAGGTCTTGCATTACTGATATAATAATGCAACACCAATAGCTCAATCTTTCAGTAATGTGAGACCTATTGCATTGCAAATGCTTGTTCTACACTAGTTTTCTTGTATTACTGTCAAACATGTCCTTAGCCATCCTCCTAAGGTTTTATTGAAAACAAACTGAATTGTCTTGTTGATACTCTCTTTTTGATATTTTTATCTTTTTCTTTGATTATACTCTGTTTCTGTGGGACACTGCCTGGTATTTATATGTAATATATGGAATCTGATTGTTTTTGACACTGGTTTTTAATGTAATGAATTGATAAACAAGTTTTTATTATTGTTTTAATAAACATATTGATATAATCGTATTAGTATATCTGCGTAGTGGCACACTATATTTGCAATCGACTGTACTGTTTGCGCTCTTTTTGTGTGAAGTGACATGTGTGGTTTTGCTGGCGGTCACATCCTAATCTGCACGGAGGGACCGCCGCTGCCCCTGCGGACGGTCCCTCCTACTCTATGGTGGCAGACGGTCTCAGGTCCGTCCGCCATCATAATCGGCCCCAAAGTGGCTGCTTAGGCTTCCACTAACAGACATGTTTCTGGACCCCTGGGTCGAGAGCCTGCTGCTCTCTGGGGCCTGAAACAATGCACATCCTGGGACGAGGTGCCAAGCCTCCTCCCCCAGGATGGGCAGGGTTCACGAAGGGGAAGCTTCAAAGGCATGCCACCTTTGTTAGCCTTCCCAAACCATTTGCTGCTTTCAGCAACTGGTCCCCACCCTCCACTTTGGGCGGGGAAGAGCCGGCGGGAAAAACAAGTGAGGGAAAGAGGTGTGCCCACATCTGCCAACTCCACCCCTCAGGTGGGGAGGCTAAGTGAAGCACTACTCTGAGTCCCCGTCATCTTGAGGATGGGGTGACCTAGCCAACCAGGCAAAGGCTCCTGCCCCCCTCCCATTGGAGGGTGCCATGATAGCCATAAAACCACCCAGTGTACGTGCGCTTTATAAGTCATTTTTAACATTAACATTAACATGATAGGGCTGTCCCCACCCAGGGAAGAGACCCATTGGTCCCTGCCCTTAGCTACCTGTAATGCCCCTAAATCTAGTATTTAGGGGGCACCCTGAACCTTACTTCCTCAGATCCAGCCTGACAACAAGAAGACAAGAAGAAGAAGGGCCGAACAGCCGTGCAGCCAGCTAGCAAGAGGAAGACGCCCACTGGCTTGGCCCCAGCTCTACATGCCTGTCTCCCCTCGAACCTGCTCCTGCGAAATCCCGGTGTGTCCTGCAGCCAGCAACCTCAAAAACCCTGAAGGACCTACCTGCCTTCACTTCCAAAGACTGCTACTCCCATAAACACCGCATGTGTTTATGGGAGTAGCAGTCCCATAAACAAATCCAGCCCACTCTGCACCCGCCAAACCCGGCCCGAGCTCGAGTGGAAAAACACCATGAGGAGGTCACCCCAGTGATCCTGACACAAGATCCGGTGTCCCCTGACCTGCCTCAAGTCTCCAGCCGATGCCTGCAGCCAAAATTGAGAAGGCCCCCATAACCGCGACCAGGAGCTGGTAAGAAGATCCGACCCAAAAAGGCACCCCTACACCCGACGCTCCACAGCCCTTGTGCCCAAACCAACGCTGCCTAACCAACCCTTAACTTCCCAACTTACCTCTCCAAGTGGTGGTCGCACCCAGAAGTCCTTTGTCTCCCAGCCTGCAGTGCTTTTGCAAACAGGAGGTTCACCTATAGAAAACAACAGGGCGCCCAACGTCGAAACAGCACTCTGCACATAGCTGCCCCAGTGCCGCTGTGGGTGCACCTTTTGTGCCACTTTGTTTCCCCATTTGCCCTGACCTTAACCCTAGGAGCTTTGCTCCCATAACCTAGTGGCCCGCTTGCCAGCAGCCACCAACCGGAGGCCCCTTATCCTCCACTGGATAACATTGGGCCTCAACACTCTGCACCTGGCCGCCCTAGTGCCGCTGAGGGTGCAACAACAGTGCACTGACCCTGGGGGACCCTTGAGTCTAACCCCATAACCTTAACTCCCACAGTCGATTACTTACCTGTGAACCGATAACCTGTTTTTCCTCCATATGATAAATTGAACAAATTCTCCCAAAAAGTTTCTATGTGTGGAGTTTTGAAATCTAAAAATTTTCTTTAAAAATCACACAAATAACCAAAACGTATTTACTTACCTGTTTACAGGAAATGTCCCAGTGCTGAATCCAGGTATCCAGCACTGAGTAAGAAAAGTATCGTACAAAGTAACTTACCTGTAATTGACTGAAAAAGCCTATTCATTTCAATGCATTGTTTTTCTTCCAAAAAATGACAAAAGTGTGGAGTTTTAAAATCTAAAGATATTCTTTAAAAATCATGCCAATAACCAAAACGTAATTACTTACCTGTTTACAGGAAATGTCCCAGTGCTGAATCTAGGTATCCAGCACTGAGTTAGAAAAGTAACATAAAAAGTAACTTACATGTAATTTACTGAAAAAGCCTGTACCCAAAATGACGCTTGTGACTCAGTTCTTAGCACATTCAATCAGTGATATGGCCGTCTGATAATGCTGTATTATTGATTTCGGATCAATCATTGTCTACTACACCTAGCTGGGGGCCTCTTCATCAACATTTCCAGTGCCTTATTATTTTAACCTGCAAAGCACTGGAACCCTCTTCAACCCTCACACAGCTATCATGGAACTCAGCCTCTTAAGGTGTTATCGCCAATCTATTCAAATTATTCAAGGATGTGCATCGGCCCGGCCCTGACGTGCCTGACTTTAAAATGGCGGCCTCCCCTGCCTTTGTTTCTCTGGCAGCCACTATGACAGACCCTAGTTCCTTCTCAGATACTGAGCTGGACTACACCAAGCGTTGCCATCTCCGCCTACACGTTGATTTCAGCAGCAACGTCATCCAGCGGGGATGTTTCCCTGAGCGTGGAGTCCCAGCGGGGTGACCTCTCCTCTATCCTCTATTGGGGACTAAGGGCCCGATGTAGGTCGGTCGGAAACGGCCGAAAATCGGTATTTTCGGCCGTTACCGACCGGTATTTAGTAAATGGTATGTAGGGCCCAGAATTTTACAGATTCGGTAAATTTACCGATCGGTAAATTTACCAAATCTGTAAAATACCGAATCGGTATTTATACCTATTCGGTATTTTTGATATGTAGGTGGGACTCTTCTGAGTCCCACAAGCCTTACAGAATCGGTATTTTACCATGAAATCCAACTTCATGGTAAAAAACCGATTCCGGTGTGCATGCACATGTGTGCATGCACACCTGTGCCATATGACTGGCAGACCTGCCCTTAGGGCAGGTATGCCTGCCACATGGCCCCCGAATCTTTTTTGGGGGTGCTAGAGGGTGTCAAAGTGACACCCCCTGCACCCTTGTCAAAATCGGTATTTACCGATTCGGTAAATACCGACCGGTAATGCCCCATTCATTCCTATGGGCTTCAAAGCCCATAGGAATGAATGGGGCATTACCGGTCGGTATTTACCGAATCGGTAAATACAGATATTTACCGATTCGGTAAAAGGAACATCTGGATGTTCCTACATATCCACCCCTTAGATTTACCGATTTTTAATTACCGAATCGGTAGGATTCGGTAATTAAAAATCGGTAAATCTATTTTACCTACATCTGGGCCTTGGTATTCTATGTTTGACTATGTAACTGTAGCTAATATACCTACTCAAGATTGATTATTCCTGTCTTCTCGACTGCTGAGCAACATGGCTGATGTCCGGTGGAGCTGGTAGACAGCTGTTGAGGAGATTGGCCCCGGTTCCCCCCTTGACCATCACCTACCCAGCCGGACATTGGGCATAGTTCACCTTGTCTCCCCGCTGTGTCTCAACTCTCTCTCTGGCTTATTTCTATGCCCTCCCCCCCACCTTCTTCCTTTACTTCTATCCTCGAAGCCTATACATCTATTCTAAACTGTTTTTCCCGAATGTTGAGACCTTAGCAACTTGGCTGATGACCGATGGAGTTGTTAGACAACTATTGAGGAGATGCGCCCTGGTTTCCCCCTCGATCGTCACCTACCCAGCCGGACATTGGACACAGTCCTTCCTCGTCTCCCTGATATGGCTCCTTCTTCCCCTCCTTTCCTATAAATTCTCTCAACCTCGCTGTTTGTTTACTATACATTATTACATTATTGCAACTGATGCAATTTGTAACACATTGATCCTCTGTTATAGCGCTCTGATACCTACGGGTCTAGCCAGCGCTTTATAATAATTTTGATGTACCTTCTAATGCAACGTTCCCCTGGTTAAGTGCTCTGATACCTCCGGGTCTAGATAGCGCTATTTAACCGTCGCAATTCAGTTGAACTAAAAACTGTTTTTTCCTGAACGCTGAGACCTGTGCAACATGGCTGATGACCGGTCGAGCTGCTTCACAGCTAATGAGGAGATTGGCCCTGGTTTCCCCCTTGACCGTCACCTACCCAGCCGTACATTAGGCATTGTTCCTCCTCGTCTCCCCGCTATTACTTCTTCCTCCCCTCCCTCCTACAAATTATTGAAACATTGTTTAAGTGCACTGTACCTTACTATGCTCTTGCATCTGATTTAACATGTAATGCAACGATCCTAAATGTAAAGCGCTCTGATACCCTCTTGGGTCAAGTTCGCGCTATATAAAACTTTATAAATAAATAAATATTCATTCCAATGTACTGTATTTTGCTAAGTGTTGCAACCTGCTGCATCGCCGGTAAAACAAACAAAGTACAAGTTCGATTGCATTTTCAAACTGTTCTATATTCACCAACTTATTATTCAAAAGTATTTTATGCTTACCTGTACTAGGCTTCCTTGATTCTAAAAATAAAACAACAGTATAGATTTTTATACAAACACAATTGGCCTAGAGTTCAGTTATTGAGTGTATGAATTCATTTGCTGACTGAGTGTGAACATCAAATGCTTAACACTGTCCTCTGATACTGCCTTACTGCTTGACCATTCTACTACAAATAGAGAGTAAGGTTCTATCTAACTTAAACCTCTGCCTACCTCTGGGGTCACTTGGTCTCTATACACACTATACCTCATTTTGGTGTAATATATATAGAGCCAGTTTCCTAAATCCACTGCGGCCTGTTACAGCTCAGTGCCCAACACAGCATTGCAGGTAGCAAAGTAGCAGTCCCCTTTACAGCACAGCAGAATGTCCTTGGTTCCAGCAAAGTTCTGATTTGGTGGTGTCAGGGGTCCAGACATCAAAGAGGCCTTTGAAGGTCACAAAGTCCCTGCCTTTCCTGCACTGGCTCCAGACTCACTATAGGGGTGTATGCATCTTTTTGTGGGGGGACATACACAGCCTTATTCAGGTATGAGTGGCAGCCTCCCTCCCAATCTAACACAGGAAGGCCAATCAGCCTAGTGATGGGCCACCAGGATGCACAAGTCACACCCTAACCCCCTTTGTGTGACTGTCTAGAGGGAATGCACAAATCCCAGCTGTTGCCCAACCCAGACATATATTCAGAGACAGGCAGAGGCAAAGAATGTTTAAAGTAAGAAAATGGCAACTTTCTAAATGTCTTATTTTCTGACTTACAATTAAAATCAGACTTCACTATATTTGGTGATTTTAAATTGTGAATCCAGAGACACCAAACTCCAGATTTCTACCTGCTCCGCATTGGAAATTGCACTTTAAAGATGTTTTAAGGAAATCCCTATGTTAACTTTGAGAGAGGTATGCCTTGCAGTAGTGAAAAACAATTCAGCAGTTTTTTCCCCACCATGACATATCAAACTCAAAAGTACATGTCCTACCTTTTAATTACACTGCACCCTGCCCATAGGGCTGCCTAGGGCCTACCTTAGGGGTGACTTATAAGTAACAAAAGGAAAGGTTTGGGCCTCGCAAATAGGTTTTCTTTCTAAGTTGAAATGGTAATTAAAAACTGCACACACAGGCTCTGCAATGGCAGGCTTGAGCCATGTTTAACATGTTTAAAGGCTACTGAAGTGGATGGCACAATTACTGCTGCAGGCCCACTAGTAGCATTTAATGTACAGGCCATGGACACATACTTTGCACCTTGCTAAGGACTTAAACATGCGAGTTGTGGATAAAACAATTTTACCATGTTCTGAATACAGAGCATATGCATTTTCGCACAGGTTAGTAGTGGTAAAGTACCCAGAATCCTAGAGCCATCAAAAACAAATTCAGATAAAAGGGTAGGTGGAAGGAATAAGGTTTGTGGGTGGAATCACTGACAGACTATCGACCTACAAAATATCGCCCTACAGAAATATTGATGCAGGAATATCGAAGTCAAGAATATCGACAACCTATCTACAACATGGTAAATACAAGAATATCGAAACAAAAATATCGAAGTTAAAAATATCGTAATTAAAAATATCGTTTTTTTCTTTAAAAAAAGTGTAAAAAAAGTAAATAATACTTATAAATAAAATAAACAGTTAATAATAATAAAACATTAATTAAACATATACATACATATATAATATATACTTACTTAATAATGTTTTAATAATTATTTTAATAACTTATAAATTAATAAAAACTATTATAAATTACAAATACATCTACACACATAAAATAATAACATAAATAAAAAGTAAATAATTTTGTTTAATTGATTAAAAAAATTGAATATACTTTCAATATTTTATAAATTAGTTATATACTACATTATCTAAAATAATACAAAAAGTATTAAATAGCTAAATAAATAAAACTACTATTAAAAGTCCAAAAAAACTACAGTAATAAAAACGTTGGATAGCGTAGGACTTAAAATTACTATTCCCACTCCAGAAAATGCAACAGTAGGAAAAGCGTTGGATAGCGTAGGGGTAAAAATTTATATTCCCACTCCAGAGAGTGCAACAGTAGGGAAAGCGTTGAATAGCGTAGGGGTAAAAATTACTATTCCAACTCCAGAGAGTGAAACAGTAGGGAAAACGTTGGATAGCGTAGGGGTAAAAATTACTATTCCCACTCCAGAGAGTGCAACAGTAGGGAAAGCGTTGGAAAGCATAGGGGTAAAAATGACTATTCCCACTCCAGAGAGTGCAACAGTAGGGAAAGCGTTGGATAGCGTAGGGGTAAAAATTACTATTCCCACTCCAGAGAGTTCAACAGTAGGGAAAGCGTTGGATAGTGTAGGGGTAAAAATTACTATTCCCACTCCAGAGAGTGCCACAGTAGGGAATGCGTTGGATAGCGTAGGGGTAAAAATTACTGTGCTCCACAGGAGGGACAAAGGCATACTGAACAGACTAAAACAAGCAAAGCCAGCTAATAGAAAGCAAGAAAATGTGAGCTGCAAACCACAAAGCCAATGATAAGCAATGGGCTGAATGCATTTCCAGTGAAACTTTCAGAATGTCCCCAAAAAGTATTTTCACAACCAGACAGCTGTGCTGTCTGGTAGGCTTCGACATAAAAACTCCTCAGGTTAACTTTGTGGCAGACACCATTTGGATGTCAGGTGCTGTCCTGTGTGATGTACTCAGGTGCTTTCCCTTTTGTGACAACTTGAAAACATGCAGTAGGATGTCATCCATTCATATGAGAGCAAAGGTGTCTGTGTCTGTCTCTCCTCAGTCCAGTTTCCCATGGCTTCAAGTTTTTATGTGTGTGTGTGGAGTATGATAAAACATATTTTGCCTTTACAGCAGCATAAAAAGGGTGGGCTCAGGCATCTGGCTGCCTTCATCCCAGAATAATAGACTTGGCATGATGAAGATGAGAGAGGAGAGGAAACAGGAAATAAGAGATGTGAGGGAGAAGTGCTTGTGGAAATCTGCAGTGGATCTTTGTCAGTAGTGTGTGTGTGGGTTAACCCTAAAGGCTAGCCAATCATTAACAAGGGGAAATCAGTGACTGGCTATAGTATTAATCAGAAGGGCATGCTGAGCAGCCATGAACAAACACCATTCTTTTTTCCAGGGTTGAAAGGAAACGAGGGTTAAGAGTGGACCGCGAGGACGGTGCGGTGGGAGGAGGGAGGGAGCAGAATGGGGCAATGAAGAGAACAAGAAAAGATATGACGTAACAGCTAGAGCACCGACATTGAAGACTTTGAAGCTGGAGAACTGGGTTCGAGTCTCGGTGGGAGGCTGTATTGCAACTGGTGCTCATGTAACTCACTCCAAGGGGCCCATTATGATGTTGAGCGGATTGCCCCCGCCAGGCTGGCGGTAGCCACCGCTAGCCTGGCGGGGGCTATCCGCCCGACATCCATACTTGTTTTCCCCTCCGCCATATTAGTATGGCGGGGGGGACCTCGGCGGACAGAAAGCCCGTCCACCGCTTTTCCGCCCCGGTCGCCTTGCGGCCGGGGCGGAAAAGAAATAATATGGTGGCGGGGTCTAATAGACACCGCCAGCCATATTATGATGGGCGTCTTTAGGTGCCTTTCCGCGGCGGCGATGCCGCCACGGAAAGGCATGCGGTCTTCAACCTGGGGGCCCCCTGCGGGCCCCCAGAGTGAAGTATAGGTGGGGGGTGCACACGGGGGGTACCTGTGGTACCCCCCTTCATTTGCATTAATAAAGCGGCATGCACCGCGCGGTGCCTGCCGCTTTGTTAATGCAAATGCTGAAATGCATTTTTAGCATTGTGGCGGGCAGTGCAGAGAGCACCGCCCGCCACAATGCTAAAAAATGTAAATGTAAATGTAAATTGATACTTGTATAGCGCACTACTCACCCGCAAGGGTCTCAAGGCGCTTGTACGAATACCGCTGTGGAACCCATCCTGGCTTTCCCTGTGAGGTGTCCACTCCTGGGCACCCCCAAGGTGGAGGCCAGGCATCCTTAGCGTTGTGGGGGCCGTGGTAGAGATTAAGCAAGCTATTGCCCAGAGTTGCAGAGTGGGACTCCATGATTGGAATAGGCACCGAGGCGAGAATTATCAGGTCCGTGGAATTTTGAGCCCAAGACCCGCCGAGGCAGGGAATTGAACCCTGGTCCCGGGCTAGACCTCTCCATCAGGGTCTGCCGCTCTAACCATTGAGCCACACTTCATCCTGCTAAAAATGCAGGATGTGCCCGCCACTGTGGCGGGCACATCCTAATACCCCCCACGGGACCCCCGCCCTTATGGCGGGTGGTCCCGAATTCCGACATGGTGGCAGGCGGACAAAGTCCGCCCGTCATCCTAAAGACCCCACAAATGTAAAGCGCACCGATACCTTTGGCGGACTTTGTGCTAGACAAACACATACTCTCAATTGGAGTGTAGGGGCAAAAGTAGAACAAGGACTACAAAAAAGGATGAAAAGTTAAAAGGCAGAGCTACACAAATAGCACGCGGTGCCAAAAATTCTTGAGAACAAAGAAAAAAGTAGTGTTATAAAGGGCCGTCCAAGCCCCAATTATAAGTCTACTGACACATTTGATGAGATTTTTGGGGAGGGTGGGGATGCTGAAACATTGCGTATGGGTTTAAATTACTTAAGTCAGGATTCTGTGTTGAAAATGCATGCAGATTAATATTGTGAGGAAGGGCACAACTGTGGGCATGCATGTAACACAATGGAATTGTACACAGAGCTGTTTGGGGTTTTAAATGTGCAGTTGCCAACTTAGGATGCTGTTTCACTTTGTGGTACAGGGTAGGTGAGGTAGGAACCAAGAATTCCTTGCCTGGGTTGTAAATAAAGAGGGCGCTGTGGTATGGCATTGAGGTATAATGTGAAGGTCTAGTATGTATAGCGATATATCAGTACAAGCACTAGGGTGGGGGACACTGGAGCAGCAGGGGGCTGCTCTCTGCATAGCTGTCATTTAATGGATGTCAGAGGTCGTAGCTATGACCTCTGGCTTATCCCTAATGCTCCCTAGCACTGCCTGTGCAACCCCTGGCATCAAGGGTGACAACATTTGTGCCAAAAAACACAGGGACAGCTCAGGGCTCATCATTCTAGTTTTCTAATTTTTTTTTTATTCTAATATAAGTGAAAAATAATAGTCCATTTTTCAGCATTAGTGTAATAAAAAAACGTGGAGCCCCAGGAGCTGGAATGGGACCTTCACTGGTAGCTGAGGTAAGCAAAAAAATGCTTTTAAATGTAGGTTGTGTGCATATGGATGAGGGCTTGTGCTTGTGTGAGAGTGTATGTGAATGAAAGTGAGTGAGTGAGAGTCAGTGACAAGTCGTTAGTGAGAATGAATCATTCCTCACTGCCACCAACGACATCTGCTTTCTCCTCGACCAGGGGGGAACAACAGCCCTTATCCTAATGGACCTCTTGGCCGCGTTCAACACCATCTCCCACTGCACCCTAATTACGAGACTGCACGACATCAGCAACTGCATCAAGGCACTGGACTGGATCCACTCCTTCCTGACCGACCATATACAGAGAGTCAGACGGCCCCCGTTCCTCTCAGAATCGACAGAGATCAGTTGTGGAGTACTCCCTGGCTGCTCCCTGAGCCTCACCCTCTTCAACATCTACATGGCCCCCCTCACAGCCATCGTCAGAAGCCACGGACTCAACATCGTCTCCTACACCGACGACACCCAGAAGATCATCTCCCTCACCAACAAAACCACAACCGCCAGAACCAACTTTCACAACGGAATGAAGGCAGCCGCTACCTGGATGCAAGACAGCTGCCTCATGCTCAACTCGGACAAAACCAAAGTACTCATCCTGCGACCTACCACCTCAGCCTGGAATGACTCCTGACGGCCCACCGTGCTAGGAACCCACCACACCGGACCACGTATACAACCTCGGCATCATACTGGACTCCTCACTCTCAGTGAACCACCAAATCAACGCAATATCCTCATCCTGTTTTCACACGCTCCACCTACTTTGAAAGACTTTCAGATGGCTCCCCACAGAATCCAGAGAGGCGGTCAACCACGCACTCGTCACAAGCAGACTGGACTACAGCAACGCACTCTACACCGGCGTCACCTGGAAACGTCTCAGGAAACTACAGATAGCCCAAAACGCTGCAGCCAGACTGATCCTCGGCATCCCCTGCCGCAACCACATGACACAACACCTCCAACAACTCCACTGGCTCCCTATCAACAAGAGAATCACCTTCAAGCTCCTTACACATGCCTTCAAAGCTCTCCACGATGCAGAACCAGAATATTTGAACCACTGCCTCGCCTTCTACACACCAACCAGACAACTCTGCTGCGCCCAACTCGCTCTGACCTCCATCCCACGGATCCACAAGACCAGAACCGGAGGAAGATCCTTCTACCTCACTGCCATGACCCGGAACACCCTGCCCCTCCACCTCAGGCAATCCTGTTGTTGACACAGTTCAGGAAGGACCTCAAGACCTGGCTCTGTGACTTAACCTCCACACCAAGATAGATCAGCAGCCCCCGCCTCCACCTACTCAACGCCTTGAGACCCTTGAGGGTGAGTAGCCGTGCTCTACAAACCACTGATTGATTGATTGAATGCTTGCAAATGCGTATGAGTGAATTAGCGAGAACGAATAAGGATGGAAGTTTTAGAATGTGAGTGACAGTGCGTGAGATCGTATGAATGAGTAGGAGTGAGTGTGAGTGAGAGTGAACCGATGAATAACAATTAGAAAGGTATAGTGAATGAGATTAAGAGAGTGAGGCTAAGGGAGTGAGAGTGGGTGTGCCTCAGAAAGTATGAGTAAGTCAAAGTAAAAAAGAGTGAGTGAAGTGATAATGGGTGAGCATGTCAGTAAGAGTGAGTGCAAGAGAGTGAGAATGAATGAGTGAGTATTAGTGGGTGATAATGACTGAGCAAGGTAATGTTAATGGTAGTGAGTGTGAGTGGAAATGTAGAGCCCGATTCACAGAACTAACTTAAGACAAAATCCTAAACTTACTACTTTTGGTATTCACAGAAGGCATTAAGTAGTAGTAAAGTTAGGATTTTGTCTTAAGTCTGTCTTAAGTCTGTCCTAAGTTTGTCTTAAGTTTGTCTTAAGTTTGTCTTAAGTCTGTCCTAACTCTGTCTTAAGTCTGTCTTAAGTCTGTGTTAAGTCTATCTTAAGTCTGTCCTACTACTTTTGGTATTCACAGAAGGCATTTAGTAGTAGTAAAGTTAGGATTTTGTCTTAAGTTTGACTTAAGACAGACTTAAGACAGACTTAAGACAGACTTAATACAAACTTGAGACAAACTTAAGACAAACTTAGGACAGACTTAAGGCAGATTTAAGACAGACTTAAGACAGACTTAAGACAGATTTAAGACAAAATCCTAACTTCACTACTACTAAATGCCTTCTGTGAATACCAAAAGTAGTAAGTTTAGGATTTTTTCTTAAGTTAGTTCTGTGAATCGGGCCCGTAGTGTTCTGCTTGCAAGTCTGCCTTTGGTTCTGGCATGTCGAAGGCAAAACTTGACTTAGAGGGGCACCTATGAATGACTGATGCTGGCATTCTGAGGGCAATTCTTAGCATCACAGGTACCTGTAATAACATACTTGCAGTGGCACACTACAGATTCGACTCATCTTAGGGGACATCCATGGCACATGGTTAGTGCTGGCTTACTGCAGGTAATTCTCGGCAAGGGGTACGGATGAAAAGCGGCTGGTGTTAATATGTTAGAGGTACTTCTTGGTATAATGGGTACCCTTCGTCAGTCAGTCAGAATGACTTTATTTCGCCGACATGATGAAGGCATAAAAGTATACTACATTTATAAAAGAATAGAAGATAAAAACATGGGTATCCTTAGTAAAATGGGGTACCTGTGGGGAAAATGCTAGCGCCGGAATACTCAAAGAATTTCTTGGCATGGGTGGGGCACCCATGGCAAATTGCTAGTGCCAGCACATTGGAAATAGTTCTTGGCATAATGGAGGGCAGTTGTGGCCGGTAAGAAGGGGGGGCAACAAAGATAAAATGCTGGACGTAACACACTAGAGGTAAATTTTGACTTGAGGTCCCCCAATGGTATATGGAAGGCTTTAATGGCAAATTTATGGAACTGGCATAGTGTATGCAATTATTGCTTAGGAGGGCACATTTAAAAAAAAATTGGGCTCAAGCCCTGGAAAGCATCAGGTGGTTTCATTGGCTTGGCACGCCATAAAAGTACTTGACTATTTAAAGAGGGCCCCTTCAGAGCCCGTGGCTTTTTAGAAAATGTATATAAAAAAACATGGTTTAAAATGTCCTATTTGACGGTATTTATTTCTACTATTTCTCATGAGAGAACCCTGCCCCAATCTCCTTAGAAGAGGTCTGGCTTACCTGTTCACATGCTACAATTTGAGGGAGGTATTGATTCATGCCCCACCACTTCTAAAGGTCACTTCCGCACTCTCATGTAGTTGGATCCTAAAATAGACATTTGAGTGTTGCAATCATGCAGTTCATGTGGTACTTCGATGGCATTCATTAGTGTGATGTCTTCAGTGTTAATAAAGGCGCTGTGACATCACTTCCTGGTAACAGTCAGTATCAAAGGTAACACGATGTCACTTCCTGTGATGTCATTAAGGTGAAAGGGTGTGTGATGTCACGTCCGCTACCCCTGGTATTTTGATGAATCGACATATATGGATCTCAGTCTGGCGACGACTCCTGCAAAGTATTGTTGACGCATATATTTTTTTTAAATGTGGGTACACACAGGCTGCTTGGGTTAAAGGTGGTACTCACCCCCATTAGCATAATCAATCAATCACGAAATTTGTATAGCCGCTACTCACCCGGAGGGTCTCAAGGCGCTTGGGGGAGGGGCGTCCGCTACTGCTCGAACAGCCAGGTCTTGAGTTGCTTTCTGAAGGAGAGGTGGTCTTGGGTACGATGGGTTGGATGGGGAGGGAGTTCCAAGTCTTGGCTGCCAGGTAGAAGAAGGATCTTCCTCCCATGGTGGCTCTTCGGATGCGTGGGACCGCGGCGAGGGCGTGGCTTGTCGATCGCAGTTGGCGGGTGGTAGTGTAGAAGGTCAGGCGGTTGTTGAGGTACCTGGGGCCCAGGTCATGGAGGGCCTTGTGTGCGTGGGTGAGGAGACGGAACGTGATTCTCTTGTTGACGGGGAGCCAGTGCAGGTCTCTCAGGTGTCCGGAGATGTGGCTGTGTCGGGGGATGTCCAGGATGAGTTGTGCGGAGGCGTTCTGGATGCGTTGGAGTCTTTTCTGCAGTTTGGCTGTGGTTCCGGTGTAGAGGGCGTTTCCGTAGTCCAATCGGCTGGTGACGAGTGCTTGGGTGCTTGGGTGACCGTCTTCCTGGTTTCGGTGGGGATCCATCGGAAGATCTTTTGGAGCATGCGTAGGATGTTGAAACACGATGATGAGACGGCGTTGACCTGTCTGGTCATCGAGAGGGAGGAGTCCAGGATGAAGCCCCGGTTGCGTGCATGGTCCATTGGTTTGGGTGCGCTGCCTAGGGCCGGGGGCCACCAGGAGTCATCCCAGGTGGAGGGAGATGTGCCAAGGATGAGGACTTCTGTCTTGTCTGAATTCAGTTTCAGGCAACTGTTCTTCATCCATTCGGCTACTTCTTTCATCCCTTCGTGTAGGTTGGTTCTGGCGGTGGCAGGGTCGTTGGTGAGGGAGAGGATCAGCTGGGTGTCGTCAGCGTAAGAGATGATGTTGAGGTTGTGTTGGCGTGCGATGGCTGCGATGGGGCTCATGTAGACGTTGAAGAGGGTGGGGCTGAGTGATGATCCTTGTGGTACGCCGCAGATGACTTTGGTGGCCTCGGATCTGAACGGGGGAAGCGGACTCTCTGGGTTCTTCCGGCGAGGAACGAGATGATCCACTCCAGTGCCTTCTCTTGGATACCGACGTTGCTGAGGCGTTGTACAAGGGTGCGGTGGCAGACAGTGTCAAACGCTGCAGAGAGTTCCAGGAGGATGAGGGCCGCAGTTTCCCCGTTGTCGAGCAGGGCTCGGATGTCGTCAGTGGCTGCGATGAGGGCGGTCTCGGTGCTGTGGTTGGCTCGGAAGCCGGACTGTGAGTGGTCGAGGGATCCGTTCGTCTCGAGGAAGGCGGCAAGCTGTCTGTTGACGGTCTTCTCGATGACTTTGGCAGGAAACGGGAGGAGCGAGATGGGGCGGTAGTTCTTGAGGTCGGTGGGGTCTGCTGATGGTTTCTTCAGGAGGGCGCTGAGTTCGGCATGCTTCCAGCTCTCCGGGAAGGTGGCGGTGTTGAAGGAGCAGTTGATGATGTCTCGGAGTTGGGGTGCGATGACGGAGTCGGCCTTGTTGAAGACGTGGTGGGGGCATGGGTCGGTTGGAGATCCGGAGTGGATGGTGTTCATCGTGTGGATGGTGTCTTCGGTGCTGATCGGGGTCCAGGCGCGGAGGGTGGTGGTGGGGGGCGTTGGTTCTGTGGTTGGGTGCGCGGACTGTAATGACTGTAACAGGAAGAGTGGAGCTCAGTGTGACGGGATTACCAGCAAGTAACGGCTGTAGTACCTCTGTATTTATGAGTCAAGGTCATTAAACCAAAAAAAACTGACATACCTTTGGCAGGTGGACTGACACGTGTGTGTAAATCCGCCGAGTGAAGCAATAACTCACGGTTCCCTGTCACTGTTAATAATAATACTGTATTTAATTATGTTATGGTGACTGATTAACCGTACCCCAAATCAGAGCTGAGAGTTCGGTGTGCAGCGGAATGAAAAAAAATGAGTACTGTTATTTAATTATTAGTAGCGTTATTGTTGCTTTTATTATTAATTTGTTATAAATTTACCTGTTAGTAAAAATAATAAAAAACAAAAAAAACAATAATAATGAGTACTGCTGTGGGGGAACTTTGCCTGTTGGTGTGACCATTTTGAGAGACCTTACCTGCTGCTGGTTAATTCTTTGGATTCCCTGTCTAACACCGACGCTGAACCAATAAGTAAAGGGGAAAATGAGACTTGCCCCCCAAAAAACTAGAGGGTATAAAACCAAACGCAGACAAGCATGCAGCAGAAACAAGCAGCCTGCCTTTGGAGTAAGGGGGAAAAGTAAAGGTAGTTGAAGAAGAAAGGTTCAAACCTCAGCTAGACAAGAGGGTTTAATGAGTTCAGACCAACCAATAGAGGTTAACACTTTACAAAATGAAGAGAGAAATAGAGCCCAGTTGGTAAAAACATGTATAAATCATGAGGGCCTCATGACACACATGGAGCAATGAATGAAGTCTCTCATCCTACCAGTGTTAGAAAGAATTAAGACCCTTACCGCTAAAGTAGGCAGTTACGAAAACATGATTATAGCTAATCTGAGGAATTGAAACAATTTAACTTGAATGGAAATAATGTAATCATGCATAATTCTAGTTCGCCCTCAAGTCCTCCTACCAGTGTCTTAACCGCTTCGACACTCATGACGATCTCAGCTCGTCATGAGTTGTGCCGCTCGCACGCTGATGACGAGCTGAGCTCGTCATGTAACGCGGCTTTTTTCAAATCGCAGCGCGCAGCGGGAAAACCGCTAGCGCGCATGCGGTTAAAGCCAAACGATAAAACAACTGTATCAGAGATAAAGGAGGCTAACCATTCGGGGCAGCATAGTCTGCACCAAAGCAATAGAGCACAGGCTCAAAAAAATACCAAAAGAATGGAACCTACGAGGGAGCCCGAAAAGGCAGGCTTAGGCAGTGAACAGATTAGGGGCCCTAGTAATATTGATTTAGAAAAAAATTAAAGCAATTCTGGGAGGAGTAGCTACCCGCGTATTGATCTCCCACCCCAGTCCCTGCCCTATACTGTGATACTAACGGGGGTGCCAGGGTTAAAAAACGAAAGGGAGGAATCCCACTCTGAGCTAAAGAATAAGGTCGTTTTTTGGCTAAATGCTAACAGGCCACTACCTGGGTACGTACAGGCTGAAATGTTATATGTTCGTAGGGTGGATGTATGACGTTACAACGCATGCTTTTACCACGCATGCTGTTACAACGCAGTTTTTACAATGCATACCATTACAACGCATAGCGCTTTGGGGTGCTGGATAGTGAATAGTTTAATTTACTATTCCAACTCCAGTCCCCGTGGACACTAGGGAAGGTGTTGGATAGTAAATTAAATCTATTCCCTATCCTAGAGCGCCCCTCAGCGCAATGCGTTGTAATGGTTTTCGTTGTAAAACCTGCGTTGTAATAGCACTGCGTGGTAAAAGTTGCGTTGTAAAGGATGTTTCCCTCGTAGGGTAGGCTGAATAGGACATAGCTATAAAAATCTCCCTGGGGATTGCATAATCATTCATTTGAGAGATAGGCGCGCTGTGAGATTCATTCTTGGTTGGAAAAATGAGAGAAGAACCGGAGCAATCCAAACCATGGATTTGACATATTTCTATCCGGCTATGAACCCCACAGCGAGCGTATCTAAATCATGGCAACAATGGGAAGCTAGGGCACATAATAAATTTGAGTACAAATTACCTACTTCCAATCGTTATTGTATACTGCAGGGACTTGAAGATATTGACTGACTCGCCAGCGATCTAAGGGATATTGCATCTCCAACAAGTAAAACAACCCTTGGCAAAGAGCCAGCACTTGGCGACTATGGCATACCCATTACCAATGGTAATGATAAGAGTAAGGTTGGTGTAATGGCCTATCAGTGCATAGTACAGGGTCCTAAGAATGTAAGTTCTTCACACGAGAGATCACCAAACAGGAAACTTGCTGAACCTGCCACTAGTACAATTGTCTTGGATAAAATACAAAACACGGAATCATGGTCCTTTTTAAGCTGGAACATTGCTGGGATAAGTTCCAAACTGGAAAATGAAAACTGGGTAAATCTTGTAAATAAGTATGAAGTGGTCAGTTTCCATGAAACATGGTCCACCGTCCCTGTCCACTTAAATGGGTATAGGACTTATTGTACGCCAGCCATTAGCTCTGTTCGCGGTAGGGCTAAGGAAGGTTTGTGCACATATGTCTCAAATATGTGGGATTGTGCTAAAGTAGAAATGGTTTGTAACAATACTTATTATCAGATTATACGGTTGAAGAACCGGGTCTTTTTCAGAACCGGCGGTGCCAGGGACACACCCGATGTCTTCGAATTCACCTGTCTTGGCAAACAGAGACACGGAATACTTCTAGGTGGCGTCAGAGATTAAATTTATTAGCTGCAGCTAGTAACAGTGAACCAAGCAATACAACACAGTGAACAACTCAGGAACCTGCTCAATTTGTGTGGAGCAAGACATCTTCTTTTATGCACAGTTTCAACCCATTACAAATGCACACCCATTGCGGAAAATTCTGACCAATAGAAACACATTTCTATACATTATCACATTCCAAAAAGCTCACTTTACATTGTACCAACCCACAAGTTAATTATTAGGATTGTCCCAAATTCGATTACCAAAAGCCGGACAAACCCATAATTGAAAGCACTACCCATGTAATGAAAAGACTCAAAGGAAAGAGCAATTCAGATATAGAGTAGGATAAGATATGTGCAAGAAACTAAAGGCTAACGATATCCTGAACAATGATTGGATTCCCAGATTACTATCAGCTAACGAAACTAGCTTCATGAAAGGGTCAGTTCCAGGTGAAAGGGGTCAGCATCTTGCAGTTCACTCACAAGTCGAAAAGGCCCACGTTAATATGTACATGAACAACGAGGCCCATGCAACTTCGTTCGTTCGTTTACTACCTAGGCCTACATGAGGGCAACATAAAATGGCGTCTTGAACAACGCAAAACAAAATAGAGTCCAGTCCCGAAAACCACGGAACCTCAAGGTTTACAATTGACAGTGATTTTTCTTTAGTTTTGGTAAATTTTTATAATAATGTCTTGGATGAAGATATAGACAATGTTTTTAAATCTTTGGGTAGCAACATTAAATCCATATTAGATGAACGTAAAAGAGAAGTCTGTGTCATATGGGCAGGGGACTTTAATTGTCCTCTATGTAGTAGAGGAGAGAGAGGAACTTGCGGAGTGATGTTGGACAAGGATATTAGCTTTAGTCACCTTGAGCACACCAAATGTGGGGAATAATTAAATGAAGTTATTTTTGGATGTGATATGGGCTTTGCTAACAGGCTGATTGATCATGAGATCCCATTTCTCCCCACCTTTAATGGTAGAGGGGCAAACACAACGATCGACTTTATAATTATGACTGCAAGACACGGGGAAATGATTCAGAAATATAACACACTTGATAATTCGCTAAGTGATCATTATCCCCTTAGTCTAGTCTTAAAAGCCAGAGTAAAAGCTACACATAGAATAGCCACATCTGAAACGCGTGTAGAAAACATTTCTATGGCCAGGAAAAATGGATACTCTTTAAAATTAACAAAAATCGTCCCTGACGATTTGCTATACAAACTCATTAAGAGTACTATCCCGCAAATGCATGCCTGTACAGATATAAATACCAGCAGCCCTGACATTATTAAAAATGTCTTGATAATCACTAAGCAAATTGAGAACTTGTTATGGGTTGAATTTAAAGGGGCCAAAAAAGTAAAACAGGGATGGTTTGACACAGCCTGTACTAAGGCCTACTCACAATTGAAATGTGCCCTACACGCTACAGTGAAGGATTAACCTGATCCGAGCCTGTAGAAATTCCTATAAGCAGGCGCAGAAAAGAAGGCAAGAGGTCTTAAAAAAGGAAGCATGGGATTCACTGTGCAAAGCGTCCCTGACTAGAGATTCTTCAGCTTTTTGAAAAGTTGTTAACTCCCCTTTTCTGCAGCATAACACCACAGCAAAAATTGAAATAGCGATACCGGGGAGGGAGTGGGTAAACCATTTCTCACAACTATATTCTGCTGAGTTGCAAGAGGATAATGCTGCAGAGATAGATTTAGCTGGGCACTCTTTATATTTAAAGAGTAACTCAGCTCTTGATATTTCTGTCATGGAAGTAACTGCTAGCATCAATGCAAGTTTGGGAGGTAAGGCACCGGGGCCGGATGGGGTCCCTGTAGACCTATTTAAAAATAACACAGGCCTTTGGGCACCAATTCTGACACAACTTTTTAATGCCACGCTTAAACATGGCTTACTGCCCTCCTGGTACAAATCATTGATTGTCCCTATATACAAAAAAGGAGACAGGACAAATTTGTCAATATTATCGTCCTATATCACTCCTGGACTCTACTATTATAATTCTCGGGCGGGTGGTTTTAAACAGATTGCAATGTTGGGCAGACGAAAACAAGATTATCAGCGATATACAGTATGGTTTTAGAAAAGGGCTCAGCACAATCGAACAATGTTTAAATTTGTACATTTTAACAGAAAAATACACAAAAGCCAAGGCCGGTCAAATGTTTTTAACTTTTGTGGACTTAAGTACTGCATTCGACTGTGTGTCGCATAGTAAATTTTGGCTGGTGATGATAAAATTGGGAGTAGACTCCGCAATCATTAACTTTCTGCGTGAACTTTACTCTGCCGCAACTGCCAGAGTCAGGCACGGGAAAAATGGCGAGTGTACTGACTCTTTTGACATTGCCAGGGGAGTAAGCTAGGGCTGCATTTTTGCCCCATTCCTTTTCTCACTCTATATCAAGGATGTGGAGAACACTCTTCTGAAGGAATATAGGGACGTGCCGATGGTGGGGGTAAGACCGATTCCAGCATTGTTGTACGCCGACGATGCCGTTCTGATGGCCAGAACTCCTATGGCGTTGCAGAAGCTAGTTACGTCCTTTGCAGATTTTATGACTGGGCTGGATTTAAGGATAAACTGTACAAAGACTTTCACCATGATCTGTAGTGCGGGCGTGCACAGAAAGAAAAAGGCGATAGTTATTGGCTCTTCCCCAGTCGATTTTACTGCAACCTTTTCCTATTTAGGAGTCTTGTTTGAACAGACGGGCCTATGGAATACTACAATTAACACCAGAAAACTTTTGTTCTGTAAATCCATTACGGCTTTAAAATTTTAGGCAAAAAATAAGGAGAAAACCCATTGGAGAAATGTTGACTGTGTACAAAGCCACCTGCGTGGCAATTGTGACATACGGCGCAGATTTATGGGGCTACGCAATTGTAACATCTCTACAGACGGTAGAAAACTGCTTTATCCGCTTCCGTGTGGCGCCGATGCCGCCCCTGTGCTGGACATTCCAGAACAGGGCGCGGTTGTGACGGAACCGTTCCGTCATCAGCACAGCTCAGCCGTGACTGATGACGGAACGGTTCCGTCACAAGCATGGAAGGGGTTATGAAATATCTCCTAGGTGTATCTAAAAGTGTCTCCACATACGTCTGTCACGTAGAACTTGGAGAACCATAGCTAGAGGATATCATAAGGACTGCCCCAATATTATTATGGCACATAATATGGATGTCGGACGAGTGTGGGCTAAATCGTTTGATCTTAAATAATGTGGTCAGTTTAGAAAAAAGTAATAAAGTAAAGTGGCTGTGTTATGTGAGGAATTTCCTCACTGACCTCGGTGTGGGGAACTATTTCTCCGACCCATCCGCTTTACGTAACATCTCATGGAAAGCTTTGAAAGAAAAATGTAGGCTTTACCTACATGATCACAGATCAATGATTGAAATGAAGAAAGGATCTGTGGTAGCCCACGCACAGATTGTAACTTTAGGAAAAATTCAGCCATACATCAGATTGCAAATGAGTGACCATGAAAAGTTTTTATTAATTCGTTTCAGATTTAATTTATTGTTTAGATTACTTAGTTTTCCTGTAACGAATGATTGGTCCAAAAATGTGCCTATGTGCCCGTGTGATGATCAGTCAGAGCCGTCGGACGTGCATATTTTCTTCTTCTGCAAATGTTATACTATGCCGCGTCATAAATGGGTAGTTCCACTACTGAAAATAATGGAAATTAATCGTTGTCGTCCCGCCTTTTTAGCTTTACAGAAATTGGACAATATCTTAACAATCGTATTTATTTTCTCATTTTTAAAGAATGTTTTTAAATCATGTCAATCAATTGTAACCTAAACTGAGTTGTATAGATTTCCTGGTGCATTGGATGATGATATGTATTTTTAAAAATTGTGTTTTTATATGTACTCTTATGGTTGTTCTGTCTTAATAACCGAATAAAGAATATATTTGATGTATTTGAGTACTGTTGTTTTATTTCATTAGTAGGGCGGTAGAATTATTATATTTGTTATTAATAATCACATTACAAGTGATGTATAGCATTCCTTACACTTCTAAAGTGCCCCCGACGTCTGTGCACAGATGCCCCCTGTCGCAGCAGGGGGTACCCGCTTCCTCGGTGGTCCGCCGGATGCCTTGAAGGGGTATAATGCAGCGCGTGGGGCCGCCATAAAGAGACCCCACATCATGTCCGGCTTTAAGAGCCACTGCGCCCCCCTCTCCCGGCGGCGGCCGGCGGTACTGCACCCGGGCTCACACACGGCGGGGCCAGACCCAGCCAGAGCAGCCGATGCTGCGGAGAGGAGGACGGTCCGACCGGAGGCGAGGGGACCCCCACACACACACTGAACCCACCCGGCATCAGCAGCGGCGCCCCCCGCAGGAAGACCCCGGACCCGCACCCAGGGGGGTCACACGGCATGATTCACCGGGAGGCGCTGGAGTCCAACTCCCACCGACCTCCCAGGGCGGGATAGCGCCCCCCCTTTCCACCACCTGCCTCCACCCCCGGGACTGGAGTAAAGTTTGTGGCAGGAGCTCCGGGGGCGCGCGAGACCCCCTGCCTGCCGCCTGCACACGGCCCGGGATGCTGAAGGGATGCTGGTGCCTGTGAGGACCCGGGCTGCTTAACACCCCCACCCCCAAAGGTGCACTCACCACCAGGCACTCGTGCTCACTTCTTGCACACCAGGCACTCGTGCTCACTTATTGCACACTCGCCCCTTTCACGGAACACGCGCGGATTTTATTTATTTATTTATGCATTTTTATATAGCGCGGACTTTACCCGAAGGCGTCAGAGCGCTTCACAATAGGAAGTACCGAGTAGGAAATAGATTGTACCGAGTGGGCGCCATGAGGGAGCCGGGCTACTTTCTGTTTTTAGTCCTCTTGGGTAAGTCTGCCTTTAATGAACATTTTATTGGTCGTGTTGTGAAACGAGCTGGAAAAGTTCATTTTGTCGTCCTTTTTTACTGGGAATAAATCAATTTTTGTTGTGCAGGCTTGTAGGTGATCTCAGGTGTAATTGTGAGCTCCGGCGTCCCTCCGCGTTTTTGCGCACTGACTGGCAGTCCGGAGACCTCTGAGGAGACCGTCTCTTTAAAAGGACCCTTCCTTCCCTCCGCAGCGCATCCACTCCCGGCGCATCCCGCAGTCCCGCTGTGTGCTCTTCATCTGTTCCTGCCACCTGCTGATCTTTCTATGCATACTTACACGAGGATCTCTGAGGCTGGGCACACTGCTTCCACTCACCCCAAAATGTACCCCAGGAAGCTTGTGAGTGCCCTCTTGCATCTGTGTATGGTCTGTACCTCAGCGATGCGTCTGTCTAGGCGCTATATTAACAGGATTTTCTTCAAAATTGTTCTTTTTACGCACGTACTGTCTGGTGTCGTCAGACATCGGCTGAGATGCCCGTCTGTGATTTCAGAGACAGTTGAGAGACACTTGTATTTCAGCTGAAAAGTGGTGGCCTTCGGTGCAAGACCACATGGGTGGCTTCAGATCCTAATTCTCCCACTTGAACAAACCGTGTGATCCTGTGCAAACTATTCTCGCTTTCTTTGTACTTTACCTTGCAGACTTCGGAGAGCTCAGTGCTCCAGAAATCTACGTTGGATAATTAACTCTGCTGTGTCAACTTGCGTAAAGCGCTCCGAAGTAGTTGAAAGAGGGTGCCTGGCGCATTATTGAAGGTACACGCACTCAAATGCAGAAGGCGTGTTAATGTGTCACGCACGTCTTGTGCTGCGGAGCAGCTAAACTGTCAGCACACATTTACACAATCACAATGTTGTTGGTTTGCAAACGGCGCTTGTGTCTTCTGTCCACCGTCGGGTCCTGTTTGCAGAAGAGACGAGGCTGTCGTTGCTTTATCGCTGGGTGTTGATGGGACGAACCTTGGCTAATTGATCGGGTTTTAATTAGCGGCTGCAGCGTTCAAGCACTGCCAGTATGCAACATTACCCTTTCGCTGCCCACCAGCCATACTTTCATCAGCCACTGGAAGATGAAAGGCTGCGCCGGAGCGTAGACGCAGCGATCGCACGCAGAATGCAGCAGCAGGTGCAGCAGCCCGCTGAGCTTCAGTGGCTGCGGATCAAAGCGCGGATAGTTTGTGTGACACTTTCACGCTCAATGCCCTCGAACAATGCCAGGGGATGTTTGTTTACAGCGGAGATGTCCTCTCCTGGCACCCGGCTCTGGGCACGGTAAACACAGGGGGGTGATGTTACCAGACACAAAAGGTGCCGCCGCCTCTTTGAAAGCAGAACCGCTTTAATAAAGATTACATAAATATGCAGCTAAAAGCAGCTTCCTCTGCCGCAGGCTTCACAAGGAGGTCAGATTTCGTTTCTCACGACAGAAACAAAAGTCGTGCGTGAACGGTGCTCCCGTGGGCGCTGCTCGTGCCAGGACTGACGTTCTAATGGCCCGTTCTTTAATTTTATTAATGTTGACCCTCTTTAGCGCCTGCGCAAGCCAGACTGCTTCTAAGTCCTTATATGCAAAATGAATCTTAAAAAATAATGCGAGCTGTCTTGCTCAGGGATGCTTTTTTGCCGACCTCACTATGATGAAGAGCTGAGTTGCACCTACTGATTCACATATATCAGGAGGCAGAGAGCACAAACGGCTGTTTCCTTATGTTACTCTTCCGTGCACTCAACGGGGGGCAGATACGTGGAGCCCAGAGGCGTATCTTCTATTGGTGCAGCAGGTGCAGTGGCACCGGCCCCAGAGCCTTGGGCCATTTAGCACTGCTAATTGGTGCTATGTTCCTTGCACCAGGCCCAATGATATCCTTGCTACGATACCTGCTCCTCCTTTGACCCCTCCCCTCCGTCTCCCCCCTCTTCCACCGGGCTTCCATCCCCGCGGTGGTCTGCGCCGTCAAGCGCCTTGCTTCTCGGCTTTCCACTTCTAGCTGACAGCCCTGCAGGGGGCCGAGACAGGGGCGCTGCTGACAGCAAAGAGTGGGATTTAAAAAGCATCCCGGATGAGGGGCCCCACAGCCTTCAACCCCACCCGTGGACTGACGGGTCGTTGCATGACCTGCTTGTATGTCATCTGTTTTACATCCCTGCACACCCGGGGCCCCCTGCGCGCGGGGCCACTTTGATTAACTTTAAATAACTTGTATCCAGCGCTGTGCTGTAGGTCGATGCCCGAAGTTGCTGACATTGGACCTGTGTCGCTGTGTGGTGTAGGTGACTCACTCAATGCCATTACCTACATTTTGTAATATATGTGTGCAAAACGAAATTCGTTTTGCTTTTTTTGTTTCAAAGCGCACGCAGGTCCCCATCAACGAAATACGCCCATACCACGGAGAAATCATCCCCGTGCTCGGCAGCACACACAACTGCCCGGTAGCCAGTCCGGCCCTGAATATTGACCACGACTGCTAAATTATCTGTGTTGCTGTAACACCAGGCTGGCTTTTTGTGTTTCTTTTGATAGCATTTCATAAATAAAAAAAAATACAAATAACAAATAAATAACTTGTATTCAGGGAACAGACACAGCAGCCCCTAAACCCTACGCAGCTCTGCTCGGAGCACGATGTGTGTCCTTTTCTGCGTTACGAAGCTTTGTCTGCAGAAGTCAGAAGTGTTGAGCCTTGCTCGGGAATGTGCAGCTAACAATGGGCCCTGATTGCTGTTGGGGCCAGTCTCGCAGCCAGACGGAAGCTGCTGATGAGTGGGGGGGGGGGGTGTGCAGGCCCGGGTATGCTGATGCGATCTTCATTGGAAACCGTTAACGGGCCACATTTACCCAGATGTGTGCAGCAGGGCACTGCACGGGAACCTGCAGCGCTGCGCGAACTGCAAACACTGCGCAGCTCTGAAGTCACCGGTCCCCATCAACGAAAGCATCCCCCTGCTCGGCAGCACACACAACTGCCCGGTAGCCAGTCCGGCCCTGGTCACCGCCTGTTACTTGCTGACATCACTTGCCATGGTTGCGCGAAAAATGTCACGTTTGCGCAAAGCTAAAGAGGATTTATGATTTTTGCAATGGCGAGTGTGAGTGTGTGCTCTGTGCACCCCCTCCAGTCCAGGACCACTCTTTGCACACCCACACACCCACCCGAGGCTCACTCAGCCGTGTGCGCCCCTTTCCAGGAAGGTTCACGCATTGCCCAAACTACCCCTAAAGCGGCAATAATTGGCTTGATAATAGGCCCTTGTGAATTCCCATAGAAGCCCAGGTTAACAGCAGAACCTGGGCTTCTACGGGAATTCACAAGGGCATATTATCAAGCCCATTATCGCAGCTTTAGCGGCAGTTTCCTGCTGATAAAAGCGGCGATAATGTATCTGCCTTTCTTGATAATATGTTCCTTGGTTGCGTCTGTTTTCATGCGGCGCCAGGGTTTCACACACAGGCAGGTGTGCACATTTGCGTCATTGAGCGGCCCGGCCTTGCGTGGGATCCTGGTGGGGCTTGCACGGGTTGCGTATCCTTTCTCTCCACTGTGCATAGATGAACAGGGGTTCCTACTACAGGGTGCAAAGCTTCAAGGCCTGCACTGCGCCGCTCGTGTCAACTATTAGCGGAAAAGTCCTTGTGCGTGCTAATAGTGGCTGACAATGTCATATTCACCCTTTGCATTGCATAGCGCACCTATACATTACACACGTGTTCACACCGAGGTTTAGTGCATCTGGGTCCAGTTATCTGTTGAGGACATTGGCCTGACCAGGTGACGTCAGAGGCCAACAACTGCATGAAATCCATAGGTCACGGGACTCAACGTCCACAGAGTATGAACCGTATTTCACAGGTACAAGGTGACCTCCATAACATTTTGTTTTGAAGCATCATCTTTTTGTGTATGTTTGTTATAATTGAAAACAATAAAAACACTCACCATCCCTCGTTGTCATTAGCTCCGCACCCATGATGTCACCAGCGCTTTAAATGGAAATATAGAATTGCTGGTATCAGAGTACCTCAGTATAACTGGTGACCTCAGATACCACAACAAACACGGTCGACAACCAACCAGAGAGGAAGGAGACAAAATATTCCTGAATTTTTTGTTTCCTACTTGATGTGGATATTGCATTTATGTCCTTCCTTCCATCATATTGTAAAGCGCTCTGATATCCCTCGGGATCTTGTTCGCGCTATATAAAACTTTATAAATAAATAAAATAAAAAGTCCATTCACTAGTAGCGCATCATGCTCGCGGACATTAAACGGAGTTTCAGGGCTTGTGCATTGTGAGCAGCTTGGCGCGCTCACGCAGAATAAGCAGAAAAGAAAGACTTTTGTAGTTCCACTCTGTGGTAAGTGAAGTCATTATTGGCGTGAGATTCATGCGCTAGGCTGCAATACTACTGTCTGCATCTAGATGTCCTCTTGAGGTAATGAAAATAGAAGACAGACTGCTGCAGGCCCACTTACAAGTAAAGTACAGAGTTGGAAATTAAATGCAGCCCCATTGCCAACATCTAGGTATCCCCGCAGCCATTTTGATGATGATAAAGTCTGCTGCATCATCACTCAGCCCCACCCTCTTCAACGTCTACATGAGCCCCCTCGCAGCCATCGCACGCCAACACAACCTCAACATCATCTCCTACGCCGACGACACCCAGCTGATCCTCTCCCTCACCAACGACCCGGACACCGCCAGAACCAACCTACACGAAGGGATGAAAGGCGTAGCCGAGTGGATGATGAACAGCCGCCTGAAACTGAACTCAGACAAGACGGAAGTCCTCATCCTTGGATCATCACCCTCTGCCTGGGACGACTCCTGGTGGCCCCCTGCCCTGGGCAGCGCACCCAAACCAACGGACCACACACGCAACCTGGGCTTCATCCTGGACTCCTCCCTCTTGATGACCAGACAAGTCAACACCGTCTCATCATCGTGTTTCAACATCTTACGCATGCTCCGAAAGATCTTCCGATGGATCCCCACCGAAACCAGGAAGACGGTCACCCAGGCACTCGTCACCAGCCGACTGGACTACGGAAACACCCTCTACACCGGAACCACAGCCAAACTGCAGAAAAGACTCCAACGCATCCAGAACGCCTCCGCACGACTCATCCTGGACATCCCCCGACACACCACATCTCCGGACACCTGAGAGACCTGCACTGGCTCCCCGTCAGCAAGAGAATCACGTTCCGACTCCTCACCCACGCAGACAAGGCCCTCCACGACCTGGGCCCCAGGTACCTCAACAACCGCCTGACCTTCTACACTCCCACCCGCCAGCTACGATCGACCAGCCACGCCCTCGCCGCCGTTCCACGCATTCGAAGAGCCACCGCCGGAGGAAGATCCTTCTCCTACCTGGCAGCCAAGACATGGAACTCCCTCCCCATCCACCTTCGGCTGACCCAGGACCATCTCTCCTTCAGGAAGCAACTCAAGACCTGGCTGTTCGAGCATTAGCGGACCCCTCTCCCCCAAGCGCCTTGAGACCCTCCGGGTGAGTAGCGCGCTATACAAATTTCTTGATTGATTGATTGATTGATTGACTGCACTTATGCTCGCAAACAGTCGATGCCTTTAAACACATAAAATCCATTTGTAAACCCTGTAAGTATCCAGGTTTAGCAGAGAAATGATAATGACGTAATGTTTGTTGCTTCCTATTCTAAATAGACAACCATCACATAAGTTAATACACACCATTTCAGTGATATTTTGGGGTTATTTGATCAGATACTTAAAAATTGCTTTATATTTGTCAGTACCACTGCCCTCCATGCTCGCTGGCAAGGCCACCCCAATGGGTGCCAGACCCCTGTTCTAGATAGGACTGCCCTGAGAACAGGTTATTAACTTTGGTTCTGCCCCGGGCCCAGCACCATGACCCAGTAGGGGCCACTGCTCTTCCACTCATACCTTTGCCCAGTACCCCTGTCTGAAATACCCACGGACTATGCCATGAGTCTGTTGTCACTGCCCCATTGCTCCCCGGTGCCATGTCATGTAACCAGTCCTCCTGTACCAAAAGCCTGCTGGGCATGGTATATAAAGCAGTGCTTAATTTGAGCCGGTTATTTTCAGTACTCGGCACCGGCATTTAATTGCCAGCACCGGCGGTTATGACAGTCTGCCACATGGTGGAGCTGTCTGCCTAATTTAGGTATGAGCACAACAGCTGTTTATTCATTCAGTTTACATTTGCAATGACTAATACCTGCCTCCCAAGACATTCTTATAGCTTTGGGGGCCTGGAATAGTCTGAATTGTCACACTTGTAGGAATGTGATGGTTAGTTGTTGTGTTGGCACTGTCATTGGCAGCGCTGGCAGGGGCAATAAATGGTGCAGACTTGAGTGTCCGCCTATCGAGGGCCCTGGCACTAATTATTGTTCAAATTAAGCACTGAATTATGGCCGTGTCCAACACTCTCTGGTCAGGGAGCACTGTCACAGGCTTCAAACTGCACCCAGTCGAAAGGGGAGAACAAGGGAACCCTACTCACTACGGAACCAGGGCGACTGATTATAACAAGAAAACAATGGTTCCTGTGGAATAGTATATATCTATATATCATGCTAATGCGCAATCGCAATAGGAGGATTATGCTGATGTCATAGAGAAAAGGACCAAAAACACCAGAGGTTTTGTTGAACACATATGTATGTATTATACACAAAATATACAAAGATTATACAAAAAAGGAAGTAGTTTTGCAAAGGTGTTCCAAGTGTAACATGAACCTAACAGTTGAGTGACATAGTGTGACAATATTTACAAGGTTTCACAAAGTTTTTTTCACCGAAAAAGACCATACCTGAAGTTTTCACAAAATATGCAGCAACTATATACAGTAATAAGTGCTGTGTCAGTGGTTCGCTTTCTTCAACAATGTGACATACTGGTGCAGTTCTGCTCACAGGAGCCGATTCTCAGAACTAACTTAAGACAAAATCCTAAACTTACTACTTTTGGTATTCACATAAGGCATTTAGTAGTAGTAAAGTTAGGATTTTGTATTAAGGTTGACTTATGACAAACTTAAGACAGACTTAAGACAGACAAGACAAACTTAAAACAAACTTAAGACAGACTTAAGACAGACTTAAGACAGACTTAAGACAGACTTAAGACAGACTTATGACAAACTTATGACAAACTTAAGACAAAATCTTAACTTAAGTTTGTCTTCAGTTTGTCTTTAATCAAACTTAAGTCTGTCTTAAGTTACTACTACTAAATGCCTTCTGTGAATACCAAAAGTAGTAAGTTTAGGATTTTGTCTTAAGTTAGTTCTGTGAATCGGGCCCTCCTTGTCTAAGGCCTTGAGTTTTCATGACAGTGAGGTTTGGTTGAGCGCCAGTGTTTGGCGCCCACTCTGTAATGACATAAGGATCCTGACTTGACATGTAGAGCCCAAAACCAGCTAATTAGGAAAGAAGCCCTGAAGCTCCTAACAGCAGTGGGAGGGTGAGAGCCCAGGGGTATGAATGAAGGGTCGGATTTATCAAAACGTTTGGCAAACTGACCAAAAGTGCTTCCTTCTTCCATTTCTGGGCCAGAAGTCTGGCAGTGTTCTGGCTCCTGATGTGGTGCTGTCCCCTGGAAGTGGTTCATTTCTCAGCCAGATGTGCACAGGTGTTCCTTCTACTGGCTTCAGAGGTCCTGCAGCTGGTGTTGAAGGTGATGCAAGACAGGAGGGACAATGTTTAGGTGTCTGTGATGGTGACAGTGACTCTCTGCCAGGCACATGAACCCTCAGCGCTTATAAAAGTGGATTTCTGGACCCCGGCATGCATCCCAGGCCCTGAGAAAAGGCTGCCCAGTGACTATAGCTTAGGAGGCGGGACAGTCTTCTCTATGAAACATGGGTGTGTGGTGTATTCTTCTGTGCATTTCTTGCAGTAGTATGCATTCTTCGGTAGATTTTAAGGAATGAACAGATAAGAACATGTAGAACTGCAATCATCAGGTGTCTTGGAGGGCTATTGTTAGACCTGGCATCCTTGGCGTGGTTTCCCCTGACTTTTTGATCTCTACCTCCTATGTTTTTGACTCTATGCTGGATTACGTTTTACTGGTTTAGATGCTTTGGGCTCTTTGCCACTGCTGATCAGTGCCAAAGTGCAAGTGCTCCTAGTAGGGCCTGTACAGCTGTAAGGGACATGCTGCAGTAGTGGATTACTGCCAAATTCGTTTTTCACTGTAGCAAGGCTACCTTGCCCATAGGACAGAATGAGTGGGTGGTGGGGGCCCATGGGTACCCGCCTATCTTCCCCCAGGAACAAGATAGAAAATCCAAACCTGGTTTCTCAGGATTCAGAAATCCATAATACATCTTTTAGCATAGGTGTTTTTTAAATGTTGTGTCTGAAAATAGCACTTTTAGAAAGTGGCTAATTTCTTGTCCAGTCTGTCTGTGGGCCTGCCTGGGTGTGCGAGTTAGAGGGAGTGTGACAGGGTCTGGGAAAGCTCCAGCAGTGGGATGATAGCTGGCTGCCCCTGAAGGTTAGGGGGAGGAGTGGTGCTGGGCTGTGCCCTGCCTTTACGATACCGGCTCCCCTGTCTGCTGGATGACGGATGTCCCTGCCTCCCTGCTTCAAAGAGAAAGATTCCCCAGGACCGAGAGACTCCCGCCGCCAGAGTCTGGACAAGGGCAACCCGTGCTTAAATCACAAAACCTCAAAGGCATCAAAGACAATTTTCTGTATAAAGGAAAGACCCGGCGTGTACACTAGAATCAGACTACTTCTGACTGAAGAGGAGACTCCCTGCTGAAGAGGACACCGCAAGAAGACCCCAGGAACAGTGCTGCCATTGCTGTGTGTCTGGAAGCTGACCTGCTGTCTTGTCTTGTCCTGCCTAAGAGGGACCGTGGGGACTGTGCTGTGTGCTTGGTCCCCCTCCTGCCAAGAAGAACTCTCCAAGGGCTAGAAGTCGAGCTAGCCTCCTGATCCCAGGAATCAGGGCCATCAAATTCCTGCCGTTTTGACCTGTATCGCTCTGCTGTCTTCAGAGCGGGAAGATCACCCTTTCGTGCAGCTGCACCGGAGGAGAACAAGAGCGGCGTGTGCCTTGCTGGCTCGCTCTCCCCCTGGTGCCTGTTTGACCCAAGATCACCGCTGTGGCCACGGGGCCTACCTGGCCGTGCCTTCCCCCAAGCGCCGAGGGCCCCTGACCTCCACCGCTGGAGCCGCGAGGTCCAGAGGTGCCCCCCCGCCGAGGAATCGCACGGAGAAGATCGCCGTGAGGGAAGAGGGGCTCGTCGTCCCCGCAGCGCTGCGATTGGCCCGTGGGCCCTGACGTCATCGCCGGAGTCTCCAGAGGCCGCGCTGTGAGTGGCTCGCGACTCGCCGAGTCATCAGGAGAAAAGCCCGGAAGCAGCGCTGGGATTGGCCCAGCGCGTCTGCCAAGAGCTTCACGTCACCAGGAACCCGGGAGCCGTACTGCCTGCTGCTTCCCCCCCAGGTAACGCTCGAGTGTGTGCCTCAGACGAGCGCGTGTCCACCTGGGGGGAGAGGGAGGCGCTGAGTGTGTGGATCACCGGCGTCAGCCGGCGCTGAAGGAATCTATCCCCGAGCCCCTCCCTGGAAGCCCGTACCGGCACCAGAGTGAAGTGCGGTACCGGACTAAAAGGAAGTCATTGTTTGGACCATCATCCGAGTAACCATCAAGAGGTACAGTTCATGAGGGCATTGTATTCTTACGCGCACACGCGCCCATGATCCCCATGAAGAGAGGGGCAGTCCTTTTCAACCAAAGACTGCTCGGGGAGCATTCTGAATTGCACAATCTTTAGCAACAGACTTTACTTTTTAAGAACACTTTCCATACGAAGAATACTTTTGTTTCAAGAAGCATATTTTATGTTGGTTTATGTCCGTTTTAAGTCTGCCTAAAATTATATAAAAATATTATTTTTATATTATACCTGTGTGGTGTCCGTTTGTGGTGTCCATTAGAATTACTGAAGGTGTTGGTGCAAATACTTTACACATTGCCCTGGAGATAAGCCTGTCTGCTCTGCCAAGCTACTAAGGGGGTGAGCAGGGATTATCTACTAACGTGTATCCACCTTGCCCTGACTGGAGGAGAGGGTCCCTATTTGGTCAGAAGCCTTGGCCTCTGCCAACTGGAGACCCCCAGTTCCAACAGCTATCTATTCCCCTCTCGTGTAAAGCCATAAAAATTCTGGAAAATAGCAGCAAAGGAACTGGAAAAATTGAATTAAGCTAAGCAGCCAATAAACAAACTTCCTGCTGACTTTTCATAAATATACTGCACTACTTGTTAGCCGTTTAACTGTGGTAATGACTCCAAGGTTTTTTTTCTCCACACTTAGGTTTTAAAAAAAAATAATATATATGTTCATTTAATTTTCTGGGTTTTATGATGGTTTGCCATCCTTTTACGATTTTTAAAGAATCAATAAAAGTATTTTTGACTTGACTTGACTTGCAATAGTAAGTGAAAGGTGAGGATATTAATGTGCTCCATTCATTGCACACATTTAATATAAAAAAGCACCTTGAAGGGCATGATGATGTTCTAAAAGTAATAGTCATTGTGTTAAAAATAGCAATATGTATGTACAAAAGCGGCGTTCATTTATGTTCACGGTACCCCTTGGTGTAAACAGAATGGATATCGCTAAAACTCTGACTGTGTTGTCCCACTAGCATAGACCCCTGCACACACGTACACGACAGCCATTTTAGGTTTCATGATCTCCCTGTTCACGATCGCTCATCAACGCCACTTCCCTGACCCTGCAAGCATCCCCCATGCGCCCTGACTGCCCCCGCTCTCTCATGCACAAATCATTAGCCCTCCCCTCCCGCATGACTCTGTCCCTAAGAATCGCACCCCGCGCCTGACCAACACCTCCTGTCCCTCCATGAATACCCCTCCTTTGATGACCTCTTCCTCTGAGCCCGAATGTCTGCACAAGACCGCTGGTCATCCCTTAGCCTGAGGATACAGTTCATTGTCCACTACAGTATGTATTCGCCTCTCTAGAAAGAAGCCACTATTGATCATGACCGCCCCAACCCCTGAGATTCGATCAGGCACGCACATTCCAAAGGAATCAGCAGAACACTCAGCCGCATGACAGCCCCCTCCTGTTGCATGGAGGATAAGGGCCCTACTGTAGCCACGTGTTGGAATACCTCCATACTATACAAAGTGTTGATTGTAATGAAGGATGCCTGTGTGTCACCAACCTGTGTATAAAAGACGAAGCCTCAGAGAAACTTGTTAGAGCACCTCCCGAAGACACTATGCGAGTGTCCCAAAGGACAGGCTCTCCTCATGAGTAATAAACTCTGTTCTTGTTTTCCTACTTCCAGTGCCCGTCTCTTTATTTGGTAATTATTCAAGATAGAAACGAAGAGTCGCCCAGCACCAGCAGCCGGGGCATCGGTTGCGATATGGGTTGACCCTTTTTTTACAATTGGCGCCCTAAACGCGGGGCCCATCAGTGACATAGGGTCCGGTAAGAGAGGTCCAGACGATGGGGTGAACACCTAAATGATTGGAGTATACCTGCCTTGAGAGGGCCCTCGTCCGGCTGCCGATTGAATGGACTTCACCGATTCCGAACGGACCTCTCTCAAGTGACCTGTTGTCCTGACTGGGAACCCACAGGAATGCCGGAGTAAAAACATGGAGAAAGAGAACGATCGGGCGCTGGAAAAGGAAGACGAAGAACTACCCATATGGTCCGGGTAAGGTCGTGAAACACGACAAATTGCGAAATTGATTGATTGATTGATTGTTTGATAATACTAGTATTACTTATTGACCGTCTCTGAGAAATTCTCTATTTGCAAACAAACGCAGAATCGCCATACTCTGTTTAGTCTTTGCAGATAGTGGAGAGTAGGCAACGCAAAACTTTAACACGTCGTGCTTATTCTTTTTTTCTCCCCATTGATTGATTGATTGAATCGAGCATTGAATTGTTCGAAGTTGGTTCTCTTAGGAATCTTCTCTGCCTGCAAACGGGGAAGAATAGGAATATTCTCCCTCCCTTTGCAGAGAGTGAAGGGTAGGTAACGCAAACCTTTAACACGTCGTACCTATTTCGTTCCTCATTGATTGATTGTTTGCCCGAACGTTGACTGTTTGGGAATTGGTTCTTTTTGGAGGTATTCTCTATTTTGCAAACGAGCACAGAAGTCGCCATACTCTAGTCTTTGCAAGTAGTGAAGGGTAGGTAATGCGGACCTTTGTCCCCCGTGGTAATCTGTCATACCTATCTACTCCCCACTGGTTGATACGCCAGTTTCGCCCGGACCATTTACTAGAGGAAGATCATCTGGCCCGACCAGAGAACACCCCTAGTGAAAAGGACATATACAATAATAACGAAGTGATCACTGTAACCTGTTAACAGAAAAACTTTAGCATGAAACAACCTGGAAAGGAAGGAATAAGAAAACAAAATCAGTAGGCCACTGATGAACATGAACTTTTATTTAAAATAACGAACAAGAACAATAACAATACGTAATAATAAAACCTATTAAATAGAAACAGGAAACGTTAGAAACAAGAACGGTAAACTGTAGAAAATGAAAGTCAGCAGAACATCCGCCCCCCCACTCTGGAAACTTCCAGAGACAAGCAGGGGTACGGCTACGCCCAGCCGGTAGCAACCCATATAAGGCGGGTCCTGCTGCCAACAGTCGGCCAGGAAATCGTAACATAGGGTGGAGCCGGAGGAGAGACAGGGGCCAGCGGGACCCAGCCAGGGGATCGCCTTGACTACACTGGAGAGTTGTAGGGGGGGGAATGTCTATGTCCTCGACCCTCCCCTCTCTCTCCCAGTCCGGCCGCGGTGGCACGTGAGAGTTGCAGATAGTCCCGCCACATGCTCTCCCGGTCCGGCCACCAATGGCCGGGGACTGGGGCCAACTGGATCTGGCAGCAGCCGATAAACCAAGGAACCCGTTCATGGGGCCAGAGCAAAGGGCGTCCGGCCGACATCCACCGGAAGCCCGGCCCAGAGACGGACGGGACATTTTTTCCTTTTCTCCTCCGTAATGGCAGCGACAACACGCCAGGCGCCACTTCTTTCTTTTCTCCTCCGTAATGGCAGCAGCAACACGCCAGGCGTCACTTCTTTCTTGAAAAATGGCTGCGACAACCCTGGGGGGGGGTGTCTTGTACATACCTCCGACCCCCCCTCGTCCTCACCGCCACCGGCCATAACAAATGTCAAGCTGGCGCCGTGGGGTGCACTGGGAGGGAGAGACGGTGCGAACAGGCCTCTCCCGCCTCCCCAGGTGGAGGCTTCGCAGTTGCACCCCCAACGCTCCAGGCGCCCGAAAAGGGTTCTTCCACTGTGGCAATGCTGCAACGCCTCGCCCAGCAGGTGGGAGCCCGTCCACTCGTTTGACCCCGCGATTGCTGGCGGCTGCCGAACTCCCAAGATGGCGGTCGACCCGGCAAGAGTGGGCCCAGCATGCAGGTATGGCCTGGTCACTTGTCGACTCCACCATCATAGTTCTCCACAACCTTGAAGATTCTAGAGGAACCGCGGGAGTCCCCGACTCCCGCAAATACCCCCGATGGGGAGTGACTGCCATGATTGCCCACAGAACGATGGAAATGTAGCCGCAGGACATCGGCGCTCCCATACTGGCGCCAGCCTCAGTTTGAATGACTAGAATCCTGCAGACCACGGTTCGGATCAGTTCCGGTGAAAGCACAGTATGACCCGGTAGGAACATTGTTGCCTCCCTCCCCTTTTTTTTGACTGATGGGTCAAACCTCCGATCCTTTCTTTTGCCCTTTAACGGAACTGTGGGCTACCAGAGGAAGCTCTGGGCCAACCACGAGTTAGTAGACATTTAGACTATGCCTAGGGTCTGCCTGACTGCACCCAAAATGGCGCCGATGCAAATGAAACCCTCAACTCCTTATTGTACCCCGATTGCTCAGCCTTGGTGTCATAGAATATGTATGAAGTTTTTTTACACATAGATTGATATAGGATGTGTACTGATTATGAATTCGGACAATGGATTGATATAGGATGTATACTGTCAGCTCGAACAATGAAATGATATAAGATGGGTACTGATTGGGTGTTCGGACAACGAAGGACAATGAATTTGCGTAAGATGGGTACCGATTGAACATTCGGACAATGAATTGTTGTTGAGTTTGGCGCATCATGGTTATTGAAAATTCGAAATTTCGATGTTTATGATATTCGCTCACGCTAAAAGATTCAATATGATTTTATTGCGCTTTTCGCACTTTATGTATGAAATAAACGACCACCGACTCCATTAAAGCTGTTACGAATAAAGTATCCTCACGTCTACAGTTTCAGCCTGCTCCGTGGCTGGTCCACAGGAGTGTAGGCCCGTATTTATGCACCGACATTCTTATTAAAGATTTCTCGAGAAAACAACTATATTTGTCCGTGTAAATTGATAAAGTCTTGAATGAATAATGCCTATCTTTCGATATAACTGAAATATGGGCGGAATGACTAAGCTCGATTAGATGAAAGGGTTGAAATGATATAGCACGTAGAAATATTGCAAATATGAAGGGCCGAATTTTAGTTGTATATTTTTCCTTTTTATACAACCAAAGGCAACCGCTGAAGATCCAGGTATTTAGCCCATACTTTATATGCTACCTGTATAAGAAAAATCACACTAACGGTCCACCTGGGCTTAAACGCCCCAGTTGCCAGTGACTGCATCCTGTGGAAATAGGCCGAGTACGCAGTAAGTAAAAGCCTTTCTGGGTTTATGCGCGCGAGTGCGTGTCAATGTAGCCTGCCCTTCCTTCCCTTCTTTTCCCTCTCTCTGCAGGTCACCTCGGAATGCCGACGAAAATAGTGATCCAACATATGAAGAGACGGGAAAAGGGGTCTGATTATAGTACCTAACCGCGACAAACCCCGAATAGAGCAAAAAGAATAATGAACACACGTGATTAAGCATTCTTACGTTTAAACTAAGTAGGGAAAAGTTTAGGGTATTTCGAGGTAAGGGTTACACCAATATCCTCCGCCGAGAGGACTAGGGATATTACCAATATTTGAAAACCCACTACCTCCTTTTTCCGCATCCTTATAAGCATATAACTAAAAGCTGCCCCATTGCTCTCCAATTGACACCAACGGTTTGTCTCAGCCTGGAAACGTACTTGCTAAAGTGACTCGAAAAAACCTCTGTGAACATTAGCCCGACTAGGTTAGTTCATGACCAGTTGCCAAAGGTGTAAGTGCGTACAATCAAAGCCACCAAAAAAAAAAAAAAAAAAAGGCAGCCAACGAATAAAAAGATAAGAAACAGGTAAAAAGAACTCAGAACAATAAGTATGCGCAGCATACAGAGAAAGATAACTATGGCCAATAACTGTCTTGTGTTTGTCTTGGTTCTATTATATAATACTTGTACTGTCTCCCCGTCTGAGTTTGTGTGTACGTGACGCATGAATATACGTCATCTCTCTGCCTGTGTTTCCGTGTTACTTAACTTCTGTTGTTCTGTGTTGCACGCGCACTGAACGGTCCATTATTGTACACGTCTCTCTCACTCTCTCTCTTCCTCTCTCTTTCTCTCTCTCCCCACGATATACGTGTACCGAGTGGTTCATTTAGAGTGCGAGCGACTCTTTCTCTCTCTCTCTCTCTTTCTCTCTCCCTCTCTCTCTCTCTCTCTCTCTCTCTCTCTCTCTCTCTCCCTCTCTCTGAAGGTCCCCCTGCTCCCTCCTCCTTTGTGCAAGAACGTTGTGTCCCTCCGACACAAACATAATTGGATTTCTTCGAACGCAAAGGTGTTCAGCAAAATTGACCAAAACCAAAACGATTGTGACTTGCCATATTACTACCTCTCCTTTCTGCAAACGATAGAACCCGAGTTGGTAATGAAGGAAAGGACGGGTAAGACGACGGATGTCCCCTAATCTGGCCTTTTATAAGGGAACTATAACGTCAATGGCCTTCTGTTTCAAAGTTCGTTAAAAATGCGATCCCCAAATGTCCCGATTGCCCCACCCCCTTGCACCTAAGTGCGGATGTCCAGAGTACCCCACTTCTCCCGATCGACCCCAGCTCCCTGTCCAAAAACACTAACACGCCCGATCAGCCCTGGCCTCATGTCAGCTACCCGCGAAACGAAATTAATGACCTTGAGTAACGGTCATCCCCCAGGAAAGCCACGTTTTATATCTACCCCTTCCCCCTTCGTCATGATGATAATACCTCTGCTTGCAAAAATTTAGCCGACCCCGAAGGGAGATGTAAGATCGTTGATACTTGGGTTAAAGGGAAGAACGAGTCACCACATAAGGACTCGATTTTTGTAATGTAATACATTGTGTACGAAAGCCGAATTTCTCTTATCATATGTCGCGAATGAATGCCAAGCCAGCCTATAAATTCAATATGCCATGCCCTTCTCCAGACTCCATTAGTAACGACCTTTGGCTGTGACCGATGAACCTATCCCCCACCTACTCAGGCATGGGGATGGATTGAGATGTATATCTATTCTCTCGACCAGTTTTTCTAAAACTTGTGTTTTTCACCCATTCAAAGATACAATCACCAAAGGAGAGGAGCTGGACGTGACGCACCGCCTGGCCACAGATCATGGAGCACGTGTGACGACCAAAGGTGGAGCCGTAGAGCAACGTGACGTGGGACGAGGCACAACCTCCAAGTTCAGCTGATGAAGAAATAAGGGGCTGCCTTGAAGCCCTCGACTTGCTGACCCACTCGTGCCTGAAGTCCCCGTCCCTTTTTGAGTCCGACTGATGGGCCTGCCTGCTCATTGTCCTTTGCTCCCTTGGTCCCTTGGTGTGTTCGAAGATCTGGCCCCACTCCGCCCTCTCCTCCCTCGATTATTCAACAAACTCTTGCGTATAAAATATGACTATGGACTGGGATTTTGTCACGGAAAAAGAAAGACATGCAGGTGCCCAGCATAAGGCACCCCTAAGAAAATGAGTTAGGAAACAGGACTGTGATCTAACAGCAGAGGACTGATCGCACCCTGCAACGTGTAAGGACGAATCCGAGCTGGACCTATAGCTCCACCGCCGGCGCTCAGCAGCGCCAACAAAAGAAGACGGACTCCGTTAAAAGACATTGCGACAAAGACCCTCCCCCTTTCCAGAACTTTCTATTCGCCCCTTGACTAAAATTACTTGTATCGAATTGAACACTTCCCTCAACCATTTTGTATTGCCTTTTAAGAAATGTTTCATCGGTCACTCATGTGGTTAGTTTTTCCAAAGATCCCCTATAGTACTGACAAGCCGGAAGGTATCAGAGCATTCTTTCTGTATATGATGTCACTAGAGAGAAAAATGTGAACTTGATTTTTTTTTATGTATAGAAGCATTTTTTGATTCTACACCGACGGAATATTATGCAGATTTCTAGGCTTGTATAAAGAGCCCAACAGATGTAAAGTGACATACATTGTATTCTGCCTATCCCGTCGACTGTGTAGAAATTGAACGTGCTTATGTAAAAAGTGGGGACTGTTAAAAATAGCAATATGTATGTACATAAGCGGCGTTCATTTATGTTCACGGTACCCCTTGGTGTAAACAGAATGGATATCGCTAAAACTCTGACTGTGTTGTCCCACTAGCATAGACCCCTGCACACACGTACACGACAGCCATTTTAGGTTTCATGATCTCCCTGTTCACGATCGCTCATCAACGCCACTTCCCTGACCCTGCAAGCATCCCCCATGCGCCCTGACTGCCCCGCTCTCTCATGCACAAATCATTAGCCCTCCCCTCCCGCATGACTCTGTCCCTAAGAATCGCACCCCGCGCCTGACCAACACCTCCTGTCCCTCCATGAATACCCCTCCTTTGATGACCTCTTCCTCTGAGCCCGAATGTCTGCACAAGACCGCTGGTCATCCCTTAGCCTGAGGATACAGTTCATTGTCCACTACAGTATGTATTCGCCTCTCTAGAAAGAAGCCACTATTGATCATGACCGCCCCAACCCCTGAGATTCGATCAGGCACGCACATTCCAAAGGAATCAGCAGAACACTCAGCCGCATGACAGCCCCCTCCTGTTGCATGGAGGATAAGGGCCCTACTGTAGCCACGTGTTGGAATACCTCCATACTATACAAAGTGTTGATTGTAATGAAGGATGCCTGTGTGTCACCAACCTGTGTATAAAAGACGAAGCCTCAGAGAAACTTGTTAGAGCACCTCCCGAAGACACTATGCGAGTGTCCCAAAGGACAGGCTCTCCTCATGAGTAATAAACTCTGTTCTTGTTTTCCTACTTCCAGTGCCCGTCTCTTTATTTCGTAATTATTCAAGATAGAAACGAAGAGTCGCCCAGCACCAGCACCAGCAGCCGGGGCATCGGGTGCGATATGGGTTGACCCTTTTTTAGGTCTCGCCTGTCGATGCGCATGCGCATCGAGCAAGCGAGACTATAGGGGCTCATCTACTCTTTATCTAACTTGCAAGGAATCGTGGCGATTCCTTGCAGTGCCCGTGACTTTTAAGCTCAATGCGCATGTGCATTGAGCTTAAAAGCGCGTGCACAGCCGCCCGCATTCCTCCGACACCTTTGAAGTGAAGCTTAGCTTCACTTCAAAGGCCCGGCTTCCACGGCCGCCAGGCCACATCAAAGGCTTCCCCAGCACTGCCCCGCCCATCAATCACCCTCCCACTGCCACCCCCCTCCCTCTCCATATGGTGCGCCTCAGGCCTCTGAGCCGTCCCTATGCTCCCCGCCCACCCCCATCCTTCACACCCTTTGTCATTACTTCGGCCCCGAGCCCGAGCCACCCCTACGCTTTGAACAGCATTTTCTCCCTTAGCGTGGAATTTCAAAAATCTTTTTGTAGCTATGTAATTCGCTAACTCACTGCACAACCTCAAATCTTAAATCCTAGCTCCAAATGTCTCCTTATGCGGTTCTCAATACCTTTTTGATCCGTTAAAGTTTGCGGAATAGGAAATCATACATTTTTAAAGTAATTATGACAAAAGGCCCAACATAGTAACATTGGTAAACTACATCGAGTTTAAACACTCCAAATCAGTGAAGAGGCAAATATACTGCCTTTATCACTCCATGCTAATAAAAGGTTAAAGAGGATTATCTGTGAGGATTAAATTACAAACCACAGCAGGCTGTCTGAATTGAAAAGTGGTTTCTATTTTCTGGCAGAGAATTAATCTTGAAACTGAAAGGTGAACGATATATGTAAACACTGCGTGACTTTGACAGACCTTATAACTAACACCTAACAATACACTAACCAAAAAGGCATGACTCAACACTTCACAATCGAGTTGTAATGAATCACACACAACCCGACTTCTAGCCGGAAGCTGTTAAGATTGCGCAAAACGTTCACGATACCTTCCTCTGATTCACATTAGTTTCAGGTAATTAACATACGTGAGTCACGATTTCAGTCATCGGTGAAAGATTACCATGAAAAAACTCAGCAACAAGATATACATGCATTTTAAACAGCATTCCCTTAAAATACAATACAATTTTGACAAAAATCGGGACATAAACACGTGAGCTATTTGTATTTGATACTTATGTAAGCAAATACATTTTAGCAAAGTAATTTTAAAAAAACGCAAGCGACGGCGGTTTTAAGGGGTTTACTTAGAGCCAACTACATTTCTACATATTTTCAGAATTTCAATTTAGCTAAAAGTAACTATGCTCTCCTTAATGAAGTTGTGCTTTCAAAATGGTATACTATGAATCAAATACTTGATTCTTCCACGTTTCCTGGCAATACGACAAACAGCTGGTGCATTTTATCAACGCTATCCTTTCGGTTCCTCGGAAGGCTGAAAAGCTCAAAAGGTCTTGCTAGTATTTAAACTGCTGTTTTTTTAAGCTAACCAAACTCCAATACATCTTACCAGGCACCAAATCACAAAAGTAAATTAGGTAAAAAAAATATCATTAAGCAGTATCGCTTCCGGCTGTATCAAATCGTTTAATGTGGCTATAATGATCAGGCCTCAAAATTTAAAAGAAAAACCAAGAGCAGAAACAACAAAATGCGACAGCTAGAATAGCACGTTAGACAAAGCCTTTCATAGTCACCAAGTTTCTCATATGACACACTGCCGTGTTGCGCAAATACTCCATGAAATAGAAGCAGCTTAATGGAACGGTTAAGGAAGCCTTCAGTCACAATATAATTGAAGCAGCCTTGGTTAAAGCAACTATTACATTAACCTTTGAGAGTAACCTTAAATTCTTAGGAGTGCAGGTTGTAATGAAACTATGAACAGGGTCAACTCCTACTTGGGAGTAGAGAAGCAAATCCTGCCCAGAACATTCACATCTAATTAAATAGGGAGACGCGAGGAGAATAAGTGATGGTCAGCGGCCAGGAGAACGCAATATAAGTCACCAAGCATTGGCAAAGCCAAAAGGTCCGATTTTGGAAAAGGTGGTTTGAACAGCATTTTCTCCCTTAGCGTGGAATTTCAAAAATCTTTTTGTAGCTATGTAATTCGCTAACTCACTGCACAACCTCAAATCTTAAATCCTAGCTCCAAATGTCTCCTTATGCGGTTCTCAATACCTTTTTGATCCGTTAAAGTTTGCGGAATAGGAAATCATAAATTTTTAAAGTAATTATGACAAAAGGCCCAACATTGTAACATTGGTAAACTACATCGAGTTTAAACACTCCAAATCAGTGAAGAGGCAAATATGCTGCCTTTATCACTCCATGCTAATAAAAGGTTAAAGAGGATTATCTGTGAGGATTAAATTACAAACCACAGCAGGCTGTCTGAATTGAAAAGTGGTTTCTATTTTCTGGCAGAGAATTAATCTTGAAACTGAAAGGTGAACGATATATGTAAACACTGCGTGACTTTGACAGACCTTATAACTAACACCTAACAATACACTAACCAAAAAGGCATGACTCAACACTTCACAATCGAGTTGTAATGAATCACACACAACCCGACTTCTAGCCGGAAGCTGTTAAGATTGCGCAAAACGTTCACGATACCTTCCTCTGATTCACATTAGTTTCAGGTAATTAACATACGTGAGTCACGATTTCAGTCATCGGTGAAAGATTACCATGAAAAAACTCAGCAACAAGATATACATGCATTTTAAACAGACTTCCCTTAAAATACAATTTTGACAAAAATCGGGACATAAACACGTGAGCTATTTGTATTTGATACTTATGTAAGCAAATACATTTTAGCAAAGTAATTTTAAAAAAACGCAAGCGACGGCGGTTTTAAGGGGTTTACTTAGAGCCAACTACATTTCTACATATTTTCAGAATTTCAATTTAGCTAAAAGTAACTATGCTCTCCTTAATGAAGTTGTGCTTTCAAAATGGTATACTATGAATCAAATACTTGATTCTTCCACGTTTCCTGGCAATACGACAAACAGCTGGTGCATTTTATCAACGCTATCCTTTCGGTTCCTCGGAAGGCTGAAAAGCTCAAAAGGTCTTGCTAGTATTTAAACTGCTGTTTTTTTAAGCTAACCAAACTCCAATACATCTTACCAGGCACCAAATCACAAAAGTAAATTAGGTAAAAAAAATATCATTAAGCAGTATCGCTTCCGGCTGTATCAAATCGTTTAATGTGGCTATAATGATCAGGCCTCAAAATTCAAAAGAAAAACCAAGAGCAGAAACAACAAAATGCGACAGCTAGAATAGCACGTTAGACAAAGCCTTTCATAGTCACCAAGTTTCTCATATGACACACTGCCGTGTTGCGCAAATACTCCATGAAATAGAAGCAGCTTAATGAAACGGTTAAGGAAGCCTTCAGTCACAATATAATTGAAGCAGCCTTGGTTAAAGCAACTATTACATTAACCTTTGAGAGTAACCTTAAATTCTTAGGAGTGCAGGTTGTAATGAAACTATGAACAGGGTCAACTCCTACTTGGGAGTAGAGAAGCAAATCCTGCCCAGAACATTCACATCTAATTAAATAGGGAGATGAGCAAGGGACTCACGACTGAGTGTACCCTCCCACACATAGTGTGGATAAAACCGATTCTGAGCTGGGATGGTGCAATGAGCTAAAAAATAGGTCAACCTCAACCCCTCACCCTCACTCACCCTCACCCTCACTCACCCTCACTCACTCACCCTCAACCCCTCACCCTCACTCACCCTCACTCTCACTCACCCTCAACCCCTCACCCTCACTCACCCTCACTCACCCTCAACCCCCCTCAACCCCTCACCCTCACTCACCCTCACCCACCCTCACCCTCACCCACCCTCAACCCCTCACCCTCACACAGTGCAATAGGTCTCAGACCATTTCAGTTACAGCTTTAAGAAATGTTTATGGCTTTTTTTATTTGTAATTCTTTAGCATTGGCTACAGGAAACAAAAATGCTAAACATTTACAAAAAAAACCCATAAACAATTCTAAAAGCACTAACTCTAATGGTGCGAGACCTATTGCATTTCCAATGCTTGTTTACAATTGATCTGCATTGGGTTGCTGTGATATTCTATGTAAATACGTTTTAATTTTCTGGCTGGCTGCATGCTGGTGGCAGCTAAGCAGCTTTCGGTCAAGGAGGGAAACATCTGTGTAGTCACTAGATATAAGAAAGTAGCAAGGAACCCCGTTGGTGCGACATCCGCTGCATCTCGCCAGAGGGTGACGTGCTTGAAGTGAAGACCAATCGGGGTCCACCAGGAAGAGACCGCGGCACACCCGCCACTCCGGGTCGGTGGTAAGGGCAGTCAATACGAATCAAGCGGAATAGATGATTCTAATCATGACCAGTAATCAGAGACAGAGACATTGCTTGGTCATTAAATAATTGGTGTTATTTCCACCCACCTCAATAGTGTCCATATTATCAACTTTATAAACAAACATTGGCTCGCAGTCAAGTTAGTCAGTGGCTGAAGTGAGCTAACCCAATACCCCTTTCGACCCATTCCCATTTGGGAAAGAGTGGTAGTTTCATGGAGATTAGGCAGTGGTCCAAGGGAGCACTTACAACTCTGACTTAAGTCTTTTTTTTAACATCCCCCAAGAAGCAAGGGTGCTACAATCACAGGGATGGTGGACTACTGCCCTCTGCAGGCCGCCATTGTAGCCAATCAGAGAGAGTCACTAATTGTGACCCGCCTAATGACTAATAATTAGGCAGTTTGTTCTGTGACCCCGTCTGATTCGGTATTTTGGGAATTGACGTATTTCCAATTCCAATTCCAAAAATTCTTTATTTCGGTCATATAGACCATAAAAGAGACAGTAAAAAACAGCACATGCAATAAAATACACATTATATTTAAGAGAAATACATATTATAAAATACTCCATCCCGGCGTGGGAATAGTTAAGAGACTAAAAGTTCAGGAGGGTTCAGCAGATATTTTTTTCCTGATCAACCATATAGCCATAAGAAATTTCGAGACGGCAAACACAATGTGACCCAAGGTACTGGTTTTCAGAATCCTGTATGCCTGTGCATACTCTCTGAACCCTAGATTTTTACAAAGTGGTGCTATCCAGCGTTTCCTAGGCCTTTGGTAGGCGAGGCACACAAACAAGATGTGAAGATCATCTTCCAAGTGGGTTTTGCAGCATGGGCAGGATTTATCGGCCGTGTTAGACCACTTGGATGTGAAAGTTTTAGTAGGCAGTGTGCCAAGCCTCCATTGGACAAAAAGTTTTCTCGCCAGGATGGGAAAAATAAAATCCATAAAAGGTTCAAAGATATATGAATTTTTGGATTCTAAAAATCGCAAGGTAAGGGTGCCACTGTGTTGCGCATTCACCAAGAGTGCAAGAGACCTGTCCTTAAAAATTTTTGTCAGGGCTTTGCGCGAGATTGCTTGGCAGCCTCGCGCTGGGTCCTCCCAAAGGTCACGGAGATTCATTGTAGTCAGTTCATTTTTCACAAAGACAAGCCACGGAATTTTTCCACCACAATTAAGGCTCATGACGTGGGTAAGGTCCTCCCTATAATGGTGCAGTTCATTCGTGGACCAGAGCCTGTGCCAGAACTTCACTGGTTTGGACACAAGCTCCTCTGCAATAGGGGGGAGCCCCAGGTCCATTCTCAAGGGCAAGAGTGGCGTTGCACGCGGAAGAGTCAATAAGCGCCTTAAAAAACTATTTTCAACTGTAGACAAGTCTTTCGCCGCTTTATGCCCCCAAAGTTCACAGCCATAAGTGGCCGCTGCCTTGGCCTGGGACCTATAGGTTTCAAGGGCCGGGCTCACAGGCTTAAAGGACGAAGAATTGGCCACCTTCAGAATTGCACCGGACAGTTGAGACAGTTTTACCCTTGAGCGTGCTATCTGGTGGTCCCAAGATAAGTGTTCCTGTAGTGTTACCCCCAGATATATGAAGGTGGACACCCTCTCGAGGCTGGACGTCCCCAGGGTGGGATTAGGTCTTGTTTTAGTGGGTGGATTAAAAATCATGTACTTTGTCTTCTCTGTGTTTATCTCCAACCCGTGCTGAGCACAGAAAAGTCCAAATCCATCCAGGATCCTCTGAATCCCCATGGGGGATTTGGAAAGAAGGAGGGTATCATCGGCAAACATAATTGCCGGTACCCTCCTTCCTGCCAGGCAAGGGGCGTCGTTGTTATTGACATTTTCCAGGTGGGAGATGACATGGTTGATGTACAAACAAAACAGGGTTGGTGCCAGGACACAACCCTGCCTCACCCCTCGAGAAACGGGGAACCTAGATGACAATTTGCCATCTTTCCCACACCTGACCTGCGCATAGTTGTTCTCATGCAGCCTGACTAAGATGTTAAGTAGCTGGGGGGGAACTCCTAGCTTTTCCAGCACCTCCCACAGCTTCCTGCGCGGGACTAGGTCAAAGGCTGACCTCAGGTCCACGAAGACCATGTACAGTCTTCCCCCCTCGATGATCACGGTCTTCCAGTAAAGGAGGACAAGGCGGAAGATCTGGTCCATGGTCGACGTGTTCTTCCTGAAGCCAGCCTGCAGAGGACTCAGGATGTCATTGTCCTCTACCCAGTCTAATAGATGGTTCAGAATAAGACGCGCAAAGAGCTTTTGGGGGACGTCTATAAGGCTGATTGGCCTGTAGTTAGTTGGGTTCAGAGGGGAGCCTTTCTTATGGATTGGCACAATTTCAGCCCCTAACCAAGAGGAAGGAACCACCATACCTCCTAGTATAGCGTTAAATAAAATTAGAAGGTACGGGCCCAGATATCGGGATGGTACCTAAACAGATCACCGGGTAGCTTGTCCAACCCCGGTGCCTTCCCCAAGGCCAGACATTCCAGTGCTGTCTTCACCTCACCTAGAGAAAATTCCAGGGGCATATCTGAGGGACAGGGAAAATCCAGCGCCAACCCATCGGGCCATAGTGTGGTTGCATGGTATAATGCTCCGAAATGGGCCTCCCAAACAGAGGGGGCAATATTAGGCTCTACAGCAGGCGTGAGCACCCCAGTACCGTTATTAACCAGAGCCCAGAACTTCCTAGAGTCTCTGCACTTCAGGGCTTCAAACAGTTCCTGCCAGTGGTTCCAATCCCACTCAGCCCTAGCGCTGGCCACTGCTGACTTGTACTCCCTCCTCAGGGTTGCAACCCTCTCCCTATCACTACCTTCTTTGATGGCTGAAAGTAGATCGGATTTGATTTTCCTACAAGTAGGAGTGTACCAAGTCGCAATACGGGTAACTTTCCTTCTCAAGGGCACCACCGGGTTAAAAACATCTGCAAGGTCCCTGACCAAAGTCTGATGGATACCGGAAAGTCTCTCATTATAGTCAGAGAGTCTGGGTTGGCTAATGAGAGCATCCACCTCCTGCAACATGGGGAGTGCTATACCATATAACTTATTCATGGCATTTTCATTATTGACCAGCTTCCCCCATTTCACCCGTCGTCTACTTGTGGTGAGGAGTATGTCCCCCTGATCACTTCCGGCGTCAGTGGTTGCTAGCCCTACAGCGGAGGTTGGGTGCTGAATTTCCAAGAGGAGAGAATTATGATCGCTATCTGTTCTTGATGCCACTTTGAAATCATGCACTTTAGGCCATAAGGATATATCAATAAATATATAATCCAGCCTGGACTCGTGCCCCTTTCTATTAAATGTGCACACCGATGGAATATCAGAGGGAGTGCGCCCATTGCACGCCCTCAGTGCAAAGTTCAAAGTAAGGGAGGTGAGTTGTATTGCCAGCGGGGACCATGCTTTAGGGTGAGGCGAGGAAGAGGGGGGGACTCCCCAATAATCATCCTCAGCTGTAAATGGTCCCTCCATTAGACCCTCAAGTGGTTCAAAGTGGCAATTGAAGTCCCCTCCCATCACTATTTTCAGGTCAGCTGGTAGTTGACCTAGAAAGGATGAGAGTTCGACTAAGGTGGAAGATTCATTGCCCACAGCGACTGGTCGAGAGTAGACATTTACAATTGCCCAGGACCCTTTACCAGGCCAGTTGAGGCGAACACACTGGATGTCCTGGGAGAGAGTATCCATACTTTCCACCTGACACCCAATGTGGCTCGCCACCCAAATTGCCATCCCGCCCGAAGGTCTCCCCCTACCATTCCATTTTGCCGGGATTTCATGAATATCATACCCCCTCATATAATGCGGTTCCCTCGCCCACGTCTCCTGTAGGAGAAGAATGTCACTCCCATCGACCAGGGTCTCCCACTCCGGAGTACCCACCTTATTCATAATACCCGCCACGTTCCATGACAGAATAACCAGCCCTGAGCCTCGGGATTGCGGGGAAACGTCACTTGATGCTAAGCCTTGGGGTTGGGGGGAGACTTCGCTTAGTGCAGGCACAGTATCGCATGTGTGCATTGCCAAAGCGCCCAACCCAGATGTGGTAGGCTGCATGATAGATGGTACAGCACGCTCCTCCTGTTGCGATATGGGGACAGAGCTTGAGTAGAATGGTTCCTGTACTTGCACTTGGGTACATCCCTCAGAGATCCCCTCCTCATTGGGAAGAGCCTGGATCTTTACCTCAGCTACTGGGTGGAGAAGGTCCGCCCCTCTAACTGAGATCGCATGGGGAGATTTTACAGAGTGTTTTAGTATAACTCCCCATTGTGGTCAATCAACATGGTCCAGGCAAGAAAATCTGTTCTGGTGAACAAAGTTACCAAGAGCGGGGATTGGGTTATACTTGGGTCTGTACCGTGAACCATCAATTGCAAAGCCCACTCTAGTCCAGCTCTGCTCCCTCCCCGTGGGTAGGTTGGTCACATGTGGATAGAAATCTGAGAGGGGCACTAGTTCTATATTAGACTTATCCGGCCTTACCAGCCAGTTACAGATGTAGGGAGCAACTAGTGGGCTTTTAAAGCTAATTATGACACAATCCCCAGCCCTATTCTTGGGAGTGACTCCAATCCATGGAATCCTTCTAACCATTAGGACATCTCCTTTGATGTTGGGGGGGAGGGGTCTGTTAATATTGAGCCAACTAATTACCTTATTGCGAAGTGAGTCCTGTGGCTCTCTGGTACCACCGGTGAGCTCAGGAACTCCCACCATTATTGCCGTATAGGGCACTGCCTCCGGGGGCAGATTAACCACCCTACGCCTGGTGTTAGGACTGGTAATGTGACCAGAGGGTGCATTAGTGTCGCGCCCCACACTCCTTGGTTCAGGTGCTACTGGTGGCTTGGATCTTCTTGGTGCGGGGATAGGGGGCCTACGGGTTTGTGAAGGAGGAAGTGGGGGGGCATGGTTATTTGTAGTGCTATTTGGTACCCCCGTCTGGGCCTGTATAGATGTTTCAACAGTAGGATGACCATTCCCCCCAGGTTCTCGAGGGACTAGCTGTGCGCTTACATCCAACCCTCCACCAGAAGTGTTTCGCATATGCGCATTTTCTATAGCTGTGAGTCTAGCGCCTATAGAGTCTAATTTTATAGATAGCTGTTCCAACAAATTCTTGAAAATAACCGTGAGTGAACTAATTAGAGCATCTGCAGGGTTGAGTGGGGGCCCCCCAAATATGAATGGCCCCAAGCACCCTGGTTCTGCTGCGACGTAAGGTGAATCTGGATGGTCAGACTCAAAGCCCAAACCAATACTATCAGAAGATTCCGACATGTCCGTGCTGGCATCCAGTGTTAGAGTAGTCGTATCCACTTTAGCCCTTTTTGAGCCTGTTATCTCTCTTGACCTTTTCCTTTTCGGTGGATGGGACCTTCTACGACCTACAGAGTCTGTTGCCAGTAGGGCCTGGCCCTCCTCCATTGACTCGATTGATTCCACACAGTTCACATACGGAGTGGTTTCCACTACCCCGGAAGGACACAAGGACTGACTGTCCCTTGGTTGAGTTGTCGGGGTCCTAAGTTGTTGAAGCACTGACTCAATTGTCTCATCAATGCTATCCAGGAGTGATAGATGAGTGTTATGAAGAATTATTGGAGTACTGGCTTCGTTTGACGGAGAAACCAGAATTTCCTGAGACAGATTTTCGGTATTCGCCTCAAGCAGTGTCTCTGTCGCTATGGAATTTTTCCTGGCCGCAGCGCTAGCCTTGGGGAAGAAGTTTTCTAGAGTGTTAGCATGCTGTTGGGCAGACTTACTCCGGGATCCTCTGGAAGCCATGGAGGTGATTCAAACAGGAAGGGCAACCTTGGGAAGGCAAAGGCAGATATCAGAAGAGGCCAGGAGTCAGAGGGATGGCCCGGTCCGGTCTCTTCCGGCCTCTAACGGCCTAGAACGGCCCGCCCTTTGCCCGGGCTTAGCCCGGCGCCCGCCCGCGCGCGTCCCGCGTTGCGCGTCTAGGGGCGTTATTCTATAGCCAATGGTCTATGGAGGCGCGGCCAGCCGGGAAGAGCCACCAGGTGCGGCGTGTGAGGAGCCGCTTGGATTCCTGGGACTCGCAGTCCCGCTGGTGCGCCGGTGGTGTGATTCCGCCTGCCAAAATCGCTACAGCCTCCACAGTGGGTTTAGTCCTGGTCAGAGAGGGTCAGACTGCTTGCTCCCAAGTTCGAGCGGCACCCGCGGAGCGGGGGCCGCGAGTCGCGGTTTTAGCCTCCCAGGCAGGAGGCGCGGCCAGCCGGGAAGAGCCACCAGGTGCGGCGTGTGAGGAGCCGCTTGGATTCCTGGGACTCGCAGTCCCGCTGGTGCGCCGGTGGTGTGATTCCGCCTGCCAAAATCGCTACAGCCTCCTCAGTGGGTTTAGTCCTGGTCAGAGAGGGTCAGACTGCTTGCTCCCAAGTTCGAGCGGCACCCGCGGAGCGGGGGTCGCGAGTTGCGGTTTTAGCCTCCCAGGCAGGAGGCGCGGCCAGCCGGGAAGAGCCACCAGGTGCGGCGTGTGAGGAGCCGCTTGGATTCCTGGGACTCGCAGTCCCGCTGGTGCGCCGGTGGTGTGATTCCGCCTGCCAAAATCGCTACAGCCTCCTCAGTGGGTTTAGTCCTGGTCAGAGAGGGTCAGACTGCTTGCTCCCAAGTTCGAGCGGCACTACAGTGCAGTACATAGGTTGTTTCGCAAAATGAGACAATGGTTGCAAAAAGTAGAGTTACAATTTGGGGGATCATTTTGTGACCACTATCTTTGTAGATCTGACCCTTAGTTCTTTGCAAAAATAAGGGCAACTGAAGCAGGTCTCTTGGGTTTAAGTGAGCGACACTTCCTTAGGAGTCATTGACAGCTGCAATTTCGAGCTAGTCTCTTTGTTGCACTTGAGAACCCCTCTCATGGGAGCCCTGGAGAGCTTCTCTCATGGGTCAACTGAGAGGCCTCTGTTGGGGGTCATTGAGAGCTGCTCTCTAAGGTGCAATTGGAAGCTAACCTCGGGTATAATGAAGAGCGGCTCCCTTGGATGCTTTTCATATGTACTATTGTGAGTGCCACTAAGAGCCGCTCTCTTGGGCGCAACTGAGACCTGCTCTCTTCAGTGCAATTGAGAGCGCTTGTCTTGGGTTTAAGTAAGAGTCCTAGTCTTAGAGCCATTAAGAGCGCTAGTCTTGGGTTCAAGTAAGAGTCATTGTCTTAGAGCCATTGAGAGCGCTTGTCTTGGGTTCAAGTAAGAGTCATTGTCTGAGAGCCATTGAGAGCACTTGTCTTGGGTTCAAGTAAGAGTCATTGTCTGAGAGCCATTGAGAGCACTTGTCTTGGGTTCAAGTAAGATTCATTGTCTGAGAGCCATTGAGAGCACTTGTCTTGGGTTCAAGTAAGAGTCATTGTCTTAGAGCCATTGAGAGCTGCTCTCTTGGGTTCAAGTAAGAGTCATTGTCTGAGAGCCATTGAGAGCACTTGTCTTGGGTTCAAGTAAGAGTCATTGTCTGAGAGCCATTGAGAGCACTTGTCTTGGGTTCAAGTAAGAGTCAGTGTCTTAGAGCCATTGAGAGCTGCTCTCTTCAGTGCAATTGAGAGCGCTTGTCTTGGGTTCAAGTAAGAGTCATAGTCTTAGAGCCATTGAGAGCGCTTGTCTTGGGTTCAAGTAAGAGTCATTGTCTGAGAGCAATTGAGAGCACTTGTCTTGGGTTCAAGTAAGAGTCATTGTCTGAAAGCCATTGAGAGCACTTGTCTTGGGTTCAAGTAAGAGTCATTGTCTGAGAGCCATTGAGAGCACTTGTCTTGGGTTCAAGTAAGAGTCAGTGTCTTAGAGCCATTGAGAGCACTTGTCTTAGGTTCAAGTAAGAGTCAGTGTCTTAGAGCCATTAAGAGCGCTTGTCTTGGGTTCAAGTAAGAGTCATTGTCTTAGAGCCATTGAGAGCTGCTCTGTTCAGTGCAATTGAGAGCGCTTGTCTTGGGTTCAAGTAAGAGTCATTGTCTGAGAGCCATTGAGAGCGCTTGTCTTGGGTTCAAGTAAGAGTCAGGGTCTTAGAGCCATTGAGAGCGCTTGTTTTAGGTTCAAGTAAGAATCAGTGTCTTAGAGCCATTGAGAGCGCTTGTCTTAGGTTCAAGTAAGAGTCGGTGTCTTAGAGTCATTGAGAGCGCTTGTCGTGGGTTCAAGTAAGAGTCGTGGTCTTAGAGCCATTAAGAGCGCTTGTCTTGTGTTTAAGTAAGAGTCATTGTCTTAGAGCCATTGAGAGTGCTTGTCTTGGGTTCAAGTAAGAGTCACTGTCTTAGAGCCATTGAGAGCGCTTGTCTTAGGTTCAAGTAAGAGTCAGTGTCTTAGAGCCATTGTGAGCGCTTGTCTTAGGATCAAGTAAGAGTCAGTGTCTTAGAGCCATTGAGAGTGCTTGTTTTAGGTTCAAGTAGGAGTCAGTGTCTTAGAGCCATTGAGAGCGCTTGTCATAGGTTCAAGTAAGAGTCAGTGTCTTAGAGCCATTGAGAGCGCTTGTCTTAGGTTCAAGTAAGAGTCAGTGTCTTAGAGCCATTGAGAGCGCTTGTCTTAGGTTCAAGTAAGAGTCAGTGTCTTAGAGTCATTGAGAGCGCTTGTCTTGGGTTCAAGTAAGAGTCATGGTCTTAGAGCCATTAAGAGCGCTTGTCTTGTGTTTAAGTAAGAGTCATTGTCTTGGAGCCATTGAGAGTGCTTGTCTTGGGTTTAAGTAAGAGTCATTGTCTTAGAGCCATTGAGAGCGCGTGTCTTGGGTTTAAGTAAGAGTCATTGTCTTAGAGCCATTGAGAGTGCTTGTCTTGGGTTCAAGTAAGAGTCATTGTCTTAGAGCCATTGAGAGCACTTGTCTTGGGTTCAAGTAAGAGTCAGTGTCTTAGAGCCATTGAGAGCGCTTGTCTTAGGTTCAAGTAAGAGTCAGTGTCCTAGAACCATTGAGAGCGCTTGTCTTAGGTTCAAGTAAGAGTCAGTGTCTTAGAGCCATTGAGAGCGCTTGTCTTGGGTACAAGTAAGAGTCATGGTCTTAGAGCCAATAAGAGCGCTTGTCTTGTGTTTAAGTAACAGTCATTGTCTTAGAGCCATTGAGAGCGCTTGTCTTGGGTTCAAGTAAGAGTCATTGTCTTAGAGCCATTGGGAGCGCTTGTGTTGGGTTTAAGTAAGAGTCATTGTCTTGGAGCCATTGAGAGTGCTTGTCTTGGGTTCAAGTAAGAGTCATAGTCTTGGAGCCATTGAGAGCACTTGTCTTGGGTTTAAGTAAGAGTCATTGTCTTAGAGCCATTGAGAGTGCTTGTCTTGGGTTCAAGTAAGAGTCATAGTCTTAGAGCCATTGAGAGTGCTTGTCTTGGGTTCAAGTAAGAGTCATAGTCTTAGAGCCATTGAGAGTGCTTGTCTTGGGTTCAAGTAAGAGTCGCTGCCTTGGGGTCATTGAGAGATGCTCTATTGGGCGCAACTATGAGCTGCTCTCTTCAGTGCAATTGAGAGCGATTCTCTTGGGTTCAATTAAGAGTCGCTGCCTTGGGGCCATTGAGAGACGCTCTCTTGGACGCAACTATGAGCTGCTCTCTTCAGTGCAATTGAGAGCGATTCCCTTGGGTTGAAGTAAGAGTCGCTGCCTTGGGGCCATTGAGAGATGCTCTCTTGGACGCAAAAGAGAGCTGCTCTCTTCAGTGCATTTGAGAGCGATTCCCTTGGATTCAAGTAAGAGTCGCTGCCTTCGGGCCATTGAGAGACGCTCTCTTGGGCACAACTATGAGCTGCTCTCTTCAGTGCAATTGAGAGCGATTCTCTTGGGTTCAAGTAAGAGTCGCTGCCTTGGGGCCATTGAGAGACGCTCTCTTGGACGCAAATGAGAGCTGCTCTCTTCAGTGCAATTGAGAGCGATTCTCTTGGGTTCTAGTAAGAGTCGCTGCCTTGGGGCCTTTGAGAGACGCTCTCTTGGACGCAAATGAGAGCTGCTCTCTTCAGTGCAATTGAGAGCGATTCCCTTGGATTCAAGTAAGAGTCGCTGCCTTGGGGCTATTGAGAGATGCTCTCTTTGACGCAACTATGAGCTGCTCACTTCAGTGCAATTGAGAGTGATTCTCTTGGATTGAAGTAAGAGTCGCTGCCTTGGGGCCATTGAGAGACGCTCTCTTGGACGCAAATAAGAGCTGCTCTCTTCAGTGCAATTGAGAGCGATTCTCTTGGGTTCTAGTAAGAGTCACTGCCTTGGGGCCATTGAGAGATGCTCTCCTGGGTACAACTATGAGCTGCTCACTTCAGTGCAATTGAGAGCGATTCTCTTCGATTCAATTAAGAGTCGCTGCCTTGGGGCCATTGAGAGACACTCTCTTGGACGCAACTATGAGCTGCTCTCTTCAGTGCAATTGAGAACGATTCTCTTGGGTTGAAGTAAGAGTCGCTGCCTTGGGGCCATTGAGAGACGCTCTCTTGGGCGCAACTATGAGCTGCTCTCTTCAGTGCAATTGAGAGCGATTCTCTTGGGTTGAAGTAAGAGTCGCTGCCTTGGGGCCATTGAGAGACACTCTCTTGGACGCAACTATGAGCTGCTCTCTTCAGTGCAATTGAGAGCGATTCTTTTGGGATCAAGTAAGAGTCGCTGCCTTGGGGCCATTGAGAGACGCTCTCTTGGGCGCAACTACAAGCTGCTCTCTTAAGTGCAATTGAGAACGATTCTCTTGGGTTCTAGTAAGAGTCGCTGCCTTGGGGCCTTTGCGAGACGCTCTCTTGGACGCAAATGAGAGCTGCTCTCTTCAGTGCAACTGAGAGCGATTCTCTTGGGTTCAAGTAAGAGTCGCTGCCTTGGGGCCATTGAGAGACTCTCTCTTGGACGCAACTATGAGCTGCTCTCTTCAGTGCAATTGAGAACGATTCTCTTGGGTTGAAGTAAGAGTCGCTGCCTTGGGGCCATTGAGAGACTCTCTCTTGGACGCAACTATGAGCTGCTCACTTCAGTGCAATTGAGAGTGATTCTCTTGGATTCAAGTAAGAGTCGCTGCCTTGGGGCCTTTGCGAGACGCTCTCTTGGACGCAAATGAGAGCTGCTCTCTTCAGTGCAACTGAGAGCGATTCTCTTGGGTTCAAGTAAGAGTCGCTGCCTTGGGGCCATTGAGAGACTCTCTCTTGGACGCAACTATGAGCTGCTCTCTTCAGTGCAATTGAGAACGATTCTCTTGGGTTGAAGTAAGAGTCGCTGCCTTGGGGCCATTGAGAGACTCTCTCTTGGACGCAACTATGAGCTGCTCTCTTCAGTGCAATTGAGAGCGATTCTCTTGGGTTGAAGTAAGAGTCGCTGCCTTGGGGCCATTGAGAGACGCTCTCTTGGGCGCAACTACAAGCTGCTCTCTTCAGTGCAATTGAGAGCGATTCCCTTGGGTTCAAGTAAGAGTCGCTGCCTTGGGGCCATTGAGAGACGCTCTCTTGGACGCAAATGAGAGCTGCTCTCTTCAGTGCAATTGAGAGCGATTCTCTTGGATTCAAGTAAGAGTCGTTGCCTTGGGGCCATTGAGAGGCGCTCTCTTGGACGCAAAAGAGAGCTGCTCTCTTCAGTGCAATTGAGAGCGATTCTCTTGGGTTCAAGTAAGAGTCGCTGCCTTCGGGCCATTGAGAGATGCTCTCTTGGGCACAACTATGAGCTGCTCTCTTCAGTGCAATTGAGAGCGATTCTCTTGGGTTCAAGTAAGAGTCGCTGCCTTGGGGCCATTGAGAGACGCTCTCTTGGACGCAAATGAGAGCTGCTCTCTTCAGTGCAATTGAGAGCGATTCTCTTGGATTCAAGTAAGAGTCGTTGCCTTGGGGCCATTGAGAGGCGCTCTCTTGGACGCAAAAGAGAGCTGCTCTCTTCAGTGCAATTGAGAGCGATTCTCTTGGGTTCAAGTAAGAGTCGCTGCCTTCGGGCCATTGAGAGATGCTCTCTTGGGCACAACTATGAGCTGCTCTCTTCAGTGCAATTGAGAGCGATTCTCTTGGGTTCAAGTAAGAGTCGCTGCCTTGGGGCCATTGAGAGACGCTCTCTTGGACGCAAATGAGAGCTGCTCTCTTCAGTGCATTTGAGAGCGATTCTCTTTGGTTGAAGTAAGAGTCACTGCCTTGGGGCCTTTGAGAGACTCTCTCTTGGACGCAAATGAGAGCTGCTCTCTTCAGTGCAATTGAGAACGATTCTCTTGAGTTGAAGTAACAGTCGCTGCCTTGGGGCCATTGAGAGACGCTCTCTTGGGCGCAACTATGAGCTGCTCACTTCAGTGCAATTGAGAGCGATTCTCTTGGGTTCAAGTAAGAGTCGCTGCCTTAGGGCCATTGAGAGACGCTCTCTTGGACGCAACTATGAGCTGCTCTCTTCAGTGCAATTGAGAGCGATTCTCTTTGGTTGAAGTAAGAGTCACTGCCTTGGGGCCTTTGAGAGACTCTCTCTTGGACGCAAATGAGAGCTGCTCTCTTCAGTGCAATTGAGAACGATTCTCTTGAGTTGAAGTAACAGTCGCTGCCTTGGGGCCATTGAGAGACGCTCTCTTGGGCGCAACTATGAGCTGCTCACTTCAGTGCAATTGAGAGCGATTCTCTTGGGTTCAAGTAAGAGTCGCTGCCTTAGGGCCATTGAGAGACGCTCTCTTGGACGCAACTATGAGCTGCTCTCTTCAGTGCAATTGAGAGCGATTCTCTTTGGTTGAAGTAAGAGTCGCTGCCTTGGGGCCATTGAGAGATGCTCTCTTGGGCGCAACTGTGAGCTGCTCTCTTCAGTGCAATTGAGAGCGCTTGTCTTGGGTTCAAGTAAGAGTCGCTGCCTTGGGGCCATTGAGAGACGCCTCTTGGGCGCAAATGAGAGCTGCTCTCTTCAGTGAAATTGAGAGCGATTCTCTTGGTTTCAAGTAAGAGTCGTTGCCTTGGGGCCATTGAGTGACTCTCTCTTGGACGCAACTATGAGCTGCTCTCTTCAGTGCAATTGAGAGCGATTCTCTTGGGTTCAAGTAAGAGTCGCTGCCTTGGGGCCATTGAGAGACGCTCTCTTGGACGCAACTATGAGCTGCTCTCTTCAGTGCAATTGAGAGCGATTCTTTTGGTTTCAAGTAAGAGCCTCCAGAAGGCTGGGCCATGGCCTAGATGAAAAAAGCGCACTAATTGAAGAGCTACGTTTTTATTTGTTTCCTAAATGACAATAGAGTAGGACTGGCTCCACTAAGATCCCATCTGCCTCCAAAAGTACTGTTTTTATTAGTAGTGCAGCCCTGTCTCGTTGTATGCACTTCCTGACACAGGCACAGATATTGACATTACTTCTGTAGCCCTTGAATGAACCCACCATACATTTTGTAAATGTTTTCTGCCAGTCTCTTGACACGCCGCCCTCTGCTTCCAGGGCCCACTCTGTCTCACTTACTCCCTGCTCTGACAGAAATCCTATGTGTGCCAATAAACAAAAGCCTCTCATCCTTCTTGGCATGAAAGACACTGTCACAGTGACCTGCTTCCAGCCACAGCCAGCCAGGCTGGAAGCCTGGCAGGTCCTCTACGAATGATTTAGCACCGGGTGCCCCACGAACATGCGGTGCACTAAGGGCGATGGAGGCGGCCCCCTTCCGTCCCCAAGCGAGCGGCTCTACGCACCGGCCAGAGAGCGCCCTTCTTCTACAACACTGAGCTCTGCAGGTGGGCTGGGCCCGGATGGATGGCAGCCCACATGTACACTTTAAAAACATCTTAGAATGAGCAGCCAAATCGCCGGGAGACGCCAGCGGGGAGGGCTGCACCACCCCAGATAACCCCAGCCATGCAGAGGCCTTTCAAGTGCTGTGCTCCTTGAAGCGGTTCTGTGTTGACAGCTGGCCAAGTGTCAGCCAGCGTCTCATGATAAACCGCTGCCAACTCCTACAACAAGGAAATATAGGGCCAGATGTAGGTGAGGGACATTTACCGATTCATAAATACCGAATTTTACCGATTCGGTATTTATGAATCGGTAAATATGAAGGAGGGAGATGTAGGAAGAATCGGTAATTGAATTACCGATTCTTTAAAATTCGGTATTTACCGATTCGGTAAATACCGAATCGGTATTTCCTATTGATTCCTATGGGCTGTGAAGCCCATAGGAATCAATGGGAAATACCGATTCGGTAATTACCGAATCGGTAAATACCGATTCCTGCAAGGGTGCAGGGGGTGTCACTTTGACACCCTCTAGCACCCCAAAAACAGGCATGTGTGCCATGTGGCACACAGACATGCCCTAAGGGCATGTCTGTCTGTCACATGGCATAGGTGTGCATGCACACATGTGCATGCACACCTGGATTCGGTATTTTACCACCCAATTGAATTGGGTGGTAAAATACCGAATCTGTATTGCCTTTGGGACTCAGAAGAGTCCCACCTACATTTGGATTTACCGAATCGGTAAAATTACCGATTCAGTATTTTACAGAATCGGTAAATTTACCGATTCGGTAAATTTACCGATTCTGTAAAATAAATGCCCCTACATGCCAATTCTTAAATACCGGTCGGTAATGGCCGAAATCGGCCGTTACCGACCGGTATTTAGGCTCCTACATCTGGCCCTATGTGTTTCCTTTATCTGCAGGGCGAGGGCGTTGAATAACTTCAGTATAGAATGGGTCTGCTGTGATGCACGAGGGCGCTAGAGGCGATGGGATGGTGAAGACCTTCCAGTGAATGGAAACTTAAAAGGGCAACTTTGCAAACTTTGCGTCTCAAGAAGTGATTTTTAGGGAGGGCACACAATGGGCCACAGATGACATTATTGCGGCCACAATTGTGACTCGTGTAGGTTGAATTCCTTACTGAGGTCTCCATAAACCTTCATGTGGAAACCTAGACATCCCCTAACTTGGAGGGAGAGGCCTCTACTAACCCAGGCCCGCAACCCCTTCAAAGCAGTAACCCGGGGATTCAATCCCCCACCCACAGTGGCACTTCCTTAAACACTGCTACCATTTATTGTGTCTCTGTATCTGTGATAAGCCAACGACACACAGGTATCCTCTACCAAAATACCGGATCCAGTTGAGTTCAGAGATGTATCAGAATATGTGATAGTGGTCCAGTATTGGGCAGTGTCTCGCTGAATGCACAAAAATTACAAAAAGTTTTTTTTTTGTTTTTTTTTTAAAATTACAAAAAGTCTATGAAAGTCTTCTTCAGTCCTCTTAAATGTCCATCCTCCCCGTTTACAGGACAGACACCTTGAGCCAGCTCCAAAGTTCAAAGTCAGGGGCGTTATGTCAATTTAAGTTTGACTTTCACTCTGCAGATCTGAAGTGTGGTCAAAAACAGCTTTTTCAGACTAAAGCATATGTTCTATCTATCCCCTAGTCTCAGCCAAGCATAAGGGCGTTATCAAAGGCGTAACAATACACACCTGTGCGATCAATAGTCTAAAAATGGTACCAAATGCTACAGTCCGAGGGATTTTTGACTTGGGGACACAGGTTCACCTTACGATACAAAGACTCGCCTTTTATTGGCTCTCTGGGCCTGCGCGTTATGTTCAAGCTTCCCCCACTTACCGCCGAAATGCCTACTCTGTGTATCTACCTGCCTCGTTATCACCCCGTAGGTTGGCGCACCTGCTCAGGTGCTTTCGTGAATCCCTCTCAGAGGTGTCTCCTACCATCCAAGGGAGGTAGCCATATCTCAGTGGTCACAGAAAAGGGTTGAGCAGTCGTCCAGTGAACCAAAGGTTAGAAAAATCACCCAAAAACACCTTAAAGTATCTTCTGTTAAGTTTAACTAGTGTCTAGATACTTAACGGTGTAAGGTGTTACATAAATGTAATATATAGTAATAGTAGAAGGACACTGACCAAAAGTAGGGCTTTATAGAAGAAAATCAGAAGTGGGTAGGGCAGAGATATTATTTAATGGAATGTGGTGTTAGTGCTAACAGGGGAAAGGTAGATATAAGTGACATCTACACTCTGATTGAACCTTGCCATTATCAAATATTTGTTTAAAATGTGTCCAGATGTATTTCCTGGCCTTTATGGATAGATACTCTCTGAATATTATAATTAGGGCTCCCGGTTTTATGGTATTTATTTTTTTAACATTTCCGTCTGTATTTATCCATATTTATATTTTGTCCATTTTATCTGTATTTATCGACATTTATTTTGTGTTTTCCATAAAAATGAAGTTGTAAAACTGTACATTTCCATTTTATTTAACTGATTGACGTGCCCTCCTACTCTGATGTCTATTGTGTTTTAGCTATTTAAGCTGCCAAATGTTATATAAAAATATATCCACTGGTTAATACCAGCATTATACCACAAATATATGTTGACATATGCTCTTTTTTAAACTATTTCATCCAGTTTTTTTCATTTCCCTTGCTGTCCAACTGTTCAGCTATTGGGCTATAATTCATGAAAGACAGCATGGAGGGTCACTTAAAGAAGAACCATTTTCTGTATTTATCCACCTTAAAAAATAAATGCAGACAGAAATCGCATTGTTTTCTGTCTGTATTTATCTGTTAAAATCCGTAAAATCCTATAAGAAGGATCATAGAACTTTTATGAATGTTTAGAAAAAACGAGAAAGTCCAGAAATCGTCCAAGCGGTTCAAGAAAGATGTCTGTGGGGTAGCCTCTAAAGTAAATAATAAAATTGTATCACTTGCAGAGTTAAAGGCACAAGCAGGGTGTATCAGAATCAAAGTATCTCTCTTCACAGGAAACGTTTTAATTAGCGATAATGGGAAACTATGAATGTCTGTTCAGTTCTTAGAAAAGCATCTGTTACCAACTCATCTGGCTCAATCCTGCAGGAGCCAGCCACTGAGGGTTATATTCGAGGTGGTATAGAGGTGGGTTCTGCTCAGTGGCGGCTCCTCTGCAATGGCGGAGGAGCGTTGTCCCACTGCCTGGCTCAGAGCCAGCAAATGAAAAATAAAACGATATTCTAGCATTGTTTTATTTTTCTTTGCCGGCTCTGAGCCAGTGCTGTAGGGAGTGGGGGACAATGAATAGGTGGGGGTAGAGGAGTGCTATCTGCACTTCCTAAGTATGCATATGTGTTTGGTCGGCCAGCTCAGACCGGCAAAACACACATGTGCACTTAGGTTTCTCCAGCCCGGCTGCATTGAGCAGCCAGGCTGGAGAAAACTCACAGACTCCCTGGTCTGAGCGGAGCGTCTTTCCAGCCCGCTCAGGCCAATCCCCGCTCTGCAGCACGGGGATTGGTTTGCAGTCTGTCCCAGAGGCTGCGGGGACCAGGAGGAGGACAGGAGGCGCAATGCAGGAGGCGGCATGCAGCTTCAGGTAAGTTCTTTTTTTTTTAAATACCCTATTACTACCACCCTCCCCGCATGATCACCCTCCTCCTGCAATTCCTCCGCCCGCCTCACCACCATTTGTTTGTGGCGGCTGCCACTGGTTCTGATACAAGGACACATGAGTGAACATCAATGTCACATCCTATCTCCAGTCTAAGAACTTGACCTCTGTGCACAGAAGCCTCTCGGCTGCTGCTACATTCACCTTTGATTTCAAAACTTTTTATTCATTCAAACAATCAACACATGATTTGATACTGTATAACCCTTGAATAAATACTCCATAAAACATAAACATATGTTCTTGTTACACAAAAGCATTTAATCTTCTGCTGTCACAGAAAAACCATCTTTCATTGATCAATTCAATCCTTGAAGACATTCCTTGTAATGCCTGCCCAATGCATTTTGGGCCAAAATGGCCCTTCTTCATGGGCTTGATTCTGTGAATAATACAAACAATATGTTTTTTATAATACAATATGCAGGGAAGCGTATATTCAAATTAACAAAGAATTCCAAACTCAATACTTTCTGAAAATCTTACTTTTTGTGTGGAATCACCACCCCAATAGTACTGCCAGTTTGTAATCGGAAGGAAAACGACAGAGAAATCAAATGAAATCACGTGTCAAAAGAAGTGCAGAAACAAAGAAAAAAATATCTGCCATATTCTAATCACCAAACCAAGTGACGTGTCAAATCCAAACGATACTTCCCGGTGCTGAACCCAAACTTTGACTCACTGAAAATAAGATTCCTTTCTTTGTCCAAGAAGTAACTAGTCCTAAAAGAAATATGTAACAAGTGTAAAAACCATAGGATCAAACTGGTGCCTCCCAATGATGACACTAAAGAAAAATGGACCGACCTTACAGAGTTCAACTTAGTCACGAAACCGCTCGGTGACCAGCTTTCTCCGATACCTGAAATCGCCATGAAAATCGTTATACTCCCTGCTCAAAAGCCGACAAACTACTATAAATGACCGTTCCTTAAGGGATAAATTTCACCTCTCTAAATAGGTAAAAAACCTCCAGTCCGATACACATCTATTCAATGGTCCCGTAACTTTCTGTGCAATGCGACGCGTATAGCCACCTTGGCGGGTGACGTCTTATCCAATTGCTGCTATCGAAAACGGAAACTTGTAGTTCCAAACCTTCTGCTATAGGCACTGTTGGACTTGGCCCTTTTCTCTAAAATATTTAGCTTTTCGCTTCCCCGAATTCAGGATGTCCCCCCTTTGTAATGAAGTTGTATAGGCCCTGTGAGGTTGAAATGCCCTGTGTATTATTAAAAACAATGCTAGGTACAGGTGCTCCTCCTTCAACATGGCTGCCATAGACCCCTGTTACTGCAGCGTGGTCTTGTTAAGGCGCATTCTAGTTGCCAGGAGCTGGCAGGGACCCCAAACATTGTTGCCATTCCAGCCTGCCTTTCCTGCCCACAGTTAGAGTAGGGAAGCTCCTGGCACCTTCTAGAATAGGGGCGGAGCCTAGTTTTGCCGCCTTAGAGGGTGGTCACCTGGCCTGGGCCTATAAAAAGAAAGGGAGGGAAACTTTCCAGTCAGTTGGGGCATCACTGACCTGGGGGACCCACGCAGGAGATTTAGGCGGTAGGGCCTAGTCAGGGACCTATGCCACTGGGAGTGACAGGGCTTAGGTGCTGCCTTTCAAGTTGAGTGAGGTACCCTGAGCTAGTCCACTGATCTGGCCCGGCGGGAGGGGAACCCAGGGACCATCTACAGTGACCTGCTGAGGATTCCTGTCAGCAGCCCTCAACTCAACCCCCCTTCAAGAAACAGGAAACTGCTATCTACAAAGGGCGCAGGAACCATCAAGCGCCAAGAAGAAGTCTAACTGCGCTCACCAGGACTACTGGGTATCCACCAGGTACAGGGCTGAGTCCACTCTGCGCCCCTTTACCTCAACCTGGGCCCCTGCACTGTCCTGCATCATCCCTAGTGAGTACCCTTGGGCTCGGGGATAATAGCACCGATTTTTCGAGCGCCTGAAAGCATGTGCTATATAGATCACGTGTGTATGTATTCTGTATTTACACCGAGCTTGTGAATACTACGTCATTTGGGACGGGTGATGGCACTGAATTATTTATGAGACCCTGTTGAAGTATCACAGTTCTCTGTTGAGAGGTGGAGACAGGGTAAGTGGGATGAAAAAACTGTGTGGGGGGTGGTCTCTCAAGGGGGCGTGGCCACTGTAATTAAGGGCGTGGCTTAAAACACGCAGGCTAAAAATCTGTGCTTATCATCGCGTGCCGCCCAACTGGTATTTAGCTGTTTCTGTTATTGCATCCAGATATATGATACAAATAGCAACATCATCCCTATAACAAGTCAGGACTATTGGCTTTGTCAATGGTTGTTAGTTGTATAAAATAAGTAAGCAGCCACTGTGGCTTGTATATAATATTGAAAAAGCTTCCACATAAAGCCCTGGTGACAACACGACAATGTTGCTGCTCCTGAGTTCTGAAAAAAGAAGAGAAATCCAGAGAGAAAATTACTTTCTACTAGGATTTCCTTTCCCCTATAACACTCGGAAAAAAAATGGACGGCCTGTACCAGGGCACAAAACAGACCCCGATAGAGACCCGTTTCGAGGCCTCCTTTAAAAACTGCCGGTGCTGAGACCCGGTGAGACCCGGCACACTTAAAGCCCTGGGTGGAGAGAACACAGTGAGCGTGCACAGGTCGTGGGCGATAAACAAGATAACAGGTGGAGGTTACCAGCCTTGAGACGACCTTTGCTTCAATTATCGATTTCCTCTCTTATCCAAGCCTGACTTAATAAGAAGGGCTTGCCCTCGGCGCAAACTCAATTGTCTCCAGGCACTTAATGACAGGCGTTATCGATACCCAACTCGATGGTAATCACTTTAGAACTTGGCAGTGACGTCACGGGGGGGAGGGGGGGTGAGACAACCTCGCCTCGTAGCCATCACACACTCAGGGCTCGAGTCGGGGTACCACGTGGGTGGTCGGCGTCCCCCCACTTATTTTACCGCGGGGACGCCGTCCCCCCTGCCAAACAGCTGGACTTCACTCTTTAGTAGCAAAGGGGGTCGGCTCAAATCAGTAATGCTGAGCCCATTAACTAAACAACAAAAAGGAAATGCCGATACTGATGTCTGATTTAAAAAAAACTATCTATGGACAATGTAAAGATAACAATTCAATTCACTTCAATGCTAATTAATAGCTGTTTATTTTGAAAAAGATTTTTTGTTTATGCAATTTTTTGAGTTCAGTGCAGTGATTCAAATACACTTTGTAAAACAACAATCAAAATAAGGACACAAGTGAGATAAAAAACCTCATACATACCATCATTCATAAATTCTCAAAACATATCACAGTCAAACCTCTTCCATTCCAACATTCACATTTTGAAATCAGACATCAGTATTGGCATTTCCTTTTTAGGTTTCGGCTACCGTCGCACTGCGTAAGCAGTGGGCGGAGCCGAAATCTTATGTCTGTAATATGGGGGCCTGAACACGCCCCTCTCCTCCATTGGCTGGCCTCGTAAATGCTGGCCAGCCATTGGAGGAGAGGAGCGTCACTCAGTTCAGGGCCCGCCTTGACGCGATTCGGGGGCGTTTCTGGGTCTTTTTTTAAGTCCCGCCCTCTCCTCTTACCATTGGCTGGAATTTTACCTTCCAGCCAATGGGAAGGGGAGAGGGCGAAAAACACGCCCCCCGAATCTCAAATTTACCTAAATCGCCTCTCCGTAGCCATCTGTGTGTCTGCGTTAAGTACCGATTTGTTTGTACAGCGCTTAGGTGAAAGCGCTTCATGGAAATGTTGCGATAGATGATTAAAACGGAACCGTTTATGACAAAGGTCCCGACTTTTAGAAAACATGATGTGACACAATGAAAAGTGAACGAGGAAAGACATTTCGACGAGGTGTCGGGTAACAAAAAGCGAATGTGCAGGTGTTTTGTCTTCGCCCCACTGTTGTGGTTTTGTATAGCTCCTCTTGCGATCCATGTAGGCGCTTGGCTTTAACCCTCGAAGCAGGCTCTAAGTATAGCCACAACCTCGGGCCCCTGCCCCGGCCCGACACTGCCTTTCATCACCTCATCTTTTTAAATGAAATCTAATGTAATCAGCGCCCTTGCACGTGCCGTGCAAGCAAATGTGAATACACATTCAGCAAAGCGCCTAGGGGAAGGACTTTTAGGGGCTTATGTACAAGCTCCTGGCCCTTGCATCGCCGCTGCGTCAAAGTGGCGTACAGGCACCGCAGGGGGTGGGGGGGTTGTAAATAGCCCCTTAATGTCCAGATTCTATAGATGTAAAAACCCGCCACTTTCCGTTCACTGGTCACGCCTGCGATATTGGGAGGGGGGGGAGCAGTTGAGGGTCTACTGCTGACACCCGCATGGTGATCACGAACCCAAACGAGCATTTAACGGCTAATTCTTCCTAATGACACCTGTTTAAGCACCTTCGCGCCCAGCCTATAGGCATCTCAACATGTGCTCGTGACCAGGTCATTAGCGCGTAGAAACCCCAGAGTGGTGGAACAGACACATCATAAGTGGCCATCCTGCAAAACGGCGCCAGGCAGCCCCAACCCCCATCATGGGCCAGAGGGGGCGTGTTTGTGTGCGTGGTGGTGGGGGACATTCTCGCCAACAAAAGCAATTAATATCAAGGTAAGAAGGATTAATTTAGAAAGTATTTTCATAAATATGGATTTTCACTCCGTACTCTGCTTTCATATTTTATTAGATTTCGCTCCCAATGTTACAAACAATTCGAATAAAATGAAGCACATAAAAATGGCAGAATGCACGTTAGCAGACGCATCTTTTGCGTCCCCGGGGGTCGGGGGGGGGGAGAATTGGCGTTTACTAACGTTATTCGAACAAAGTGTCTTCCCAGCCATATTTAATATGTACCACAAGAAATACAACAAACAGCAGCCAATGTCGGATGCTTTCGGAGCTATAACAGCATATATACCTGGAAAATACTTTTATTATTTCACATTTATACTGACACAAAAACAATTTCAATTGACAAATACATACAGCGCTCGTCTCTGAGGAAGAAAATGTGCTCAAGTAGCAACAATGTCATCGATAAACCGGGAGATCGGAGTCCTAATCCCGGTTTCCACACGCCAGGTGTGATCCTGGGCACATACTTTTTTTTCTGTTTGCCTTGGTCCCCATATTTGTCACACTTTGAAGCGCTAAGAAGTAGTTACCCCTCCTCTCAGGCCTCCAGGCACACATTCCGCGCTCATACCTTGGGGTCTCACCTGTATATGTTCCCGGTCCTGGTATGAAGGTGGTCTGCAGGTGGGTGCCCCGGGGCACAGGTGGTCGGTCTGCAGGGCTGGGGGCGGGAGCCGGCTCTGGCCCATGGGGGCTTGTCAATGAGCGCTGGGGAGATCCGGGCGGGGGTGGGGTGTGCTTTGAGGCTGTCTCCTGGAAAAGGTCTCCGGCCGCTGCTGCCTCCTCTCGTCTCTCTGATGCTCTGAGGACAGGCGCCTGTCAAGGCTCCCGCACCTGTGCTCTCTGCACCTCACCTCACTCGCCTCAGGCACAAATAACTAGCATGCGGCGCTCTTGCCCCCTGTGTTGCTCCCGCTCTTGCCCCCTGTGTTGCTCCCGCTCTTGCCCCCTGTGTTGCTCCCGCTCTTGCCCCGTGTTGCTCCCGCTCTTGCCCCCTGTGTTGCCCCCGCTCTTGCCCCGTGTTGCCCCCTGTGTTGTGTTGCCCCCGTGTTGTGTTGCCCCCGTGTTGTGTTGCCCCCGTGTTGTGTTGCCCCTGTGTTGTGTTGCCCCCTGTGTTGTGTTGCCCCCTGTGTTGTGTTGCCCCCTGTGTTGTGTTGCCCCCTGTGTTGTGTTGCTCCCGCTCTTGCCCCCTGTGTTGTGTTGCTCTCGCTCTTGCCCCCTGTGTTGCCCCCTGTGTTGTGTTGCCCCCCGCTCTTGCCCCCTGTGTTGTCTGGCTGCCGCTCTTGCCCCCTGTGTTGCTATTCATATTCCCACACCCTCCATGCTGCTTCTGCCCTACCCGCCTTCGGTGTTCCTTCCGCGAACCCGGAATTCTATGTTGCTTTCCATGCCATAGTTTTTACTTCCCACTGCCTTTCCGTATTGCTGTCCCCCCATCTTTGTGTTGCTTCCCCTGGCCCAGTCTAGAAAGAAAAAAAAAACAGTAATGCAATAGGTCTCGCCGTTCATTAAGTTAAAGCCATTTGCTTTGCTATACAATACCATTAGCAAAGCAAATGGCTTTAACTTAATCAAAGGCGAGACCTATTGCATTTTCAATGCAATGGTTTCGCCTTTGGAAAATTTAGAGCTATTGGCATTGTAAATGTCAAAATTTGAATTTATGTGTTTGTTTTGAGAATAGCAAAATAGATGGCATTGTCATTTACATTGCCATTAGCTCTAACTTTTCCAAAGGCGAAACCATTGCATTGAAAATGCTTGTTGTTGTTTAGGACTTCGCTCTTTGGCCTCTCTGGGACGAGGAGCTCGGCACCTTTCGTGACATCACTTCCTGTTGTGACGTCACTTCCGGTGACAGCGTCCTCCCACTTCTTTTTTTAGGACTTGTGCCCTGCACACACCAGATGCTAGAACAAGGCCCGGTCGTGACCTGGTTCATTTGGCATCTGGTGTGAAGCCAACTAGTCTAGTTTCGGAGCCCTCTGCAGAAAACAGAGCTGCCGGCACTGCTTAATTTGTCAATGAATGAGTGCCGGTGTGGTGCCCACATCTCTGTTCAGAGGCGCGCGTCGCGCGGAGTACCAAGGCGGTGTATCCTTGACTCCTTTTCAGGCTTCTTGAATCCACCACCAGACGCTCACAGACTTGCTAGTGCCTGCTTTCTCCCTTTCATGGTGTTTTATTACGTCTTCCTCCTTCTTTCCGCTTTCTGTCCTTTTCCCTCTCTTGCCCTCATTAATTATCTAAGGCTGAAAAATAAGAGCCAGTCCCCATGAACAAGTCCCGATGGCCACCACCGGCTCAAATAAAGCCCTGGGTGTGCAAAAAAGGAAATTACAATGCATGACATCCAAGCCACGAATTCCCTGTGTATGTACACAAATGTCAATGTTTAGTGCTGGCGGCAGCCAAGACTTTTTATTTGGGGTAAATGACGTATTTAATATATTTCTAGGGGAGGGTCTTTCATTTTGCACCCTTCATCCATTCTGTTGTGTGATTCACATTTTTCTTCCACCCACATGCACTCTTGGAGTTATGAAATGACACTGTTTTATGACCAGTAGTGATATAGCAGCATATGGGGTCAGTCAGTCCTCTTCACTGTGAGTGATGGCAGTCTGCTCTTTCATATTGTATTGTATTAATTGCATTTATATAGCGCTTACTACCCCTGACGAGGCGGCCAAGCGCTTTTTCGGTGAGAAGCACGCTACTCCAGAACCCATAAAGCATTAGCTTTGAACTAGTATAGTGAAATATAAAATTAATTTGAGTGGGGGATACGTTAGTCAGTTATTTGGATTCAGGAGGATAGTGGAGTGATAGAAGAGGGAAAAAAGATTGTATTTATATAGCGCTTGTTGCTCCTGATGGGGTGTTGAAGCACTTTTTTGGCAAGTATCACACTACACCGGCAGTGGTGGCTGGTGACATTTGAAAGTGATACAAAAGGGGGTGGTGATGGACGGAGCGTTGGAGCAAATCAAACACTCACCCCAGTCAAAAGATCTGGGTTTAATCCATCACCGTTCTTCAGCCCACTCCGCCACCCCAGTTCAGACCTGGCCATATGCAAATCAGTCTGACCCTGTGCCTCATGGGAACAGTCCAGCCCGAACTGCCAAGCCATGTCTTCCATGGACCGGAAACAAGCATCCTGGTACCAGTTTGGGATTCAAAATTTGAAAGTGGTAGGGCGTAAACGTGAGGGATCCGTCTTCAGTAGCGAACAACCACTGCATTTTCTTTTATTTTCACCTTGTCATAATTTTGACAACTGTGTACCCCCATGATGGCGGCCCCATCACACCCATTTGCACAGAATCACAATTACAACTCAAATACGTGACCACTAACCCTAAGCACTCTGCAGAGAGGCCAATGATTAGATGGGCATGTATTCTGAACACCATTTTGAGACACTGGCAGACCCTGTGAGAAACCGGTAGTGCCTTCAACCACAGCTCCGGAGCTCTTAATCGTGCAAAGAAGTGGTGTCCCTCAGTACAAACTATGCACTGTACAATAGTAATGACAAGAAAAAGTACAGAATCTACATCCCGGATGTAGCTAGCAGTATTCTCCATTATCCTGCATATTGAATTGACAAGTGTGCAAGACTGATAGCCTACCTGAATTGCAAAAATATCTAGAGACTGCTGCTGCCTAGTTGTGTTCCAAAGTCACCCCCAGATGCTCACACTGCGACCTGGAAGAAGATCGACACGGCCAAGTGAAGACGGATGCAAAATAAATGCACCTGTCTGCCTTTCACTTCAAAATTGTGGTGCAGCATCTGTGATATGGGCTCTGCAATACAGAAGGTCGCAGAGCAGGGCCTGCAGCAGGAGCATCCAGAGAGGAGGAGAGGACAGGTGTCCTGGGGGAACAGCAGTAAGAAGTGGCCTGGAAATGCCTCCAGTCGGGAAACATCCTTTACAACGCAGTGCCTTTACGACGCAACTTTTACAACGCAGTGCCTTTACGCCGCAACTTTTACAACGCAAACCATTACAACGCATTGCGCTGGGGGGCGCTCTAGGATAGGGAATAGGTTTAATTTACTATCCAACACCTTCCCTACTATCCACGGACACTGGAGTTGGAATAGTAAATTAAACAATTCACTATCCAGCGCCCCAAAGCACTATGCGTTGCAAAGGCATGCGTTGTAAAAACCACGTTGTAAAGGCATGCGTTGTAAATACATGCGTTGTAATGTCATACATCCCCTCCAGTCCCATGAACGGAGGAGGCATTCAGCTGTGCCAGGAAAGCAGCGAATTCAAACCAGGCCCCACTTCTGCAAGAATAAATAGGGTTGAAGGCTCTGAAAATACAGGACGTACAGCCTACTCACATTGGCAGGCTACTGGCCGTCTCGTCCTGCTCCTTTATGTGCAATGGCTGTGCTGACCCACCCACCTTCCCATTAGGATCTTTACCTGGACTGGCGAATCTAGCATTTCTTTCATGGTGTGACCCCCACAGGTCATTGCCCTTAGGGAAACCCCCTCGGCCTCAATCCTTTCACTCTTCTGATGAAGCTCTGCTCACCTATTGAGTAGTTTCGGTTTTACAAGCTCAGACATTGTGGGTTGTTGGTTCAAGAGGACGGGGGAAATTGGAACTGGCAGGCACATTCAAATGTCTTCATCCGGACCCGAGTTGTATGATTGCTTTACATAAGCACCAATTACGTTACAAAAGTTCATATTCGTTTTTTTTTTACCAGCATAGAGAAGTGTAATGATTTGCCGAGAATTACAGGATGCGGTACGGGTCCGCGCCACCTCTGCTACCCATGGCGCCTTCACGTCGCTGGACTGGAAGACCCTCGCAGCCAATCCTGGCCCTTGGGGCACAGGTTATTCTACGCCCTCAGCACGCCCATTAGGAGCCCTAAGTGCATGCGCAAAAAAGCGCAAACACAAATGCGCATGAGTGGACACGGGTAAAAAATTCTCGCTCCGTCCCCACTCATGCGCACTTGTGTTGCTGCCTCCCTGTTGCCCTGGTGTCTGGTGACAATCATGTCAATCAACATGACGCCAGACCGCCCTGGTCTGACGTCATGCTGACTGGCATGATTGTCAGTTCTCCCTCCTTGGCCCGCGTCTCTGAACTTAAGTAAACTCAGTTTACTTAAGTTCAGATAAACGCCGAGGGAGCTGCGGGCGGCTGTGGGCGGGGGGGCTACGACCCCACGCCCCAATGGACGCACCGCGCCTGTACACCGGAACCCATAAAGGATTAGGGGTGAATTAGTATAGTGAAATATGAAAGTAATTTGAGTGGTGGATATTAGTCAGTTATTTGGTTTGAGAAGGATAGCGGAGGGATAGAAGAGGGAAAAAGGTTTGCATTTATATTGCGCTTGTTACCCCCGATGGGGTGTTGAAGCGCTTTTTTGGCGAGTAGCATGCTACTCTGAACATTCACACACAAAGTAGTTTCTTTTAGTGGCAGGCACTACTATGACAATGTCTGCTTTTTGAGCCCCCCATTTTTTTTCTTTGAGATAATTTTAGGTTGAGCCTCGGCAGCGCATGCTCTGTTCTGCGAGGCATGCTGTATTGGAGTATGGATTAGAAGCCCCGCCCACTCTACGCCCATATTTGTCATTGGCTTGTGTCATTGTCCTTTGTAAATGCTGGCTTCTGATTCGTTAATAGGCTTGTTAGTCCCATCTTAGTACTGCCTTGTCTTTATTTGTAACCTCCCATGAGGACTGGCCCTTTTACTTCAGTTGTTACACAGTATGTCTTATTAAGTCTGTGAGCGCTATTTTTTATGATGAGTTTCTCCTACTCCAGACACAACATGCTTCCTGCAACATTCAGCGCGACATGCGCACTTTCACTTCACAAGCTGCCCGGGACAATGGCGGCCGCGTCTTTGAATAGGTCTTGCATTTACAAGTGTTTCAGCTATTGGCATTGCACATGACTGCCTTTTATTTATGTGCTAATTATCAAAACATATAAATAAAAGGCATTGTCATTTACAATGCCAATAGCTTAAACTCTCGCAAATACGAGACCTACTGCATTGCAAATGCTTGTTCTTTTTTATTCTAGCGAGGGCCAAATGGCTCCTTTAACAATTATGTTTTACAAAAACAAAAACCATAAGAAAACAAGACAAATATTGACAAAGCCGAAAGACTTACAGCCAGGCCCAGACCAATTAGCTTTGCTAGTGCTTGTTATGCATTGCCTCTCTGGACTATGTAATTGACAAGTCCAATGGTTCTGGCTTTTTTATACTAAAACTATTTTGCCAAGCTTTGTTAATACACGTAAGTAAGTAAGTAAATATTTTATCTGTATATGATTAATTAAAATCTTTACAAAATTGTAAAACGTCCATAGTTGTTGTTACTTAAACATAACAAAAATAGGATGCATAAAATTACAGTGTTATTAACAGTTTTATGGTTACCCTCGAGGGATTTAAAAAGTTCATCTAGCATGGTTAAGTCTCTTTCTTATTAGGTCAAAGAACTTCACAACTTGACAGTTCAATTTGATGTCGCTAGTAGAGAAGCACAGTTTGGCTGCCTGTCTACAGGTCCGAACGGCATGTAGGTTAAAAAAAGGACGTAAGAGATTGAACCTCAAGTCCTTTACGCTAGGGCAGATGCAAATCACATGAACTATGTCCTCCTTGCCAGTTTTGCACATGCGACACTGTTGTGAAGGGTTGTTTCTCTCCCAAGGTGGAAGATGTGGAAGTATGGGAATTACCCCGAGGCGTAATTTTAAGAATTTTTCTTTAACATTTATTTTCATGCCGATGCTGAAGTACGCTTGTGGCCGCAGTTTTTCATAGTCACCCACCGTTAGCCATCCGTGTGCTCTGTTTGCTAGGTCTTTCTTGTCTTCTATCGCTGAGATGATGCTAGCTGATTTTGTGGCTACTTTTTTAAAGGACAAGAGATCTATTGATGTTTCCCAGGTATCAATCAGGCCTAGAACTTTGAGTGATTCATATAAGTAGGCTCTCGGCGCGAGGTTGCGGTGCCGAAGTAGTTCTTCCCATAGGTTTGCACATAAAGATCCAGCATCTGCATTGCGAATTTTATGCCAATTTGTTGCATACACGCTCCGCCTCTCTAGAGTTTGTTTCAAGATACCGAATTCTAGTCGAATCTGAGCCGGGGAGACGTATTTGGGAAGATTAAAAATAGCCCTGTATGAGTTGGCAATGAGTGTGTCCAGCAACGCCGCATCCTTACTGTGGTGTGATTCACTCCCGTAAGTGAGAGTCGGAATTAATTTGGCACTCAATATTTCGAGAAGGGGTTTAAGTGTCAGGTCAGGTAGTTTGACCTTCAATGATTTTAGAGCCAAATAGGTCATTGTAGCCTTCCCTCGCAAAGATTTGAACTGCGCCCTCGAGGTGTTATTTGAGTCCAGGATTACTCCCAGGTACTTATATGTAGTGACCTGGTCGAGCTTTTTGCCATTCAAGTACCAGCAAGGGTTCTTTTTTTTCCTATAATTCACAGCCATCACCTTTGATTTATTGAAGTTTATTTGTAGTGCATTTTTTACTGAAAAGGCTTGGGTTGTGTTCAAAAGATGTTGGAGGCCCATTGGAGTCCGACTTATCAACAGCAGGTCATCCGCATATAGCAGGTTTGAGAGGGTGATTTTCCCTAGTTTCGGTGCATGGTTGGAGCATTTGTCTAGTTGCCCAGGTAGATCGGCTAGAAAAAGATTGAATAGGATCGGTGCAAGTAGACATCCCTGTTTTAATCCTTTTGTTGTCCTTATGGGTTTTGAAAGGTGTGTTCCAGCCCCAAGTTTGATTTTGATCCAGGTGTTTGAGTGGAGCAGTATTAGGACGTCTAATAGGTATTTAGGTATTCCCAAATTGTCCAGTTTCAACCAAAGTTTGTTTCGGTCCACGCGGTCGAATGCAGCGGTATAGTCAATAAATGAAAAGAATAGAGATGACTTAGTTTCTTTTGCTGCTTCCATCAGCAGTGATAGTGCCATTAGATTGGTTGTGGTCCCTTGGCCTTTGCAGAAACCCGTTTGGTTGATTGGCATGATGGAATTTTCAGTTGCCCATGATGTTAGCTCCTCCAAGATAAGGCCAGCAAAGTATTTTGCCTCCACATCTAGGAGAGCAATAAGGCGGTAGTTATTTGGAAGCCTCTTGCTACCTTGTTTATGTATCGGGCTGATAATTGAACTGTGCCAGGACTCAGGAAGGGTCTGTGAGAGTCTGATACTGTTGAACACTGATGCTAAAGATGCGCTCCAAAATTCGACATCTGATTTGTAGAGCATAAGTGGTAAGCCGTTCGGCCCAGGAGCACCGGTTGGTCTCCCCCTTGATATTTGTCGTTGGATGTCTGATGGGAGAATTGGCTTAGGCCCTGACTCAAATGCCTTTGTTGAGTTTTTTTCCGTTTTTGGTTTATCGATTTTTGGTGTATTCATGGCGATGTACTCCCCCGTTTCAAGGGGTTTTGTGGGGGTATAATGGTTGAGGTTTGTTTTTTTGTTATGCTTTGTGGTTGTTAAGGAAGGTTTGTTTGTAATAGCTTTGTCTATAGTCCCGTCGTTGTTGAAGTGCGTCAGTAGGTATTTCCACCATACTTCTTCAGTTATGTGTGAGTTTTGACCAGGGAGGTCAGGATTCTGTATTCTTTTAACCATTTGCCAGAATCTGGAGCTGTTCTTCTGCTTCCCCTCGTGAACTAGTTTCACCCATAGTTCTTCGTTCCTTCGCTGCTGGTTGCCCCATTTTGTCAGTTTCAGCTTTGTTTTAGCTTCCCGTAGGGCAGTTTGCAAGCTATGATTTGTAGGATCCTTTCGCAACTGTCTCAGTAATTGATTTACTAATCTTTTTTGTAGTTTCATTTCTGGACATGAGTGAATCCCACGAAGGGCAACTGTTGATGTCGTGAATTGGTGGGAACCTTTTTTACCATTTGCTCCTTAATGGTTTTGATGAAGATGTCCCAGACATCCGATCCCTTGGATGCATAGCTGGTGGCTTGGGAGAAGAGGTTTTTCGCCATGGAGCTCATTGAATCGATGTTCCCGGCGTTACAGCGAAGCCGCCTTAAATTTGGGGCAATATCTGTGTCGAGGCCTATAAAGGTTTTGGTTCCCAGGTGGGAAGTAGTTTTTATTATGGCCTCTTATGGCAAGTGATCACTGAGGTCGCTCGTACCTATTCTAAAGGACTTTACCCGACAAAGCATGTTTAGAGATGTAAACATGTAGTCAAGATGGGAGGATTGTTTATTCCCATGAAAGGTGGCAACTGGTGGATCATCGCCAGGGTAGCGGCCGTTCAGGGCCCTTAAGTTGAGTTGTTCCAAATGTCGAAGTAAGATTTTTGAATGCTTCGTTGGATTCTTGTTTTTTATATGGCCTTGTGTCGGCGCGCCCCATGCTGCGTTCAGGTCCCGGGTAAGGTCGCTAAGTTGCTCTTTATTAATTAGAAGCATATTGAAGTCCCCTGTCAAGATGAATGAGTCAGACACGCTTTCTTCCATTATTTTTTTCATCAGTTTGGCTAGGTCTTTCGCACCTTTTTGTTTGTCTTTGGGATGGATGTATGTGTTAATTATAGTTACAGCTTGGGGCTGCTTCTTTAGCCAAAGTGGGATCTTTACCACCTGAATGACGCTTGGGGGAGGAATATGAAGGTCCATTGCCTCGATTTCGCCTATTGTCGATATTGATGCGAAAAGCATCAGACCGCCTGATCTTCGGCCAAAGGTTGAGTTTTTATTTGCTGGAATACAGCAGGACGTGAACCCTTGGAGCTCGAATGCTTTTTCTTCCCAAGTCTCTTGGAGCAGGATAAGGTCAAATGTAGTCAGATATTCTAGAAACTCTGGATCATTTCTTTTGCTCGCCAAACCTTTGATGTTCCAGGAGCAAATTCTAATGTCCATATATCCCTCTGATGGGTTGGTGAGTTCTTTCCCTTTCTGTCAGTTGTTGATAGTACTTGCGAATGTGCGTTGAATTGAGTTCCAATTGTGACCAGTTTTACGTAATGAACAGCTGCTAAACTTTTGGTTTTGTTCAGAGTTGGGGTTTTCTAGGTCTCGGGGGCACGGCCCAGGCGAGCTGCTTCTCGCTCCTTTTAGTATTGAGGTGGTGCTTTTTTGTGCTGGGGGTCTGGCTAAAGGAAGAAAAGGAGTAGGATAGTAAGGTCTTTCTTCGAGTCTCAGCTCTATCCCCCATAGCTGAAACGTCGCTATTTCTTCCATGATTTTAAGTGCTGTCTCAAGTGAGTGCCAAGTTGCTTTTGTAATTTCTGGGCGATGAGGTTCGGTGTTTGACTGGAATTCTATTTCCAAAAGATCAGACGAACTGATATTTGATAGATTTGATATTGAATGCATTAGCCATACTATGTTTCCCCTATTCAGTATATCACTCCTGCCGCGGGATGTATATTCCGGGATGAAAAGGATTGGTGTTGGACTGTTCAAAAACTCTGGTTTGGTTGGGTCCGGCGGTGTTCTCTTGACACCCTGTTGAGTTGGCTGAGAAAGGTTGCTTGGGTCTGCTGTGACTGAGGCATTTGACTGCTCGCGTTGATTGCTGGCTATATGCGGGTTCCGGGTGGTACTAGCCGGTATAGGTGTCAAATGTAGAGAGGACTCAGTATTGTTAGCCGTGGCGGTATCCACTCTTCCTCGTATTGGTGCGAGTTCAGATGCTATTGGTTCCAGGTTAATAGAGTTTTGTGCCACTTGAGTTTTTGTGAATTGTAAGGTTTTCTGCTTGAGTTTTTTTTGTGCAGGTTTCTTAGTAACAATACTTGTCAATTTTAAGTGTGCCAATGGGGATGCTGCTGATGCACATATTACAGATACGGTACAGGAAACAGACAGTTTATGTTTCCCTGCACCAGGGAACAGGCAAAAACATCTTTCTTCAAGTACAAAAAATAGTTGATTCACAGGCAGCGGAAGAGAAATCTCTTACAAGCACAAAATACTGCAGCTTAAGTAGGAGCACTGAAGCTTCCCTAACATAAAATCACAAACATCCGTTGCACACAGAACAGCTACAAGCACACACAGCAGCAGTGCAAGCTTCCCTCGCACGCAACACACAAGCACAAACTTCCTTTACACAGAACAGTTACAAGCACATATAGCAGCTGTGCAAGCTTCCCTCGCATACTAACACAAACTTCCTTTGCACAGAACAGTTACAAGCACATATAGCAGCAGTGCAAGCTTCCCTCGCATACTAACACAAACTTCCTTTGCACAGAACAGTTACAAGCACACACAGCAGCAGTGCAAGCTTCCCTCGCATAAAGCACAAACTTCCTTTGCACAGAACAGTTACAAGCACACATAGCAGCAGTGCAAGCTCCCCTCGCATACTAACACAAACTTCCTTTACACACAGAACAGTTATAAGCACACACAGCAGCAGTGCAAGCTTCCCTCGCATACTAACACAAACTTCCTTTGAACAGAACAGTTACAAGCACACATAGCAGCTGTGCAAGCTTCTCTAGCACGCAAGCACAAACTTCCCTTGCACACAGAACAGTTACAAGCACACACAGCAGCAGTGCATGCTTCCCTTGCATACTAACACAAACTTTCTTTGCACACAGAACAGTTACAAGCACATATAGCAGCTGTGCAAGCTTCCCTCACATAAAGCACAAACTTCCTTTGCACAGAACAGTTACAAGCACACATAGCAGCAGTGCAAGCTCCCCTCGCATACTAACACAAACTTCCTTTACACACAGAACAGTTATAAGCACACACAGCAGCAGTGCAAGCTTCCCTCGCATACTAACACAAACTTCCTTTGCACAGAACAGTTACAAGCACACATAGCAGCAGTGCAAGCTTCCCTTGCACGCAAGCACAAACTTCCCTTGCACACAGAAGAAGTTACAAGTACACATAGCAGCAGTGCAAGCTTCTCTAGCAAGCAAGCACAAACTTTCCTTGCACACAGAACAGTTACAAGCACACACAGCAGCAGTTGCAAACATCCCTCACACCAAGCACAAACTTCCCTTGCACACAGAACAGAGCTCCAAACCCCATACCCCCAAGCCCCGAGCCACGAACCCCCGCGCCAGAGCCCTGAGAGAGAGTCCTAAGCCCTGAAAGAGAGCCCAGAGAGAGACTGTGCAGAGTATACAGAAACTGCGTCATATCGGCTGGTAGAAATAAATAACATCACTGCCAAAGAAGAACAAAGAAGGGGAAAAAGAAGGGGCAGAAGCCTTCATTCACGTAAGGCGTCACTAACGAAGAAACCAAATTCAAATTAAAACTATTAACAGAAAAAAAAGAGGGGAGCAACGGCTAAGAGATGAGGTCGGGGAGGACACAAAGAAACCCTCCGCAAATAGCAAAAAAGATAGCCAAGACTAAAACCAAAAACTCTACTTCCTCCATTGAGGATAGCATGGTCACTACTTTAATACCCCCGATCTACTCCATCTTCGGTACAATGAACTCCACAGGCAAAATTACCTTCATAAAAGACGCAGTATCTGCAATGTATACAATTCCAGCAACACCGAATGGTCTTCAAAAACCAATGTCTCCATCCAAACCAACAAAGACAACAGACACAAAGGCATCACAGTCTTGTACTAACTCGACCCCAGGGAGGAAAAATGGATCGGAGGAAATAAGTAATTGTGTACAAACGGCTCAGGAAAATTCTAAACACACGATACAAATACAAGCGCAAGTGCACAAGGAAAATAAAAATCATGACACAGACTCAGGACAAGTAAAATGCCAAACATTACCAGGAGCAAATAATAGAATCACGGACGATGTAAGTGAAGGGACCTCAATAAAAATGGAAAACGAAAGCACAATCTCATTACTTGTTCCACCAACATTAGATATAAATCTGGATCAATTATCGATTGAAAGACAAGAGGTCTCTCGCAGTAACGAAGGGCAGTGTAACACCAGCACCTACAACGAAGCACAAAATGGATACCCCAATAGTCATTCAACCCCAAGGCATGAACCGCGCCCAATTCAGGCAGCGATAAACCTCAATAAAGAGAGAAAGGACTGCAAACTACCTCGGGGGAGGCCCAACTCCAATTCCAACATCAAACGGACAATAAAGGTATCACACCAACACACATGGTGCAGTTTGACGACAAAACAAACATATTCAATTCTGAGCAAACACAACATCACAATAAATCACTAGTAACGAATGTGGAGTTCCAGGAAGTAACACTTAAAAATGTAAATAACACATCAATCGTGGAAACCCTAAACCCAAGCATAATTGAGATAACCAGTAGGCTGAACCATTGTGTAAATGATGAGGATGCGGCTGGGTCTCTACACCCACCCGTAAGCCATATTGTAAAGGGCTTCAAGGAAACATCGGTGATTGAAATCTGAAGTGCCTCAGTAGGGACTGACCTAGCTACATCAAAAAGTCAGAGTAAACCACATAAAAAAGATGAGGAGCCGAAAACAGTTAGGATCCTCAAAGACCAGGCATTTTGGGAACATGGCACAACTCACAATAAAGTGAATCAATTCCAGTTAGAACAAAGACAAGAATTAAATAAAAATCTGGAATCAATAATTACATTACACAGTGCACTGGGGAACATACTGGAAACCTCAATTAAAACCTTAAATATGCAGTCCGACAAATTAGATATACAAATACAACTAATGAGCTCCATTGCTGAATATATATCTACCATAAATAAAAAACTAGATACTATGGTCATCACATTAGATATGATCCAGGAGCAAATCGTTTGTGGGGATCATCTAGGACATGTAGTTGTAACTGCATTTTGAAAAAATTGATAGATCTGCCATCCATACTAAAGGATATATTGCAGGAATGCAAGCTCGCTAACCAAAGTAACACCAGTACACCAAATGGAAGTGACCTCATTTCCTTTGTGCAATGCATAAACCCTTTAAACAAGGACACAGTCACACCCGAAAAGAGCAACAAAGACAAAACAGAAGATTTAGTACAACAAACATTGGATCAAAGAACCAAGAATGATGAATTAATAAAGCTAAATGACCCTCCATCAGAGAAAATAAAAACATCAGGAACTAAATCCCCTGTCAGACACTCCATCTGTCATAAACCAACTGAGAAAGATCAACTAGAACTGGACGGGATAGAAAACAAGATAAATCAAAAAGGTCTAACAAAGCGGCAAAAGAAACGAGCAAGGAAAAACAGAAATCAGCTCGCAAAATGTCTACCTGTGGAGAAGCAGGTGTTGATTAGCTACCCTATTTTCAACTGTGTAAAAACACAAAAAAAATCTGAATTTGACCTAAACCTGAGGGCTCAGATACCATCTACAATGGTAAAGAACGATCGCAAAGATCTGAAGTACACCCCCCAAAAAGAGAGATCCAAATCCACGCCCAAAAGATCAACAGATCAGACGTATAGGGTGCCATCCAAAATACATATGAATCGCGAGGGGATCACACAATCACAAACTCCAGGTACAAAAATGGACCTAACGACCTCATCATCTGTATCAAGTGGTGTGGATTGGAGCATGGAACAAGTGGACACCGACGTAGCAGAACAAAATGAATCTGCAGCTATTCCACAAAGTGATTTGCAATATAAGGTGTTTACACCTAATCAAAAAGCATGCACATCGCAGCAGAGTAAAAAACACAACATTAATGAATCTGTTCAAAACAAGCGTGAGGCTACCAACCAGGGATGCCAAAGGATGGTCATTAAAGGCACAGTAAAAAATACGAAGGCATTACCCATCCAGATCACTATTCCAAATGTTAATTGCAGACCAGGCAAAATTGATAATAAAAACACCAGGACAATCACAGCCAAGGTAGATAAGGGCTGCTACGATCAATTACAAGTAACACTAACTTCAGGGAATAAAGATTTACAACAAAATACGGAATTAACAAAAGCAGCAAAACTTGGATCCGGCCCCACGTCTGTCGCTAGGGAAAAGTGTCATAATACACAAAACGGTGGACCAACACGAGATTGCAAGGACGGAATTACCAAGGGCAGAATATCAATCGAACAGCCTCAGAAGGATGCCAAAGAGCAAATTACAAAACACACGTGTGTTGACATAAAGGGCCACGGAAGCCATAAAACAAGAAGGACTTGGTCAAACGATAACACACGCCTCACCTGTGAGTTAACCACAGACTCGGAAAACGCAACAGCAGGAAGGCTACTCTTCATTCCAAATTACAAAGTACGTGGTACGCAAGACTATTTAAACCGAGGAAACATTCTTCACTTGACATCCTCAATCACAAGTCTCAGCCAAATAAAAACAGCTGACTTACTTTCAATAGAATTTATCTCCCTCGGAGACAACGTAGCCCAGGAAGGCACATTGACAACATGGAGTAACATGGGAATTGTCAAGAGCATCCTTGCTGAAACCACCAAATTTGAGGAATGGGGAATTAGTCTGAAAGAAGAAGCAAAACCGGGGTATCCATCCCCTCTCTTAAGGAAGCATGGCAAAAGAGAAGAACATACACGGGCAAGTCAACCAACTCATTCTGTACTACATGGCGCCAGGGGAGCGGATAATGACAACAATGATAGTCGGGTCTGACACATCGTATTAATGATGATTGAATCAGTTACCAGGCAGGCAAAGCAAAGGAAAATTCGATCAAACTCCTCTCCTGGAACATCGCAGGAGCCAAAGACATTTTAAATGATACTAGAAAAACAGACACCTGGGGCATGTATGACATCGTAGCCCTCCAGGAAACATGGTTAATGGAGCCAATTGATGTACCAGGCAGACTATGTTTCCATGCTAGCGCAACCCGCACTCAGCGCTACGGGCGTGCTAAGGGGGGACTGTCAGTATACATATCTACCACACTTAAGATCAAGGCCTCTCAACTTCCCACATCATCGGCAGACATGCAAATTATCAAATTGGATGGGATGTCTCAGGGTAAAACTGGAACAATCATCTTAATCAATGTATATGCCCACCTGAAAAACACATCTAAAAAAGAGCTCTTTAAACGCATCAACAATGTCGTCTCCGACTTTCGCCTTGAACAACCAAGATGGGACATTATCTTGACAGGCGATTTCAATGCCAATCTTCTGCATCGCCCGGAAGAAGAGGATCACATCATTATAGCAAATGAGCAGTGGGGCGTAGAACCCCAGGAGATTCCATCTGTAAAGAAGATGGATACAGCTGGTAGACACTTGATGTGGGACCTTGATCATATCGGGCTAAGGGTGTTAAATGGAAGATACGCGCAAGATAAACCACCTTCTACGACCTATTTAGGTCATGGAACAAGTACAATTTTGGACTACACTATAGTCACACTACCCTTGCTAAGACTGATAAAAAAAAAATTAAATAATCAGCTCGTTAGATAGTGACCATTCAATGCAGCATATCGAAATTAAACTGTTTCCTTCAAGGTACAACCAAGCACAAATCATGGTAGGCGAAGTATCCACAATCAACCTGAAGCAATTGAAGTGGACAAGTACCACTCTGCCACAAATAGCGCTGGATGCCAAGAAGGAATTCCAATCCTTAGTCTTAGATAAAGATCTGTGCTCTGAGACTTGGACTGATTACATAAACAAGTTACCCAGGACAAGTATCAATACTAAAAAGAAGGCTAATCCCACTAACCATGTTGCCTTCTCAAAAGCAACACTTACCTTGAGAAGACGCTTGCGGAAAACCACAAGACGAGCACAAGGCCATAAGGCCAACTCAAGTGCTTGGCAGGAAGTTAGAACAATAAGGAAACTCTACAAGAAGTTAATCTGGACGGAGAAAAAACGTCAAGCCATTGAGTTCTGGACTAAAATGTTGTATAACATAAAAAAATCTGACACCAGGGCCTTTTGGCTGCAAGTTAACTCTCTGAGCAGATCATCACAAGTTATAAGTATGACCTGTATAACCGAAAGTGCATGGGTTCAACACATAGCTGACACCTTCTCAATTAGATCAGATTTGCATCCGTCAGCAACAACACCGAGTACAGTAGCCCTGGAAGATACATCTTTTGACTGGCCAAAAATGTATAAAATTCAACAGGAAAGCCTAGACCAATCGCTGCGGACTAGTGATGAACTTCAAATATTACAAATAATCAAAAGAAGTAGGCAAGACAGTGCGCCAGGACCAAATGGCATCCCGCAGGCAATTTACAAGGAGGACCCACAATATTGGGCTGGTAAATTTAATTACCTGTTCCGATCCATAAACAACACACGCTTGCTTCCAGAAAGTTGGAGGGGAGCAATTATTAATCCAATCTATAAAGGCGGAGATCGCAAAAATCCGGCCAACTACCGGTTGATAGCTCTCATTGACGCAGAAGCTAAATACTACGCATCCCTAGTATTAGTGGATCTGGCAAAATGGTCTGAAACCAACAAAAAAATTCGAATAAACCAGACGGGGTTTCGCCGCGGAACAGGCACGATGGCAAACATTATGGCCTTGAGCCTAATCGCGGAAAAAAGTCTACAAAAACATCAAGCACTTTTTGCCTGTTTCGTAGACTTCAAGGCGGCCTTTGACCGTGTCAGCAGGCATTTACTTTGGCACAAACTGAAGCAGCAGGGCCTGCCAGATTCAATCTTAATTCCAATCATTGACCTGCACACTAACACCTGGATGCAGGTAAAGATTGATAACGGCCAGCGATTAACTCGTAAGATCTGCACCTTTGATGGTTTAAAACAAGGATGCGTGTTGGCACCCCATCTATTCAACTTATTTATGGCTGACTTATCACCAGACCTGGATCAGATCAATGCCCATCCTCCACGGCTAGGTCATCTGCGTGTTACACATCTATCCTATGCAGATGATGTGGTTCTATTCAGCCAGACAAAAATCGGCCTACAACGACTGTTGGAAGAACTGACCAGATACACAAAATCAAACTTATTAGAAATAAACACCAATAAGACAAAGATCATGGTTATAACCCGCCGCCATAAAGCGCCACCAGCATTCGTAATAGATAAGAGCAAATTGGAAGTGGTGGAAAGTTATAAGTACCTGGGGGTACAACTAGACAAGCGCCTAAACTTCGCAACGCATCTGAACGCCATCGAAAAGAAGGGGATTGCCTTGTTACATGCTTTCAGCAATTTAGCAACTAAACTTAGAGGGCCTATGTTCAACCCGCTCATAAACGTAATGAAAGCAAAGTTACTGCCGACACTATCTTACGGGAACGTATTACATCACGGGAAGAGTGCACAGCTTATAGAAAAAATACAAACAAAAATCTACAAGCGTGTATTTGGTTTGCCAATTAATGCATCACCTGCACAAGTGCGACTTGAATTTGGCCTGCAATCCCAAGTCCTGCAAAAAAAATATGAGACTGTCAAATTTTGGTATGATGTCTGGATGAACCAGGAAACAGAGGTCTATTGTGCCATGTGGGAAGCAATACACAATAGTCCTAACTCCCAGTATGCCAAATTTCTAAAACTCTCTTTAGAAACAACTGAATTGGCTCCACTCTGGGAAACTAGGCTCCCGGTATCATCGTTCAAACAAACAGCAAAGAAGGCGGCCAGTAGGCACTCGTTACTTAACGATAAGTCATCTTTGAGTCATCGTGAACACGCCTGGATGACAATACAATCATATAAAAAGCTAGTACCGGCAGCATATCTACAACTTGCCTTCTCAGCACATATCAAATCGAGATATCTTACACTGAGGATGGGTAACTTTCCAACAAACTTTGATGAACCAAAATGGCGGATGCAAGAAAATAAAGGGTGTGAACTGTGTGGAGCAAGAAAACAAGACTTAATCCATCTGATCTGCATCTGCCCCGCCATGAATTTGGAACGCCGGAGCAGACTAAGGGTGAAGTTCAAAGAAATTGGAGTACGTACCTGTCGGTCCGCAATTATACAAACACTGTGTTCCGTGGACCCTCAACTTATTTGCGGAGCAGTCAAATTTATAACTAAATTCGAGAAAAAGAGAGGAACTTTGGTAAAGTCCTAATCTCCATCGTGAACTAGTACATTAAACACGAACGTTCTCCCTGTCCCAGATATGGCAACTTTTAAACAAGATATTGTTTTTTTCTTTTTTATATACATTTTATGACACATTACCTGTCCCTTTGCAGTCTAATGTCCATCTCCTACCTTTTAAACATTTAGGTGTTTTATACTTTTGTAATGGTTTTTATTAACTGTACAATAAAGTTTATCTATCAGTTACAAGTATACATAGTAGCAGTGCAAGGTTCTCTAGCACACAAACACAACCTTCCCTTGCACACAGAAGTTACAAGCACACATAGCAGCAGTGCAAGCTTCCCTCGCATACTAACAAACTTCCTTTGCACAGAACAGTTAGAAGCACACATAGCAGCAGTGCAAGCTCCCCTCGCATACTAACACAAACTTCCTTTGCACACAGAACAGTTACAAGCACACATAGCAGCAGTGCAAGCTTCCCTCGCATACTAGCACAAACTTCTTTTGCACAGAACAGTTACAAGCACATACAGCAGCTGTGCAAGCTTCCCTCACATACCAGCACAAACTTCCTTTGCACACAGAACAGTTACAGGCACAAATAGCAGCAGTGCAAGCTCCCCTCGCATACTAACACAAACTTCCTTTGCACACAGAACAGTTACAAGCACATATAGCAGCTTTGCAAGCTTCCCTCGCACAAAGCACAAACTTCCTTTGCACAGAACAGTTACAAGCACATATAGCAGCAGTGCAAGCCCCCCTCGCATACTAACACAAACTTCCTTTGCACACAGAACAGTTACAAGCACACATAGCAGCAGTGCAAGCTTCCCTTGCATACTAGCACAAACTTCCTTTGCACAGAACAGTTACAAGCACATTTAGCAGCAGTGCAAGCTCCCCTCACATACCAGCACAAACTTCCTTTGCACAGAACAGTTACAAGCACACATAACAGCAGTGCAAGCTTCCCTCACATACTAGCACAAACTTCCTTTGTACACAGAACAGTTACAAGCACACATAGCAGCAGTGCAAGCTTCCCTCACACGCAACACACAAGCACAAACTTCCTTTGCACAGAACAGTTACAAGCACATTTAGCAGTAGTGCAATCTTCCCTCGCATACTAGCACAACCTTCCCTTGCACACAGAACGGTTAACAGTACATATAGCAGCAGGGCAAGCTTCCCTTGCATAATAACACAAACTTCCTTTGCACAGAACAGTTACAAGCACATTTAGCAGCAGTGCAAGCTCCCCTCGCATACTAACACAAACTTCCTTTGCACAGAACAGTTACAAGCACATATAGCAGCAGTGCAAGCTCCCCTCGCATACTAACACAAACTTCCTTTGCACAGAACAGTTACAAGCACACATAGCAGCAGGGCAAGCTTCCCTTGCATACTAGCACAAACTTCCTTTGCACAGAACAGTTACAAGAACACACAGCAGTAGTGCAAACTTCCCTTGCATACTAGCACAAACTTCCTTTGCACAGAACAGTTACAAGCACATATAGCAGCTGTGCAAGCTTCCCTCGAATACAAGCACACCTTCTCTTGCACACAGAACAGTTACAAGCACACATAGCAGCAGTGCAAGCTTCCCTCGCATACTAACACAAACGTCCTTTGCACAGAACAGTTACAAGCACATATAGCAGCTGTGCAAGCTTCCCTCGCATACAAGCACAAACGTCCTTTGCACAGAACATTTACAAGCACACATAGCAGCAGTGCTAGCTTCCCTCACATACTAGCACAAACTTCCTTTGCACACAGAACAGTTACAAGCACACATAGCAGCAGTGCAAGCTTCCCTCGCACGCAACACACAAGCACAAACTTCCTTTGCACACAGAACAGTTACAAGCACACATAGCAGCAGTGCAAGTTTCCCTCACATACTAACACAAACGTCCTTTGTACAGAACAGTTACAAGCACATATTGCAGCTGTGCAAGCATACAAGCACAAACTTTGCACACAGAACAGTTACAAGCACACATAGCAGCAGTGCAAGCTTCCCTTGCATACAAGCACAAACTTCCTTTGCACACAGAACAGTTACAAGCACACATAGCAGCAGTGCAAGCTTCCCTCGCATACTAGCACAACCTTCCCTTGCACACAGAACAGTTACAAGCACATATAGCAGCAGTGCAAGCTCCCCTCACATACTAACACAAACTTCCTTTGCACAGAACAGTTACAAGCACATATAGCAGCAGTGCAAGCTTCCCTCGCATACTAACACAAACTTCCTTTGCACAGAACAGTTACAAGCACACACAGCAGCAGTGCAAGCTTCCCTCGCATACTAACACAAACTTCCTTTGCACAGAACAGTTACAAGCACACATAGCAGCTGTGCAAGCTTCCCTCGCATACTAACACAAACTTCCTTTGCACAGAATAGTTACAAGCACACATAGCAGCTGTGCAAGCTTCCCTCGCATACTAACACAAACTTCCTTTGCACAGAATAGTTACAAGCACATATAACAGCAGTGCAAGCTTCCCTCGCATACTAACACAAACTTCCTTTGCACAGAACAGTTACAAGCACACATAGCAGCTGTGCAAGCTTCCCTCGCATACTAACACAAACTTCCTTTGCACAGAATAGTTACAAGCACACACAGCAGCTGTGCAAGCTTCCCTCGCATACTAACACAAACTTCCTTTGCACAGAATAGTTACAAGCACATATAACAGCTGTGCAAGCTTCCCTCGCATACTAACACAAACTTCCTTTGCACAGAACAGTTACAAGCACACATAGCAGCTGTGCAAGCTTCCCTTGCATACTAACACAAACTTCCTTTGCACAGAACAGTTACAAGCACACATAGCAGCTGTGCAAGCTTCCCTCGCATACTAGCACAAACTTCCTTTGCACACAGAACAGTTACAAGCACACATAGCAGCAGTGCAAGCTTCCCTTGCATACTAGCACAACCTTCCCTTCCACACCGAACAGTTACAAGCACACATAGCAGCTGTGCAAGCTTCCCTCGCATACACAAACTTCCTTCACAGCTGGAGCAGTGTGTGCAGTGTGTCCAACTCTGGAGGCCTTACCTGGAGTACTGTATTCAAATCAAGGTGATGGGTGATGAGGGCAGGGATGCGCTCATGCCTTGGCTTGGGTTCCTATAGTGGTGTTGGTCATTTATTAAAAAAAACATAAGGTGTTATATCACTACTGGACATAAGTCAGTGTCACTCCATGACTCCAAGAAGAGGGCATGTATTTTAACCCTGGTAAGGCTCAAACCAAGTGTCTGTCTGATGCTATTGTGCAAAATCAGCACCCCGAAAACTGGGAGCCTTAATTGTAATTGCATTTATGTAGCGCTTACTACCCCTGATGTTTATGGATATCCGTGTTATACCTAGTGCCTCTATGAATACCACCCCTCGAACCCCCCCCCCCACCTACTCCCCAGATGAGGCCCCAGAAGTCTCGTGTCCAGGCTGTTTCATCTTTGAAAGGAAGTACAAAGTGAGCACCATGCTAAGTCTGCAACTGACACTATCAGGGCTTGGCCGGAGAGATGGTGAGAGAGCAGGCAGGCTCAAGGCAGTCGCCTGCCAGAGGCTCTCTGCAAAACCCATCTCCTTTGCAGGTCTTTCCAGACTAAGGCCCTCGAGAAGAGATTTCACCATTCCTGCTCCTCCCCTGGGCACAGCTTCTTGTAGCAAATTCATTATGTCCACTAAAACATTCTGTTCCATCATCTGCAGACTCCAACACAAACCAAAGAATCAGACCCTGCACGCTGTAGACATTGGTAGGGGTGGGCGGAATTTGCTTAATCGCGTTACACAAATCTCTGCGAAATGGTAAAAAATGTCCGCGAACAAGCGGAATTGCTTGTTTGGGATGCTTTTTTCCTGTTCACAATTGCTGTTTGCATGCCTGGGGGAAATATCTCGCGAACACGCATTTTGAGAACGAGAACAAGCAAAAAAAAAAAATAATCGCAAAGTTGCGGAACGCAGAATTTTGGGCAGTTGCGCGTTCTCAGTGGAACGCGAAATTACCCAAATTCCGCAAATGCCACGAGCGGAACGGAATTTGCCGCCCAGGCCTAATTGTCACTCTCATTACATATGTGTGAGTATAAAAGGGGTAGGCCCTTAAGAACTCAGGACCTGGGTCCATGGAACAGTACAAAATAGGGTTGGTCCGAGTTGTGAAGTATGTAATAGCATATAGTACACAAAATATTTAATTGAACACACAATCATCAACTTAGAAGTGATTTACTGGAGGTAAGGTTGTTTACAAAATTAAACTATTCAATTCAGTTTCATTGGCATTTATTCATGCAAAGTCTTAATCAAATTGCAGCCAATAATCCATCATGTAAAAAGTAAAAATTACAATGTAATTGTGAAATCATTACATTCAATTCTAGAATCAAGTGCTCTCGGTGAAGAAGGGAGGGGTAAGTGAATTACGCTAAAGGGTTGGTTCAAGCCTCATGTTGGGGTCTTCATCAGGAAGGTAGGGAGAGCATCAAAGAACGGTCGACATCTGTTACCGCTCAGCGAACACGGATGCAGTTCGCCGGCTGAGCGGTAACCCGTTAAGGAGGTCCCATTACAAGTAAGAAGCCATTCATGGTCCAAGGCGTGAGGAATGATCCCACAGCATACTTCGGTCTAATGTTTGCGAGCGCTTCGCACAAAAAACTTCTGGAGCTTTGACAAGGCCCCTTCACAGACGGTACAGATGTCGACCGTTCTTTGATGCTCTCCCTACCTTCCTGATGAAGACCCCAACATGAGGCTTGAACCAACCCTTTAGCGTAATCAGGGGTCGAAACGTAGAACTACGCCTTTTCTCCACACACCATAGGATCTAAATATGAGATTGTTTCTCGCTCTCTATGTGTGATGTATTTTGGGAACCTTTGCTCATTAATTTGATTGTAAAGGTTTTTACAACTGTAACATGATGTTATAAAGATGTCACTACACCTTTACCCTGTCCCTCACACTTTTCACTTACCCCTCCCTTCTTCACCGAGAGCACTTGATTCTAGAATTGAATGTAATGATTTCACAATTACATTGTAATTTTTACTTTTTACATGATGGATTATTGGCTGCAATTTGATTAAGACTTTGCATGAATAAATGCCAATGAAACTGAATTGAATAGTTTAATTTTGTAAACAACCTTACCTCCAGTAAATCACTTCTAAGTTGATGATTGTGTGTTCAATTAAATATTTTGTGTACTATATGCTATTACAAACTTCACAACTCGGACCAACCCTATTTTGTACTCTCATTACATAGGCATTGATTGTCCCCTCTTGAAATACAGGTGGTACCTCTAAAGTGCCTTCAGGAAATAAACAACCATTATGATGCACAGACAGAAGACTTGCTCTGCTGGGCAAAGTTCTGTACTTTTCTACTCGCTGCATCAGTTTCGGGAAGTGTTGAGCTTCCAGTCCTGGCTGGTGGATCCCTCGCGATGGTAGACGTGTCTCTAAGCATCAGGGGTCTCGAGTAACAGCCCGTTTCAAAGCTTTTTGTGACTGTTTTCTGGTCCACTGCTTCTACAATACTTTCTCAATGACTTCTGTTTGTAGGGGAGTGAAAAGATTATCAGAAGACTTGTAAATTAAGATGCCCACAGACACTAACCGGGTGCAGCAAAGTAGAAAGTGCAGTCTTTCACTCCTTGTACCATTCCTAAACATCTGCAGGCCCTTGCGCGCGGAGGCTACTCCAAACCCTGACCAAAAACATCTGTCTCTGGACCTGCGAGGAGAACACTGGAGGAGGCAGAAGGTCATATCGAGTTGTGGGACATTGCTTGTTTTTTGTTTTATTCCATTGTGTTCTTGGGGCATGAAAGTGTGCCTCAGGTCCATGCCCTTGTGTTGGTGGCAGCCTGCGCATGAGGTGGTGCATGGGGTTCAGAGCAGACTAGACGCTCGTGTCTCCTACCTGAATTCTTCCTACCCGAAGACCTTCTTTCATGTCCTCAGTTCCAGACATGTAGAGAATGGTCATCATTGTTGTCTTCCCACAGCCTGAGGTAGAGCTGAGGTGGAAAAGTACCACCAGTTGCCATGTTGTAGTGCTTGATATTGGCAACTCGCTTAAGTGCCTAGAGGTTCACGGTTTGGACCTGTTTTTAATGTTCTCAACATCATGTGGATATGTTGATTAATCAATCAATCAATCAATCAATCATAACACTTGTATAGCGCGCTACTCACCCGGGAGGGTCTCAAGGCGCTTGGGGGAAGGGGTCCGCTACTGCTTGAACAGCCAGGTCTTGAGTTGTCTCCTGAAGGCGAGATGGTCCTGGGTCAGCCGACGGTGGATGGGGAGGGAGTTCCATGTTTTGGCCGCCAGGTAGCTTCAGTATTGATTATGTCCATTATGTACTTCCACAGGGATGTTTTTGTTTGTTTTTGGTGGCGTCTTCTGCATGAGTTGGCACATTAGACCGTCATGGTATCATACCACCTCCTTGGTTAGGACCTCCAGCTCAGGATACACAAACTTGTACTTGCTTTCCCTGCCTGGGCCTATGATGGATGAATTTGGCAGGTTTCTGCTTGTGATGACTGAGTGATATCAGAGTATGGGAGTGGAATCTATTTGCCTTATTTCAAGGTGCTTTACCCTCACAAAATGAATGCCTGCACCCTCCCAGACAGGAAGGGGTTAATCTGGCTATTTCTGTTCTCTACGGATTAATTTCCTCACTCAAGGAAATTCCAATGCCTGAAAATCGGCATCTACCCTATGAGCAAATTTGGTGGGTTTACTAGCAAACTCCTAATTGATACCCAAGGGTTTAGACCACACAAGAAAGACATACAACGTGATTGCCAAGTGCATTCCAAGTAGTGTAGCCAGTAAACCGGTTGTAGATTTGTGAAACGGGTTGTTTGTAATGGCGGGAAGACGCCAGGGCTGGACTGGACTGGGAATCAAAACCGGTCCTGGAAAGTGCTCAGCTGGCCTCCGGGGGGGGTTTGGGGTGCGGCCGAGCTGTTTGCCAGGGTCGGTTTAGGACGCATTTGTTATAGGGGCTGATTTTGCAGTTATGCTGTAAAACGGCCCTGTAACAACCACAGCACCTCAGGGGCCCAAAACTGGCCCCCACCCTGGCGGCCCACCGGGGAAATGCCTGGTGCCCGCTACGGCCAGTCCGGCCCTGGAAGACGCTGACTCTCCGACACACTCCATGAGGTAGCGTCTTGAGTGGTTGTAAAAGCTTTCAACTGCATCGCACTAAACAAAACTGCGGTTTTGACATGCAATAACCCCCCTCAGCCCACAGTCCTGGTTTATGTTGATACCTAATTACGAGTGATGATTATGCACGCGGTAATGGCAGTCGGCTAAGTTATTTTGTGCCCATTAGTGTCCAACTGGGTTAAGAGCCCTCGGTGAGCAAACCGCCTCGCTGGCCGTAATGGCCTTAAAATGACCTCCCTCGTCGGCTGTTATTGCTAAAATACTAATATGTATAATGTATAATACTTTAATGAAGCCTTGATTGTAAAAACCTCCAGATTTTCTCCTCTGTGCGAACCAACAGTACATAAAAATCGCATTAACGCGACCATCAAACGCAGGCCGCTGTACGCTACCAGACTGTTAACGACACCAGTTGTGTTCAGTGCCTTCTGTGGGACTTGTTCATCTGCTTGACATCTGTGAGCTCAGGCAGCAGAAGCATAGTTACTAAGTGGTCCTGGGGTGAATTTGCTTACTCGACCGTCCTTGGTCAGATGAAGAACACATAAGAAGGCATCTATGACAACCAACCACATACTCTCAACAAAACCAGGCATTAAAAATCAGAGCAAAGAGAGAAAAATGGCTTCCGAGAGTGGTCATTTGTCACCTTTTGGTCGCTAGCCAAACACCTCGTCAGGGACAGCTCGTTCCATTTGAGCGGAGGAGCGTCGCCCCTCAAGCCCCAGAGCTGAAAAATAAAATGGTAATACATTTTCCTTTATTATTCTTTATTTATTTTTCAGCAACCCATCCCAAACTAACTGTCGGGACAGGGCCAGGCCAGTGCTGCCGATTGGCAGCAACAGGGAGCTGTGCGCTCTAAAATGCGCATGTCTCTTTGGCTGGCCATTTTGCAACGGCCAGCCAGACAGGCGCATTTTAAACTTCTCTAACCTAGCTGTCTTAGACTACTGGGTTAGAGAAAGTGCAGGCCTCCAGTGCTCTTAAGAGCACTGAGAGAGCCAGCTCTATCCAATCCTAGCACTGCTCTGATGCTGTGAGAGCAGTGCCTGCATTGGGTAGTGCAGTTTCCTGCAACCGGAGCTTGCCGAAGGCAACTGAGGGAGGAGTATGCCATGCTTCAAGTTTGGGAGGTAAGACTATTTTTATTTATTATTTACTTTTTGTGCCCCCTGTCCTACCACCCTTGGTACATGCCAGGCACCACTGCACCTTGTATATGTTATGCGATTTCTCTTTAGCTGCCAAGCATGTTTGAACTTTCTCTACCCAGGACGTAACTTTCTTTGATCACTAGGGGGCATATTACCAACAAAGTGGCGAAGAGAGGTGTTAGCCGCCTTGGCTTAACGCCTCTCTTCGCCACTTCGGAAACGCTAGGCCTGGCCATATTACCAAGAATATGGTGCAGCCTAGCGTTTCCCCCTGCGATGGCGATAAGTTTTAAAACTTAACGCCAGCGCAAGCAGAGAAAGTTTGTTTATTTACAGGAAGGCATCCCTTCCTGCACATAAACGAAGCTTAAATGCCATTTTGTAACTTACATGTGTGCTGCTTCATGCAGCACACATGTAAGTTACAAATTGGCATTTTTAATGTGTGCTGCACAAGGCAGCACACATGGAAAAAGCAAAAACGAGGAGAAATGAAGCATTTCTCTTCGTTTCGCCACCTTAAGAACAGGTCTTTCCTGTTCTTAAATTCGTCGCTGCCACCTATTATCGCCTCTCTTGATAATAGGTGGCAGCGTCGAAGTAAATGGGTGTTGCGGTGGAACGCCCTCTGCAACACCCACTGCACGCCCCCTTTCACGATGAGTTTACCGTGAAAGGGGCCCTATTATCAAGGCAGCGTTAAGTCAGTTAACGTGGCTTTAAGCCACGTTAAATGACTTAACGCTGCCTTGATAATAGGGCGATGCAAATATCGCCGTGGTATCGGCAGAAAAGTGCAGATGACGCGGCGATAAGGGGCTTGATAATATGCCCCTAGTTGTTTAAGGGATCATTTAGACAATGACATGTCAACCTCTGTATAGTTGGGGGAGTAAAAACGGTTTCCATCTGATATAATGTTACTTGCCATGTCAGCAGGTTTTTTTTCCCAAATTGGCTGTTGTCTCCAAACGGGATCCCCAATTGGGATAACATGACCAGTGGCAAGAATGTCATGCCACGGCTTCATAGCAGACCAGTCAGCAGTTTGCTTTTCAAAGACACTTCTGAAAGCAAGGTGTCTACTTGGCAATAAAACAAAAGCAGTGTCTCTGGTGTGCTGGGAGCTCCTGCCAGCAGGTGTGGGACATTTGATCACTCTACCTGTCTGAGACCAATCAGTCAATCAATCAATCAATCACTGCATTTCTAAAGCGCGCTACATACCCGTGAGGGTCTCAAGGCGTGGAGGGAGGGGGGGGGGCTACTGATCGAAGAGCCAGGTCTTGAGGAGACTTCTGAAGGCCAGCAGGTCCTGAGTCTGTCGTAGGCTGGTAGGGAGAGCGTTCCAGGTCTTGACGGCGAGGTAGGAGAAGGATCTGCCACCTTGGTTTACATGGCGAACGTGCACAGGAATAAAGGATATCTCGTCAGAGGCACTGCCCTCAATAGAGATGCCCCTTTGCCTGTATTCCCTTCAGTGTGAACTCTGCTATAAGGGTTTTTGTGACAATGGTGCCACCAGCGGCTCATGTCAGCGAGTGAGTGAAGGTGACTCCTGAGAAATCTCCAAACAATGGGGTGAAAGTTCCTAAGGGCATCCTGCAAACTGGCCTAAAATGCCATGTGCCAGAGAATTTCCAATCTGGCAATTGTCTTTGGCCACACTAAACTTGGGTTTTGAGGGCTGAGGGAATGTGTGGGGGTGGTATACAAAAATCATCAGTGTCCTCCCACACCTAACACTAAAATCCAGTTTGAAGCAGAAGCTGTACCAACGACAAACCCAGAAACAGAGGTCTAGTAGGACATAAGCAGGATCCTTCAACAACCAGACTGCGGATACACAAGATTTTTCTGTGCTTCCTGTTCTCTCACTTTCAACTTTGCCTCAAGCGTTACAAGTGTGTCCATATACCTGCCGAGCAGGATTTGACAGGGTGGTGTGGTGTCCTATTGTTTGCACCTGGGAGGCATTTAACACCTCTTATACCTATTCCCAGATGTGAGCACAGACTGGGAGCTGGCAGATACTTATGCTAATTAGCTTTCTGACAGTTCAGACAGGTAAATGTAAGTTGCTAAAAGTACACTTTCCATAATAGTCATTAGAAGTGAAAATAGCTTTCAGGGGGTAAACATCGTTTACCACGCATACAATACAACGCATGCCATTACAACGCGGTCATTTCAACTCCCGCTTGTTACATCGCACGCCATTACAACGCAAGTCGTTACAATGACTTGCTGTAGAGGGCAGAAGGTGTTGGATTTAAATTCCAACACCTTCCCTACTGTTGCACAGACTGGAGTTGGAATAGTAAATTATACTATTCCAAAATCCAGTGTCCCCTTACTGCAAGTCGTTGTAATGACTTGCGTTGTAATGGTATGTGATGTAACAATGCAGTGGTTGTAATGACTGCGTTGTAATGGCATGTGTTGTAAATGCATGTAATATAACGTGGCATATTCCTTTCAGGGCCTTGTCACTATAGAGACATGGTAACATTCATTATCTGCATATCCCACTTCTAAATTTCATACACCTTTCTGGTTACAAGGCTTATGTGGGGGTGAGATATGTATATTTAAAAGGCAGTTTTCTATCTGTTAAAAAGAGTTGTTTTAGCAGGTCGCACTGCAGATTTGATGCTGCAGCAGTCAGGCTACAATGGTAGGCTGAAGCCATGTTTTCTTTTGTCACACTTGTGGATGGCACAATGAGTGCTGCAGTTCAGAGATGACATTTAACTTCTTATGCCTTAGGTGTATTTCCGCACAATATATTATGGCTCACAGAAAAGTAAAATAAGCCAATATCTACATGTTTTAGGGGTTATAATAACCCATACACTGGGCACTAGACTCCAGTGCCCCTGTGTGCAGAATCTGAAAACGAGCAATAAAATTCATAAGGAGCGGTCATGAAAATGGGACTTTTTCTCATAGACCCATCTCCTGAGAAGACTCTGGGATGATTCGAATGCGATCAGAAATGGCTCCGCTCGTTAGTGGGAGCTGTTACAACTGCATCAAGAATCAGCTGTTCGGATTCCTTTCCGACCGACTCATTTTGATGGGGTCAGTCAGAAAGGAATCTGAACCGGATTTCCGAATGGCTTGCAATGGGCTCGGAGATCCCGGCTGTCGTTTGGAAATCCTCCGTCAATACCTCAGGCGGCTTTTTCCAGGAGATGAACCGGTTTTATGGTCTGATCATTATCTCATTGAATTTCTGCTCCCCTGGACTAATAAGGCCATTGCTCGACCCTCAGAGTGTTGCCGTCAAACGTCAAGAGCTTTCAGCCGAGTATCGCCGGACATGCTAGTTCAAGCTCTCACTTTACATCCCTGCCAGCTGTCTGGCAGCCTTGAGGTCGATATTGACCGCCTGCAGTGCTGGCTGACGGAGCGTTTCGCTGAACTAGCCCCTGTTTCAACTGTCCGCAAAAGCAGTACTTGGACATCTGCTCCTTGGTTTTCAGCTTCCCTGGCTGCTCTGCACCGTAGCTGTAAAAAAGCGGAAAGAACTTGGCGCCGTCAGTATGACCCCTTGGATAAGATCGCTTATAGGGAGGCCATCAAGGGATATCACGGTAGCATTTTGGTGGAGAAGAAAGCTTATTAGGCTCGTAGAATAGAGGCTGCTGCTATGGCCAGTAAGGAAATTTTCCTTATTGTCAAGGAATTCATCTCTCCTAGCTCGGCTCTGCCCACACACCATCACTCCAAATCCTGGGTGTCTCTTATGGCCACTTTCTTCACGTCCAAAATCAAGACTATCCAAGACTCATTTTCTCCTTCCACTCTGGTGATCCCCTCTGATATATACGCCCCTTTCTCTCTATCCCTTCTGGACGAAGGTCCGGTCTTGGCTACTTTTCCTTTTCTCTCCCTTGCCTCCTCTTTGGATCTGATCTCTAAACTTAAATCGGGCTCTCCATGTGATCCTTGCCCAGCGAAGGTTCTGGCAAAAATGGTTCCTGCCATTAATGAGCTTATAAATCCTGTGCTCAATTGTTCGCTGGATTTGGGAGTGGTTCCTCAGGCTTTGAAACATGCCTTGATACTGCCGCTTCTGAGGAAGCCAAATCTTGACCCTCTGCTGCACGCCAACTACAGGCCTATCTCCCTCCTCCCGGCTTTGGCTAAAGTCATGGAGAAGCACGTTCACGCCTCTCTTGCGAACTTCCTTAAGAGCAATAACATCCTCCATGATACTCAGTCGGGCTTTCGGGCCAACATGAGTACGGAGACGGCCCTACTGGAGGTGATGGATGCCATCAGAGAGGTGTTGGACGCGGGAGAGAAGGCCATGCTGATTATGTTGGACTTGTCGGCGGCTTTTGACACCGTTCCCCACGGCAGTCTCCTTTTGAGACTCAGGGAGATTGGGCTGCGGGGAGCGGTGTTTAATTGGTTTAAGTCATTTCTAGCCGGCCGCCGGCAAACGGTTTGGGCCCCTCCGTTCTACGCTGAGATGCCACCTCTCGAGGTAGGGGTGCCGCAGGGCTCTGTTTTGAGCCCTACGTTGTTTAACATCTATATGGCACCCCTGGCAGCTCTAGCGGAGTCCTTTGGTGCCCAGATCGTGTCCTATGCTGATGACACCCAGCTGCTTTTTACCAGTCAGAAGGGGTCAGACTTCGATGGGGGGCAGATCAGAGGCTGTCTGGCAGCCGTTTTTGAATGGTTCGAATGGCACAACCTGAAATGCAACTCCGACAAGTCGGAGCTGCTGTTTTTTGGCTGTCCCCCAGACTCGAGATGGCAGTCCTGGTGGCCGCCGGCTATGTTTCCCCCCGCAGCTGTGTCCTCCAGAGCCAAGAATTTGGGGGTTCAGATAGACGATGGTCTTACCTTGAAGCCTCAGGTCTTGGGTCTTGTTGGCAAATGCTTCGGCATTATTAAGATGCTGAGAAAATTTCTTCCTCTGTTGGCTTTTGGCCATCGGAAAGTGACGGTCCAGGCGCTCATTGGTTCACGTTTGGATTATTCCAATGTTCTTTACTTGGGCATGCCAGAGTTTCTTTTTTCTCGCCTGCAGGTCGTGCAGAATGCTGCTGCTCGAGCCATTTACGGGCTTCATCGCAGAACTAGTGCGACTTTTTTATTGAAAAGTCTTCACTGGCTCCCTATCAAAAAACAAGTGACTTTTAAGGCTCTCTCACTGACCTTCAAGGCGCTTCACGGCACTGGAGCTAAATATATAAGTAATCATTTGGCATTCTATTTGCCTACGAGGACGGTAAGGTCAGCTTCCTTGGCTCTGGCTCAAGTTCCATCAATTAGATGGGCCAGGATCGGTGGACGCTCTTTCCGCTACCTGGCTCCCAAGCTTTGGAACGCCCTGCCAGTGTCCATTAGACTCAATGCGAGCCTATTGGGTTTTAGGAGGGAGCTAAAGTCCTGGCTCTTCGTCCAGTAGGTTCGTTGCTTGGTCCCTTCTTTCCCCCGATCTCTGCCTCTTGTTTTTATTAAAGCGCCGGGACACTCCCCGGAGTAGCCGTGCGCTATATAAAACTATTTTAACATTAACATTAACAGATGGATTAGGAAGGAGGATTCCCACAGGCTTTCTGTGCTGGCATCATAGGTGCAAGGCTGCCGCATGGCAGCCTAGAGGGCACCTATGTTGCCCCCCTTTGATCTCTGCACCTGGTGGCAGGCACCTTGAGGTGCCTGCCTCGGGCTGCAGGGATGAACTGCACCTCAGCGCTTTACCCTGAGAGTATGCATTCCGTTCAGAATGCATGCTCCCTTGGTAAAGAATAGGAGTGAATCCTACTTCCTAGGTTGGGACCGACGATGGGAGGTTGTTCGGTCTAGTCCGTCCGACATTGGAATCGCCCCCTTTGTCTTCAAGAGCTACTTTTTCCTAGAAGCCTGGCTACTGAGGAGATAAGAAAAGCCTTCCTGATGCAGGTAGTTTGCCTATTGAGAAACCTGCCCTATGAAGCCTGTGTGGCATAGAAACAGTTTGGGCCAGAGGGGCAACTGCTCAATGCTCCAGTGCAAAGGGGACTGAGATCAGACACATTGGTACTGAATATCTCCAACATGAAAAGGGCATTCATGAAAAATCTACATCATGCATTGGGGAGGAACCTATACCCATTTGAAGACTTCCGCACACCATCAATCAATCATTCCATTCATAAAGCGTACTACAAACCCGCGAGGGTCCCAAGGCGGTGGGGGGAGCGTGCTGCTAGTGATCAAAGAGCCAGGTCTTGAGGAGTCTTCTGAAGGTGAGTAGGTCTTGGGTCTGCCGCAGGTTGGTGGGGAGGGTGTTCCAGGTCTTGTCGGCGAGGTGGGAGTAGGATCTGCCACCGGCGGTCGTTTTTCAGATGCGGGGAAGAGTGGCGAGGGCAAGGCTGGTGGAGCGGAGCTGGCGGGTGGGGGAGTAGAAGTTGAATCGTCTGTTGTGGTATGCTGGGCCGGTCTTGTGGAGAGCTTAGTGTGCGTGGATGAGGAGTTTGAAGGTTATCCTCTTGTTGACGAGGAGCCAGTGCACTTCTCTCAGGTGGGGTGTGATATGGCTGCGGCGAGGGATGTTGAGGATCAGACGTGCCGAGGCGTTCTTGATGCGTTGCAATCGTCTCAGGAGCTTGGCCGATGTTCCTGCGTAGAGGGCGTTTCCGTAGTCCAGTCTACTGGTGACGAGGGCCTGGGTGACTGTTCTTCTCGTCTCGGTGGGGATCCACTTGAAGATCCTGCGGAGCATTCGGAGGGTGCTGAAGCAGGATGAGGAGACGGCGTTGACCTGTTTAGTCATGGAGAGGGTGGAGTCGAGGATGATCCCCAGGTTGCGTGCGTGGTCGGTGGGTGTCGGGGCTGTTCCTAGGGTTGACGGCCACCAAGAGTTGTCCCAGGCTGAGGGGGTGGAGCCAAGGATGAGGACCTCCATTTTGTCAGAGTTCAGCTACCATCACCCATAGCTCAAAATTTCAACCGACCTGCAGCAAGTTTGGCCTTGTCCTGCTGTACTCCATAATGTGTCCCGCAATTGGGTCCCGGCTCGCAGTTGATTTAATGACAGTGAGTTGCTCCATGCCATATACTCAAGATTGTCAAACTCTAAGCCAGTTACAATGGCTGTCACGGTGGGTGGCGGGCAGGAATTTATATGAAATCGACATCACGCGAGAACAATTAGCACGGGGAGAGCTACACTCCCTTCTGTTGACCGGAGCCAAGATCCCACGCGACTGCCACCCTCTCCTACAAACGGCACTGCTGTGTTGGCGTAAGGCACTGGCGTACACGGCAGGGACTGTACCTTACACAGATAACATCCCCCTGTTAGGTATCCCAACACCGCAAGGACGTCTGACACAACGCAGATTACAACCTTGGACGGAGGCAGGGGTTGACAGTGTGGGCGACCTGTTTGGGGACAACACACTACTGGATCACGCCTCCTTCACGCAGTCAACGGGGGCCCCACCGCGATTGTACTTCCTACATGCTACAGTGACACACTATGTGAGATGCACAGGGGCCCCACAGCACAGCAAACCTAAACAACATGAACTAGTGCATCTCCTTCACTATATGGGAACCGGGGCCATTTAGTACGATGGCTCTACACAGGCATTAGGGAACACGCCGCCCTGCCTATTACTACTCTCAGAGACACCTGGACCCTAGACACAGGAGAGGCTATGACAGACGGGGCTTGGAAGATGGTCCTAGAACACCATAGAAGGGTGTCTAGAAACGTCAAGTTTAAATTTATACAGGCTATGGTATTGCATAGAGCGTATCTCACCCCACAGAGGCTCCATAGGATGTTCCCTGCTTCCTCCCATAATTGTCCCCGGTGTCAGATGGATGAGGCCGGACTCCTCCATATGCTTTGGTCATGCCCACGACTGCGCAGCTACTGGGGGACAGTCTGCCATACATTAAACACTGTTACAACCCTGCAAATCCCGGAGGGGGCATTGCCTTGTCTGATAGGACACAGAAAGAGACCCAAGACCCCAAAAGCCTCGCTGAAACTCATAGACCTGGCGTTAGTGTTGGCAATTAGGGTCATAACAATGAGGTGGAAATCAGCCAGGCCCCCGAGTGCGGAGGGGTGGCGGTCTGATTCGCTAAAGTGGGGCAAGGCAGAGGGTGTAATCCTGCGTAGAGAGGAAGAGCGGGGGCTCCGGAAGCATCCAATTGCGCAGGACTGGGAGCGGATGCTGCTGAAGATAGAGGAAGTAGACCTGATGCCCTCACAGGCGAATATCCCATAGTTGGGCCATCAGGGTGGTGAACAGCGGAATACAGAGCGGAACTGGGTATACCAAGCGCACAGGTTAGCCAGCACCATGTGAATGCAATTTTCTGGATAGGATGGAGTCCATATGTCGATGAACACAGTGCCTAACCACTGGAGAAGCCAGGAGAGGTAGGGGGAGGGGTGGGAGTTGGGTGGGACGGGGTCTAGTTTTACGGCGACACTGTAATGATAACGTAACGTGAACGGTGAAATACTGAAAGATAATTGCTTATTGAAGCTACTGTACCTGAGACGAATCACTTGTTAAATTGCCGAAAGTTATATGAAGGAAAAGAGAAAAGACTGTTTGATAATAACATGTATACCTGTAACATGAGTTAATTGATACAGTCATGAATAAAGAGTTTAAAAAAAAAAAAAAAGATTGTCAAACTCTATATGTATTTTTTATTTCTTGCCAAACAATTTGATCGCTGTGATTCAGCTGTTTGGCTCTCTGAGCCAGAGCACCAATGCAGCAGTCTTCAACTCTGAGACACTGAGTTGGTTGTGGGTTGCGGATGGGACAGCGTGCTTCAACTTAATGATTTCATTCGAACTTGACTTCGAATCCATTGAATGACCTTGGACCATTTTTTGTATGCATTTTAGATATTAAGTTTTTGTTTCATGCTGTTTTTTCAACTTACTATTTTCAACATTTTACCAAATTGCTTACAATTAAGTTCATGATCTGATTTCCAATAAATTATTCTTTTAAGCTAACCTATTTTGGATATTTATGTCTTTAGATATTACTTTGTGTTGTTGTTTTGCTAGCAGACCAACTAACACTGCACCTGTTTCTCTGTGGCGTGGCATACTGCTTGATCCAAGCTACCAATGGTGAGCCACAGATTCCCTAACAGACACCAAGTCGTCTACGAGGGTGAGATTCATATTGAGAGGAGAAAGCTCAGTCATATCTCCTATGATAAATGAATGTGAATGAATATTTCCCAAATACAATACAATATTTTATTTGATTCAGACCTCTACTGAGATCAACAAATACAGAAGCATAAACTAATCCTTATTAAAATACAATCACAACACTTTTAAAATTCATTATAAAATAGAACAATAAAAAAGCCTTAAAATCCACCTGTGCAACATTCTATTGAATAAAAATGTTAGGATTATGTGCTCTACTTTAAAATAATTAAAAAAACTTTAATAAAATTTAAACAAGTTATGACAAACTAATATATTGGCTGGAGAGTTACAGAGCATAATTAAGTCATGGGCTAGAGTCTCTTTATGCTTTAATTGGATAGGTTTTATATATCGTCGTCGAGCCTCTACCATTCTCAGGTTTGGACAGATTAGTAAAACATGAAGTAAATCTTGTCGTCCTCCTTTACACAATTCACATATGCCTTTATTGTTATTTATATCGTCCCAACTGGCTAGTAATGTTGCTAATGGGAGTATTCCCATACGCAACAGAAGAATACAACGTCTTAGCTCGTGTTCTAATTGAAATTGTAAATAGGGCGCAAGGGTTTTAAAGTCTATGTTTTCAGCAAACGCGTATACTGCTTTAGCTGAATGCAATATTCTTTGTCATTTTCGTAACTGATTCCAGGAGTCAGATGTTTTAAAAAGAGCTTCAAATGCGCTGGGGACCACTCCTGTAAAAGTGCTACAGTGAAGTGGGAAACTTCAACGGCCTTTGACAAATTCCTATTAAAAGTATACCGAGATGCTTCCTCACTGTAAGGGGCACATGCATCAATATTGCATTTTGCGATTCCTTAATTGCGAAAAATAAGGAATCGCAATTAAGGAATTGCAAACTGCAATGCATCAAGAAATTGCTAAAAAAAGTAGCGATTTCTTAAAATTCCTTAATTGCGATTCTTTAATTGAGAATCGCAATTAAGGAATACCTCCCAATCCATTCCCATGGGCCTAGAGGCCCATTGGAATGAATGGAAAGACATTCTTAATTTGCAATTCACCATTAGAAATTCGCAAATTGAGAATGCAATTTCAAGGGTGCAGGGGTGTCCAAAGGACACCCTGTTGCACCCCTGAAATCTGCCTATAAGTACATTTTGCACACACACATGCCCTAAGGGCATGTGTGTGTTTAAAATGGAACTTTGAAAAATGCACTTTAGTGCATTTTTCAAAGTTTTCGCAAATTACCATGAAGGTCAACTTCATGGTAATTTGCTCCCCTTATTTGCGAATTTGCAAATTTTCAAAGTTTGATGCATTGCATTTAAGGAATCTCAATTTGAGATTCCTTAAATGCAATCGCAATTTAAGAAATCGCAATTTTGCGATTTCTTAAATTGCGAAAATTACAAAAATGTTAATGCATACAAAAAATTGGAATTGCATTCGCAAACGGCCGAATTTTGCGATTCGCACCATTTGCGAATGCAATTTCCATTGATGCATATGCCCCTAAGTCTCCAATTTTAAGAGATACCTTAATGTGTCTGTTGCTGCTTGTAATAGATTATACGCTAACCTTATGATGTTAGAAATTATTCAAGCAAAGATATATTTCCCAAATGTTTTCTCAAGGAAGACACATCGTTCCTCGTGTGAAGTTCTGCCCCATATGCCCTTCTTCCTGTTAATTAGAAAGTGAGAGTTCAAGTTCAAGTTCAAATTCAAGTTCAAGAATTTATATAGCGCACTACTCACCCAAAGGGTCTCAAGGCGCTTGGGGGAACGGGTTCATTATTTCTCGAATAGCCAGGTTTTAAGTTCTTTTCTGAAGGAGATGTGGTTCTGTGTAAGGCGGAGGTGAGTGGGGAGTGAGTTCCAGGTCTTGGCCGCCAAGTAGGAGAAGGATCTACCTCCCATGGTGGATCTTTGGATACGCGGAACTGCGGCGAGGCCTTGATTGGAGGATCTTAGCTGGCGGGTGGGTGTGTAGAAAGATAGTCGAGTGTTGAGGCATTCGGGCCCTAGTTTGTAGAGGGCCTTGAGAGCGTGGGTGAGGAGACGGAATGTTATTCTCTTGTTGACGGGAAGCCAGTGGAGGTCTTTCAGGTGGCCGGTAATGTGATCTTGGCGAGGGATGTCCAAAATGAGTCTCGCTGATGCGTTTTGGATGCGTTGGAGTTTTTTCTGTAATTTGGCTGTAATTCCGGCGTAGAGGGTGTTTCCGTAGTCTAGTCGACTCGTAACCAGAGCGTGGGTGACAGTCTTTCTTGTTTCGGCGGGGATCCAATGGAAGATTTTTTTGAGCATACGAAGTACGTTGAAGCAGGAGGAAGAGACGGCGTTGACTTGTTTGGTCATCGAGAGTGAGGAGTCTAGGATGAAGCCAAGGTTACGTGCGTGGTCTGTGGGTATGGGTGCTGAGCCCATATCCGAAGGCCACCATGAGTCGTCCCAGGCAGAGGGGGATGAACCTAGGATGAGCACTTCCGTTTTGTCTGAGTTGAGTTTAAGGCGGCTGTTTTTCATCCATACTGCTACTTCTTTCATGCCTTCGTGAAGATTGGTTTTGGCGGTGGGTCTTTGGTGAGGGGGAGGATCAGCTGGGTGTCGTCCGCGTAGGAGATGATGTTAAGGTTGTGTTGACACGCGATGGAAGCGAGTGGACTCATGTAGACGTTGAAGAGGGTGGGACTGAGTGATGATCCTTGTGGTACACCGCAAATGACTTCGGTGGCCTCCGATTTGAATGGGGGAAGTCGGACTCTCTGAGTTCTTCCAGCAAGGAACGAGATGATCCAGTCCAAGGCTTTTCCTTTTATGCCGATGTTGCTGAGGCGTTGTATGAGTGTGTTGTGGCAGACAGTGTCGAAGGCGGCGGAGAGGTCGAGTAGAATGAGGGCCACTGTTTCTCCATTGTCCAGTAGTGATCGGATGTCGTCTGTTGCTGCGATGAGGGCGGTTTCGGTGCTGTGTTTGGCTCGAAAGCCGGACTGTGAGGGATCGAGGGAGTTATTTGATTCGAGGAAGACGGCGAGTTGGTTATTGACGGCTTTCTCAATGACTTTGGCTGGGAATGGGAGGAGGGATATGGGGCGGAAGTTTTTAAGTTCAGAGGGGTCTGCTGTGGGTTTCTTCAGGAGGGCGCTGACTTCGGCATGTTTCCAGCTCTCTGGGAAGGAAGCAGAGATGAAGGAGCAGTTGATGACATCCCGGAGATGGGGTGCGATGATGGAGTCTGCTTTGTTGAAGATGTGGTGGGGACATGGGTCGGTTGGCGAGCCAGAGTGGATGGAATTCATTAGGCGGATGGTGTCTTCAGTGGTGATTGGGTTCCAGGCGCTGAGGTTGTTAGAGGGCGGTTTAGGTTCTGAAGGGGGTGGAGAGGATTGTTCGTTGGAACTGTTTTTGAAGCTGTTGTGTATGTCGGCAATTTTGTTGTAGAAGAAGGAGGATAACGAATCGCAGAGGTCTTGGGAGGGAGTGATGTCGTTTGAGGCTGCGGTGGGGTTGCTGAATTCTTTGACGATGTTGAATAGTTCCTTGCTGTTATGGGCGTTGTTGTCGAGTTGATTCTTGAATGCTAATTTCTTGGTGGATAGAATCAGCTGGTGGTGTTTGCGGGTGGCTGCCTTGAAGGTGGACATGTTGTCGGTGGTTGGGTTTTTTCTCCATGTTTTCTCGAGAGTACGGCATAGTTTTTTGGATTTCTTAAGGTCATCGTTGAACCAGGGGGCCTTTTTGTTGTCTTGTTTGGTGTGATGGTTTTTCAAGGGTGCTAATTCGTCAGCGCTGTGGGTGAGCCATTGTTTGAATTTGATAGCAGCTTGGTTTGGGTCCGATGAGAGGGTGGGTGGGTTTTGGTTGAGCGATGTGAGGAGCTGGTCAGTGGTGATTTTGTTCCATTTTCTTCGGGGGATAGGTTGTGGGGGGTTGTGGGTCGATGTGGTTTTGTAGCTGAAGTGAACACAACTGTGGTCCGTCCAGTGGAGAGCTGTGGTGCAATCGAAGGAGATGTGTTTGCTGGAGGTGAAGATTGGGTCGAGCGTATGTCCGGCTACATGGGTGGGGGTGTCAACAAGTTGTTTGAGGCCGGGATTGACCAGGTTGTCAAGAAGGGTGGTGGTGTTGCTGTCGTTTTTCTTTTCCAGGTGGAAGTTGAGGTCTCCTAATAGAATGTAGTTCTCGGAGGCGAGGGCATGTGGGCTGATGAATTCAGTGATGTCTTCACTGAATTGTTTGCGGGTTCCTGGAGGCCTGTAGAGGAGGGTGCCTCTGAGTGTGGTCCTAGGGTCGGTGTGGATCTGGAAGTGGAGGTGTTCGGCGGTTGTAAGGTTATCGTCGGAGCTGGTCGTGATTTTGATGGTGTTCTTGTGGACGATGGCGATGCCTCCTCCTGTTTGGATGGTGCGGTCTTTTCGGATGATCTTGTAATTGCCCGGGATGGCTATGGCGATGTCGGGTGTTGATGCTGCATTCATCCATGTTTCAGTAAGGAAGGCGATGTCCGGTGATGTAGTGTCGAGTAGATCCCAGAGTTCGGTGGCGTGTCTGTGGACCGAGCGGGTGTTCAGTAGGATGCACTTCAGGTGGTTAGACTCGGAGCTGTGTTTAGGGTTAATGGATGTGGTATGGGTCTTGGTGCAGGGAAATTTGCAGGAGTGGCAGGCGAAGGGACCGTGGGTACGTCCCGGGGCAGCTTCGTAGCATTGAGGTGTGCGTCCGGGGTTAAGGGCTAGGAGGGTGGCGGCATCATACGTTATGCTGGAGGAGTGTGGATTGTGGGGGTCAGGGGGTCTGGCGCTGGGCCCGGTCCAGGCGCGGACGGGCGTAGACGGGCTTACCTTTGGCGCACCTTCGGTGCGACCGCTGCGCATGAACGCTGCACGCGGAGGCATCTGTCATATGTAGGTATAGGGGGGGAGGGGCGAGGCAGGGTCAGCTGGGAGGCGGGCGCGGGGTGGAGCTACGGCCTAGGAATCACAACAAACAACAAAATGGCTGCAAGTAGGGTAAAACGAAACTGGGCGAGCCTGGGGGGTAAACAGAGGCACAATCGGGCTAAAAATTCTAATACTCTTCTAACAACAATGCGCAGCCTTAACAGCACAATACAGAGATGCTAAAAGCGCACAATGCACAAATTCCAAAACGATATGTCAAAAACGAGCAATGCAGGCAGCGGCAGTAATGCGGGGGAGAGGTCGCGCTGTGGATTCAGCTGGAAGGCGCTACGATACCGTGGGACAGCTATCAGGCGCTCTTTTGTCACGAAGCCACCAAGCCTTGGGAGCGTGGGGGGGAGCGACCTCTTCCAAACAGGTCGGGAGAGTCACGGCGAGGGGATGGTGAGGCAGGTCTACTACTATCTGTGGGAGGCAGGGTCAGCTGGGAGGCGGGCGCGGGGTGGAGCTACGGCCTAGGAATCACAACAAACAACAAAATGGCTGCAAGTAGGGTAAAACGAAACTGGGCGAGCCTGGGGGTAAACAGAGGCACAATCGGGCTAAAAATTCTAGTACTCTTCTAACAACAATGCGCAGCCTTAACAGCACAATACAGAGATGCTAAAAGCGCACAATGCACAAATTCCAAAACGATATGTCAAAAACGAGCAATGCAGGCAGCGGCAGTAATGCGGGGGAGAGGTCGCGCTGTGGATTCAGCTGGAAGGCGCTACGATACCGTGGGACAGCTATCAGGCGCTCTTTTGTCACGAAGCCACCAAGCCTTGGGAGAGTGGTGGGGAGCGACCTCTTCCAAACAGGTCGGGAGAGTCACGGCGAGGGGATGGTGAGGCAGGTCTACTACTATCTGTGGGATGCAGGGTCAGCTGGGAGGCGGGCGCGGGGTGGAGCTACTGCTTAGGAATCACAACAAACAACAAAATGGCTGCAAATAGGGTAAAACGAAACTGGGCGAGCCTGGGGGGTAAACAGAGGCACAATCGGGCTAAAAATTATAGTACTCTTCTAACAACAATGCGCAGCCTTAACAGCACAATACAGAGATGCTAAAAGCGCACAATGCACAAATTCCAAAACGATATGTCAAAAACGAGCAATGCAGGCAGTGGCAGTAATGCGGGGGAGAGGTCGCGCTGTGGATTCAGCTGGAAGGCGCTACGATACCGTGGGACAGCTATCAGGCGCTCTTTTGTCACTAAGCCACCAAGCCTTGGGAGCGTGGGGGGGAGCGCCCTCTTCCAAACAGGTCAGGAGAGGAAGAGAAAAGCTTTGTGTCTAGTTTGGAGCACAGAGATAATTCTGCTTGTTAGTGGTTTCATATAGGTGTCTGAAAGTATTTATTTCCACCTCTGTTGAAGAGACCATAATTAGCTGGCAGCATAGGCCTCTGGGGTTATATACTCTCTGCCCCAATATACCTCCGTAAAAAAAATATTGTCAAGAGATTTTCATTTTTGATTTGTGTTTTTGGATCATTAGAGAAGTAAATTTAACTTGGGTAGAAATTGGTGATCCGGGATAAATTTTTCTGGGTGACATTTTGGAAAATGGCGGAAGGGCTGCTCTGAAGCGTTGTTTCCGGTCTCTATTAGCAATGTCTACCCAATCTAAATGACTTCTCTGATAATACAAAAACACAAATCAAAAATGAAAATCGATGAACATTTGTTTATGAAAGTATATCAAGGGGCCAGGACGAATACATCCATTGCAGGCTTTATGGTTTATATTATGTGATGAGTGGTAATGTACTACTAGAAGTAACTGACATAAAAATGCAGCATATTTTCTTCTAGACTCTTGTAATACTCTTGGGCATTTACTTATATGTCAAGGTCCTGGTTATATGGTATTAAGTGTTTTTTCTAAGAGTAAAGCTTGCACTCAAACATGATATTTAGGTTAGGCGGGTCAATGGTGGGCCAGGCATGCCTTGAGGTTCTATGTCTATGTGTTTTTCCAGATCCATCTTGATAACCAACCTCTTCTTCTTTCTTCCTCAGATGGTTTGGTGGATGCAGTTGGAAGAGACTGCGTCCAGGCGGGAGAGGCCTGCACTAATGACTCCAGCTGCAGCGCTAAGTTCCGAACTCTCCGGCAGTGCATTGCAGGCAATGGTGCCAACAAACTAGGGCCGGATGCGAAAAGCCAGTGCAGAAGCACAGTGACAGCGTTGCTCTCCAGTCAGCTGCATGGTTGCAAGTGCAAGCGAGGAATGAAGAAGGAGAAGCACTGTCTCAGCATCTACTGGAGTGTGTACCACACGCTGATGGAAGGTCAGTGCGCCATTCTCTTACCAAAGCTATGTCTGTGCCTCTTACTGCATGTAGCTGTCCAGATGATCACTCCAAGCATATACCAGCCACATCCGAAGGTTACCCGAATGTACATTGTTTTTATGAAACACTCAACACAGTGATCAGTCTTTGCAGAGGTTCTCAGAGAATGAGTATAACCCCACCCAACTAAAACACTGGGTAACGCAACCTGAGATCCGATAGGCAGCCACAAGAGACTTGCTGCCCATAGAAAAATGTGTACATAACCAGGGGGCTCCCGGGGATGTATCTCATTTCTCTATTCTCTCCTAAACCCGGCCAATGCTCCTACTCCGCGGCACAAGGGTCTCTGGGACCAGATCTTGGGGATGCCTATTACCATAGTGCAATGGTGGAAATTATGGCGAGACATCCTGAGGTTTAACGGGATCGCTAGGTTAAGAGAAGACCTTTAAAAAATACTCTGACTGGCATCTGCAACCCACCAAGCTACATAAAAGATACACAGAAACATCTAACAGATGCTGCAGGGGTTGTGGACTCCTGGGTAATTTCCGCAACATATGGTGGTATTGCCCCACGATTTGACCATGTTGGAGTGAGATTCCAGCTAAGATGAAGGACATGCTGGGATACCCCCTACCTCAAACGCTTGTTTTACCCTGCTGGGGATGTGTGACCCTTCTCTTAAACAGCAAACAGCTGGGAGACATCCATTATATGGCTTTGTTTAGGAGCAGCCAAGATGGCTCTGGCAGCTGCCTGGAAGAAACTGACAGTCCCCTCCATGTCCCAATGGCACGCTCGACTTCGGCAAAGTCTTACCATGGAACGCTTGACCGATAAACTCATGGACTCGTGAAAGGGCTTTGATTACATATGGGGGCCTCTGGTGAGTTATCTGTCCATAGGCCTTCCCCTGTTCTCCTGCCCCACACCCATAAGTGCGCTTCATCTCTTCCAGACTTGAGTCCTCCCCCCTTGTCGCTCTTCAAGTCAAGCTTCTCCATCCGTTCAGCGAAGACAGATCACAGCACCTGTTCCTATCTACCACATATTAGTTGACACCTTTATCCCTCTGTACATGGAAGTTCTTAAGTTCAACGTTTACCCTGGTCCAGGGAATTTGGGGAGGAGGGTAATATTGGGCTTCTTCATAGTCCTTTGTAATAAGCCACATGACCTCCTTGTTTGTAGGAGTCTTACTGTGAGTACCGGTGTACGTAACCACTATGTATGACGCTGTACTGTATTATGGCACTGCTCTTTGACTGTGGTTTTCAGAGAAGTCATGTTATAATGCTTACCTTCTATGCCCAAGAAACTAATAAAGACAGTTTGAGAAAAAAAGGCGCCAACGTCAGATTTACCCCTTGAGCGCAGTGCTATAGTTTACACCCCACACCATGCTCCTGTTATCCATAAAAGCAAAGATAGCTTGCTTTTAAAGTTCTGGAGTTTATAATCCATGTCTTGCTCTGGTAAGCAATGACCCTTCCTGAAGCCCAAGGCACTGCACTCTGGTACTGATGCTTTTAGGTATGTTCCAGTTCTGTCAGGCACATCTAGCTAGAGATATTAGGTATCCCACAGCTGCTGGAGGATCTTCTGGGGATCAATCTTATTTCCTGAGCATGTCATTGGTACAACCTTTAAATATAAAACTAATGTTGCCACAGGTGTCTAAAAACAAAAACTGAGTAGTGAATTAGTTCCACCTTGGATAGCACGTCTAATAGAAAACACCATTCCCTATATAGAATAGCCTTTCTGGGAACTTTTTTGTAATTGAGAAACTACCATCTTAAGTTACAGATAAACCTGGCTACCCGGTAGGCATGAGAGACAGAAAAAGAGAGATAGTCAGACAAACAGAAACACACACACACACATACGCACACACACACCTATATCCCTCAGGGCCAGGCATAGCTCTTAGAAAGCAGTAAAGTTTGGTTCCCACACTTGTGCAGACAGGGCATGATGATGCTAGTTGTGTGGTTTGCATTGGTTGGTTGCTGTGCAGTGCTGAGCGTTTCATGACACCTTCAGTGTTCTTTTGTGTAGATACGAAACCTGAATCCAACAGTGACCACTCCGCAACTTGTTTTCCCTCCCCGCGAAAAGGGCATCTGCATATTTCCCCAACAAAATCATTCTAAACAACCTCTCACTAGAATAAAGGCCAACGCTGCCTCATTTTAGAAGAGGACTGATTTTTCTAATCTAATCTCCTTTTGTGGACAAGAAATCTGGTTTCTCCCCAGGAGACTCTAAAACATGTGTCCCTATGCTCTTGCTTTTGGGGGTTGATTCCACCAGTCTACCAGGTTTCCTACCATAATTATTGTTAGTTTCTCATAGTAACAAGAGGGTGGTTTGGCCGGTAAATGTCATCCAATGTTCATGTGTGAAGAGTGTGATTGTCAAGTAGGTTTTCATGAAGTCTGCCTAAGACAGAATGTTCTGCGAGAATGTATCAGCATTTGGGGACATGCATGAACTACATGGAACCCCACGGGAGACTGGCGTTTACCACCAACAGGGGTGCATTCCCTGGGTACTATACCTAGAAGTGGTCCTCCCAGTATTGGGACACCAAGAACAGTATAAGAGGGCACTAAACCCATTCCAAACTACTGGTTTTGGTCCCCCTAGGTCAGCTTGGCATCTCTCTGACAAGATGTAACCATGGATGAAGACTTGGAAGTGATCAGGGCTGTGAGGTGACCACCTTACGTTCATCCTTTGAATGGTTGGGGCACTAGGCAGACCCTTGATCAGTTGATGGTGCCCTGTTGCCCCAACCATGGTTTCCTGATCAGTCTCCCCAGTACCGCGATGGTCCCCTGATCAAGTGATGCTATTCCCCAGGCTTGGTGGCATGCCAACTGGAGGCCTAGAGAGAACCTGGTATAGTCTTCCTGATGACCATTTCATTTTTCTTTAGAGGCTAGTATCCCCTCAATATAGATCAGCCGGAACCCCCCAAACTTGTCAGTCAGCCTGTGATAATATTCTTTCTTCACCTGGTTTGGTGAGGGCCTAATGGGGAAACTCTAGAGCTGTGGTCTTCAAACTTTTTAATGCAGTGCCCCCAGTGGAAAAAAAACATCAGTGGCCCCCCTCAAAAATTTTCACAATGTTTAAATATGTCTAGACTTATTTAAACTTTGCAGTTAAGTTCTGTTATCGTTTTAAAAATGCAATCAAATACATGATTGCCAAACATACTATTTTGGGCAGGCAGGCCTTTCTTACGTGTAAACGTATCCACAGTGTGAGACACTTTCTCCCAGCCAGGCTATAAATGACAAAATATGTTAGTGATGGCCCATTACAGAGCGTATTGCTGCTGCATATTTCTTTCCCTTTAAAACAAAGCACTGTTATTTGCATAATGCTTCTTTTGGCCCAAGTCTGGCACCCCCCTTCCCCCGATCACTTGAGGACTCCCAGTTTGAAGACCCCTGTTCTAGAGATTAGAGCATATCCAGCTTGGGTCTCTCACTTCGAGAAGAAGAAGTTCCACAGTTAAAAAGGCCTCTATAGGTGTGAGTTGCCGGTCCGGACATCTATCTGCTTGTGGCCAAAGACCTGTTCCAGAAGGTCTGGGTTGGCACTGAATAGATATGACTTGTTCACTCAGATAACCAGGCAGAGTGCATTGCACACTCCCAAGAATATCAAGTAGAGGTAGCCAGATGTAGAAACTATCCGTTCCAACTTGTCCTCTGGTACTCCTAGCTGTGCTCCAGCTAACCGTGGTCTGAAGAATTATGAAGGTAGCAGTAGGACAGAAACTTGACAAGACTCCTAGCTTTTCAACGTCTGTGTGTTCGAGGCATGTGGGCTGCTGAATTCATATCTATAGCATAGATCGCCGCCTAGTATTGGGTCCGGATGATTGCACATTGTTGTCCTGGAAGAGTCTTCGAAGTATCACGAGATAGGTGGCTCCTCCCCTGGACTACAGTGCGCATGGGCATCGACTCCATCCTCAGATTGTTTTTTTCCGCCATTGGGTTCGGATGTAATTTCGTTATCTCCAGTTCGGAATCAACTTAAACTTTTTCGAGGCCCGAAGGCCTTTTTCTATCCGTCGGTATTGTTTGCGTTCGGTGCCCCGGTTCTATTCGGACTCAGTTCCCGAGTTGTATTTCCAGGGAGTCGAGTGACTCTTCGGTGATCTAGGCCCAGTCGACGCAGCAAGACCCTCGACAACACGACATGGAACGGAGCCCGTTCAAGAAGTGTCCCGTGTGTGGATCGAAGTACCCACACATCGACGTCCACCCGGTGTGCAACAAGTGCCTGTCGCCGGACCACAATGAAGCCAGCTGTATGGCTTGTTCAAAGTTTCGTTCGGTGAAGACTCTTCGGCTTCGGCGCGTGGAGCGCATGGCGGCCCGGCAGTCGGCCCCGGCACCGATGGACATCTTCGACGACGAAGAAGCAGACGAACATGAGGTTCGAATGCAGATTTCACCTCCAACGATGGACATCGAATGCGAATACGACGCGGATGTCGAAGGCCTCGATGTAGAAGGAGTCGTCGACGAGGTAGGAGACGACAATGAGGCCTATGGGGCCATGGAAGATAGCTCAGAGGAAGAGCTATGCCCCGTTCGAACATTTACAAAGGCTCAGGTCGAGGGATCGCCACTCGGCCTTACCCAAGACCTTATACCAGCATCCACGGCCCTGCCTTCTGGCCCGGCTACGGACACTTCGGCGGAGCCGCCATTGTCGAAAACGAAACCAAAACTGAAACCATCGGTGTCGACGAAACTAAAAATGGCCGAGGCGCCATCGAAACCGAAGACGTCTGCTCCCCCATCGACGCCATCCTCTTCCGAGGTGTCGGGCGGTCGGCGCCGAAGAAAGCTGTCGACCCGGTCAAGGTGCCGAAAGTGGTCAAGGTCGTCGAGCCGAAGCCAAAGAAGGCCGCCGACTCGGAGTCGAGAAAGACCGTCGAGCCGAAGTCCAAGAAGGCCGTCGAGCCGACATCCGGCAAGGGCGTCGAGCCGAAGACCGGAACCCCGACGCCAGTAGTCAAGGCCGCCGATCCGAAACCGTCGCCGTCCGCGGCCAAAGACAAGGTTCGTGGCGCACCTAAGGAGGATGCTCCTATGCCTCGCTCAGAGAAGCCGAAGTCATCGACGCTCGGGTCTTCCCCTGGGGGTGGACAGAGGTCGACTGTCGGGTCAACGAAACCGTCCGCTTCCTTTACGAAGCAGGTCTCGGACTCCCTCAAGCGAATTAGGGACAAGGCTTCGACGTCGGATCCGAAGATACCTTCCACCCCGAAGCCGGTTGTCCCGACGCCTAACACTTCGACGCCGATCCTCTTCACGTTGCCGCCGAAGATGGCGCCGAAGGCCTTCGCACCCCGATTGGTGCCCAAGGACTCTGTAGTATCGAAGCCAACTCACCCGGCTGGGAGTTTGCTGCCTCGACCACACTTACTAGAGGAGCAGAGAGAGCATTTCATCGATGCCGACACCGGGAAGCTTACGCTTTACAAAAGGAAAGTCACGGCATCGCAGCCTTTGGAGTCGTATACAATTCCTCTAAAGCGCAAAAGGCCTGCTCCAGATTCAATGGTCTTAGTCGTACCAATAGTTCCACAGTCTTTAAGAATTGCGACACCCTGACCCACTTATTCTGATGGAGAGGATGCAGGAGCGCAGGACGAACAATACAATTTTCCAGCCAACACAGAGCCTGATGAACAACAGGACTCCTGGATTGGGGCAGGTGACCAGGGGGATCAGCACACCGTCCATGACCCTCAGGTGTACAATGTTAAGACCTCTCCCACCGAGGATTCTGCGGCATTTAATGCCTTAATTGAAAGGGCAGCCAAGAACCACGACGTGGAACTACATGCTGACCATGTGGAAGCGGACTTCCTCTATGACACTTTCTCAACTGCTGAAAAAACTGTCAAGACTCTTCCTATGCTGAAGGGGGTCCTTAAGCATGCTGCGGACATTTTTAAGGAACCCACACGGTCGAGGGTAGTCAACCCTAGAATCGAGAAGAAATACAGAGCGGCACCTGGCGATCCTACCTACATCAAGGGCCAGTTGCCATTGGACTCTTTGGTAGTTTCTAATGCCCGCAAAAGGGCGAATTCGCAGACCACCGGTGAAGCTCCTCCCCCAGACAAAGAATCCAAAGTGCTTGAGGCATCGGGAAAGAGAGTAGCAGCTCAGGCAGCCAATATCTGGCGTATCTCTAACATCAGGCACTCTTGGCTAGATACGACAGGGCACACTACGACACACTCGAGACCCTGCTGCAGCATCTACCAGACCAATATAAAGAGGCTGGGGAAATGCTTATCCAAGAAGGGAAGCTCATCTCCAACGCTTCCATCAAATGTGCACTAGATGTTGCGGACACTGCTGCTAGGGCGATCAACACCAGTGTGATGCTCAGACGTCAGGCATGGCTTAGGATCTCCGGGTTTAAGCCGGAAATACAAACTACCATCCTTAACCAGCCGGTAAACCCAGACAGATTATTTGGTCCCGAGGTGGATACCACCCTCAAAAAAATAAAGAAAGATACCGAAACTGCCAAGTCCATGGGGGCGCTACAGTCCCAGCAGTTTCGGGGGAGCACTTTTCGTCGCTCAGGCAATAGAGGTGTTACCAGGGGTCAAATGTCACAGCAAACACAATTCAACAAAGGAGGGGCGCCATCCTCTTATACCAAGCAGAATAGAGGAGGATACCGCGGCAACAGCGCCAAGGGCAGAGGCAGGGGCAACAACAACAAACAGTGACTCCCTGTCACTGCCCCCCGACCATCCAACACCTGTCGGGGGGAGACTCCAGCAGTTCCTGCCAGTCTGGAAGTCCATCACCACAGGCAGGTGGGTCAGGAAACTTATCCAGTTCGGGTATTGTTTGGAGCTAACATCCACTCCACCCAACATACCACCAAAACACCGTCCTATGTCCACAGAGCATTTGCACTTATTGCAGCAGGAGGTTCTTGTCATGCTGCAAAAAGGCGCAATAGAGCTCGTGCCAGTGGAGGAAGAAGGCACAGGGGTGTATTCCCTGTACTTCTTAATCCCGAAAAAGGACGGGTCCCTGAGACCTATTCTGGATCTACGGCCCCTAAACCAGTACATTCTCTCAGAACACTTCCACATTCTAACACTGCAGCAGGTTCTTCCGTTGCTCAATCAGGGAGACTTCCTCGCAACCTTGGATCTCAAGGATGCTTACTTTCACATCCCACTCCATTCATCCCATAGGAAATACCTCAGGTTCACCATTCAAAATCGGCATTACCAATTCAAGGTCGTTCCTTTCGGGGTGACCACGGCCCCCAGAGTGTTCACGAAATGTCTGGCGACTGTGGCGGCGCACCTCAGGAGACAAAACGTCTATGTCTATCCTTATCTGGACGACTGGCTGGTCCAGGCAAAGTCAGCCCAGCAGTGCGCCGCCGATATGTACCACACCATTCACCTTCTTCACGGTCTGGGCTTCTCACTGAACTATCCGAAGTCGCACCTCCAGCCAGCCCATGTGCGGCAGTATCTGGGCGCGACGATAGATACTCTGGCAGCCACGGCTCAGCCGAATTCAGTGAGGATCGACAACATCCAGTCGCTAATCCAGAAGTTCAGACCGCAACACTCACTTCCAGCGAGATTGCTCATGCAGTTGATAGGCATGATGGCCTCCTGCATCTTCATAGTCCCGCACGCACGGTTGCATATGCGTCCGCTCCAAGAATGCTTGGCACATCAGTGGACTCAGGCTCAAGGACAGTTGAACGACCTAGTGTTGGTGACCGGTCGGGCATACAACTCTCTGCATTGGTGGACTCCACACAACCAAAGCAGGTATAGCCAGGTGGATCGTTAAGTGTATTCAGATTTGCTATCACAAGGCTAAGCGCACTTTAACGGTCCCTCCCAGAGCCCACTCCACCCGCAAGTTGGGGGCCTCTATGGCTTTCCTTGGTAATATCCCTTTGGAGGATATTTGTAGAGCAGCCACATGGTCTACACCACATACCTTTACTAAACATTACTGTGTAGATGTGCACTCCAAGCAGCAGGCAGCTGTAGGGCAGGCTGTTCTTAAGACACTATTTCAGACTTCTGCAGCTGGCACAGGCGGCCGCCGTTAATGGAGGGGCTGCTATGTATTCTATGCTATAGATATGAATTCAGCAGCCCACATCCCTCGAACTGAATATGCTACTTACCAGTATGCATCTGTTCTTGGCATGTAGGGCTGCTGACATTCATTTCGCCCACCCTCCTCCCTGGTGCCTGTAGCGGCTGCAGACTTTTCTTGCATTTACTCTTAGGCATGGCCATCGCTTACACTATTATACTCCATCTTTGCCACAATGGCTAAAAACAATCTGAGGATGGAGTCGATGCCCATGCGCACTGTAGTCCAGGGGAGGAGTCACCTATCTCGTGATACTTCGAAGACTCTTCCAGGACAACAAGGTGCAATCATCCGGACCCAACACTAGGCGGCGATCTATGCTATAGATATGAATGTCAGCAGCCCTACAAGAAGAAAGCTGTGCCTCACCCTGGGGACATCTAACACGCAGAGGGGCTTATTTACAAGCCCCTTTTGCTGCAAATGCGTCACTTTTAATATGGGAAAAAGTGAGATAATGCAATGCAAAGGCCGTGCAAATAATCCCAAGAGATGGGTATGGTTCCTGACAGAAGGAGACTGGAGTACTATTGGGACAGAAAAGTCCTTTGCATGGTAAAAGACGTGTACCCCTAAGTGCCCGACCGTACTGTTGTCTGGATCCCTAATGCTGGTTTTTGTGGTCATAGGCAAACATAGGCAAACACAGATCATGCCTGTCTCACGCCTCGTTGGACCGGGATGGATGCCAAAAGAGGTACCGTCATAGTGGTGGACGGTTACTACCTTCATCAAGGGTTAAGCAGCACGAGCACAGTGGTGGCATGTTAGAAATGGGGGTCTCTAATTGGCAGAGGTAGGTACCTTTTCCGAATAGGGACCCTTGCTTCTAATCAGGGTAAGGGGGATACACTCTTTAGATAACCCCTGCTCACCCCCTGGGTAGCTTGGCACGAGCAGGCAGGCTTATCCCAAAGGCGATGTGTAAAGTATTTGTACACAAAACACACAGTAGTACAGTGATAACGCCACAAGTGGACTCAACACCAGTTTAGAAAAATAAAGTATCTTTATCTAAACTCAACAAGACTAAAATGACAAAATCCAGCATACATGTAATAAGAATGTGACTTTAAAAAGGTTTCAAACATTTGGTCCATAGAAAACAATGCGTGATTTCTCACAAAGTACCGGTAGATGAGTCGAAATTCACAAGGCCAAACAGCTGCAGAGATGAAAAGCATCGAAAAACATTGAGATGCGTCCGTTTTTTAGACCACGGAGAGGCGATGTGACAGATTTGCTGCATGCAGGAGAAGTGATGCGTCAAATCCGGTCTGTAGGGGGAAGTGATGCGTCGATTCCGATACGGTTCTGGTCCGCGGGTGCTGAGTCAGGAAAACTTGTTGCACAAGTACATTGTGTGGAAATCCGGGGTGCGTCAGCGATCGATGCGGCGGCGTCCAGTGGCGCTGCGTCGATCTCTTCAGCCTAGATCCTCAATGCGTCAGTTCTTGCAGCAGCGATAGGTGCTGTGTTGGTTTTGGCAGTGGCGCAGCGATGTGTGGAGATTCTTCTCGCACAGCAGTGCTGCGTCGGAAAAACAGCTGCAAGAAGAGCGATGCATCGATTTTCTTAGTTCTTCCAGCTCCCAACAGCAGGAACAACTCCAAAGGCCCAGAACTGGAACAGGGATCTCCTGGCAGGTCAGAACGCACAGCAACAGAGTTCAGGGGAGTTGGGGAGAAGTCTTTGTGTCCCTGAGACTTCAGAACAGCAGGCCAGCACACACAGGCCCTTGGAGATCTTCTTCAAGCAGGTTCAAAGCAAAGTACCAGACCTTGTCCATTCCTTGGCAGAAACAGCAACTGCAAGCCAACCACACACAGCACACAGTAAAAGGGACAATACTCCTCCTCACAGCTCTTCAGCTCTTCTCCTTGGCACAGGTTCCTCTTCATTCCAGAAGTAGTCTAAAGTTCTGGGGTTTTAGATCTAATACTTATACCCAGAAATGTATTTGTTCTCTTTGTGCAAGGCTCTCTGAACACAGTCCAAACCAGTTCTGTCCTCACTGGTGCAGTATGACCACAGGGGGTGGAGAAAGCATTGTGCAAGGGAGACAGGCCCTATTCAGGTGCAAGGAGATCTCCTCCCACAACTCTAAACTCTAGTGCTCCGGTAGACGCGCGGTGAGCCTATTTAAACCAGTCCATCTAGCGCGCAGCGGTAGCGCGCAGTGGGGCGCGCCATCATCGCGCCTGAGTCGTGCCACACTATGACTCCACCTATTATTAGGTATCAAAGGGATGATCTGCTGGCCATTCGGGGTCGGATTTCTAACTGTGATCTCTCGCCTGTGGACCCGTTATGTGGCCCTTACCGTTGCATCTGTGGCGGTTGGACTTTAGACACCGCTTCCCTTATTCGACCGCGGGAGCTGCCATCTCTACTTAAAAGAAAGGCAGGATTGCGTGATTTGAACATCTGGAGCTTAAATGTCAGATCACTGGTAAAGCACTATCAGGAGATATACGATCTCCTTAAAGATGAATCTCCTGACGTGCTTTTTCTGACTGAAACCTGGTTGCAGGATTCGGATTCTTCCATACTTAATTTGGCTTTCCCCCCAGATTATTCCATCTTCACTCTTAATCGTGCTACCAGGGGGGGAGGAATTGCCCTGGCCGTTAAGTTGTGCTATCCGTGTGAGTGGAAGGCCGTTCAACTCCCAGGATGTGAAAGTGCTCTTTTTAAAATTTCGTTCAGTCACCACTTCACCTTCTCTGGGCTGCTAATTTATCGTCCTCCGGGTTGTGATTCTGTTTTCAGGGCTGCCCTCCCGGATCTAATTAGCACGGAGGCACTTCGATGTGCTAATTTCAACGTTATCGGAGATCTTAATCTTCATTTTGATTGCTTGTCCTCGCCCTCTATTAGGACCATTCTGGCTGATCTAGAGGCCTTGCAGCTTTCCCAGCTGGTTACCTCTCCCACTCATAGAGATGGTCACATCCTTGACCCTTTCTTTACTAACTTAGAGGGAGTTAGGGTTCTCTGTCCCACCCAGATGGTTTGGACAGACCATATGCTGGTTAAAGTGATATGCCCCATGTTGGAGTCTCCTCTTATATCTCACGACAGATTAGTTCTTAGAAGACATTGGAACAAACTAAGACTGGAGGATTTTTACCATCTGCTGGAGGAGGCACCTTTAGGCCCTTTCACGGATGTTGACCGCGGATATGATTCCTTTTGTGAGTGGATCTCCCGTGCCCTTGATTCTTTGATCCCTTTGGTTTGGTCCAAGTGTCGTCCGAAAGAGCCTAGCCCATGGTATGATAGTGCCTTAGCGTCCCTCAAAAGAGCCTGTAGACAGGCTGAGAGACTATGGAGAAAATCGTTTGATCCTGAATTGAAGGCCTGCTACCTTGCTAAAATTAAAATCTACCATAGGGCGGTGTGTAGAACACGAGCAGCCTTTTATGCCCAAGAGTTTCAGAATAGTTCAAATCCCTCGAAACTCATCTTTAAGGTGTTAAAGGATTTGATGGTTAAGAGGACAACGGCGGTGGAAATATGCTCGTACTCCCATTGTGAGAGTCTGGCCTCCTTTTTCCTCGCGAAAGTTCAAGTCATCTATCGCACCTTCTCGACGGGCTTTTCAACTTCAGAACGGGCAAGCTGCATCTTGGGAGACAGTGAGTGTCTTACTTTTCTGCCCTCCCTATCTATGGAGGCCTTTGACTCTCTGAGTCTTAAAATCAAGTCAGGATCTCCTGCTGACCAGTTGAAACCGGCCCAGTTTAAGAATATGTCGCCGCTATATCGTACTCCGGTGCTTTCTTTGATCAACCTGTCACTTTCTTCTGGGATAGTTCCCATTAGGTGGAAGCAGGCTGTAGTTACACCTATTTAAAGAAGGCTACCCTTGACCCCCTTAAACCCGAGAACTACCGCCCCATCTCCTTGCTTCCTTGGGCTACGAAAGTCGCTGAGGCCCATGTGAACGGCATCCTTGCAGACCATCTCACTAGGGCCAACATTCTTGACCCTACTCAGAATGGGTTCCGTGCGGGCCACAGCACGGAGACGGCCCTACTGTTTATGGTCGAACATCTGCGTTCTGTGCTTGATGCGGGTCGGACGGCGGCACTACTGTTATTAGATCTTAGTGCCGCGTTCGACACGGTCTCGCACAGGATTTTGCTTCAGCGGCTTGAGGAAGTGGGGGTCACGGGCTCCGCTCTATGCTGGTTCCGATCTTTCCTTGCTGAAAGGTCATTCCAGGTTGCGATTCCGCCCGGCAAGTCCAAATCCTATCCATTAGACCTGGGGGTCCCACAGGGTTCATCGCTGAGTCCCACTCTATTTAATCTTTATGTGAGGCCGCTGACTGCGGTCGTCAAGCAATGGGGCTTGACAATGGTCTCATATGCCGATAACACGCAGCTGGCGGTCACGCTGAGTGGGGACTCAGACATGGAGGCTCCCAGGTTCTGTGACGGTTTACAGGCAGTGGCTAACTGGATGAATTCCAACTGTCTCCAGTTAAACACCAAAAAGACTGAGGTTATGGTGGTTGGCAAGCAGGCGGTGTTGTGGGGTGATAAGTGGTGGCCTTCTGAACTAGGTGTGACCCCCCCTCTCCAGTATCGGAGATAAAAAATGTAGGGGTTTGGCTTGATCTGACCCTCGGTTTCATCTGTCACACCAAGAAGGTGGCGGCTTCTTGCTATGGCATCATTAGAGGACTAAAACCTATCCTTAAATTTTTTGATGCGTCCACCAGGCAACTGGTGGTTCAAGCATCAGTGCTGTCCCGGTTGGATTATGCCAGCTCGCTTTTGGCTGGGATCAATCACTCAGAACTCACCCGACTGCAGCGAGTTCAAAATGCTACAGCCAGAGTGGTGATGGGTCTGCCAAGGCGGTGCTCGGTCTCCAAATCTTTGCATTCTCTTCATTGGCTCCCCATACCCCAGAGGATCAAATTCAAGGTTCTCTGCCTTGCGTTTAAAATCCTCAAGGGTATGTCTCCCCAAATTTTGGAGAATTTGCTGCTACCGTATGTCCCTCCACGAACCCTCAGATCTCTGGGTCAGAATCTGGCAGTGGTTCCGCGCTTCAGACTGAGCAGAGCTGGTGGCCGCTCTTTTCGTGTGCTAGCGGCAAAGTGGTGGAATTCTCTTCCTCCCCATATCCGGGCGATGGATGATCTTTTCCAGTTTAGACGGGCCGTCAAGACCATCCTATTTGTCTAGTCTTCTTGTTGTTTTCTTAGGCCTCCCTGATTCTTTTCGGTGTCGTGTTGTGTTTGCCTTGTCAAAGCGCCAGGACGCCCCTTCGCTGGGGCAGCTGTGCGCGGTATAAGTAAAAATAACATAACATAACATCCAAGACCCATTCAACTCAGCTTGTGAGTCATCCAGGAAGGCCTAGGCACCCTTCTACCCCCCCCCACACACAATCTACAGTGAATGCACATCGCCAGCCCCTGTCACTCCAAAACCAGACAGTCAATACACAAAAAGGCAGAGGCACACAGAATGGTTAACAAGAAAATGCCTACTTTCTAAAAGTGGTACAAAAGGGGGTGGTAATGGACGGAGCATCTGAACCAATCAAACACTCACACCCAGTCAAAAGATCTGGGTTTAATCCATCACCGTTGTTTAGCCCACTCTGCCACCCCAGTTCAGACATGGCTATATGCAAATCAGTCTGACCCTGTGCCTCATGGGAACAGTCCAGCCTGAACTGCCAAGCCATGCCTTCCCTGGACTGGAAACAAGCTTCCGAGGAACGGTTTCTGGCATCACAGCCGTCTTCAGCCCGGCTTGCTTGAATCCAGTGGCAAAGTGAGCAAGGGACTCACGTATGAGCATACCCTGTCACACTTATGGCGGCCAAAAGCGGCACAAAAGGGGGTGGTAATGGACGGAGCATCTGAACCAATCAAACACTCACACCCAGTCAAAAGATCTGGGTTTAATCGATCACCGTTCTTTAGCCCACTCTGCCACCCCAGTTCAGACATGGCCAGATGCAAATCAGTCTGACCCTGTGCCTCATGGGAACAGTCCAGCCCGAACTGCTGACTGGGTGTGAGTGTTTGATTGATTCAGATGCTCTGCTCTGCTCAATCCAGTCTCATTTTCACTATTAAAAAAAAAAGAACTCTGTTCTCATGTCTTTGTCCTACTGACAGCCAGCTTTATTAGCACATTATTTCCTAGCTTCTAACTTTCTAAAATCACTGTTGAGGGTGGGAGGTGGACGTTTTGTTAGTATTGCTCGCGGCCTCAGAAATGCGCAACCATTAAAAAATCGAGTTAAATCTTTTTCCTAGAAGCCATAAGTAGATGCGCCCCGCCCGTGTTGTCCTCAAGCTTTTGTCAGTGTCTGTATTATCATTCGCCTGTTTGCTTGAATAGCGGTGTCATTCTGTCACTGCTCTTTGTAGCGCTTGGTTTATTCTTAAAGCAAGTGTTTTTTTCAGTCACTGCTCTTTGTAGAGCTTGACTCACTCTTTGCACAAGGGAGTTAGGGGCAGATGTATCAACTGAATTTTGAGCCGCAAACGCTGCGATTCGCAAAAAAGCCGCGTTTGCGACTAAAAATTTGCAAAACGGTATATAGTAGGGAAAATCGCATCGCAAAATTAAGGAATCGCAAAATTTGGGATTCCTTAATTTTGCGTAAGCATTTAAGGAATAGCAAATTGCGATTCCTTAAATGCTATGCATCAACTATTACATTTTTTGCGATTTCTCCTTAAGAAATCGCAAGTTACCACCAACTTCAAGTTGGTGGTAATTTGCGATTTCCTTCACAAATGCACTTTTTGGCATTTGTGAAGGCGCCATATGGCGCACATACATGCCCTTAGGGCATGTATGTGCGCCATAAAGGGCATGTATGTGCGCCATATGCGCACACATGTTCTTTTCAGGGGTGCATCAGGGTATCCTTATGACACCCTTGCACCCTTGAAATTATTCTCAATTTGCGATTCTCAAATTGCGAATCGCAAATTGAGAATGACTTCAACATGCACATGCATCAACGGTAATTGCATTCGCAAACAGTGCGAATCGCAATTTTCGGCCGTTTGCGAATGCAATTATCAAAATTGGAATGCATCATGTATTTCGCAATTTTAGGAATCGCAATCAAGTTGCGATTTCTAAAATTGCGATTGCATTTAAGAAATCGCAATTTCATATTTCTTAATTGCAATGCATGATCATTTTTAAATTGCGATTTAGCTATTTGGAAGTGCTAAATTAGCATGAGGTTGAACCTCATGCTAATTTACCGAAAACCTTCAAACATGCACAAAAATGCATTTTTGAAAGTTGCATTTTACACACACACATGTCCTTGGGACATGTGTGTGTGTAAATTGCACTTAAGTTTAATTTCAGGGGTGCAGGGAGGGGTTCTTTGGACCCCCCCTGCACCCTTGAAATTGCATTTTCAATTTGCGATTCGCAAATTGAAAATCGCAAATTGTAAATGCCTTTCCATTGATTCCTATGGGCCTCTTGGCCCATAGGAATCAATGGGAAGGGTTTTCCTAATTGCGATTCGCAAATTGTGAATCGCAATTAAGGAAAAATAAGAAATCGCTAAAAAAATGCGAATTATTCATGCATTGCCATTTGCGAATTCTTAATTGCGATTCCCTAATTTTCGCAATTAAGGATTCGCAAGCGGCAAGATTGATGCATGTGGCCGCGCATTCATTCCTATGGGCCTCCTGGCCCATAGAAATGAATGGGAAAGTATTCCTTAATTGCGATTTCGCCATTTGCTAATCGCAATTAAGGAAAACTAAGAAATCGCTAAGAAATTGCGATTTTTTTACATACATCCCTTTTTGCAATTCTCAAAAAATCGCTATTTGAGAATCGCAAACGGGGATTTTCATACATATGCCCCTTATTCTTTCAATGTTCTAAGTAGCGCTTGTTTCATTCTTCGGTGCTCTATGCAGCGCTTAGTTCCTTTATTGACCCAGTGGGTTACTCTGTCACTGCTTTTGTAGCGCTTGGTTGAATCTTTGTGCACGCCGTTTACTTTATCAGTGCTCTTTGCAGCTCTTTGTTCATTCTTTTCCCAATGGGGCTGTGCTTTGAGAGTAAGTTATGGCATATGTTGATAGGTTTTGGTGACTACCCACCAGTTGCTCGCCACCACAGCCCACTCTGAAGTGCGAGGCCACACCATTTCTATCTTGTGCGGGCAGCACTCCTGTCCTCAGGTGCAGCTTCTAGGCGCTGTGCTCAGAAACGCCGGATCCGCTCAAGTGCCGCCATCTTACATCCGCCATGTCTCTTTTTAGTCCGGAGATAATAGGAAATGCTTTCTTAATATAACAACTGTCAGTCAAGTCGATGTACCAACTGTCCTGTTTATTCTTCTAATTCAGATGTGAAGAAAGTATAGTAAGAAATGCTTCAGGTCGTAACATGGTTTAACTACACGAAATATTACTTGTTTGAGCTTGCATTTAATTAAAACATAAATCACATGGCGCTTGCACTCCACACACCAATTCACAACTTGCCGAGTGTTCTTTTGTCAGCCTCTTTCCTGTGGAATCGCTAAGATTACAACACGTGAGTGTCAGGGTGTCCAATGCAGGTCCAGGACACCCGAATTCATTCCATATTTTCTTGTCATCCATATAAAAATTTACTTACATTGATTTGTCTGACATCTTATGTAATTAGTTAGAGGTTTGATTATCCTGAACATATGGCGTGTATCCAGCCCTCCTGGACTTGTGTTGGGCACCCATCTATGCTTCACATTAAAGACACAGAGGTTCAACTGGTGTCACACTCCACTGCCCGGCGCCTTCATATGATACTTGGTTTCGCAGGGAATGTATAGGACAGGTTTGTAAGTGTGTGTGAATAACAGGCAAAGAAAAGATGGAGTGTTTCATAAGAACACATGTTAAATGGATATCTTCCTCCCACAAACTTTATCCACTCAAATAATCTACTTAATAGGATGCCCTTAGAGGCGTGAGATAGAATGATTGCAGTCAGGGCCGCAGGCAGGCTGTTTAAGATGCACTCTAGAATCACCCAGACTGGTTAAGCTCTGTTTTAGGATTCAGAGCTGTAATGTTGTTCTTGACCTACATTTCAAGGCCCTTTAGGGGAGGTGTCCAGACCTCTGTATAGTGCTTCACAGACAACAAGATTGTATCATAGCAGCCCAGGTTCTGGTGTTAACCTGGGCTGCTATGGGAATTCACAAGGGCATATTATCAAGCCCATTATCGCCGCTTTAGCGGCAGTTTCCTGCGGATAAAAGTGGCGATGATGTATCGCCCTTTCTTGATAATATGGCCCATTGTTCCTTTTAGTCCTCAGTGTTCGCTGTGTACAACTCTCTGCAGAACTGCATTATCGCGATCATTTTAGCTGAGTTGTGAACACAGGTGGTTCGTATATTTTGTGACCCTTCGAGGTAGGTGTGTGTGTGCGTGCTGCAAGCGCCTGTCCATTATCTCTTTAATGTGCACTAGGTGGAGCAGATTTAGTTCTGCAATATCCTCAATCAAGCCGTACTTGTAGAGCGCGGCGTATCACTCATGAGGGTATCCAGGCGCGTCGTTGCTGGGCGTTGTTGTAGTGCCAGGTCTTGAGTCTCTTCCTGAAGTCTGTCAGCGAGAGTGATATTCCGAGGTGGAGGGGGAGGACGATCCAGGACTTGGCGGCAAGGTGGGAGAAGTCTCGTCCGCTGTGGCTACGACAGATGCGCGGTGTCTGTGTGAGGGCAAGGGAGGTGGAGCAAAGGTTTCTGCCTGCTTGGTGGAAGTTCAGGCAGCGGGTCATGTATGCTGGTCCTTGGTCGTGGAGGGCTTTGTAGGCACGTGTCAGTACCTTGAATTGGCAGCTTTTCTGGATGGGGAGCCAGTGGAGGTCTCTGAGGTGCTGGGTGATCTGGGTACTTTCGGGTAGGCTGAGGATCAGTCTGGCCAATGAGTTCTGTATCTTCTGGAGCATTCTCATGAGTTTGATGGGTGTACCTGCGTGCCGTGCGTTACCGTAGTCCAGACCGCTGGTGAATAGGGCTTGCATGACTGTTTTCCTGGTGCTTGTGGGGAGCCATTTGGAGATTCTCCGGAGTATGTTGAAAATATGGAAGCAGGCAGAGGAGACCGCATTGATCTATGCTTTCATGGTGAGTTTGCTGTCCAGGATGATGCCGAGGTTGTGGGCATGGTTGTTCGGTGTGGGGGTTGAGCTTCAGGCCATTGTCCTTCATCCAGGCTGCGATGTTCTTCATGCAGTTATGGAAGTTGGGCTTCGTTTTGGTGGGGTCTGTTAAGAGCAAGAGGATGAGCTGGGTGTCGTCCCCGTAGGATATTATGTTGATGTCGTGAGTTCTGACGATGTCGGCTAGAGGTGTCATGTAGATGTTGAGCCTTGGGGGACACCGTGGATGGTGCTCCTGGGTATCGAGGCAAAGGGGTGGAGATGGATTCCCTCTGAGCGTACCATGAGGAATAATGCCATCCATCTGAGTGCATCTCCTTTGATTCCGATCTGGTGCAGTCTTTTGATGAGCATGTGGTGGGAAACAGCGTCGAAGGCTGCGGAGAGGGCAGCCGATTCTCCTCTGTCGAGTAGGGTTCAGATGTCATCTGTGGCGGCGATCAGGGCGGTCTTGGTGGTTTGATTGGCTCTGAAGCCTGATTGAGAGGGGTCTAGCAGGTTGTTTCTCTACAGGTGTTCGGTGAGCTGAAGGTTGATAGCCTGCTCCAGGACGTTGGCAGGAAACGGGATGAGCAAGATGGGGAGGTAGTTCTGGAGATCGCTGGGGTCTGCGGGGATTTTCTTGAGGAGAGGGCTGACCTCAGCTTGTTTCCAAGCATTGGGAAAGGTGGCTGTGGCAATGGATGCATGGAGAATGGGGGTGAGTTGGCGGCTGATCTCGTTGCTTCCAAGGTTAAAGAGGCAGTAGGGGCTTGAGGCAGTGGGTGCTCCTGAGTGGATGGAGTTCATTATGGCTGTTGTGTCCGGTGTGTTGAGCTGTTCCCATGCGGTGAGATGGTGGTCGGGCGGTTTCGGTAGGAGTGGGGAGGCTGGTTGGGGGGGTCAAAGTTCCTGTAGATGGTGGCTATTTTGTTATGAAAGTGATTTGCTAGGGCGGCGCAGAGTTCCTGTGAGGGAGGGATCGAGTTCTCAGTGGCTGCTGGGCAGGAGAACCCTCTGACAATGATGAAGATGTTCTTGGTGGGGTTGGTGCTAGCATCGATATGGTCAGCAAGGGCCTACTTCTTTGCGTCTTTGAGTTGATGGTGGTATTTGTTGAGGGCTGACTTGAAGGTGGCTCGGTCGGTGTCATCTCCGCTGATGCACCATTTTCTTTCTAGTTGTTTGCAGGTAGGTTTCATATTGCTGAGTTCTGGAGTGTACTTGTTTGGTTGATCTGCAAGTTTTGGTTGGTTTGCTGGGGGGAACTCGGTTGGCAGCGTTTCTGATCCAGGTGTTGAAGTTCTTGTCTGCTTGCTTCAGGTTGCTTGTGGCGTGGGGCTAGGTGGTCTTGAGGGTGTCCATCGATTGGTTCTGTGTCGCTTTGCTCCAGCTGTGGAAGGAGGTGCTAGGAGGGTTGGGGGTGGTGCAAGGTGGTCCTGCGATAGTGAAGTGGACAATGAAGTAATCGGTCCAGGTGAGTTCCGTGGTATGGCTGTATTTGACTCTATTGTTGGACATGACGATCGGGTCTAGTGTGTGTCCTACTATGTGTGTGGGGTTTGTGACCAGCTGGGTGAGGATGATGTTGGCCATTTGTCCCAGGAGGTTGGCAGAATTCTTGTCTATAGGGTCGTCAAGGTGGAAGTTGAGGTTTCCAAGGAAGATGTAGTGCTTATATTCAATGGCGATTGGTGTAATGAAGTCTGTGATGATGTTGCAGAGGGTGGTTTGTGGTCCTGGGGGGCGGTAGGCGAGAGTGCCTTTGATGTGTTTTTTGTCGTCGGTATGGAGTTGGAAATTCAGGTGTTCTATATGATCAGTGTGGGTTTGTTTTTGGTGGTCGTGTAGCGGATTGACTTCTTGTGGATGATGGTGATGCCACCTCCGTGTTTGTTGGTGGGGTCTTGGTGTTTCATCTTGTAACCGTTGGGTGACGTGGTGGCGATATTGGGACCCGGCACTGGGTGAGCCATGTCTCTCTGATGTAGGTTAATTCGGGGGCAAGGGTGGAGATGGTGTCCCAGACTTCAGTGGCATGTTTGCAGAGCGATCTGGCATTGGTCAAGAGGCATCTGAATGGTCCCAGGGTGGTGTCGGCTGGCGGGATTGGAGTGGCATGGGTTTCTACAAGGGCGGGTGGTGCTGGGTTGCAGTGAGCTGGCATCTGTGGCAGGTAAATTGTCCTGCTGTGGAGCTAAGAGATAGTCGGCAGCAGTTTTTGAGGCATCCGGGATCCAAGGCTCGGAGATCTGGGGTGCAGTACCAAGAGGTGTGGCGCCGCGGCCAGGGCGACTGACGCTGGAATCGGGGGACCACGGTTCGATCCCCGGCTCCGGCGGCAGGTTAGCCCAGCACCATGTGACTCTGGGCAATAGCTCGCTTAATCTTCCCGACGGCCCCCAGCGCCTAGAGACCCTTACGGGTGATTGTGCGCTTTACAAATGTGGACTTTACTTTAGGTTTCTTGAGGGCCTGGGATCCAGGTGCGGACGAGTGCAGGTGGGATTGCCTTTGGTGCAAAGGCGGCTCACCCGCTGCAAGCAACCTCGCTGTGGCCTCCATTAAGCAGGTCCTTTCAGGGGGGCCATTATGCCCCTCTGGACTTTAATGTGGTTAATGTGTAGTATTAGGCTGACCACCCCTTTCAAGTCATCAGTGACAGCGTTTTCGGTACAGAATGTTTCACCTACAAATTATTAGGTCTTGCGTGGGACGGCGCATGGAGCTTAGAGCCCATCCATTGCTTTCGGTTGGTTGGCTTCATTGTCACTGTCATTTCCTTGCTTCTCTATGGTAAATGTGTACCTGATTCAATTCCTCTTCATGTATTTGTCTCCCCCCTGGAGCATGGCCAAAGTGCCTCTTCATTGCCTAGTGTCCGCCCAGTACTCGTACTTTCAGAGCCACTTTTTTTCTTTTATTTGCAGCACTCCATAAGAGTGCATGTGTTTGCAGGCTGTCCCTCCTCCAATCCTCCATTGCTTGGACCCTCCCCTTCCTGCATTGTGTTCCTTGCCCCAACACCCTGGGGCCCCTCCTATGTTGTGTAACTTGCCCAGTCCTACTCCTGCATTGTGTTCCTTATCCCACCAATCCTGGCTAAGAATAAAAGCATTGACACAACCAGAACTAGCAGCACCATCGTGCTTTTTTTACTAACTTTCATCCATGCTGCACACCAGCGACGCTGCTGTACAACATGGCTAAAAGGCATTGGCAAAGACAATATATCTCACATAGGTGAGTTCCATTGGCATTGCCAATGCTTGTTACCCTCAGTCACTGGAGTAACGCCTTAAGGCTCACTCACCTTTTTAAGAGTTCCACTGCTGTGTGTTCAACTCACGCATGGCCTACATCAGTTAGATGTAGAGTGCTGCGCAGCGCAGGAGTGGTGACTGCGCCGGATCTATGTGTCCCTGAGAAGGGTAAAGTACAGGGATAGAACCGTGCTCTTCCGTACATGCAAGGGTAGTGCATGTACTGAGTGTATGTATACCTGCAAGGAATACATTACATGAGAGATGTAGTACTGTGCAGTGTGTGCGCAATGAAAGTATGTGCTGGGTGTATGTGTGCTTGCGAGGGGTACAATACATGAAGTGTTGTGCATTGCACGCATAGTGATTGTGTGTGCTGGCAGTGTGTGTACTTGCAAATAACACAGTATGACACAATACAGGAAGGATACAGTAGTGAGCAGTGCAGACAGAGTGACTGCATGTGCTAGCTGCATGTGCATCTAGGGTGCTACAATACATGGAGATGACAGTACTAAACAGTATGTGTGCTGTGTATGTACACTGGGTGCAAGGGTGCCTGCAATGGTACATTACAAGGAGAACCCTGGGTTCCATTATTAGCTGCCTTGCGAAGACACGAGGAGTAGGGGAATCTGACATATTTCCATATTGTTGCATTCCCGTGAACTGGGTGGGACACACTGGAGGAAGGAGAGAGATTCCCCTGTACACTTCAAAAAGATGCTCTTTGATTCAGTGATAGGTCGCAAGGAAGGGGCCGTGAAACATCTGAGGAAGGAGATGCGGCTGATCAGGGAAGCATATAGGGCTGGCAGCCCCAGATTAGACTTTTGATGCACTTATCACAGTGGTTGACATCCAGGTGTGAACTATAGTCACCCTCATGGCCTGTAGTGTGAGACTATTAGCTTTGGAGTCACTCCTGCTGTGACAGACGGCATTTCAAAAGGAAGAAGAGATAGAAAAGTGCATGCTTAAAAAGAAGCAGAACCCTCAACATAAAACATCAAAGACCCAGAAACTAAATCATATTTGGTGTGTGGAAATGCACTAAAAGAAGGGGAGTTTGAGACCCCAAAAGTTGTCATCTGCCAAGCATCCAGACTGGCTGTGTAAGGAGGGGCAGCTCTGCAAGACTTCTACCTGTGACCAGGACCGGAGGCCCAGGCCTGCTTGCCTCCCTGCTGGGTGAGGGGACATCACCTAGAGAAACCAAGATCACCAGCCCGTGAGCCTATCGCACCAGCATCTCCCTGCTTTACAAGACCAGTGTGCCCTGTGTGGAAGAGGACAGCATTGGAGGGAGCAAGGTCCTGTGGGGAGCCCTAGCAAGAAGACTCCTGGTGTGAGTTGTGAGGAGGCAGCTGTGCACTGATCTAGTTGTTGTCCGTGTGCAGGAGTGATTTGGTGACCCCCGTATGCCAGGAAATGGCACAACTCACTGAGTCATACATCGAGTGCCGTGTGGGGAGCGCCAAGCTCGTACCGCCTTGTTGAGGTGACCCCATATGCCAGAGGGGCCCACCGTACAAGTGTCTGTGCCAACACTGTGCCAAGACTTGTGTGATCCTTAGTGGCAAACCCGTGTGCCAGGAATGGCCGCCACATATTGCACACAAGAGGTCTATGCCCTGCAAGCAGATACAGTGATATCCCCGCATGCCAAGAGAGGCTGCCAGTACTAAGTTTTGCCAAGTTCAGGCTGTCTTCCGGGAAAATTGAAGTTGTGACCTAAGGTTCAAAACTGTGCATCGAGACCTGCCGCCTGACTCGTCTCATGTACTCCATAGGATGCTGAGTGTATACTTCACTCCGTCACTGGGATCTGGTCGGGAGCATGAAGATCTATCCCCTCACCAGACTCCTCCAAACAGGACTTGCAAGTGTCCGCTATCAGGACACCCACTGAACGCTGAACGCTTCTGTACTGTGGAAGCAGGTAAGACCTGAAAGGGGCATGTCGGGCCCCAGTGGACTCACTACTGTATGTGCTGCAGCATCTTTTGACTATTTCCTAAGATTCAAGGGGGATTTTGAGTAAGGCCTACTAGTGAGCATTTCCTGAAAGTGGCCACCTGTGAATGGGGAATAACCCCAAGGAGGAGGGTGGGACAGGGATTAGGCAGATAAACACTAGAGCCCCAACCTTAAGGGTTTTGTGCTGTTGCTTATGAATGTTATTTCTTTGAATGTGTAGAGTTATAAATAAAATACTTTTTTTGCATATAAAACCGAGGGCTCTATTCACAAAGAGCCTCCACAGTTGTGGTGGAGTCCCAAAACGTGTCGGAGAATCTCTGAAATGAGAAACTGCAGTGCGCAGATTTCGCAACAAGTAAGGTGGCTTCGCCACGCCTGCGGGGCTCTTCGTGAATCGGGCTCCAAGTATGAGTTATGAGTAATGTTCACTAAGCTGTATCTACACTTCCCCCACATCCTCCCCTCCCAAGGAAACCTTTGCCTGCTCATACACAGCTTGCACTAAGAGTCAAGTGCAGAAGGGGTACTTGGCCCAGTCGCTCAGGATCCATGGTAGGTCATGAGTAAAAGGCCTAAACCGCCCCATTTGGGACCAGTAGCCCCTGCGTGCCCCGTGGCACTCTGAAAGGGGTTCTGACAATTGGCGGCAAGCAGTGGCATGCCTTACTTTTAGGAGCCAATGATACATACGTGGTATTTGCCATTTCCAACCTGTGCCAGTACTGTAACATGTCGAGTTTTTATTTTCTTCAGGCGACACTCATAGGCAATGGAGAACACAGGGTATGGAATTGACCTCAGCGCCTGTCCATAGATCAGATGCAGGATTTATGTAGGGACAGAGGTTTGAGGATTCCCAAGAGTAGGGACAGAGAGGTCCTTGCTAATTTCATTAGGGACCAGTTTGAGATACTGGGTGAAAGGGATGAAGCTGTCGTGGAGTCTGGGGAAGGAGCCATAGTAGGAACCCAGAAAGAGAACGCTGTTGATTCAGGCTCTAGGATCACCTTAGCACAGATATATCCCAGACACACACAAAGTGTGCCCCCTAATGCATTTCCCAGAGTCACTGCAAGACACTCACACACCTTTAGTTTCTAGAATACCTCAGGTTGTACACCACCCAGAAATTCTAGAGTACCACTGTCACCAATTCCAGGAATACGTCCCATGGGTTGGTTGAGTCTTCCAGAGAACCTGATATTGCAGCTGACACTTCAGAAAACTAAGGCTGAGGATCATGAAAATGCCAAAGATTTTGAGAGGGAGAAGGTAAGATTATGGCGCACCAGGAACAAGAGGAGAGGAGGAGGGAGAGACAGGAGGAATGGGCCCGGGAAGAGAAATTGAGAGAGAGAGAGGGGAAACAGAAAGAAGTGGAGGAGAAACTGAAGGAAAAGGAAAGAGAGCTGGAAAGGGAAAATATAGCCCTTGAGAGAAAGAAACTTAGGATTTCGGCAATGACATCTCCATCAGGGAAAAATGACTGTACAGCCAGGTCAGGCCAGGATATGGCCAAGGTTCCAAAAGATCTTGTATATATGTATGTGGAAGGTCAGGATATTTTGGAATGGTTTGTGAGCTTTGAAGTTGCTTCCAAGGCACAGGCCTTAAATGAGGTGTCTAAGGCAGCTGCCTTAATGGGGTGCATGCCATTGGAAGGGACAGCCATAATTGGAAGGATAACTGTGGCAGACCAGATGGTCTATGAGCGAATGAAGAAGCTTTCAGTAGGCGGTTTGGGCTGGCGCCAGCGCAATTCTTGCAGAGTTTCGATGACTGCAAAAGAGCAGATGGTGTTCCGTTTGAGACTTGGATTCATGGTGTATTGTGTGATTGGAATCAGTGGGTAAAAGGGATGGAGGCCAAGGAGTTTCAGTCCCTTAACCAGTTGATGGTGACAGAGTAACTAGAGGAGGAGTGCTCTACCCCACTTAAGCAATACCTGTTTTATCTGACAGAGAGGGATCCAATAAAACCTGCAGTGTTAGCTCAAAAGTGGTTGGCTAACCGGGATCACAGAAGGCTCGAGCAGCACAGTTCTAAGCCAAAAAGAGAGAAGAACTCTGCACAGACTGGTTCCAAACCGGAGGGTAAGGGACTCCAGGATGGCCCTGGAAACATGGGAATGATAATGGTGTGTCCGGGAACGAGACTCATGAGAAAGAAGTGACTTGTTTTAAGTGCCCCAACGTGGAGCATTTTAAAAGAGATTGTCAAGAGAAGGAACTTGACCCAGTGACACCGGTGACAGCAAGAATGTTATACATGGGCGGAGGTATCCCAGATGGACCAGTTGTGCTCAAGGTAGCAGCTCTGGAAATCTGGGAAAGGGACCCAGATGTTCTGAAGGAAGTACTTTAAGCTTGAGGAGATATTCCCTGGAACCAATGATGCACAATCAGTAGTCAGTGGAGAGGGCAGAGAGTATCTGCTTGCCAGGATTGAGATTGTGCTCAATGGCAAGATGACCATGACTGATGTCAGGGTAAGAGACAGTAAGGAGCTGAATGCCTCTTGGGCAGTGATTTGATTACCCCTGGATTGGTGCAGGGACCAGTAGCCTTTATAGCTTGGACAATGTCAGCTGTGGTAACTAGAGCGCAGGCTGCACAACAGACTCAGAGTGAGGCTGGGATCATCTGTTATTTGCAGGGACCAGGACAAGGTAGTTTGCAGGAAAGAGAAGACTCCAGGAAGGCACAGGAGCAGTGCCCTGCACTTGTGGAGCTTTGGAAGGAAGCCCAGAAACAGGTTAGCAAAGGAGTGATCTAGAAACACTATGTTGGCTAGGAGGATGGTCTACTTTATAGTGAACCAGTAAATCCTGAACGAGGAACTAGGAAGAGGCTAGTGGTTCCATTAGAGTACAGGAACTTCCTGTTGTCGCTGACCAATGAAGTGCCCTTAGCAGTACACCTTGGGATTAGAAAAGCCCAGGATGGGGCATAGGCTGCACCCTCTATTTATCTGGCCAGGTATGCACAGAGACACAGAAAGGTGCTGTAGAAACTAATAGCAACTGCCCCTCTTGCCAGATGAGTGGTAAGACAGGGAGGAGTACTAAGGCACTGTTAGTGCCTCTAGTTGTTGTAGGAGTATCGGTTGAGTGAGTGGGAATAGACATAGTTGGTCCATTCGACTTCCCTTCACAGTCAGGCAACATGTCTACCTTGGATGTGATGGATCACACCACCATGTACCCTGATCTGTACCTCTAAGGACAGATCAAGGTAGTGGTAGCTAGAGCTCTCCTAGACATTTTTTCTAGAGTTGGATTTCCAGGGACAATAATTTCTGACCGGGGAACCAACTTCATATCTTCTTACATGAGAGCGATGTGGGAGGAAGGTGGTGTGATATACTACTTCTCCTCAGCATAACACCCAAAAACCAATGCTTTGGTGAAGCAGTTTAACAAAACACTGAAGAGCATGATGGGACCTCTGCCAGAGAACCTCAGGAGTAAGGGGTATCTTCTTCTGCCGTGCTCTTATTTGTCTACTAAAATATTCCGTAGAAGGGAGTGGTGTTTAGTCCTTTTGAATTTCTGTATGGACACCCAGTGCGGGTTCCACTCGCCTTAGTTACAGAAGAGTGGTAAGGAACTTAGAGTCTCAACAGAGGATGTGGTGGACTCTGAGATTGGGTATCAGGAAGGCCAGGTGGAATTGGTGCTAGAGCCTATTTGTCCAAGGGCTTTGGAGGAGAAATGGTGTGGGCCAGATAGAGTCGTTCAGAAAGTATCTGAGGTAAGCTACTCGGTGGACAGAGGTGTCACAAGGGAATACAAGAAGGTGCTCCATATGAACAGGCTGAAGTCTTACATCCAGGGAGACTACACAGTGGATGCCATGGCTGTGGTACAGGAAGTTGAGGAAGGCAGTGAGCCTCTTCCTGATTTGCTACCTGGTGACATAATGGTTTGGTGGAAGGGGTTCAGTTAGGCCCTGAGTTAACGCCTTAGCAGCAGTGAGAGTGTAGAGCAGTGTTGAGATGGGTTGACAACCTCTTTTCGCTGACTCCAAGGTTGCCAACTGCCTGTGTGCGTAACAAAGAAGCGGGTGTCAGTCTGCCAGTGAAAGGCAGAATGTCTGAATGGGTTCAGGGATGCATTAAAGCAGAACTTGCTAAAATATTGGACATGGGAGTCACTGAGAGAACTCACAGACCTTGGTCTAGTCTTGTGGTTCTAGTATTGTGCAGTGCAGGCATAGTGAGTGTGTGTGCTTGCAAACAACACCATGGGAGAATACAGGAAAGGTACAGTATTGAGCAGGGAACACAGTGTAATTGTGTGTGCTGGATTTATGTTCACATGGGTTGGTACAATAGATGGAGGTGACAGTGCTGAACAGTATGTGTGCTGTGTATGTGCACCAAGTGAGCTGCAATGGTACACTACATGGATAATCCTGGGTTTCAATTTGGGAAGCTCAAGCCTGTTTGATGAAGACTTGAGGACTAGAGGAATTCCCCAGACAGATTTGTGTAGTGTTAGCATTCCTGTGAGTTGCGTGGGACACACTGGAGGAAGGGGGAGAGAGAGAGACTCCCCCTGTACGCTACAAAAGGATGCTCTTTGATTCAGTGATAGATCACAAGGGAGAGGCCTGGAAGCATCCCAGGAATGAGACTGCACCGATAAGGCAATCATAAAGAGTTATGCTATGTTATGTTATGTTAGTTTTTATTTATATACCGCCAAATCACCGACAGGTCTCTTAGCGCTTGGAACCAGGGGAGAGGAACAACTAACTGAGTAAATGGAGAAAGTGCGGATCATCATGAGTTAACCTACGCTTAATGCTTCTTTAAACAGGAGAGTTTTAAGTGATTTCGGAAAATGGAGCAAGTTGGATTCTTTGCGAAGATGCTCAGGTAGCTTATTCCAGAGCTGCGGAACCAGCACTGAAAAAGCGCTCCCGCCTTTTGAAGAGAGCTTGTACCGGGGGCATGACAACAGTTGTGCCTCAGAAGATCTTAATGAGCGTCCAGGAGTGTAACTCTCAAGGCGTTCTTTTATGTAGACAGGAGCCAAGCCGTGTATAGCTTTATGGGCTATGCAGAGGCTCTTAAATTTCACTCTCTGTTTCACAGGGAGCCAGTGCAATTTGTATAGCAGCGGCGTGGCATGGGCCCGTCTCGGCAACCTGTAAATCAATCTCGCTGCATCATTTAGGACTACTTGTAATCTACTTGCCAGCGTCTGGGGGAGACCCAGGTAAAGGGCATTCCCGTAGTCCAGCCTCGAGATTATGATCGCTGAAACTATCGTGCGGAGTGTGGAAGAAGAAAGAAGGGGGACCAGTTTCCTGAGCTGTCTAATTAGTCCCGTGCACGTACCCACCACTGATGAAATTTGTCTGGCCATTGAAAGTTCGTGATCGATTTTTATACCAAGGCTTTTTACGGTTGGGCATGGTCTAGGGGTAGGACCTAGGTCCTGGGGCCAGAAGAGGTCACTCCACGGCGATTCTGTGGCAGGAATGACAGGACCTCTGTTTTGTCCGGGTTAATTTTTCGTGAGTTGGCAGTCATCCAACTCACAGTAAAACCAAGAATGTTTTGGGCTTGAATCTGCGCAGGTCCCGTGTTGTCAATACCGAGCAACAACTGGGTATCATCTGCGTAATTAAAAATTTTGCAGCCCATATTTACAAGAGTTGTTATTAAGGGTTGCAAATAAACATTAGAGTAGGGGATCCCAGGATGAACCTTTTGATGCACATATCACTTTGGGTGACTTCCAGATCTGAACTCCCTAGGCCTGTGTTGTGCAACCTCTCCCTGTTATCAGGATTGGGAGCCAAGGCCATTAGTGTGCCTGCTGGGTGATGGGACATCACCCAGGAAAGCTAAGGCCATCTGCCATAGAGCCTGGAGCACCAGCGCCTGCTTGCCAACACAAATGTGCCCTGTGAGGGAAAGGAGAGCGTTGGAGGGAGCAAAGTCCAGTGGGGAGCCCTACAGAGCGGACTTTCAGTGCAAGGTGTGAGAAGATGGCTGAGCACTGATCGGGTCGTTGCCTTGTGGAGGAGTGATTCGATGACGCCTGTATGCCAGTGGGGGCAGCAGTGGACAGAGCCATGCTTGAATACCATGGGCGAGTCGCCAAGCCTGTACTTCATTGCCATGGCACTGTATCCCGGAGGGTCTCACGGAAAAGTGACCATGCTGACAAATCTCCAAGACTTGTTTGAGCCTTAGCGATGACCCTCTTATTCCAGGAGGGTCCACTATGGTATAGGTATCTTCACAGCAGAGGTGTACGCCTTCCTAGAAGGTACCGTTGCAAAGCTATATGCCAGAAGGGGCAGCCGGTACTGAGTTTTGGCAAGTTCGGTCCATTGCCTGGGAAAGTTGAATCTGCGACCTACAGGAAAAAATTGTGCATCGGGACATACCCCCTGACTGGCCCTCTGGATGCTGTAGGACACAGAGAAGACTTCACTCCATTGCTGGGATCCAGTAATGAGCACAAAGATCAACCCCCTTTGCCCGTGTGGTGAAAACTCAACTTACTATGCAGTCGGAATCTGGGAATACCTCCGATCACTGTTGAGGCCAGCAGCGTCGCTTAGGAGAAAGCCTGCGCCTGCCGAGTGATCAGGACCAGAACTTGCAAGTGCCCACAGTTGGAGCACTTGCTGAAACATTAAACGCTTCTGTGCTACTAGAGTGGTTAAGACTTGAATCCGGCCCGTCGGGCCCCAGGGAGCTCGCTGCTGATAGTGCTGTGGCACCATAGACACTTTTGACTATTTCCTAAGAGTCACAGGTGATTCTTTAGTAAGGCCTACTCACGAGCATTCGCTGGATGCAGCCACCAGTGAATGGGGAATAACCCCAACCACATTTCAAGGAAGAGGGTGGGACAGGGTTTTGCCAGATAAACACTACAGCCCCAGTCTCAAGGCGATTGCGTTGTTGCTTATGAATGTCATTATGTCTTTGAACGTGTAGAGTTAGAAATTGTAAGAAATTGGGTTGATGGTTGAGGGGAGTAAGACCCTACTCAAGCAATAACCACAATCCTTGTCAGGGTGATGTCACAAGCAAACACTAAATTAACCTGTGCTCAGCCCTCTGGTAGCTTGGCACAGAGCAGTCAGCCTTAATTTAGAGGCAAATAGTAACACAGTGAAAACACACCACACAAGGATCCCACACTAGATGCAGAAAAATAGTTTTATCTTCAATAAATAAAACCACACCAAAATGACAAAAAGCCAATCAATAGTGCCAGAGTGCAAGTTAAATAGCGCCAAAAAGCACAAAGCACCAACTGTGGTTATCTGGTTTTTCCAGACAGGGAATAAGTCACAAGTTCAGGCAGACCATGCTGGCAGATGCATCATCGACAGATACCCACTTAAGTCCACTGAACACAGTACCTTAAATCCTGGTGTGTGTTCTGTGCGGCGTTGCTTTGTGAGACATTGTGTCATCCACGTCAGTTCTATTGAAGTTGTGCAGCTGGGCTTTGCATCCAATGAAGCTAGCAGATATATGGCGAGGCTGTGCGAGGTTGTGTGTTGCTTTGCGTAGTTTACAAGGTAGCTGGTAGCTCTGCAGCAAGGCTTTGCAGGGTTAGGCATTGGTGCCAAAGAGGCTGGCAGCTGTGCGGCGAGGTTTTGCTGCACTTAGTGTTGGTTCCAATGGGGACCCTAGCTAGCCTTGGCAGGGCACATTCAGGCCTCCTTCCATGGTCCAGGACTGAGGTGGCACCACTTAGGAGGACAGAGCTCAGATATGGCATAGTTCAGGTGCTTGGGGTCAAGGTTGTTGGAAGGGTGTTATGTCCTGAGGCTTCTGATCAGGAGGCCAGACAACTAGCGCTTGCAATCACTGTGGGGTCCTGGACTCAGAGATGCAAGTCCAGTCCTTCTCACCCTGGTAAGAGTGCAGCAGGCCTGCATAGTATCAGTCTTTCAGAGCAGCAGTCCAGCAGAGAGGCAGTCCTCTTCCTGGCGGAGTCTACAGGTGCAGCAGTGTACTGAGGAGTTGGTGTGAGGTCGTGGTGACCTGACTCTCGGACTAGTATCACTCCGTGTCTCATTGATTGGACCAGTGTTCTCACAACTGACTGAAGGTGGTTCTTCCGAACAGGGAGTGTCCATTTCACTCGGCAGGGTTCCGGTAATATCTCGTGGCAATTTCTTGAAGTGCGAGATATTTCTCGTGACTCGTCGCTGCTCTGATTCTGTGGTCAACATAGTTCCTTTCCTTTTCGTGATCAGCAACGGTTCATCTTTGAACAGGCAGTTTGGTCTTTTTCTGCTGCTCTTGCTTGACGAGCACATGGTCTCCTTCATGTAACAAGAGTGACCTCGCTCTTCTCCGGTGATCTGCATATGACTTCATTTTGTCTTTTCTGCGCTGGTCTGTTATCATCATTTCTTGATGGTCTTGAGTGGATGACAATGATGGTCGCAAGGCTCCTTCCCACGTTGGAATGCGATTCCTCATGGGACGTCCCAGCATGAGTGTTACCGGGCACTGCCCCGTTGTTGCGTGAGGAGTTGTCCGGTAGGCTCGGAGGACCTCATTGAGGGCGACTTGTAAATCCTTTCCTTCCGCGGTCGCATGTTGAAAAGTCTTTTTGAGCGTGGCCATGAATCTTTCAATTGTTCCATTAGCCTGTGGCCAGAGGGGTGTAATCTTGCGATGATGGAAATCTAGATGTTTCGCAAATGCTGCAAAGTCTTTCCCATTAAATGGGGGTCCGTTGTCCGTCTTTACCTTTGAGGGAACTCCCCAGGCCGCAAAGACTTCGTCCAGTACCTTGAGAGTACTCGCGGCGTTTGTAGACGGTACAAAGTATGCAATGGGATATCAAGAATGCTCATCAATGATGGCCAGCACATATTTGCCCGATGCCAGGGGTCCATAGAAATCAATGGCAATTTCTTGCCACACCCCAGGTGGTAGAGGGGTCATGTGCAGTGGTGCTGGAGGGTCACTTTTGCTTGTGAGCTGACAGAGGTGACAGTCCTTCAAGGTGGCTTCCACCATTTGGTCGAGATATGGAAACCATACTCGCTCCCGTAATGCACGTTTGGTTGACACAACCCCCCGATGTCCTTCATGGGCAAGGGCAACTACTCCTTGTCTCAGTTGAGTGGGGATCACGATTCGTTGGTCTCGTAGCAGTATGCCATCAGTGGTGGCTGACAGTTCACTGCATTTCTTGTTTAATGATAGGATCAGTCTCTTCATCCTGAGAATTATGTCTCCACTTATTGTGTCGAATCCTGCGCAGGACCTTCTGCAGGATGACATCTTGTGCTGTGCTCTCTCGGATGGTGTCCATTGGGATAGCGGGAGGAAGAGCTTGGTCAGTCACAAAATGTATGTACTCTTCTGCAATGGACGACTTAGAGACTGACGATGCAACTGGGTGCCTGGACATATAGTCAGCCGGGTTTTCTGACTTCCCCGGCTTGTGGATGATAGTGAACGTGTATTCCTGTAGCCTTAGGCCCCACCTTTCGATCCTTGGGGGCATCTTAGATCGTGGGTTTCCGTAAATGGTGACGAGAGCTTGGTGATCTGTGATTAAAGTAAAGTGTTTACCATATATGAAAACATGAAAATGTTCACATGCCCACACTACGTCAAGACTTTCTTTCTCGGGCTGCGAGTATGCCCGCTCCGGGTCAGTCAGGCTACGACTCGCATATGCAATGATTCGACGTGGATCTGAGTCATTGTCATACTGTGCCAAGATGGCACCAAGCCCGACAGGGCTGGCATCCACAGTTATTTCAGTCTTTCTTTGTGGGTTAAAATATGACAGGTGATCCGCAGATGCCACCGCCTTCTTGATCTCCTTGAATGATTGCTCGCATTGGGGCGTCCACTCAAACGGTTGGCCTTGTTTGGTCAAGATGCGGAGGGGGTGGCTGAGTGTTGCGTAGTCCCTGATATAGCGAGCACAATAACTGGCCATTCCAAGAAATGACCTGAGCTCACTGACATCCTGGGGACTCTTGGTGTTGTTCAGAGTCCCAATCTTGTCGGGATCAGGTTTCATGCCAGCGCCTGAGAAGATATGACCAAAGAATTTCAGTGTGTCCTGGTGGAATTCGCACTTCTCTCTGTTTAGAGTCAGGTTGGCCTCCAGTAGTGTGTGGCAGACGCGATTGAGTGCGATATCATGCTCTCGTAGATCAGAACCATAGACAAGGATGTCATCACTATAGTTGAGTGTGTTGGGAATGTTCTGAATGACCTGCCGAATGGCTTCTTGAAATATTTCGGCTGCTGAGGAAACTCCAAAACGGAGTCTCTTATATCTGAACAACCCCAGATGGGTTGCGAACGTGGTGATGTATCTTGACTTTGCCTCTAATTCTAGCTGGTGGTACCCCTTATTTAAGTCCAACTTGGAAAACACCTTTGCCCCGTTGAGAGCTGAGATCATGTCGCTCAAATGTGGTCCCAGATGTCGTTCTCTTTCGATTGCAGTGTTGGGCAGGCGCATGTCCACACAGAGTCTGCCTTTGTTGGCCGTGCCCTTTTTGGGAACGATAACTACTGGGGACACCCACGGTGTTTGACCCTCGGTGCGCTCGATGATATCAGCGGCTAGCAAATCCTGGAGTTCTTCCTCCACAGCGGTCTGGAGATGGAACGGTACCCGTCGAGGGTGTTGAGCGACGGGTCTGACTTGTTCATTAATATGCAATCGCACTTGGCAGTCTTTTAATTTGCCTAGTCCTTGAAATAGTTTGGGAAACTGACGGGTCACATCTTGGTTTCCGCTGACCTTGAAAAGGATCTCCACTAGGTGAAGGCATTCAGCTGTCGGTAGGCTCAGCAGACAGTCCGCTTCTGGGCCTTTAATGACATGGATGACCGCTGAGATGGTTGTGTCATCATGTTTAAGGGTCGTCGAGAACTTCCCGAGGCAGGGAAGTGGCTTCTTAGCCATCCATGTGAAGACTCTGACTGGTGCAAAGGTCAGAGGAGGACGCGGACTCATTCTTTCATGTTCGGTGACTGGAATGTAGTTCAGGGATGCACCTGAGTCTAGTACAAACTTTGTATCATGATTGCCAACTTTGATGTCTAGCCGGGGATATGTCTTAAGTTGGTCTGGATCTGCGGCTAAGTTCAGATATTCAATGGTATATGTTGAGTCTCTGGATGACGGCCTAGATTCCTTGGATGGTGACCTCCGTTCCCACCTGGACCGACGTGACTCTCGGCTGGAGTGTGACGACCCAGAAGACTGCTCAGTTTGTTCTTGGACAGCTCGTGCATGGTGTCTTCGGGTGTCGGACCGGGACATTCTCGGGGTACCTCTTCGTGGGTCAGGCTGAGTTGTCTTTGTGGCACCACTTCGTCTCCCCTTATTGTATTCCCCACACATCACTTCAAAATGATTCGTTCGACCGCACTTCCGACATCTCTGACCCATGGCAGGGCAGCTGTCTACATGGGGGTAATCATACCCACAACGGTAACATTTCCTCACGTTCTCTGATCTCCTTTCCTTCTTCCACGGCTCTCGCCGCTGATGTCTTGATTGCTCTTGACGCGATGACGGGCGTGACCTCCAGTGTCTGTCTCTCGAACTCCTTCGATTCTCACTCTTGGCGTGCACACGTCGCACTTGTTCGCGACTTCCTTTGTGCCCCGTTTCGATGTCTGCTGCATACTCTTCTGCTTGATCAAAGATTCGTGTCATCTCCTCTATATCGTCGAGGTTATGTTCTTTTCTCAATAATCGTCTCCTCAATTGGTCGGAAAGGCACCCATCAATTATTTGTGACTTTATTGCAGCATCTGTTGAAAAATTATCAAATGCACAATGCTTGGCTAGTCGCCGCAGGCGCATCATGAAAGCGCTCATTGGTTCCTCCTTCCCTTGATGAGCCGAGTGGAATGTATGGCGTTCATAGTCGACGTTCTTTTTGTGAAGAAATCGTTTGTTTAATGCGTCACGCACTTTGTCATAGGTGTCCGCTTCCGTGGCAGGAAGGTCTTTGATTATTTTGACTATCTCCCGCCCCGCCAAGTTGCGCAGGGCAATCAACTTCTTTTTGTCCACGATCACTTCTGATCCTTCGATGTAATCTTCAAATTCTTCTAACCATTCTTGCCATTTAGGACCCATGGTTCCCCCAGTGGTCACTTTGAGAGGTTCGGGTGCTTGCAGGTGTGACCCACCTGGAACCTTAGGCTTAACATCAGCCAGTGGCGGCGGATTTCTATCATCATCGGACATCTTTGCAGTGTTTGTTTGTGTCTTTGTCACACTCACTTGGTCTCACCAATGCTTGATTATTTTCCAGTGCCAATGCTTGTTTGTTTGCTCGCCAATGTCTTCTTGTTGTCTGTTGCCAATGCTTGTTTCTTTGCCAATGCTTGTTTATTTTCGGGTACCAATGCTTGTTTCTTTGCCTATGCTTGTTTATTTTCAGGTACCAATGCTTGTTTCTTTGCCAATGCTTGTTTATTTTCTGGTGCCAATGCTTGTTTCTTTGCCAATGCTTATTTCTTTCCCTAGTGCCTGACTTCAAAATGGCCGTTCTATGAAAACTAAAGGGTCTGTCCTGACGAGTGCCTGACTCCAGGATGGCCGCCGTCACTGCAGTCACACGAGGCTTTCTCTCTTGATTCAGTCACTCCAGACTCACCGGCCAGCAGCACAGGGGCAGCACAGGGGCAGCACGCTCCAGGAATCACTCTTCCCTGACCACCACAACAACCAGGTGAGGTTAGGGTGGGCTCCCGCCTTGCTCTTCACGTTCCCGCACTTTTTCGCGGCGGCCTGCCAATTCGCACGCATCAAGCGTGAGATCTTCACCGTCGGCGGGGATTCAGACTCGGACCTCCCGGCGCTCAGTCACTCTCGCTGGACGGTCTTTGTGGACGTCGTCCTCGACGCTGGGGCACTTCTCCCTCAGTCTGGGGTGCACAGCAGGGTCGGAGTAGGCTCCCGATCTCTGCACTGCCAAGACTCACGCTTCTGGCGGGGTCGCGTGTTGGCGCGATCTGTTTCCTTCTGTTTGAGCCGTTCAGCGCTCGAATTCACAGCCCCTCTCAGCTCCCTCACAGTCCTCAGGGGGGGGCAGGGTCACCTGCTGCTGGCTTCTTCTCCTGGGGTAGCAGCAGCTCGCAATGCTCGGCGGCGTTTTTTCTTTCTGCGTCGCCGGGGACAGGGTGTCTCAGTCTGGTTCTGCAGGCAGTGGGCTTGGTCATCCCATCCTCGTCGCCAGTTGTAGCATCCTGCTACAAATAACTACAGACACTGTTATTCTTATCACTGGAGCTTTATTCTCTTGCAACCAGCCTCTCTCCTGTCCCTACTCTAACTGCCTCTCCCTCGTCGGTCTCCTCCTCTTCCTGTCAACCCCCTGGGCTCCACCCACAACCACTAGCCTGCTAACTTCACAACAGTGTCTGAGGTCCACTATTTGCAGTTCTGCCTTTGAAAAGCTTTTGGATTTTTCACTTGGAAATTCACAGGATTTTTCATTACAATTTCAAGACACCAAGCATGAACTGGTCCTCTGTTACCATTGGGAATTTACGGTTTATTAAATATAATAAGGTACTTCCAATGTTATGCTATGAGAGAGGTAGGCCTTGCAGTAGTGAAAAACAAAAGAGTTTTCACTACCAGGGCATGCCAAACTGAAAATTACAAGTCTACTTTTTAAATACACTGCACTGCACCCTGCCTTCAGAGCTGTCCAGGAGCTACCCTAGGGGTGACATATATGTATTTAAAAGGAAGGTTTGGGCCTGGCAAAAGGTTTCTTTTGCAAAGTGAAAATGGCAGTTTAAAATTTGCTACACAGGCTGCAATGGCAGGCCTGAGACATGTTTCCAGGGCTACTTTAGAGGGTGGCACAATAAATGTTGCAGCCCACTTGTAGCATTTAATTTACAGGCCCTGGGTACTTGTAGTACCACTTTACTGAGGACCTCTAAGTACATTAAATATGTAAATTGGGGATCATCCAATGTTGCCATGTTTAAGTATTGGTAAGCAGTGGTGAGATGCACAGTCCTAGGACCAGCAAAAAGAAGATCAGCAAAAATGGAGGAGGAAGGCAAAACATTTGGGGGAAGACCACCCTAAGGCTGAAAGGTCTAACAGAAATAAAATGCTTATTTTTTAAATAAAAACAAGTATTTGAATGGACTTTTGTTTATTGATATTATTCAGTGCACTTTGAGTTATAAGTTGTATTCACTAACCTGTATATACACTCCCCACACGGAGGAATCTTTAACTGCTCGTTCACAGTTACCACTGAGTGTCAAGTGGAGAAGGGCTACTTGGCCCCATTGCACAGGATCCATTGTAGGTTGGGCCCTCGAACATCAGGAATAAAAGGCCTCAACCACCACCATTGGGACCAGTAGCTCCTGTGTGCCCTGTGGTCCTTTGAAACGTACGATTACTTTCCATGTGACAATTTGCAGGGTTACTCACCGGGGTGCTGTATGCGTGACGAGAATTGTTCTGGCTACCAAAGTTAATTTTCCTACAGAGAGATGAACTTTCTGCGGTCAAACGTGTCAGCTGATAGCACAATCCACATTTTTGCAACAAACCAGGAACGCGAGGCATATAGAATAGTTACATGACTGAACACTTGGCTGAAACAAAAAGAAATATTGTCTCCACCTGTGTGGAGGCAAAGGGTAGTGTGGTAGAGCAGTATACAACCCCACCTTGCGACCTCAAGTGCTTGGTTTCCTCCCCAGCATTGTACTCCATGTCATAGTGTTCAAACAAGTAAATGTAAATGTAAATGTAGTGGTACTTGTATAGCGCACGAATCACCCATGAGTCATCTCGGCGCTTGTACGAATACCGCTGAGGAACCCTTCCTGGCCTTTCCCTGTGAAGTGCCCACTCCTGGGCACCCCCAAGGTGAAGCCAGGCATCCTAGCATTGTTGGGGCGGTTGTGGAGAATAAGCAAGCTACTGTCCTCCTCGCACACTACGCTCGACAGGACAAGCCCTGGCAGCCGTGCCCCGCATCCGCAGGGCCACCGCCGGGGGCAGGTCCTTCTCCTACCTGGCAGCGAAGACCTGGAACTCTCTTCCCAGCCACCTACGCGCCACACAGGACCACCTCTCCTTCAGAAGGCAGCTCAAGACCTGGCTTTTTGAGCACTGACCCTCCCCCCCCCCCCCCCCCCCCCACGGGTGAGTAGCGCGCTTTACAAATGCAAATGATTGATTGATTGATTGACCCATGATTAGAATAGGCACCGAGACGAGAATTATCAGGTCCGAGGAAGTTGAGCCCAAGACCCGCCGAGGCGGGAATTGAACCCTGGTCCCGGGCTAGACATCTGCATCAGGGTCTGCCGCTCTAACCATTGAGCCACACTTCTCCACAGTGGGCACGTTGATGACAAACAATGGGCAGTGGGCTGCTTGGGATATGAGTTGGATCGTAGATTGGTTTTCGTTTGGGACAACCTGCAGAGGATGAGATCAAAGAATGCTGTTAGGGGTGAGAGGAGTAGCCTGTCCCTCGCCCAGCGCAGACTCACAGCCAGGGCGTGTTATGTGGCCAAAGATATTTCAGATGGCAGGTACGCAAGCCTAAGACGTGCAGGCTCACCAGACTTCACGATCCAATGAGTATTGGTTCATCGATCAGGTCCGACAGCTATCAAGGTCCCGCAAAGGTGGGAAATGAAGTAACATTGAACAGAGTCAGGGTACAATAGCTGAGGGTGTGGTTGAGGCATGGCTTTCAGGAACAGCTATTGTGTGTTGACGTGTCAGAGTCCTAGGGACTGGATAACATCTTGAAAATTCTCTGAGGCAGGATTTGGCTGTCTCTGTGTAGCAACACCCAAGTGGGTGGTCAATCATGATGGTCACAGGTGTGTGTTTCATTCTTGCCCTGCCTGACCACACTAGAAACAGCAGAACGTTACAGTATGTCCAGTACATTGTGGCAGCAGATTCCTTTTGAGATATTACATAGACAACAAGTGGGCACAGATACACAAAGTATTTTGCCTTCCTGCGCTGCCCCACCTCCGGGGGACACACTTTATGCAATTTACTCTGATGCATACGAGTTGGCCAAGTCAGGTGTAAGCGTCTTAGCAGAATCAGTTCTTTTCTGGGTCTTTTCTATAAGTGTTCCAGCAGCAGAAGCGGGAAATCCTTTTTCAGTAGAATTTTCATATGTCATCCTGTAATGCTTTGTCAGGGAAAGCACTAAGCATGAGTCTTAGAGGACATGCTGCTCCTACCCATGAAAATAATCCAAAGAAAGCCGCCAAGTCTCCTTTTTTGTCCGTGTTCCAGTCCAGATGATGTTTAGTAGTTCATCAGTCCTCTATGAAGATAGGGATTTTCCTAAAGCTGTAGCTCAAGGGTCTCCAACAAGTTGCTCAGGAGTTACTGGTAGTTCGCCAGTACCCTCAAAAGAACATTTAGAGGGGATGTCAAGCCCAATAGTCATTTAGAGAGTCTGTGCATATTAAAGAAGGCGGCATTGCTCGTCTCAAGAACTATGTCAGGGACTCACACTAACAATCAAACACACACTGTGTTGCTTATGGAGTCTGCCACTTGACCACCTTTATCCATCTCTATCTAACTAAGTCACAAGGAGATTGGCCACGTTGTTGTCCCCGCTTACTCAGTTGAACTATATGTTTGAACAGTGGACCATAAAAGAAGAGTGGCAGCAGTAGCCTGAGCAGCAATCAGTGCTGACCCACCAAAGTAGGGACTGTAGGTGTCAAAGTGAAAATGTGGTAAGTTGGATGCATGATCAGACCAAGAGCTGAGGAGAGGTGGGTATGATCCAATGATGAGATAAAATTAAGAGCCTCAACTTCATGTATGTGTGAGAAGTTGGCCTGGCATATGCTGTCCACTAGTTACAGTGGGCCCCTTGTACCAGTCCAAACAAACCTCTTAGAGGTGATAGGTTAAAGACAACCTTATTTGAAAGCTGTCCTAGTGATAGCTATGGAGGGCAGCCTTCAAGCTAAGTCTTGAAGAAATGTAAAGCAGCTTGTTTTACCGGTCTATAATCTCTTGAATGGCTAAATGAAAGGAGAACCACACCAGGTATATATATATATATATATATATATATATATATCAAAACGCACGAAGCTGCTCTGAAGGGTTGCCTGGTGGCCCCACGGGAGGTGGCGTGAACGCCGGCAGAGCACGCTGGTACTGCAATTAATCCAACGGTTCAAAAGTCATGAATCACGCTCTCAGATTCCCAATAACGCCACACAAATCAGCAGAGTCCAAGGGTGTTTATTAACACCTACTACATGTTTCGGCTTCCACGAAGCCTTGATCACGTGATCACGTGTTGTTCTCATCTTTAGATTGTTTGGTTTTTGTGTTTTTGGAGGATAGTAATGTTTTCCTCTCAATCTCCTGCACTTTTATTTCAGCAATTTTCAAGTGTCCTTTCCTGTAGCCTCTATCAGAGAAGCGTGATAATGCATCAATTTTAGCACTTGTATAACTCTCCTCGGTGGAGCAGTTGCGCTTTAAGCGCAAAAGTTCCCCATAGGATATACTTTTAATTAGGCTAGTTGGATGGTGGCTGCCTGCGTGCAAAACTGCATTACCCGCAGTGGGCTTTCTGAAGAGACGGGTTAGTAGGACATTATTCTCAATATAGACCTGTAGGTCCAGATAGTTGACCGCGCTATTACTAATATTCCCTGTGAATATAAGGTTCAGGTTGTTATTATTTAGAGATGCGATATACTCCTCTGCCGAGGGTCGATCGCCTCTCCATATAATAAACAGGTCGTCAATATATCGCGACCAAAGCACGATCCTATCTAACCATTGGTCATTGGCCTCCCCCCAGGCTACGTGCTTCTCCCACCAACCAACGAAAAGATTCGTGTAGCTGGGGGCGAAGCACGTACCCATCGCTGTACCACGATATTGTAGGTACAATTGTCCGTCAAACACAAAGATGTTGTTGTGAAGACAATATGCGACCATCTGAAGCAGCATTTCATTGTGTTGTGTGAATTTTGGATGTTTTTGACCTAAAAAACATCTTATTGCATTTAAACCATCAGAGTGACAAATACAGGTGTATAAACTTGTGATATCCAAAGTTATAAGCAGTAAATTATCTTCCCATCTAATTCCCATCTAATCCCTTCTATCTGTCTAAGAAAATCCTGTGTGTCCTGTATATATGACGCCAGGTTTTTCACAAAGGGAGATAGAAAAGAATCCACATATATTGCCGTGTTCTCCAAAAGGCTGTTGTTCGAATCCACAATAGGTCTCCCTGGTGGATTTTTATAATGTTTGTGAATTTTTGGCAAGTGGTAGAATGTGGGTAAAGTTGGTTCTTCGCAAAGTAGGAAGAGATACTCATCATTATTAAGCATGCCTTCCTCTTTCCATTGTCCCAATAATTGATTTAATTATGCTTTCCACATATATATGTTACGATGAATTTTATTGTAACATTCAGTGTCTTCCAGTTGCCGCATTGCTTCTCTTTGGTAGTGTTCTTTGTTAAAAATCACCATGTTTCCACCTTTGTCTGAAGGTTTTATCTCAATAGACTTGTCACTCTTTAGTGTTTGTAATGCTTCCCAATATTTCTGTGGAATATTGTACTGTTCAATTCCTTTGTGGCTTTTTTTGGCCAGATTTTTTAGGTCTGTGATGACAGCTTCGTTAAAAACGTCTATGGCATCAAAAGATGTGTGTGGAATTTTCCTCGATTTTCTTTTAAACTCACTGTATACATTAGGCCCTAGGGGTGAACAAACCATATATTAAGAAAGTGGTATATGAACCACGACTTGACTAGACACAAGGCCTAGAGCCTGTTGAATCACTGGGACCACAAGGAACCACCCAAGGTAGTGACACAGGGGACGCACTGGGATGCGTGCAGTGCGAGAACACAGCTGCGAATCGCCGTTATCTTCTATGGGGAAAGTCGCGGTTGGAAATTTAAAGATTAAGGACACTTAGGAGAGGACTTTGAGCAAACCCTTTAGAGTTAAGGGGTTCTAGAGCCAACACCCACGGGAACACAGGAGTACTCGAGTTACCTCACCAAGGGAAGCCGGGTGCATAGGTGTCTTTTGTGTCGGGAATCGTCGTTGATTTCAATGGCGATCTGCTGCAAAGTGATGCTGCAGTCGACGAGAAAAGTGTCCGGTGTGATCCAAGCCTGGATCGAAGATGTGAGGAACCTGAAAGCAGAGGGGACGGAGTCTGGGTCACTTGCCAGTGACCAGGGGAACGATACACGAATGCCCACCGAAATCGGATGATTCAGGTATGAAGAGGTGAAGCTTGACTCTGCAGCCACGAGGATCAGGAGGCATCGACGACAACCAGGGGCTGGATTCGAGCTGTCCCGCAAAGGATGTCAAGTGCTGCAGTGCCGGTGCCCGGATTGAACTCAACGAGCCTTGGCAACAGTAACCCACGCAGGAAGAGAAAAGATGCTTCGGTGAGGACCAGCAAGGTCCGGGGGACTCACCAAGTGGTAGAGAGTCAGGGCACATCTGGAGCAACCAGAGAAGCCCAAGGAAAGTTACAGTTGCCTTCTCAGGGACCCACAGGCCAATGGACCAGGGATCGCAGAGGCACCTCAAGAGAAATCACAAGAAGTCGTCTCACGGAGCACTCGTGGAGTGGGGGCCAAGAATCTTCAGTGGAAATGCTGCTCGGGGTCTGGGCTACAAGTAACCCAAATGCACAGCCTCAAGGAACGTCGAGAAGCTGATGCAGTTGCAAATGTGCACGGTGTCCAGGGGTTCAGGTTCCACGGTACCCACGAGGGCTACGGGTCTCAGCTTTGCTGGCGACTCAGCTAAGCCTTGGGGAAGTCTGGAAATCCACCTCCTAGGTTGCAAATACTTCAGAGTCTGGCGGGAGCTTTGGAGATGCAAACCGGTCTGATGTGTCTTTGGTGCCTGCCACGCAGGGGAGTAACTCCTTTACTCAAAGGGAGATTCTTCAGTCATCTAGTCATGTAGATCATCGAAGTTCTGGTATTTCTGTAGCAGAGTTTCATCCAGGTGTAATCTAAAGTCTTGTTGCCAGGGGTTCCTATCTTATACCCAAGGAAGGGGTTGGACAAACTCTGGGGGTCCCACCTATGAGAGGGTCTGGAAAGAGGGGTGGTTACACCCATTTCCTTTGTCCAGTTTCGCACCAGAGCAGGGGCTGGTAGCCGCTTTGAACTGGGATATGACACCTCCCTATGACAGGAAACCTATTGTCCAGCCGCCCCTGCCCCAACTTGGAGACACAGGGACAGTGAATACATATGACCGTCATAGCAGACTACTACTTTAAACATGTTACAATCAGTGACTATTTACTAACCCGTGTTACAAATGAGTGACATCACCTACGGTATACAGCCTTTACAACGAAACTTTTACAACAAACTACCATTACAACGCAACTTTTACCACGCAAACCATTACAACGCATAGCGCTGGGGGGCGCTCTAGGTTAGGGAATATGTTTAATGTACTATCCAACACCTTCCCTACTATCCACGGGGACTGGAGTTGGAATAGTAAATTAAACTATTTACTATCCAGCGCCCAAAAGCATTATGCGTTGTAATGGTATGCGTTGTAAAACTTATGATGTAAAGGTAGGCGTTGTAAAAGTATGCGTTGTAACGTCATACATCCATCACCTACATGTTTTTTAACCCTTTTCCTTCTAGGTACAGATACCACAGATCTGATCTTATACAACAAGGGTGGTGAGTATACACCTCCCTTTTACAATAAATGAGCCCTATTCTATCGGTCCTGACGAAAGCCTCTAGAGGTCCCACGAGGCTGAAACATGTTGACCACCATCACCGAGGCCCTATGTGAATCGGGCCCTGAAAGTTTACCGTCCCTCTCAGACCTGTTGTGCATAGCAGGGGATGAACTATCTCACAATTGATAACTCAGATGCTATACGCAATCATAATGCTTATGAAGACATGACTCGAGGTCTCAGCTTGATGGTCCAAGCTCCAGACCATAATAATATTGAGTTTTTGGACATATTTCTGTACAAGTTATACACTTAAATAATATTAACCTCAATGTAAAGTTTTCTCAGGGCTTAATTTGAGCCGGTGATTTCCGGTGCTCGGCTCTGGCACTTAACTGTCAACACAGGGACTTATGACAGTCTGCCACATGGTGGCGCTGTATATCTAATTTAGAGATGAGATCAGTTGTTTATTTGTTCAATGTACAGTAAAAATGGCTAATACCTGCTGCCCAAGCCTATATTTTATAGCACTGGGGCATGGAATATTCTGAATTAACACATTTGTAGGAATGTGATGGTTAGTAGCTATGTTGGTTTTACCATTTACAGAGCTAAAAGGGGCAATAGGTGTCACAAGCGGCGGTTGCCTCCTGATGAGGGCCCTAGAACTTATTTTTTTCCTCCAAATTAAGCATTGAGTTTTATAGCATGAAATCACAAAGGGCATTCTAGCACAATGCAAGGCACAGGGATCTGAAAATTAGTTTCAACTATCCTATCAAAATAAATGGCCCTGGTAGGCAAGCACATTAAAAGGACAATAATCAAAGCCTTCTGTCTTCGGAGGATCCGGTCTGTGTCTGTTCCCCTGTGGGCACTCACACCCCTGTCACTTTCATTATTCATTAGTCACTCATCCATGTGGAAGATCTGCTGTTAGAAAATTCACTGGGAAGAACTTTAGATTTTTCCGCCAAAGTGCTTTTTATTTACCTCTGACCTTTCTGAGAAGAAGAACAAGATTTCCTATGAGCATGACTGTGAAAGTGCAGTTTTATTTTGGTTTAAACTATTGAGACTGTAGAAAGCACATTAGGAGCCCTCTACCTGCAGAAAGATTTGTTAATTCTTATACCATTGTCAATGTAGTTAAACTAAGACTTCTTGGTCCAGATTCCCTGCTCCCCAAATTCAAACTAGCCCGGATGGGCAGTAGGTCCTTTTCTTCTCTCGGTCCCTCGACCTGGAACTCTTTACCCACAGTTCTCCGCAAGGAGACTAATTACACACAGTTTCGCAAGTCAATAAAAACTTGGCTTTTCGACAGGTAAACTGCCCTGTCTGCCTGTCTCTTAGCCCCGACCTGTCCTTTGTGCCGAGAAACCCTTTTTGGATATCTGTTGCACATTATAAATTTAAAAACGAACTAACTGGGGAGGAGCCAAGCTCGCGTCCGAGATGGCCGCGTTTTAGCTCGGCTCCGTTCACTCTCCTGTCTACAACAACTATCCTGTACTTCATCCTGCCCCGGGAAGTATTCTACGCTGTGCAGTGGAACGACGATACCTCACAGACACTTACCGTTTGCTCCGGTGGTTCCTGGGTGTCACGGATCCTGAGTTACGCCCCTGTCTGCTTCGGGGCCTCCGGAGCGGCCGGGCCTGGCACTCCTTGGCGGCGCCCGGGCTGGACGGGGCGCGGTGGCCGGCCCTTGGTGGTGGTGTGGAGTCGGTCGGAGAGGCCGATGTGCTAATAGACCGATTGCGGCCCCCCGGGCCTGGTCCGGCGATCCTGCGGCCTGGTGTTGGGGCGCTGCCTTCCATGGACGGGGTTCACCGTACATCTGGCTCGTCCCCCCTTTGTTCTCCGGCCCGGCCATTTTGAGTTCCTCCGCCCGGGCTCGGAGAGCGGTGCCGGCGGCGAGTGGGGTGACGGCGCATCGCCTTCTTCTGGTGGCCCCCCTTTCTGCCCTGGTGGCGCCTCCGCTGGTGGCTGCCGATCTCCTGTTTTGCCCCGCTGGTATCCGGGCGGGGGTCAGTGTTTGCAGCGGCCCCGCCAAGCTTCTAAGATGGCGGCCGGCCCCATGACTCTCGGCCTTGCTGGGACTGGCGATGCGGGTCTGCCGCCCGGCACGTTTTCTGAATACTGCAAAGGTGAGCCTACACTTGGCGACATCCTCGCCGCCCTGCGCTCCTGGGGGGCACCCATGACCGCACCTGTTGCTATCCTGGAGAGAGGTCCCTTGGCTGGGCCTGCCGGACCCCCCCCGGATTGTGCGGCTTCATCTCTGTTGTGTGCTGCTGGAACTTTCCTTGGGGTCGTGGACCTGGAGGCTGCTGTTGGTGTGGAGGTGCGGAAGTCCGCTGCCCTTCTTCATCCTGTGCCTCCTTCTGCTCCGGAGGTTCGCCAGCCGGATCCCATCTGGACCGACCTCGATGGGTCTCCTTTTCCTCTTTTGCCTCACATGGCCAAACGAAGATCCTGTGACTGTGCCGCTGGTCCGGCTTTCTCCGAGTTCTCATCGGAACTGTGCCTGCTTTGCCTGAGGTGGTTACTGTTCTTTCTGGATCATCCGGTTCCCAATCGCTTTGATTTGAGTGTATTTTTGATTCGACTCCCTGTTCTTCACCTCCGGCTCCATGTGATCTGGTTCCTGATTCGTTGGACTACTACAGTTTGCGAAAAACGAGGACAGGGTTGAGCTGATCTTGCCTCTGTGGACTGTTAATTTGTGGTATGGTTGGGCGATCCGTTTATAATTGTACATTATATTTGATACTTCTTTACGTTCCTGGAGCTTATCCGTGTATTTACTATCTTCCCGTGGGCTCTGAGTATTCTCGGGCGGGGGGGTGGGAGCTGGAAGGGTTTTGATTGTGTGGCTCCTCTCCCGCTGTTTTTCCTTGTTTTCCCTTCCCCCCCCTTTTTTATCTAAGTGATTCTTTCTTTCCATATTTCTTCTATATTTCGGGTTCTAATTAGGGCGACAGGCACGCTGCTGGGGGGTAGGCCATAGCCTTCTGCAGGGGTGCAGGGTGGGCTGTGCGGGGTGGTGGGGGGGTCTGTTTTCTTGTATCTTCCCTTGCTCCTTTTTTGGTTCTATGGCTCTTATGTATTCCCTTATTTCGTGGCGCGGTGTCGGCACGTCGCCCCCCGGGGTGTTTGTGCTGGCATGGCCCTTTTGGTATGTCTGCTGTCACGGTTTACTACGCATTCATTTCCCCTGTTGCCACTAGTTCCTTGTACCGAATTAGTATTGGGTGCTTTGTTAGCCGTGGGGGGCGTGCACTGACGCTGCGCCCTCACTTTCTCCCTCCTTTTTTCCGATGTCCCTTTCCTCCCCTATTTTCCCTTTCCCCCCCCCCATTTTTCTTTTCCTCTCCTGGGTTGTTGTAACGGAGGGCTTTTAGTTGTGTAAGCGTACTTTTCGCTGTTTTACTATTATGTGCCATGGTAGTGGTGGGAGGGCGTTGAGCAGCGATTGTGATTGTTATTGATGTGGGACTCACGTTCTGCCTTTGCCAAAATGTGACTGTTCTTTTGGTCTTTTCCTGTATTCGAAACTTCGGCTTGCTCACGGCCCACCGCGGCCCTCTGGACTTTACAGATTGTCATTATCCTGCGAACCCCTTTATTCCATTATAAAATTAACCTACTCTTATCCTGTCCGCGATGGCGGCTCGAAGACTTGTTACCTTTGCCTTCATATGCGCTATTTAGAAATCCTGTTGTCACTCCTGTATTGCCTCGTATGTCTCTTTATTGTGGTGGCCGGCCCGGTGGGTTGTAGGCCCGTATCTGTGAGCGCCTTCTGTACAATAAAGGTTTTAAAAAAAAACGAACTAACTATTAACAATGATGCGTACTGGCCTGGTTTGAACCAGCGAAGCCTCGACTGGATGCACCCGGCACAGATGGCATGACGGGTACACACTGCCAGGTAGGTACATTTCCTGAAAGCACCTATGCTATGCTATGCTATGCTATGCTAAGGGATTTGTAAAGCGCATGGCGACCCGTAGGCATGCAAGGGCTGGTGGCCAAAGAGAACCACTACACTACACCAAGATCAGACGCAATGACTGAAAAGATCAGCTCCTAAAGAGCCAGGTCTTGAGGGATTTTCGGAAACTCAACTCGTTACTCATCGATCTAATGGCCAGAGAGAGGGCATTCCACCATTTGGACGTGTTGAGGCAGTCCGCCACTTCAGGCTCGTCTAACAGTGGTGACAGTGGCTAAATGAGAGCTGATGGCTGGAAGAGGCCATTTGGCGGAGAATGGGATGACCAGCTGGTGGGAGATTGGGGGTTATGGGGGGGGGCTTTTAGAAAGGACAAGGTGCACCACTTAAGCATATGTAAAGACTGTTTTCTCTAATAACAAAAAAGCAGTAATAATCACAATCAGATAATCCTTGTATTTTTGGTGATTCTTTATTTGATTCCTTTTGAAAAAAACGGTTGTACACAGGATCTACAGCCGACGCGTTTCGTCCTCAAGGGACTTCTTCAGGGTCTCGGATATCTGGATAGTGGTCCACTAACAGTTGAGAAACCAGGGTAGAGGGATGGTGGAGAACTCCATATGTCCTCTATTAAACTCTTCTATTCGACTGCTAGCTTCTTCTTATCAGCGGACAGTATAGAATTTAAATTTTGCCAAGATACTCTTGATAAAGTAGCCTACAGCATCCCCTGGTTCCTTCAGTGGCTCAATAAAGCAGCATGCAGAGCGACGTCCTCCCCCTTCCAGAAGCGGCAGGGGGGGGGGGGCACTTGAATGAAAGGATCTGTGCACCTTGTACAAGAAAAAATTTGATTTTAATCTTTGGACCATAGATAACCAGTGAAGGTCAATCCGACCCTGTCTGACTGAGTCATACCTGTGTGTCCCTAACAGCAGTCATGCGGCTGCATTTTGCATGACTTGGAGTTGACAAATCGTTGCCTTTTGGGCACCGAAGTAGAGGGAGTTGCCATAGTCCAGACGTGAAAGTATCAGGGCCTTGATCATCAGTCTCCTCAAGGGCTGCGCGAGAAGCGGAAGGATCTGGCGCAACATGCGCATGAGACACCTGCCTCCGTGGAAGAGTTCAGGATCCCCTGTGGGGGGACAGCGTGCAGCAAAAATGTGATGTCCGTTCGCAATGACTGAGTTTACTAAAGATCAACTGAGTAATTCTTTTAAAGTATTGCCTTTGTTCCTTGAGTCTGAGAGATCAGAGACTACTTCGAGATCAAAAATGTAAAGTAACTCCTTTTTAGGCATAAACACAAAATAAGGTGCACCAAATAGCATCTATAAGCAAAAAAAAAAATAATTCCAAAAGGAAGGGTTTCCAATTTGTGCACAAATCTTCTTTTTATTCTGTACTTTGTTTCAAAGGTTTTTATATATGTGACACTCAAACAGTGAACGCGTTTCATCCAACACACTGGACTTCTTCAGGGCAAGGTGTAACGAAAACAATGTCACAGCTTGTGATATTGATCTAAATATCCGTCCCAGTTCTTAACAGGTCTCAGATCTCAAGCGTAACATCAAGGACGTCCTATGAACATTTTACTTGCAAAGTAAATCCTAATGTAAGGTTTACAGTACTGATATATCAGCCAATCGTGTATTGCAGTGATTTCCAAATGAAGGAAACAAGGGGGTATTGATCAAACCCCCAAAAGGCATGGTCGAATGTTTGCCAGAAAACCTCCTTTTTAGGCATTGACTTTCAGGGAGTAGTATGGATGATCATTGTAGGCTAACCCTTGAAGCGTGATGTTGGTTTAGAAAATTAGATGCAGGTGACACATGGCTAACTCTCAAAAACTGCCTTGTCCAACAGTTGCTATATCTTTAAAAGAAGAGATACGATTTATATTCACATTCAGTTCCACAGCTCAGTGATATTATGATAGCCACACAGTTAAGTATTTTGTACCAACATCTGGGCATACTTCGGATTCTTCTGCAGTAGGAAAAGTGCACATACACCTGCTCGCTCCTACCGTCTATGGTGACCAAGGTGCTGCAGGCTGTGTTGGTTTAGAACATAGATCAGAGCATAGCCCGCGTGGATCACTGGATGGGTGCGAACTGCCTAAAGCTTAATGGTAGTAAAACAGAGGTTCTTCTGATGGGCTCAGACACCTCCTCCTGGTCCCAAAGCTGGTGGCCTCGAACCATGGGAACACTTCCCACTCCGGTTGATAAAGCTAACAATTTGGGCGTCATTTTTGATGATAGGCTCACCTTCCACATCAAAGTAATAAGGTTGCCTCTCAGGTACAACTGACTTTAAAATTAATTCGGAAGGTGAAACCTTATATTCCACCAGCTGCAGTAAAAACACTGGTGCAACTTTGGCATTGGCCATACTAGACTATGGAAATGCCCTTTACCTTGGCCTACGGAAACAGCACCTACTCAAACTGCAGCGGGTTCAAAATTCCGGTGCCAGGATGCTGCTGAATATTCCTAAATTCCAGTCTGTATGCCAAGGACTAAGACAACTTCATTGGTTACCGGTGAAGAAGAGGTCGGAATTTAAAGCCTTGTGTTTAGCGTTTAAGGCGTTACAGGGCCCAGGACCCGAATATCTGAAACTGCACTTGCTGTGGTATCTTCCAGGCAGAACATTGCGTTCAGCTCAGAGCAAACTTTTGCAGATGCCTAAATTCAGGAGAGTTTGCCGGGGAGGTAGTAGTTTTCTTCTCAACACTGTCAGACCGTGGAATTCACTTCCTTTACCCATAAAAAACTGCCCAACACTACCACTGTTCAGAAAGGCTTTGAAAACTTGGCTTTTCTCACTATAATGTTTATTCATCCTCTATCTCTGACATATTCCTCCACTGTAGCGCCTGGACGGTCTCGGGCATTTGAGCGCAATATAAATTTTAAATTCATTCATTCATTAATTTATTCATTCATTAATTTATTCATTCATTCATAGACAATGAACTATGAGTTTGTGTGTTCTTGTTCTTTTACTTGGCAGATGCAGAACCAGTCATCAGAAAGAAGCTACATGCGCATAGTTGGGTTCTGCCAGCCCGCGGTCAGCATGCCAGGGTCAAGGTACACTGTTGGTAGCAGGCGGGTGTTCAGATACATTTTTTAGGCCCTGGGCAGGCTTACTGCACCAGGAGAACACATCAGCACAGTCACGAGTAATAGCAGAAACACACTAATAGGCAACAACAGCAATGGAGTGTTATTTCAATGCATGGGGCTTGGACGTTGAAATGTTAGAGGTCAGACATGTGGCCAGGCAGCAGGAAAGCACAGGAAGTGAATTGGCTGGTGTCCATCTTCGCAATGAAGGGTACAGCAATTGAGAAATGGTTTGGGAGTTACTTGGATCGATGGTATTTAGTGAACATTTGGGGATACAGCAGTATTTTGGAAGTCGAACGGATTGATGGCTCAACAGATTCATTGGGGTATTACCCTTTGTGTTGGTTTCAGAATGTCTGGCAAATGCGGAAGGAACACGCTGCAGGACGTACCCCAGCATAAGACTGCTCCAGCCACTAATTGAAGGCATATATAATTAAGAGAAATAAACCAAGTGAGAGGGATATTGATGAACCTCAACCATCTCCTAATATAAGAGTCTACAGCTAAAGAGGCCAGAAGGAGGAAATACGAATAATCATTTTAGTTCCGTCCTGCGCATGAGTCTTACCACAAGTAAAACGGTAATGACCCGTTGCGAGTGACTGAAGTGTTATGCCAAGGATTGTACTAAAATTGTGCAGCCAATTGATGAAGGCATTATAGTATAACAATCCACTTTTTCTGTCAAATTCAAACGATTGAAGAACCAGACTGAGTAACAAGAACCTAAGTGAAGCAGTCTCCATACCGAATTAAAGATGTTTTTAATATTGAAAGTATAGTCCTGAAGAAGGTGACGATCATCACTTGAACACCGAAACGCCGCGTCAACAGACTTTTTCCAATTAATTTGTTTTTATTTGTAAAAAAATTGTTTTTGACATATGAGAATGAAATGTTTTTAATGTTTGATATGTGTAATGACAATATGCTTTCTAGCAAATAAATTAAGATATCTAATAGATGATAGATTTTTTTTTTTGTTGTATAAAAATATTTTTGTTTGCAAAATTAACATTTTAGACTTTACAGTTTAGAAATACAGTGGTGGATGCTCCAATAGTGAGTGTGAGAGGCACAGATCCTCATTCCTCACAGAAAGCAGGGAAAGGGAGTTTGTTGTTTTTGTAGGGTTATACACCTCCTCCCTTTTCCTGTAAAAAGGGTATCTCCTTCATGATTGTTAGTTCAGATTGTCTGGAACCCCCAAAATGCAACTGCTTCTTCTGAAGGGTATGGTGCCCTTCAGTGACAGTAGGCGAAAACTGCTTCTCTTCACACTTTCACTAAGAGTAGTGCCACAATTCCTAGTATTTGCTTCTGTTAGTGAACCAGGGCTGACAGATTTCTGAGATATTCTAAAGAATACACCGATCTTGAGTTGGTTTCACCAAAGAAGCAGGAACTGCTGGTTGATACCTCTTTAGCATCAAACAGATAACTAAAGAGGGGGCAAAAATCAATAATCCAACTGTCCCATTAGAGATGTCATGTATATTATGTGCTGGTAAAAAAATTAAATCGGTCTATTGGCGGACCAGACATGGTTCCATACTATTTAAAATCCACATAGGGATGGTCCTGTTTTGTGGTTTTATAGAAATGTATTAAACATAATCAGACCCCTGATATTGACTGGCTTTATGTTCTGGTATTCTTGGAACACATTCTTTAAGTTGAAGCCTACTTATGCTTGTAGGAATAGCCTGGTTTTGGCAAACTTCCTAGGCAACAGATGACTCAACTGGAATTAATGGTTATCGACAAAATGTTCTGTAAATTTGCATCTGGAACTAAAATTGTTTGGCCCCTGTGCCATTGCTCTTGGTGCTGGGAACTTAAATGAAAATACAAGGTTGATCCCTATTGTTGAGGAAACCTGTTGGTCAGACTCACAGCAGCCATTGCAGTACTATGAAATTGACAAGTTATGAAACAATCAAGGAGATATTTGGTGCCTTTTTTTACCCACCATTTAGTGGGTTGGTGCACTCTAGATATGCTTCCTGTTAGACCTGACATCATTGGCGTGAGTCTCCCTTCCATTTTTGACGGATTGCCTCCTCTGTTTTGATACATTTTTGCTGGATTTATGCTTTGGGCACTGTGCCACTGCTAATCAGTGCCACAGTGCAAGTTCTCCCTATGCTAAAGGCATGTACTAATTGGATTCCATGATTGAGTTATTTGATTTATCTGTCAGCCCCTGGTACAGTGCACCATGTGTGCCCAGGGCTTGTAAATCGAAATGCTACTGGTGGGCTTGCAGCACTGGTTGTGCCACCCACAGAAGCAGCTTGTAAAGTGTGTCTCAGGCCTGCCATTGCAAGGCCTGTGTGCAGTCTAGCACTGCCATGTCGACTTGGCCAAGTGCACCCACTTGCCAGTCCCTTAACCTTCCATTTGCTTCATAATAGACTCCCCTATGGTAGCCCCAAGGGCAGGGTGCATTGTAAGTATAAGGTAGGATACTCTGATGTGTGTAGCATGTTCTAATAGTGAAATACAGCCATTTTCGTTTTTCACTATTGAAGGCTACCTGTTCTCTTAGGCCAGAATGGGCAGTTAGATTATTACATTCTTATAATCCTAACTGACCAGGGAACATGGTAGAAATTCGAATTTAGTATGCCTGAACTCAGAAAGTAGGTATTTTCTTACCTAACTATCCAGGCCTGCCTCTGCTGGGTTGGGTATTCCTTGTTTGTGTTTGTGAATGACAGGGCTGGGGGATTCCAGGAGACATGCTGGGGCAGCCCAGTGTTGAATAGAGAGATCTGCATCTAGATGGGAGGGAGGAGTTGCACCTGGGACATGAATAGGGCTGGGCCTTCCCTCTACAATGCTGGCTCCACCTCCTGTGGCTTGTCTGATGTCTCTGCCCTGCACTGTGAAAGGAGAGGAGGAATCATGTCAACAGAGTGCTCCAGAGCTGTATCTTCCCTCCCCTGTGCTGGCTCCACCTCCTGTGGGGCGGCTGATGTCTCTGCCCTGCACAGTGAAAGGAAGAAGAGAGTCATGTAAACAAAGTGCTCAGGAACTGGTTTGGACTAGGCAGAGGCCTCTCTGCCTTCAGAGAACAAAGGACTTTGGGGTATAAATATTGGGATCCTGATCCCAAGAAATTAGATCACTTCCGGAACAAGAAATCTTTCTGCCAAAGAGAAGAACCAATGAAGCTGCAGGAGTTTGGACTGCACCTCTGTCAGTGTGCTGTTTGCTGGGTTGGCCTGCGGTGGTTGCTTCATTGCCAAGGGAAAGGAGAAGGAACTTTTTAAGGACTTTCATCATCTAGAGAATATTCTCCAAGGGCTTGAACTGTGCTTGCTTCCTGCTGAAGTCTCAGGGACAAAAGACTTCCCCTCCAGCTCCCCCTGTGAATTTCCTTGCTGGGAATTCTATCTACAGACATTTGCATGTCGCTGGGAGCTGGAAGCGCGATGCCTCGAGAGGAAGCGTGTTGCCGCCGCAGCTGAAATCGTCGCATCGCCGGAGAAGCAAGCCTTCGCTGCATCTCCCTGGAAGCATGTGTTCATCGAAGAAGCGTGACACCATCGTGAGAGTCGCCATCGCATCAGCGGAGAAGCGTGTCGCAGGGCCTATCGCTGCTCCAAAGTACAGAGTCGTCGCAAGGCTTCCAGGGCATCATCGCATCGTCATCGCATCGCCGCCTCAAGGACGCCATCTTCTCGCATCGCAACCGGATCATCACATCGCATCAAGGCTCCATCTTGCTCACTGTAACGGACCAGCAGGCCGAGAATCTACGCATCACCTCCACCGGTAAGGCTCACGACGAGTCCCCTACTCTGCGCAAGCACTGAGGCAGGACGCAACCGTTCCCCGGATCACGTACCGACGCATCTCTCCTTTTGCAAGCCTTTTTTTTTTATTTTGCGTAAGTATCCAGATACTTTGTTGAGAACTTTGTCGCATTTACCATCAACTTGCACTAAGCAACTTTAATCATCTTTAAGTCAACTTTTAGTATAGTATTGTGGATTTTTGTCCTTTGTGGTCTTGTGTTAAGTCTATATAAAGAATACTTTTAAAACCTGTGTTGTGTCCATCTGTAGTGTTTTCACTGTATTACTGTGTTTATTCATAAATGCTTAACACACTGCCTCTGAGATAAGCCTGTCTGCTCGTGCCAAGCTACCAAGGGGGTGAGCAGGGGTTATTAAGGAGTGTAATCCCCTTATCCTGACTTAGAAGTAAGGGTCCCTATTAGTACAAAGGTGAATACCATTGCCAACTAGAGACCCCCAGATCTAACACTTCCTGTCAACCTAAAGAGGCCAATACATCCCATTTGCATGCTCATTCCTGAGGTGATCATTATTGAGGTGGCCACAGTCATTTACATGGAAGAAAGGTACATGAATACTCGAGGCAGAATCTAGGAAATGCTAGACACAGGACTTGGCCACCATGTTGACCCGGGAAGTTCAATGTTAGTTGCTTTTCAAGAGCAAGAAGAGTTTCCTGAACACACAAACTAACTGGGTTGTGAATTTGGACACCTATAAGGAGGAGTTGTTTGGACATACTGTAGCTTTTGTTTCAGATGCATTCAGTTTTAGGATGTTATCCACCCCTCATGCAGATGTCTACCAAAAGGGTTCATGTACATTACCTGCATCACACCTGTCACTACACGTGAAATTATTTTAAGGAAAATGTTTAGGAAAAATGCTGATCCTCTGCTGTTATTTGACGTACCATGTTTAAGAGATAATGGGTTTATCTCATAATTTATTCAGAGAATTATAGAAGGTGTTCCAGAAGCCAAAATGAGAACAAGTTTGATATATATCCAAAATGATCTTCCTGAGCCATGAAAGAAATAATTCTGGCTTTCAGAGTTCTAATGAATTACTACAGAACTAACATGCTGTATTCATGATTAATGTGAGACACGCCAGAACACAGCGGCATATGATGAAGACAGGAGATAAAATTGTCGCCGTTTTAGCGGCAGAAAACTGCAGCTAAAACGTCGATAATGGGCTTGATAATATGCTCTATGGAATTCCAATTGAAGCCCATGATAAATAGGAAGGACATCTAACATGGGCTTCAATTGGAATTCCATAGAGTATATTATCAAGGCCATTATCGCAGTTTTAGAGGCAGTTTTCTGCCGCTAAAACGGCAATAATTTGATCGCCTGTCTTGATAATATGCCCCACAATGTTGCTGGAAACAGAGCTCCTGAACTGAAAGTAGGAAACTGCAGTATATGATAAAATGCTGGGTTATATGTTGTAATAGAAAGTATGGAGAGTGTTCATGATAGCTAAAATGAGGACACTTTAAGTTCAGCATCCCCTTTCTGTTTACTCAAGCTATCCACTATCCCTGTTGCCAGAAGCGAAGATGAGCAAGTCGGGTGGCCATTGAGATCCTTGACTTACTGGAGCCAAGGTCAGCTCTGCATCTACAGCTGCATCATCCCAAGCCTTCTCGCTCTCACATTCCATTCAGAACCAACGTCCGGCTCCTTCCACTATCTCTGTTGATTATAACCACTCTGATTTTGAAATAGTAAATAAAAGAAATGTGGTTGTAGGTTGAGGGGGGTGAAACCCTACTCAAGCAACAGCCACAATCCTTGTCAAGGTGAACCACAAAAAGTCACTAAATGTATGTGGGCTTAATCCTGTGGTAGCTTGGCACAAAAGCAGTCGGGTTTAACTTAGGCAATGTGTAAATTCTGTATGCAGTACTTAAACAATAATACATTATTTGACAACAAAACCCAATCAGTAGAACCAGAATTATTATGTTTTAAAGTTTAAAGTGAAAAATTACATCTAGTCTAGTGAGACTAGGGCAAAGTTGTTTATCTTCAGACTAAGAAGATTTTTTTAAGTAAAATGTCTGAGACTGTAAAGTTCCTCGGGACAAGACCTCCGGCTGTGTCCAAGTTGGAGGCATCGTTGTCGGGGAGCCGCACGACAAAGTTGCACTGAAGATTTCTATGTTCGGACTTAGGGCCATATGTAGGTAGCTAAATACTGGTCGGTCACGGCCGAAAATCAGTAACTATCCCGTTACCGACCGGTATTTAGCCTTTTCTAATGTAGGAGGCAGGTTTTAAGGATTCAGTAATTTACCGATTCCTTATTTTAAGGTATCGGTAAAATACTGAATCCTTATTTTAAGGAATCGGTAAATTACAGAATCCTTACAAGCTATGTGGGTGGCACTCAAGTGAGTGCATTTTTGCTATCAGGATTCGTTATTTACCACCAACTACAAGTTGGTGGTAAATACCGAATACCTTAAATAAAGCAATTTTATGCTTTTTTCTCAGTGCCATGTGGCTGACATACATGCCCTTAGAGCGTGTATGTGTGCCACATGTGCACAAATGCATTAATCAGGGGTGCAACAGGGTGTCAATGTTGCACCCTGCCACCCTTGAATATGCTCCCGCTATTACCGATTCAGTATTTACCGAATGGTAATAGTAAATGGCTTCCCATTCATTCCTATGGGCCTCCAGGCCTATAGGAATGAATGTGAAGGTGATTCCTTATTACCGAATCGGCATTACCGATTCGGTAATAACGAATTTTACCAATTCAGTATTTTTGACCAAATTTTTAGCTACATATGAAATACCGATTCCTAAATATCGGTATTTCATATTTACCTACATCGGGCCCTTAGTCTCTATTTTTTAAGGTTGAAAATCTCCGGTGGGACGAGGTTGCAGGCTGTAACCGACGAGGGCTCCAGGAAGCTTGAAACGCTCACATATATCAGCCCTGGGTATATGTATCCACTTTTCTAGGGACTTAAAACTAAATTAAATGTGCCAACCAGATGTAAGCCAATGTTACCATGTTTTAAGGAATGAACACAAGCACTTTAGCACTGGTTAGCAGTGGTAAAGTGCAAAGAGTCTTAAGGTCAACAAACAAAATCAACAAAACAGGAGGGGAGGAGGAAAAATGTTTAGGGGTAGACTGCCCTATGGCGAACAGTTCTAAAAGTAAATTTTTGGTAGCCGTCATAGGGTTTTCTGTTGTTTCATTTAAAAGTAGATTTATTTTACAGAAGCTGCAAGAAATTTAGAGACAGGTCTCACATTTAAAATGAATAGATTTACACTCCAATGGCTAATAAGATTCTAAAAATGAGTTTCTGTTTGTACATTTATTTTTTTGCCTTTAGTTTTTTCCACGTTCTCTTGACAGTCATTTCATCTACCTGCACGGCTGCTCATTGGCTTCAAAATAATATTTATTATGATTTATATAAAAATAAATGATATACATATTTAAAAATATATATTTATTGTTTAAATCTTTCTCTGTATAAAATCTACATTGAAGGTTTATTCAAACATATTTTAAAATAAATAGCACTAAATCAGACAGAGAAAAATAAGCATTATATTTTAAAACAGAGTGAAAATGGTCATGGACTGCATAAGCTTTACAGACTTTGAACATTTTAAACATGTAACATAAACAAAAAGGAAAGTAATATTTTTGTTGACTCATTCATTCTCTGAACGTGTAGCAGCTGAGATAAGTAACATTTGTATGTACATATTCAGCCTTTTGCACAGGAAAGTGGATGCTTCTAAATTTGTCTTCCCCAGCAGCATATCTCCCAGTGCAGCCATAACCTGTGAGCTAGTTAACATTCTAGGGCTAGAGGTAGGTATTTGAAATTTACCGATTCTAAAATACCGAATTTTACCGATTCGGTATTTTAGAATCGATAAATGCTATATAGCTAAAAATCGGTAAAAATTACCGAATCTGTACAATTCTGTAATTACCGAATCGGTATTTACCGATTCGGTAATTTCCATTCATTCCTATGGGCCTGTAGGCCCAAAGGCATGAATGTGAATTACTGAATCGGTAAATACCGATTCGGTAAAATAGGGAAAGCTTCAAGGGTGGCAGGGTGTCACAGTTACACCCTGTTGCACCCCTGAATGGTGCTTGTGTGCACATGTGGCACACATACATGCCCTAAGGGCATGTATGTGTGCCACATGGCACTGTTGAAAATGCACAGATTTGCATTTTCAAAGGTATTCAGTATTTACCACCAACTAATAGTTGGTGGTAAATAACGAATCCTTAAAGCACAACAGCACTCTTAAAAGTGCTTCCTACATGTCATTTACCGATTCAGTAAATACCGAATTGGTAAATGATGATTCGGTAAATACCGAATCGGTAAATACCGATTCGTTATTTACCCAATCCTCCCCTACATCACAATTGGCTCAATACCGGTCGGTAAACCTAAAATTTACCGTATTTCGGGTTTACCGACCAGTAATGGGCCACCTACATCGGGCCCCTAGTTCTTTAATAGAATTCTGTGATGTTCACAGGCAGCTTTATGGGAAGAAGGCGTAATGATACGTGGGCTGAAACTGTAATGAGGCTTATCTCAGGTAGTAGATTTAAATCTACTGGCTATGTATCTGTTGACTAGGAGCCTATCGAAATGCAGCTTTTTCTGTAGTGTTCCGCCGTCTGATTTGTGACTGTAGTTACCCAGTCAGCAACGATAGTAGCCAGTTATGAACAAGCCCCTTCGGACCTCAGCTACTAGGGAAAGAGTAGGAATGGCTGACGGCATCTAAAGTGGCCAACAGGTTTAATGTGAGCCGTGCCCATATGCTGCCGTCATCGTTTAGCCATTGGATGTGGTCTACGGCTGATACCGGCAAAAAACTGTAACTTAATCAGGTAGAAGCACACTTGAAAGATTCAAAGACAATAATTTCAGGTAATTAGAGCTTGTGATTAATGCCCTGGCTGAAAATGGCAGGCTTGAAATGTTTTTTGTTTTTTTTTGGGTTCCAACATACCATTTTTCAAAACCAAGGTCCCTCTTGCCTGGTTCATATGAACAACAACACAAATAGGCTGCACTGAATTTAGCAATCGGGTATTGCTAGGTCAGTTGTATGTCAGATAACTTCAAACTCTTTACAAGACAGGTTTCACGAGAATAGCTGTGTTCTATTAAAGCAAGGTAACAGATGGAGAGAGTCGGCTGACCGTGGCCCTGTGTGATCGGCCATTTTATCTCGAGCGCTTTCAGTGTACGAATCTCTCAATTCCAGCTTTAGATTGACTAAAGAGACAAGTTCTTCTCAGAAGAGTAATAGAGCTGTGATGCATTTTTAAGGTCCCACTGGACTGGTAAACTCATGACGTTGGCTCAGTCCTTCGACTAGAGGATCTAAAAGCAATGAGTTGTACGCTATTTCCATTCAAAGCATAGTGTGACAGCCTTATTGAGTCAAAAGGCCTATTATTCATCTGTTTACAATGCTTTGATTTGTGTAGCTTCAAGGGGAACAAGATTGACCATGCTGACCAATAAGCATTTGTTATAATTAGTAATGGACGGATTGGGATCTGGTGGACTAGTGGTAATTACCAGTGGTGGGGTCAAGGCTGTGGTTAAGATCCTTGAAATAGTCAGAGACAAATTTCTAGGCTTCTTTGTGATCCAGATGGTGAAACAATCAGACAACTTCACTGGAGAACCATATGAAGACTTGTGTCACATGGCCCATGGGAACATTGTCTTATTCTCTAAGTTAGCATGAGCAAGCTGCAGTTTGCCCGCTGCTTTGTGCAAGTTACTACACAACTTTATTTTTGCAATAATTTCTATGGCTGTTTTCACATGAGAACTCATCGCTGTGTTCACACTCTGCAGGTTCCTGGGATTTTATCTGATCATCTTGGACAAGGTCAAAAAGCAATGCCCCTTGTTATTTTGTTTTGGCCGGGTCTTAGCACCTAGACAAAACACAATGATACAGCTGTTGTTTTGGACAACATACTTTGGTCTTATTGGGATACACGAATAGGGAGCCCACATTTGGAGAAAGAACAGCGAGACAGCACCTATGATGTAGATCTACCATCTATAGGCTAAGGTATGGGGTCTGCTGACAAAGCCCAGAGATCTTCTAATATATAAAAATACTATTTCTAAGCAAGGGTTGGGATGTTAGGCTATATTGTCTTTTCACAATTACATCTCCTTCCATGATTTATGGACTAGCTACTATGCTGACTGTAGTCTGTATTTGTATTATGCATTTTCCTGCTTGTTGTGGCACGTATACTACATGTTAGGGCACGTTAGTTAAAATAAATATTTTAAACTTGTTCATATCTCTGACCGATCTTATTGTGGACAAGTACAAGAGTGTGAGTAAAAGGATGTGTCTTGCTACCGCGATTCCTGAGAGATCTGGGAGTGTTGTGTTCTGGGGTGTCTAATCACTTGTTTCTCTGTGAGTGAGTAGGACAGCAAGTGACACACGATAGCTAGTCAGTCCTGGGCTCATGGGTGGTAGGAAGACTGAGCCCCTATACACTAAGGTCCCACATGCCTGTGCATAGTTCTGTTCTTGGGCATAATCCTTGCAACATGGAGCAGCCAACGTTTGGTCTAGTACTTATTCTCGAGACCCCTAAAAGCGCATGTGCTTTTCCACCATATCCTCTCAACGGTTCCCAGAGACATCCGTGGTGGGGGGCGGGGGGGTTGCCTCCTGTATTTGTAGGGCTTCCCTATTTCTATAGGTTTTTCAAGCTTGAAGTTGAAAAGGTATTTAGACCCTATTTTGCGCTGACATTTTACTCATTGATTTATTTATAAACATGGCACAACCTGTTGCTATTGTGGCACCTATCCGCTGTGAGAAGTTGGCCTGGTATATGCTGCTCACTAGTTCTAGTGATCACCTTGTACCATGCCAAGCAACCCTTATGATGATTGGTTGTAAGTCAACCTTATAGACCAGCTATCCTAGTGGTAGCATGGGCAAAGCAGTCTTAGGCTAAACTCTGTAAAGGCATGTGAAGCAAGCTGTTTTACCATACACAATCCCCTTGAATACCAAATGAAAGGACACCACACAGATATATATTGAAAATATATATATATTTATTTACTACAAATATCCCCTATACTCTTTATGAGCACAGAAGCAAATGCGTTAAAACAAAACACAGTTTAAACACACGAAAGTTGCACAATATGTATGAGCCCTAGGGGCCACCTAAACCATATACTAAAAAAGTGGTATAAGAACCACCAATGGGAAAGGAAATAGGCCTAGGGCCTGGGGAATCGCTGGAGCTGTTCGGGACTAACAGTGAAGGAGTCGGGAAAGGCCCGCGGGACTCGGGTGCAGCGCTTAAAGCACACACATGCACCAATGTTAAGTCAATGGTGCGTAAAAGTTACAAAGTTAGTGTTTAAGGAACCTTCCGATGGACCTAGATGGACAAAACTTTAGACCTAGGCACTAGAGGTGTGTACCAGTGTAGGAACACTGGCGTTGCTGAGTTACCTCACCCACAGGAGGCGGGTGCACAGGTGCGAAGTAGTGTCGGGTTTCGTCACGCAGGTCGATGGTGCCTGGAGATGAAGATGCTGCAGGCGGGTCGTCGAAGAGAGTTACGGTGGATCCAAGGGTGGATCTGAAGAGGTGAAGACCTGAAAGCAGAGGGGACAATGTTCAAAGTCACTAGCCAGTGACTACCGTGGAACCAGGATGGAACCAGACGATGTCGGGTGCAAACAGGTAATGAGGTGAAGATTGTCTCTGCAGCCACGTGGACACAAAGAAGTCAAGGACGTCCAGGCGTTGGTTACGAGCTGTCCCACAAAGGCTCTAGCTGATGGCGGTGTCGGCTTCTTGATCGGAGCAAACAGGCCTTGGCTAATGCAAGCCATGCAGAAATCAATGCAAGCTTCTCATTCGGACCAGCAAGGTCAGAGCGGGTGCTCCTTTTCAGGGGAGCGAGGGCCAGTCTGGAGCAACCAGACCAGCGGTGTTGTTTGTAGTCTGTCCTAAAAAGGCATGGGACAAAAATATGCTGCAGCAACAACAGAAGCTAAGTCCTGCTGCAGGTTCGCCTACACCAGACGCTTCTGAGCATAGATATGATGTTCGTGACCACTCTAAAATTAAGACACCGGAGAGGTTCCAGGTTCCTGGTCCTCGTTCTCCTTGTTCCTTTCAAGAATCATCGGATCAATAAATCAGCAGAGGAGGGAGACAGGATCGCAGACAAGGTGAGTCTACGCAAACGAGACATGATCCGCAGCGCCAGTTTGATGTGAAAGTCAAGCAGGAGGTACCACCTCAATATTGTGCCCCGTTTCAGAAGAAAAAAGTTGCTGCTTTGACTGCAAAGTATGCCTCAGATGGTGAGAACCCTCCCCCTCAACAGGAGTTGGGCGGTAACCCTCCTCGACAGCGCGGTGGAGGTAACCATAGTGCGGCCGTCACTCCACCAGGCAAAAGCAACTGACACTTTTATTACTGCTGAAACAGCAGATACTAGTTTTGCTCCACCTGATAGCCTTCATGAAGTGAGCCTCCAAATTAAAAGTGATAATAAACGCCCAGTTAAAGCAGTCTTTTGGGAAAATCCAACATCTTCTTATGACATGTTATTGGCAGAGGTTGATTGGTCTTCTCCTTTTTGTCCTTGCTTCCTCCAGAGGGGAAGACGTGTATTCTACCCAGTTCTTCGCAATACATACCTGATGAGGATAAACCTGCTTATGCTTTGGAGTGGGCATTATCCCTTGCTCCAGCATTATATTGAAATCAGGCAGGTTGGGACAAGGATTCTACTATTCATGTGATTCCTTTGTATTCTACACCAAAGCCCCAACCCCAGTATCCAATTAAGCGTGACGCTAGAGCATCATTAAATTACATTTTTACTCAATTGGAATATCAGGGAGTGATTGAACCCTGTGTTTCTTCGATGAATAATCCTCTTTTTCCGATATTGAAACCGGACGGTTCATATCATATAGTTTTAAACTATAGACATTTGAATAGTCATGTCCGTACCTTTGTGATTCAGAACACGCATAGTGTGCGTTAGTAAACGGCATTGTTCGAAAAAAGTATCAACCTACTTTGGATATTTGCAACAGCTTTTTTAACTATACTTTGGCTCCTGACAGCCGTGATTTGACCGCCTCAGTGCCCATGGCAATCAATGATGCTATGCGAGGTTGCCTATGGGATATGAGAATAGCCCAGGTGTGTTTGTGGCACACTTTGTTTAAATTTTATATGATATTGACCCTGATGCCTTTTCGTACGTCGATTACATTTATTTGACAGATGGTGAGATGACTCAGGATCTTATGCGCGTGGACCGCATTGTCACACATTTTGCGAAATTAGGCTACAAATATAATTTTGTGAAACCACATATTGCCTTTCTGGCAGTACTTTTCCTTGCTTATGAACTCATTAACGAAAGTAGGGGGGTTGCCCCCCACTTTTTGGAGAAAGGTGCTCAACTACAGCCTCCTTCTACACTTACAAAATTGCAGTCTCTGCTGTTTTTTAAAAAAATTTTGGCAGGACTTACATTCCTAATTACTCCCAGCTTATCAAATTGCTTTATGCATTGATACAACCCTCTTTTTCGTCTTCCAGTTGGCTTCCGGAACTTATAGCTGTATTTAGTTCTTTACAGTCTAATCTGCTTGCGACTCAATTCTTGTTAAGGAGACATAATGCAACTAATTTGGTCAAACGGATTGTACCAGGTTCAAGGGTTAGGTTCACTTACTTAACTTTCAATGAGGGGGACACGGTCCCCATTGCTTATAGATCACATTTGTATACTTTGGTAGATATGTGTTTTTCTTCTACAGAAAAAATATTGACAGCCGTACAAATGGTGATTCTTGAATAACGCTCGCTGGCTCAGGGAAAACTCATTTTCATGGTCTTGCCCGTGCTTGCTTTTGAAGCTGTCACAAAGGCGAGTGCTCCCAATTCTAAGGCTTTACATCCATGTTGGATACAATGGGCCAGTTCATTGACATCGGCTGACGTCAATTTTATCTTTGACCCTTCTTTGCAAACACAAGAGTTTTTATAATATGAACATGTTCATCCTCCTCCTTTATCATTGCTCCCTCTTGATCAGTACAAATGTATTATTTACACTGGTAGATCTGCGCAGCCAGCCATTGGTTCTAAACATGCTTATTCAGCTGCTGCGCAATTGTGGCAGGTACAATAGTAGATTGTGATATTTAATCCTCCTTGGTGCACACACAGTCCCTTGGGGATGGCAAGGCACAATTGGCCGAGTTATGTGCTTTGGTTTTAGCTCTTGAATTTGCTGGTCCGGTGGTGCCTACGCTTGTAGTGTGTGATACATTTTATTGTGTACAATGCTTCAATGACAACTTATTCTTCTGGACACAAAATGATTTTCGAGATTCTAAAGGCAGCGCAATTAAGCATAAAACACATTGGGTCAGAGTGTCCGCTGTTAAGTAACGTTTGCCACTCTCTCATGTTATTCATACTTTGGGCCATCAACGTGTGGGAGCACACGCTGTTGGTAATTCTCTGGCTGGTGAGGCAGCCAAATCTGCAGTAGCCACGTTCTCTGTAGCAGCAGTTACTAGATCTATGACTAAAATTGATGATGATATTTTGGCGGTAGTTGCGATACAAAGGGGGGAACGTAGTTTCCCCAAGGTTTCCCTTCTCGTTATACCTATCATTTAACATCTAATCAAATTCCATTTGTGACTATTCCATCCATTGGTGATTGGCTGATCCCCAACGAGGACTGCAGACTTTCTTTGAGATCGGCTGCACATGAAGGCGTAGCTTCAGCACGTGCCGGCTTGACAGCAACTACTTCATTCTTGCTTTTATTTGTCAATATTCCGATGAATTTAGCACAGTCCTTCTTTCGTACACTGCGCGCATTACTGCTGAGACTGGTCTGGGCGGGAAAACAATCCTGGGTTAACTGGGACAATTTACTAAAGCCCTTTGAGGAGGGGGATTGAGCTTACCAGACATGGAAAGGTATTATAGCGCAGCACAGACATTACATGCGCATTACTGGATAAAGGGACTGTAGTGGGCTGGCCCCACATGTTCATGAGTCATAAGTAGACGCTGTAGACCAGGCCAGGTAGAAGTAGAAGTTGTTTATTAAGTTCTTAGATGTATATATAATAAGCCCCACCAGAAGCAGCCCCCTAGCTGCTCAGCCCATCCTCAACTGACAACACTCATGCACCCAAACATTCCACTCACACTAACATTCTAACTAGAACACTCACACTGGCTGAGCAGCTAGATGCAGAGGAGTAAATGAACATATGTACAACCTGAGGATACTACATTATCCTCTTCCTCTCAAAACGAAAAACAAAAGAGAAAATAACAATGAAGGGAAAAACTATACACAGTAAAAAATATACAGTTGTAGCAAGAAATCTGTAAACCCAGGGATAAGTGTGAAATCACATCGCGAGAGGGAAAACAGACAACCAAGAAAAGAAAGAAAGAAGAAAGCGATAGGGATAGAAAAACACTAACACTATACTCCTCCTTTAATAATGAACAAATAAAATAAGTAAGTGAATGAAGAGCCCACATACTACAAGTGAGCAAGAAAAACATAAGTGAGGGGAAACATAACCCCAGAGTAAACTACAATGGGTGTAACGACACCCCAGGAAGTATTTCTCACGTGAGAAAACTGTGGCAAAAACCCAATACGCCACCCCTACTGTGAGGGACACTATGGGACTAAAACCCAAGTGAAAAATTGTTTGGGACTGACACCCAAATGTAAAAATAATGTGGCATGGGACTAAAACCAAAGGACTTGTGTAGCATGAAAACAGAATGCAGCACAGTGTGGCATCAAAAGATGACAACCCACACACACAACAACGAACATCGAAGTGAAGGGACTGACACCCAACACACAAATAACAAAGGTGGGACTGACAACCCCTTTAAATAGAGAAATGGGGCTAATACCCATTCAAAATGAACGTGGGGTGATGGGACTAAAAACCCACTCCCATCCCTAGGCAGGGATAAAATAACTGTAACATGGGATCATGGGACTTAAAAATCCCACTCCCATCCCTAGGCAGGGATAAAATATATGAAACAAAGGGACATAGGACTAAAAACCCACTCCCATACCAACAAAACATCTATAAGGAACACATTTAGCGAAGTTGGCATACTGCAATAACAAGCCACTAAAAAAATGCCTAGGCTTCTTTTATCTGTAAGAGAAAACAGAAAATATTTAAGCATTAAATAGAGTAGAAATGCACAACAAATGTCAATGGTGTGCCTGTCGCCGCAAAGAAAACAAGGATTGTGCTTTGCACGCGCGGGTTCGAATCCCATCCTCGTCGCCATAAATGTAGTGGGCTGGTCCCACATGTACATGTTCATGAGTCATAAGTAGACGCTGTAGACCAGGCCAGGTAGAAGTAGAAGTTGTTTATTAAGTTCTTAGATGTAGATATAATAAGACCCACCAGGAGCAGCCTCCTAGCTGCTCAGCCCCTTCTCAACTGACAACACTCATGCACCCAAACATTCCACTCACACTAACATTCTAACTAGAAAACTCACACTGGCTGAGCAGCTAGATGCAGAGGAGTAAATGAACATATGTACATCCTGAGGATACTACAGGGACCCCCCACCTTACCGCATCTCCGCATAGAAGAACACAGGGTATCGCCGATATCACTGCCACCCTTACTAACAGGTGCTGCCCGCCCTAAGCCCCGCGCAATAGACCCTGTACACTGCACAGGTCAGCAGTTGTCAAAGATTGCAGTCAAGCCCAGACTTTCATGGAGCTACTCTCCTAAATTGCCACTAAGGTGGTGTCAGTGGGTTTCCATCCAGGACGACAGAGCAGTAATGGGCACATTGGCTAAGTTAGAGATAGAATACATGGGAGATCTGTTCCGGGTCGGGTGGTTAAAACATGGAACCAGGTCTCTGCTCAAAGAGAGGGATCACGGCAATGGACGTTTTCCATTATTTCAGATTCAGAACAGCCTTAGGAGCAATACCGGGCTTAAATCTGCAGGAACCGGCCCCGATGCCAGCGCTCACTTATCTATTACAGATTCAGTTTCCACAACATGGCATAACAATGTTATTTAAGCTTTTTAAACCACAGGGTGGTCATAACAGAGCGAAGTATCAGAAGGAATGGTAGGAAGGACTAAGGGCGGTGATGACTGATGCACAGTGGACCTGGGGCCAGATGTAGGTAAATCTCATTTACCGATTCATAAATACCGAATTTTACCGATTCGGTATTTATGAATCTGTAAATGAGATGTAGGTAAAAAATCGGTATTTTTATTTTACCGAATCGGTAAGATTCGGTAAATACCGAATCGGTATTTGCTATTGAATCCTATGGGCATTGAAGCCCATAGGATTCAATAGCGAATACCGATTCGGTATTTACCGAATCGGTAAAAATACCGAATTGCTAAGGCGGACAGGGTGTCACTTTGACACCCTGTTGCACCCCTGTTACTGGCGTTTGCGCCATGTGGCACACAGACATGCCCTAAGGCCCTGGCACAGGTGTACATGCACAGATGTGCATGTACACAAGAATTCGTAATTTACCATGCAATTGTATTGCATGGTAAATACCGAATTCTAAAGGCCCTGCAGCACTGTTAGAAGTGCTACCTACATCACAAAATACATTTTTGGTATTTTTACCGAATGGTAAATTTACCGAATCGGTAAAATTTACAGAATCTGTAAATTTACCGATTCTATCATTTTACCGATTCGGTAAAATTACCGAATCTGTAAAATTACCGAAAATGTACGTTTATCTAACCCCTACATCTCCATAGCCCCTTACTGGTCAGAAACGGCCGAAAATCTGTATTTTCGGCCGTTTCCGACCGGTAAAGGGCTACCTACATCTGGCCCCTGGCGTTTTAAGAACACGAAAACGATATCAATGAATGGCAAACATAGATTGCTGCACTTCAAATATATACACAGAACATACTACACACCAGCAAGGCTTTTTAAATACGGGCTAAGGGACACAGATCAATGTATTCGTTGCAAGGCTCCAAATGCACATTTTAAGCACCTGGCTTGGGAGTGCCCAGGTATTCACACATTCTGGAGGGAGGTGTACCAGATATTGATCAAAATGCTGGGATGCGAAATTCCCGAAACACCACTAACAGCTTTATTAGGCTACGACAAGGTAATACCGAAGGGAATGCGCAAAGTAGCGGCCATTCGTTTATTGCTGGCAAAGAGGAGAGTAGCCATGCGTTGAATGAAAGGCCCGCTTCCCACCATATCGGAGTGGAAGACAGACCTCGCATACTGTTCCATGCAATCGGAGAGCTACAATGAGCTGTTGCCATTGAAGTGTGCGCAGCCGCGGTCGGTAGTGGGAGTACCTGCCGGGCGGTGACATGGTGAGGGGGAGGGGTAGGGCAGGGGGGTAGTAATCCCCCAATGCGATGCAGTCCGCGCAACAAAATTCGTTTTATTTATTTATATGTTTACTTACCTGTAAAGCTCTGTAATCCATAGATTACTACCCCCCACTCTGTCCCTCCCCACGTCACCGCCCGGCAGGTACTCCCACTACTGACCGCAGCTGAGTGTGCGTATGGGGCCCGTACCGACGCTACCTGCTGGAGTTGCCGCTGCGTTTGACACGGTCGACCACTCCATCCTTCTCGACCGTGTCAGCGCAGCGGGCATTCGGGCGCGGCCTTCTCTTGGCTCGCGTCCTTCCTTCGGGACAGGTCCCAGGCGGTTCACCTCTCCGGCTTCTCTGCCCCTCCCCGCCCGGTCACCTGTGGCGTTCCCCAAGGTTCCTCTCTTTCCCCCCTTCTTTTCAATCTTTATATCCATCCCCTCATCACCTCCCTTCTTGAGCTGGGGGTCTCTGTGTACAATTACGTCGATGACCTCCAGCTCGTTTTTGACCTTTCTTCTACCCCTGATTCTCTTCCTAAGTTTTGTTCCTCCTTAGTTTTTATTTCTGAGTGGATGAGTGCTAACCACTTGAAGCTCAATCCAGACAAGACGGAACTTGTCCTCACTGGTGGTCCCTCGAATCCTTGGTCTCCTGCACACTGGCCCCTATCTTTTGGTCCCCCTCCCTTGCCCGCTTCCTCCGTTCGTACCCTTGGTATCAAAGTCAGCCATGACTTATCCATGCACAGTCAGATCAGTTCCGTCGTGTCTTCTTGTTTTTTGTCCCTCCGTCTTATCCGGAAAATTTTGCGGTTTTTTTCCACCGACGCACTTAAAACCATAGTCATGGCCCTTGTCACCTCCCGCCTCGACTATGGGAATGGCCTCTACGTGGGCATACCCGCCTACGAAATCCGCCGACTCCAGGCCATTCAAAACCAAGCTGCCCGCCTCATCCTCTCCCTCTCTAAATCCTCTCACATCACCCCTGCTCTCAAGTCCCTTCATTGGCTTCCTGTCCGTTTCAGATCTTTCTTTAAACTGGCCTGTCTAGCCTTTCGGGCTCATTCTCGCTCTGCTCCCCTGCTCATCACTTCTCTCATTTTCTCTCATGTCCCCAGCCGCACTCTTCGCTCCTCCTCCCTCTCTCTTCTGCACATCCCCCGCTTCCGTAAATCCAGAACGGGGGGCACCCGGTTCTCAGTCCTGGCCCCCCAGCTCTGGAACAGTCTTCCACTTTCCATTCGTTCCATCCCCATCTACACTCACTTCCGCAAAGCCCTCAAAACTTTCCTTTTCTCTCAGGCATTCCCCTCCTAGTCTCCCTGGGTTCCCTCTGCGAGCTCTGATCAGGTCCCCAGCGCCAGGAAGCCGCTTGGCCGCAGTGCGCTTTATTAAATATTTTTTTCATTTCATTTCATAAGTCGACATCCGATGACCAACGTACAGGATTAGGATGAAAGTGTAATAGTGCTTAGTGTGAACTAGTGTGCAGGAAATACAGGTTGACAATAGTGATACGTTCTGGATAAATACTGTATTGACCTCGATCACAATACAAAGAAAGCTACAATACACAGACTGATGGCACTGTAACAACAAGGCACTATGGCAAATAGTGATGTACACTTACTGTATAACTGTTTGACAACAATGTTTGTATACACAGATATATATTTTGTATGTATACGGTATTGCCCACACGGGGTTCTGGGTTACAAGTTTTATTTGTCTTAATGTAATGACAAAATGGGAAAATAAAGTTAAAAAAAAAAAAAGACTTCATTGTTGCAACAACGTTTTTGGTGGTGTGGTTTATATTAGCAGGCGGGTAAATATGTTCTTTCCTGTGACACTTCTCACGAAGCCCTCTCTGTGCCTGCTGCAACTACCCTCTAGGATCCTATAAATTCACAGAGTTACTGGCATTGGACCCCTGCCTCCAAAAATCTGCCCCTCCAGGGAAATGCTGAGGGCAAATCCGACCTGAATGAGTGAGTTAGTGTCTAGCTACCAAAATGACAATAACAACTGAGTATTAAGAGGCTATTTTGATTGTAACATCTAGCAAAAACATATAAGCAAAAGCTTTTTTAGCCTCATGGGCTGGATTGAACATATCTTTTTGAAGCTGGCTTGAGGTCTCATCACAAACCAGACATTATTCCAGAATGAGCTGGGGATAGGAGTGACTGAGTCACAAGTGAAAATTGCAGATGTGAAGTTTTGTACCCTGGCTTTTTGCTTGCTGAAAGCCGTCAAAATGTCCGACTGAAGATCTGACTAAAAATTTAAAAAAACATGAGGAATTCAGTGTAGAAATAATGACTCCCAAAACTAATTTCCCATTATCTTGTAATATAGCCTTATAGCCCGCCGTAGAGGGCTATACCGGCTATTAAAGGCCCTCTCCAGCGTTAAAGGCCCGAACCGAAGGCGAGGGCCTTTAACAAGGGAGAGGGACTTTAGTAGCCGGTATAGCCCAGTTATGAAGGGCTATAAGGCTATTAGAACATTCTGCCACAAAGCCTTATGGGAGCGCGAGGGGATTGGAATCCCCTCAGGGTCCTTGAAGCCTTTGTTGACAGCCAGAGTTGTGAACAAAGAAACATTGGAATGTTGGAGCTCCAGGCTAATACCAGCCATTAGAAGTCCGGAGCACTCCACTGTTTTCAATGGAGCTACCAACATTCCAATGTTCTAATACAAGTAAACTCATACCTCGCTTCCCACTCTAGGGTGAAGAAGAACACTTTTTTAATGGGATTAGGCAAGCGTAAGTTGAGATACCCACGCTTCGAATAGGCCTAGAGCAAATTTAATTATGCGCAATTCACATAATTACAGGAATTTTGCATTACACCTGTTACGCGAAATTTCAGAAATTACGCCAGTACACATAATTACACACCATTCTCTGTAAACCTTTAGGGACACATTTACGGGAATGCTACCTTGCTGAGCTGTCCTGCACCACAGGGAAAGAGCAGGAATGCATGCATGTATTTATCCAATACGGTGCACTCCTGTCCTTTACTCCTGCGCTGGCACCGTTTCGACAATCTAGCACTAACACAAGCACCCTTTAACCCAGGTGCAAGGGTGACTGCGTTGTAAGCAGGATTGTTTTTGTGCAGAAAGGGGCACCTTCCTGCATAAAAGCCATCCATCGAGGCGTTTTTCCTTATCCATGTGTGCTGCTGGAAAGATCAAAAAACGAGGAAAAATAAAGATATTTCTCCTCATTATACCTCTCGTGGGGGGTAAGATTTTGACGCGTTCCCAGGTTTAAACAAAGTCCATGTAAATCTGGGAATTCATCGAAAACCGTGGGAGTTGCTTTGGAACACCTACCTCAGCACCCATGGAACTCCTCCCTTGCACAAAGTAAGGCAACGCGGCATTGCATCACTCCATGTTTGTGAAGCTATTCAAAGCCACATAGAGTGGTTTTGCGTGGCTTCATAAATATGACATGGAGCTTTGCGTTGTGCATGTACCATGTTGTGTGGTACAAGTATGATGGCCTTGTAAATATGCTTCGTGTTGCAAATGTGCAAAGCAAGAGAAGAAAAAAATGAGGGTGGCTGTTATTTGTAATACTTTTGCTCTCAAGACTATTATTTTAGCACAGAATGCGTTCTTGTGTCAAAAATTTACTGGAGGGTGCATGTCTCGCTATTATATATAGAATGAAATGAAAGATTTGCATTTGTCATATTTTCATGTAACTTTGCAGAATTTCGCGTAATTACATTAAAGAAAATTATGTTAATTTCGCACACCCCTAGCCTTGAACTGATTTTGAAAAAAATGAGGCACCCTCAATTGATGCTCTTCAGATGTTGCATGACAGCTTGTAGCTCTTTACAAAATCCCAACAATAAGTTGTAAAATTCTTAGGTGCAGGAAATACAACCTTTCACCATTTTTGCAACTGTCACATCAAAACAAAATGCAGGGCAATGTAGCAAATGACAGACTTAACAGTCTGATGTTTAGCCAGTTGTCTTTCTGCATATCTCATTAACTATTCATCATATGCCAAAGTTGCTCTATGTTCTCACAAACCAGCCATGATTTTGTGATTGTGTTTATTTTCTTACAGGAATGAACGTGTTGCAAAGTTCCCCGTACGAGCCATTTGCGCGAGGCGTGGCCTCCATCAGGCTGGCGTCCTTCACTGCAGGTACACTTACCTTCTTACGGCTGAGGGTCTTGTTTTCCATATTCTTCTGGTATAAACATTTTCCACTCACAAGGTCACCAAGTTCTGGAACTCTAGTGACCACATTGGCATGTTTGTTCTTTCATTTATGAAGATGCCATGAAGTAGATTGGACGCACAAAATTGTGGCTTCGCACCTTTCTAATAAGTCAGATTTGCATGTATATTTGGACAACAATCCTTATACAATACTATTCACAAGTTTGAGGGTTCACATTCATTTTCCCAAAGTGAAGTCAGACACAAGTTCTGAAAGTTTAAAACTTGATCTTTATTCAATTCTTGTTTTCAGTGAAATAGCCAACGCGTTTCATCCGTTACCGGACTTCTTCAGGGCATAGCAAGTTTATAATATTATTCCAGGATATATGTGCCTGTCGATAATCAATTCAACCCCGGTAATTTTAAAAGATTACCTATCAATTTTTTGGCAATATAGAGATGGCTTTATGTTTTTCAGTAGATACTGCAAAGTGTAACCACAGGAGTACGCGTGTCGTCAATCATGTGGTCATCTGGTTCGTCGATAGGTACTATCGACGAACCAGATGACCACATGATTGACAATTTTGTGCATTTAATTTGAAGAGATAATCATATTTTTCTCACTTAATCTTCATGGGAAATAGGGGACTGTGTCTCAGGCTATCAGCACCTTCTTTTTGCCTCTCAGGAATTGTAGGAGACATTAGATCAATGCGGGAATTAGTGCTTTGATCCCTTTTTTCTTTGGTCATAAAGTAGATTGGACATGGTCCAGCAAAAAACAAGTGTCCGAAAAAGTCCAGAAACAGGAAGATGCAGATGAGGTGTCACATTCTGTTATCCATGTTAACGTCACTATAAGAAGATTGCACTTGTATTAATTAAACAAACAGAGCATCTACAATGGAAATTATCCAAGTGTACCTCATCAGACAGTCCGTATGAATTTAGTAGTGGGTGCATCAGAGAATAGAGAAAGAGGAGAGAGGCAATTCAAGATGGCTCCCACAGTAACATCAAACATTGACCTTTATGTGTACAGACCAAATCCAAAGCAAGTATGTTGGATGCTGTAAATGAAGTGGTCTTTACCACCTGAGCCGAGCTCTGCTGCTCTCCTGGCACTTAAAGATGGCCCCCTAGTTGTAGATGCCCGGAGCCGTGCCATCGTTGGAGTCACTGGAGCAATCACGGTATTTTATATATAAGCGTAGCTGAGGGACAGCGAGGTTTTGACACACTTGGGGCCTCATTTACAAGTCCCCAGCACCACCGGAGCGTCACTTTTTGTGATGCTCCGGTGGCTCTGTGTCCTGCTCTATATTTATAATGCAGTGCTAAGCCACTTTGCGTGGCTTCACACAGCCTCGTAAATATCATTTCTTTTAATGCAGTTTTCTGCGCTAAAGGGGCGTGCAATGGGTGTTGCTGTGGGCGTTCCAAGCAACACGCATGGCTTTTCGACACTGCCCCAGATTTACAAGGAATCGTAAATCTGATGCAGCGCCAAAAACTTACGTCTCCCCAGGGGAGGCGTAACGGTAGCGCAATGAGGAGAAATGCTTTTATTTCTCCTCAATTTTTTTGCTCTTTCTATGTATGCAGCTGTGCGTGCACAGGGTGAGTACAGGAATGTGCCATATTTTTGTAAGTACGGTTCATTCTGCACTTAGGCAATGACACAGCTCGGCGCAGTAAAATTGCTTGCAGCACCGCACTGCTTTTTGTCTTGTAAATTTGCTCCCAGCAGAGGCAGAGCTAGGCGCTATTTTGAATGTACTCAATGTACTGGCAGTTCAATGATGAGGGCCCTGTAGTGGATGAGTGGAAGAAGGATCAACAACTGAATCTATCTCAATGGGTTTATAGCAATGATGGGTATTTTGCTGCAATTAAGGTCCCTATGCGTGACCAAACACCTTTCTCTGTCTGCGGCATAAGAGTCTCCATTATATCTTAGAGGCTGGGCCCTCATTTTGCATAGGGCCCCACCCGTCTATGTTATGCTGCAGTATTAGTGATTGAAGGCAGAAGGTCACGGTTATGGAGGGAGATGGCCATTACTATGAAAATAGGGCTGAAACAAATATCAATCAATCAATCAATCATGACATTTGGTGAGCGCGCTACATACCCATGAGGGTCTCAAGGCGCTGGGGGGGGGCAGGGGGGGGGGGGGGGGAATGCCGCTACTGATCAAAGAGTCAGGTCTTGAGAAGTCGTCTGAAGGCCAGGAGGTCTTGGGTCTGCCGTAGGTTGGTGGGGAGGGTGTTCCAGGTCTTGGCGGCGAGGTGGGAGAAGGATCTGCTGCCGGTGGTTGTTTGTCGGATGCTTGGCACTGTGGCGAGGGTGAGGTGAGCGGAGCTTGCGGGTAGGGGCGTAGAAGCTGAGTCGTTTGTTGAGGTACGCTGGGCGGGCGTTGTGGAGGGCCTTGTGTGCGTGGATGAGGAGCTTGAAGGTTATCCTCTTGTTGACGGGGAGCCAGTGTAGGTCTTTCAGGTGGGGTGTGATGTGGCTGCGGCGGGGGATGTCGAGGATCAGTCGTGCCGAGGCGTTCTGGATGCGTTGCAGCCGTTTCAGAATATATCAGACATGGAGCCTCTCTGACTTATTCCTACAAAGGGAATGGTTGTCAATCCAACAGCGCTGAATTAGACGGCAGGTGGCTAAATTGAAGAATTTATCAAGTAAGTGGGAGGTGTACTTCAGTGCAGCTTTCTAGCGAGTGATATGTTTGTTAGAGTAAGGGCTAACTGTAAGGGGCAGTAGGGGCAGGTGATATAAATGGTGAGAAGGTGGTAGCTGGAAATGTAAAAGTTACAAGACTCTTTCCACTGTCAAAATAAACCCTCTGGTAGCAGATCAAGAATGAAGCTTCAATTGAGTCTGGTGAGAGGGCTCTCAGAGACGGAACAATTCTGGCCATTTATTGTGTGGTGCAATAGAAGCTCCTAGCTATAACAGGTGTAGACACTAGGCTCCACGTAGCCATCTAAAATCAAGCAAAGAAGAATAGAGAAACGTGTCATCAACATAGAAATGGCTAAGGAAACTGTGGAAGGAGACGTCAAGGAATGGAGTGGTGGAAGAGACAGGAGAGGGAGCTAAGAGAATAGTGGGGTAAGGATTATCTCTACAAGTATCACAACACTGAGTAGGAGCCAGAAGGAAGTCAAGGGGAGAACAAGAACATCTGGCCTCCATTGATGCTCAAGTTTTAATAAAGGTATCTTGGTTGAGGTTGAAGGACAAACACTGTGAATAAGGATGGACGGTTGGGTGGTGGGCACAGGTTGTGATGTTGGGATTGTACATAAGCGTGTTTAGAAGGAAGCCACAATGCAGGTGGATTTTTTTAAATGAATTTCTCAGTTTTTTTTATCAATATTGATTTTCAAACTTGAGCAAAAACCAACCCCTCCCTCTTGGCAGCCTACAGCCAATGACACTGCAGCTTCACTGACTCTGGCCAGGCCCTGCGCCCAATTCTGCTGTGGCTGACCAACCCCACTGCATACATCCACTCCCCGGCCGGAGAAGGAAATCTGTGTTGGGTACCTGCGGATGTCCACGGCTGGTCGAGCGCTAGGCCGTCCACGCTACTCCCCGCTGTGCACGGTAAATGCCAGCAAGCAAAGGGGTTTAGCCACCCAGAGACCTAGACCATGCGCCCAACTCCACCATGGGTGGGTAACTGCCCACTACACACAACCTTTAGCGGTGCACTGCAGGAGGGTAGGTGCAAGGTCCTGCACCCATCCTCCAGAGGGCACCCAATCACCCTCAGACATCCAACACACATCTTCTTCTGCTTTTCTTTTTTATTTTTTTTCAGGTAATGCAGTACTCCTGCACCACACGCAAGATTCTATGTCATGGTATCGCTGTACTGTGCACGCATACTCTGAGAAGCATGCACAGAACTACAATACCATGATTGGAAGCTTGTACACCAATACCTGCAGGAGTACTGCAGTTCCTTTCAAGCGTGCCATACTGGGTCCAGCAAGAGTACCATGTACCCGCAGCCCGAATTTGTTTTTATTTTAACCGGGAGAGGGGAGTCCCTCTTTAAACTTTAATTTCACGAAACGGTTAAACAGATTTACATCAAATCAAAGAAATTACACTTGAGTTATAACTTTCTGCTAAATTTGGTATAGTTCGGTTCAGCCATTTTTTCTGTATTGGAGAGCAAAGTTTCCGATGGGAATTAGCATTTAAATCAAACAGGGTACTACCTATTGTAACATGAGCTGTAAGTGTATTCCTCACTACCTTCCTTATTATTTAATCTCTCTAATTTTTTTTCTTGTTTCATCTTGCAATCTGAATCACTTCCTTAAGCACTATGTTCAGTCTCTCTACCATTCCATTAGTTCCAGGATAGTACAGTGTACATTTATGTGCCAAATAACTCTGTCTGTAATTTTTTTAAATTGTTTTAAATGTTAGTTGAACGTTGTTCACTGTCATAATGGTTTGTGAAAATTCTTCCCCACTAAAGATTACATCCAAGGGTTACCACATTCTTTGTTTCTACATTATTTAGTATCGTTACTTCTGGTCATTATGTAAAGCCACGCTATGGCCAGTGCCAGAGTGTCTCATGGTTTATCCTGTAACTTACCATTGATTGAACTCTTGGTTTAAATACCTTTTCGCTCAAAAAGCAATCAACACAGTCTCTCACTTTTCTTTCCACCGTCTTGTCTAAACACAGCCACCAGTAATCTTGACATAGTCAACCCTTTTTTTTTATAATTCCAATGTTTCTTTATGTGCCCAAATGATCACTTTATCCCGCACTGTCCATGTCGGGATCAATCCGGTTCCTCTAAATATTAATTCACCTTTTTCAGAAAATTCATCTTTCACGGTACAATACCTTTTTTCCCCATCATATTATCTTTCACCTCTTGTAATACCACTTACTTTATTATTTCATTTTTCCATTCATCTTTACCTACAATTTCATCTATCACCATACACAATTCAACCCCTTTATCTTCCTCGTGAATCCAGAAAACATGAAGTTAAAAATGAGAATGTGCCAGAGGCAAAGAAATACTTTGCTGAAAGCTTGTTAAATTGATGAGGAAATGAAATTTTCTTAATAAATTTAACAAGCTTCAGCAAAGTGCTCTTTTGCCTCTGGCACATACTCATTTTAAAATTCATATTTTTTCAACGCTCCAGACCCTTGGCTAATGCAACTGAATACAGCATTGTTAGGCTTTTTGGTGAACACTTTTTTTAGAGGTTTGTGATATGTCCTTCAAGATGATTTTCTTTCCCACACAAAAGATTTTAGACTTCTCACTGCCCAAAATGTTGCTAAAGATTCTCTTTCTATTACTCAGCAGTTAGCATTTTTCAGAGCACTTGCAATTAAAGAAATTGATTTGTCCTTGTTTTTCTGGCTGTATGAACTCTGTGCCTATTCCATTTGTGCTGGTGTCTGTCATTGTTCTGTTTGGCTTCTGGGGTCATTGGTCTAACTTATGTCTTTGGAATCCTGACCTGAGATACCACTGCATGATGTATTACTTTGAATGTTTATGGCCAAGGATTCTGGTGATTCCCTGTGTTCACAGTTGGAGGTGGACTATCATCAATTATGCATGAAATAATCCTAGTCTTCCAACCCCCTGGCGCGGAGTCTTTTACTAAAGGAGAACTTCACAGAGGCAATAAACTGCCGAACCCATTGCATGCGTAACATGTCCCACCTGAACTCAGTCCTCCTTTTCACTAGGCTCCTCATTTAACCCGTTGGCTGCTGCCGTCGGCCAACGGTCGTCGCGAGCACTACCTTGGTAGCGCTGTGCACGTCCGTCGGCCGACGCTGCCCCACCCATTTTTCGAACGTTCAGCACTGGAGCTGAACGTTCGACGCAGCCAACTGGTTAATTGGTTTCACTTGCAAAATTGGTAATGAATTTGTTATAGACTTCTACCATCCCTTAAAAAATTACTGAATAGTTCTCCTTTTTACCCTGAATCTTTTGTATTGTCCTCATCAGTTCTTCTCCTGGTCTAAAACCTTCTCCTGCCATTCAGCACCCCAGATAATGTATCTTCTTCTTTGTAAATTTGCATTTCTCTATTTTCAATGTTACGCCGCATAGTTGTATTCTTTCAAGTACTTTTCTCAGTCTTTGATCTTCCTTCGTAAGCCAAAGCATCTTCCTGTTAGGCGTAGGCATCATCTATCATTTCTAAAATGTTTTCCATCACATGTTGGAAAGTTGAGACTTCAGAAATTAGCCCAAATAGGATCCGCAAAAATCTGAGTGCTTATGAAACAAGTTATAAAGGCGGTGAGATTTTTGGATCTGTGGAAAAGTAAATTTTGCCATGTTCTGTGTCCCTACGTGTTCCCCATCTTATGTTATGTGTGCATGATTAATATGCATATGTATTCCCCATGATCGATTAAAGACGCAATTACAGTTGTGTCCATCTCGAGTATGCCAGTTTCCAGTTCTCGTGAAAGCTACGAGTATTAGGCCTATGTAAGGTTACGTTGCCACGTTTCTCAGTGTGCACGTTATTCCATTGAAAAAGTCCCCGTTTCTAGGCCTCAAAAGGGCCCGGACACCAGATTCAGCTCCTGTCTCCTGAACCCTCGCTGAGGAGCGATACAGCCCCCACCTGTATCCTCGACCCTTCACTTACTTCCTGCCTCACAGTGCCCGGCTCGGCCTGGCTCTGCCTACGAGTCTGCCAAGAGTATGTTATGATTCTAGTTATCAGTTCAGCCCTCCTTCTCTGCATTCCTAAGCTACTGAATCGCATCAATAGTTTCCGTCATTGTCTAGCCTTTACGTCTCCATGTAAAGAGAAATACTGTATTAATGGTCATTTAATATTCTTCATCACGCACTACATGTAGAATAATGCATGCACCAGTCTTAGAGTCTGTTAGCCTTTACCCCGATAACTTTTGGATTCTATCAACATGTTCTCTAAACATTAGATACTAGATAGGGTTTAGGTACATGTCGCCCTGACTCTCCAGACTTCAGTCTCTACTCCTAGCGCAGAGTTCATAGCCCCCAGCTTCTCCTAGTAACACGTCATTGTCAGTTTGCGCGCACCATTAGGTCAGAGGTCCCGGCTCCTTAGGTAGCCCCCTCCATGTTTCCGCCCCATTTATGACATATTCTGTTACGTTTACATCACATGTCCATGTATACGCCTCCTGTTACACCCATTTTCACCCTTATCTTTCGCGACTGCTATTGACCACACCCACTGCTCCGCCTATCGTATGTCTTGTAATGCAACTGTTTTAGTATATATGCTTGTGTACTGTTATTAAAGTTAGCGCGCTCATTCCCTGTCCCCCTTGCAGGGCCCTGCCATCCTGTTCCCGTGCAGGTTGTCCTGTTCCTGTCCTTTATGCTGTATTAAACCTGCAAACTCCTACTACCTCGAATCTTGACTCTTATTTATTGAGCTATCTGTTATTGCTATGTACAGTCAAACCTAGATCCGGTATTATTTATTTATATACCACATAATGGCGCCCGAACAGGGACTTGCCCTTTCCCCACGCGCCGGTGAAGCCACGCCTGCCCCCTGACCCTCTGCAGCCGTGACGGAACCATACCGTGCACGTGCAGATATTTCTGCTTCAAGTATCCCTCAGGCCCACGGAGGAGACGGAGGTGGCGGTCCAGCATCCAGACGAGGCGGTGGAGGAACGCGGCGAGTCCCGACCAGAGCCCAAGCCGAGAGTCCAAGGTCCGAGGTATCCGGAGGCCCATCCGTCTGTATTAAACCTGCAAACTCCTACTACCTCGAATCTTGACTCTTATTTATTGAGCTATCTGTTATTGCTATGTCCAGTCAAACCTAGATCCGGTATTATTTATTTATATACCACATAATGGCGCCCGAACAGGGACAAGTCCGAAGTTCGTCCGTCCGGCGTCGAAGCAGTCCAGTCCAGTCCGAGGCCTTCCGTTCTTGCTGCCCGGTGAGTACCGTTGCTGGGGTAGTATCTAGACAGGGTCAATCTAATTGTCTCTGGTCCGTGGGGTTTGGTGGTACACAGATCCCAAAACGAAGTGTCCACTCCGGTGGATGCGGGTCCTGACGTGTCTCTTTATGAGACCGGTAAGTTTCGTACTGTTTTAGCAGTGCATCTAGTTTCTGTTCTAGTCAGTTCTGTTCTCGGGAAATTCATGTATTCTGTTTTCAGTATTCCAGGTAGTATTCTGTTCGAACTGTTATTTTAAATGTTCTTCATGTATTTTAATGTCGTGGTATGAAAGTGGTGTAGTTATCGTGTTCATTGTGTATTGTATCGTGTCTAGATTACAGTTCAGTCATGCCCTTATTTTCTAAATTACGTCAGTTGAAAACTAGAAAAGGTCTGTTAGAAGCAGCAGTTCCTGTCCCGCCTAGGGACAGTCCAGGTCATTTTATGTATCAGAAGCATGGCATAAGTGCCATATTATATCTAGATTTATGGGTGGAATATACCAAAGAGTTAGAAGAAAAGTATAGATGGCCTGTATCAGGCACATGGGATGCCGAGTGCATCATGCGAGTAGAAGAAGCATTATGGAAAAAGAAAGCCAGACAGTCACAGAAAGATGCCATCGAGTTATGGCGCAAAGAATCTCATAAAAGAACCGAAAAAGAAATCAGAAAGTCAGAATTAAGTAGAGAATCCTTGGAACGAGCCCAAGAAAGGGAATTAATCGAGATAGGTGAACGAGTTAAAACCGAACAGTCAGACAGACAGAGGCATGCCCTCATTAAGGGTATGTACCCTCTTCTTGCCGAGGGCTTGCCAAAAGCGACCCCGGAGGCATCCAGTAATTTTCCGCCACCATTAGTTCCGATCAAGCTACGTCACAAACCGACCGCAGCTGATATTTTTATTTCGTCCTATTTGGACGACACAGTCCCAGAATATACAAATCTTGTTCCGCCAGCTCTTGTAAATAATGTAAATCCTGCTCCTCCAGTCACCGGAGTACCTGCTACGGTACCCCCGGTCCAGCCCACATTACAATTTCCCGCCGCGCCAGTACGAAGAGTATCGGTCGACGATTCCAGTTTAGGGGCCGCAGGAGGAGGTCCTCCTGGTACCCCGCCACCACACCAACGAGTAACGTTAGTCGAGTTACATGAAAGTGCGTTACAGCGTACGCCCAAATATAAGTCCGTTGCAGATATCCGACGAGCTCTCACTGAATGCCGCTATGATCCAGTTGCAGGTGATGATAGCACAGTTATATATTCCATCCGTGTAAGACGGGTGACCGGGTATTTGGATACCCTACCGAATATGAAAGAAGATCTAGACAGAATATATCGTTTCATCCGTACAGGGGATGATCCAGAAAGTATTGGCGAAGCCATGTCTCAAAGGAAAGCTGAGATCCAGCTCATGTTGTTAAAGTTTCTGATTAATTGTTTAATAAGGGAACAAGATTATCCGACCAAAGATCCGGCCGAAATGAGAATCCTGACAAGGTGGAGTGATAATATAACCGAGGGTAAACACAGAACTATAAGTAGTATAGAGAGTATGTACAAGAGAATTCGTAAGGAAATAATAAAGTTACACGAACAACGTAAAGCAGCACAAGTAAGCGAGAAAGAAAATGACTCTTCTACTGAAGAGGTAGACGACGAGAATCCCGCCAGAATAGCGTATGTAGGTAGAACTAGACTTTCCGACCGACATTCACGTCTAGACTACAAGAAAACTGTTCCTCATCCAGCACCAGAGCAAGGTTCTCTAGAACAAGTATTTCAAGCTACCGATCACATTCTGAAATCACGAATCGGTTACAGTGAGTTAAGTACTATGCATGAACAAGAACTAGCCCGATCAGCAGTCCGATGGATTACTGATTCTACCACTTTTCCAGATGAAATAGTGGCACAAATGTTTCTGAAACTGCCCCCAGCCGAGCAACGACTGGTGGGTATGTATATGATCCAGCACCTCATTACTCTGTATGAGGGTCAACACTCTGATCCAGGTCCGTTACATGATGTCCTGAACGAGTTACTCCAGTATAGATGGAAAGGTTTAGGTACCGATTTAATTAGTGTCATTCTAGAACAGCGCCATAAATATAGTATGTTTTTGAACCCGCATTTTGTTCATGTTTCACCTCCAGAAAGTAAACCGTTTTACATAGATAGACAGAACCCGTTACGAGAAGTACACCCAGTCAGGACAGCAGATGGTGAAATGCAACGAGTATTTGTTTACACTCCGATTACCAAGATGGAACTCTTAGAGATGAAGAAATTAATTCCCTGTCATGACAAAGATCCAGCAGGGTTCCACCGAGAATTAAAGGACATGCTCCGTATGGGAGAATACACGTATCCAGATATTATTAAAATGTTAAAGGTCCTGTTGCCCGCAGGGGTATACGAGAAACTCAAGGAAAAAGAATGGGAGGTGGGAGAGAAAAAGATCGATTGGGCAGTTCTAGAAGCTGAAGATAAGATACGAGTACCAGGTACCGGTCTTGGAGAGAATTGTAAAGAATTACCTGAATTGTTGATACAAGTTTTGCCCAGATTATTAGCCACTAAAAAGGAAGACTGGGATGCAATCTCAGCCTGTAAACAGAAACAAGATGAAGACACTAGTGATTTTTATTCTAGATTTGAGAAATGCTTTATTATAAACAGTGGCCTCAAGACAAGTAGCGAGTCATACCCTCATCTTTTTGTTACTAAATTAGTCGAGAATTCAAGTCCCCAAGTAAAGAACCGAGTTTTGAAAGTCGAAAGTACCTGGCAAGCTAATACCCCGTCCCAGATGTTACAGATGCTCCAATATCACCAGAATAGAATCAGAGAAGAGCAAGATCATGAAAGAAAACGTATGAAAGACACGAAAATGAAAGTACTAGTTGCACAATCTGTTCCTCAAGACAGTCAGAAGAGGGGTCCGCATCAAGCCAGTCATCCTGCAGTTCCTGTTAAAGGGACCTGCAATTATTGTAAACAGCCAGGTCATTTTATAAACGAGTGTGCAGTTCTGAAACACAACATAGCTACCGGTAAGACTAAAGAAAGATCACGTCCGCCTAGACAAGAACAAGTTTCACAGACTTCTCAGCCACAGAATGCACAACAGACAGTTCCAGCACCGCAGCCTATTGCTGCAACACAGCATGTTACACAGCAGATGTACCAGTATGCACAGTCTGAGTATCCAGAGTACCAACAGTACTCATGAAATAGCCTAGAGAGGGAGGTAGGCTTGCCTCTCATCGAGATTCCTGTAGATCAAGAAGGTCCCTATGTTCATAGTCAGGTACTAGGGAAAGACAGAAAGTTTCTGATTGATACAGGGGCAAGTAGGACCACCATTAGTCACGCCGAAGTTCCAGGGGCTCCGCTCTCAGGCTCTAGAAATGTTTCCCTTGGATTTTCAGGAAAGCCTATTGTAAACGAGATATCTAAGCCAGTTACTCTAGAAGTAGGCCCATTGTCCCGCACTACTGATCTGTTACTTATGAAGTCGTGTCCAGAAAATCTGTTAGGTATTAAAACACTGAAAGAACTAGGTGCAGTTATTTGCTGCTCCCCAGAAGGAATACGACTGTTTCTACGTGACTTCAAGGGTCACTATGTATTACGAGATTTTGATCCAAGATTGTCTAATGTTCCGCAGCATCTATGGGCGCAAGGTCCAACTGATGTAGGTTATATGCAAATCACACCCCATCGTGTGACTCTCAAGCCAGGTGTAGTGTTACCACGAATCAGACAGTACAGATTGCCACCTGAGGCTGTAGCAGCCTTATCCAAAATTATTGACGAGCTCATCGTTCAAGGAGTAGTTGTAGAAACTGACTCCAATGTATGTAATTCTCCGATCATTCCAGTCATGAAACGTACTGATCCAAATGCACCCCCAGTATATCGATTAGTGATTGACCTTCGAGAACTTAATAAATGTATTATTCCCCAGTACCCAGTTGTCCCAGATATCTCTTCCCTACTCACAGCCATTGATTCCGAAGCCTCATTTTTTACAGTCATAGACCTCAAGAACGCGTTTTTCAGTGTCCCCATTCATCCAGACAGCCAGTTTCTTTTCGGATTTTGTTTAAATGGAAGGAGCTATATGTTCACACGAGCTCCTCAAGGTTTCACAGAAAGCCCTAGTATTTACAGTCAAGCACTTAAGAGACAACTAGACAATATTCACATGCCAACTGACACTGCCCTGCTCCAGTATGTCGATGATCTACTGATCACAGCCCGTTCTGAACGTGCTTGCGAGCGCGCATCACTTACAGTCTTGTATTTCCTTGCCGAGATGGGGCACAAGGTGTCCCCTTCGAAGCTTCAATGTAGTGTCCAGCAAGTGATCTATTTAGGCCACTTACTGTCCAAGAGGGGTAGGCAGTTGACACCTGACCGTATCCAGTTAATAGCGAGTCTTCCTCAGCCCAAGACCCAGAAGGAGGTACGTGCTTTTATCGGCCTCACTTCTTATTGCAGACAATGGATTCCTCAGTATGCATTCCTAGCCAAGCCACTGATACAGTTAACGACACAGGAGGCAGCCGTATCGACTGTCCTCCCTTGGACATCTGAACATACACTTAGTTTCAATGAGTTAAAGAAAGCCTTATGCCAAGCTCCAGTTCTAGCTACACCGAACTACAGTAAGCCTTTTACACTTTTCGTCACAGAACGTGAAGGTACAGCATTATCTGTTCTCACACAAGATCAAGCAGGACAATACAAGCCCTGTGCTTATTTCTCGAGCACATTAGATCCTGTAGCCCAGGCTCTGCCTGCGTGCCTCAAGTCAGTTGCAGCCACAGCACTAGCTATCAGACAAAGTGATTCCATAGTATTAGGACATTCCTTGACAGTACAAGTTCCACACTCCGTGGAAGTTCTTTTAAACCGTACACAGACTCAACACTTGACAATTGCACGTTTAACAGGTTATGAATTGACACTGTTCCAGCCACACATAGAAATCAGACGCTGCAACGTTCTAAATCCTGCTACACTATTACCGTCAGTTAATTCGAATCCTGCCACACACGACTGTGTGGAAGTAGTTAACACTATGACTAAGCCAAGACAAGATCTGACAGATATTCCATTACCAGATCCCGACCTGACACTTTATGTGGATGGTTCATGTATGAGAACAAGTACAGGAGAACTAGTAGCCACGTATGCAGTGACTACTGACACTGAAGTTATAGAAACACACCGTATTGACACTCTGTCCGCTCAAGCAGCAGAGCTAGTTGCTCTGACACAAGCCTGCATACACGCCAAGAACCTGAAAGTTAATGTTTACACAGATTCACGCTACGCATTCGGAGTCGTACACGACTTCGGAGTGCTCTGGCAGGAGAGAGGTTTCATGACTTCTCATGGAACCAAGATTCAGCATGGTCTCCTTATTCAAGCTCTGTTAGATGCCATACATTTACCGACATCTATTGCTATCATGAAGTGCAAAGCACATACGAAAGTTACGGACATTATTTCTCAAGGTAATGATCTAGCAGATCGCACAGCCAAGCTTACAGCACAGACTCCAGACATTCCAGTTAATCCGACACAAACACATACTCCAGATCCGACTACCTGTATGACAGTTAAGGACCCTACTCAAGATGTCATAGATATCCAGTTACATGCTACTGCCGATGAAATCAAGAAATGGTCCGAACAAGGAGGGGTCCAGACAGATCAGGGATGGGTAACGAAGGGTAAAGCCACATGGTTTCTCCCCGACTCTATGGTTCAAGTCATTATCAATACCGCACATAGTCCAGCACATTTAGGAGAAAAAGCTATGTTAGACAGTATCCAGAACATTTGGTTCAACAAGCATTTACGAGCTGCAGCCAAGCAGAAAGTCCGTACCTGTATGATATGTTGCCAGTTTAATCCAGGTAAAAGTGTCCCGGTGGAACAAGGTGGATTCCAGCCCCCTGACCACCCTTTTGAAGTCCTCCAAATGGATTATATTCAGATGGAGCGATGTCGAGGTTTCAAGTATGTCCTTGTAGTTGTATGCGCTTTGTCCAGGTGGACAGAAGCATATCCAGTCCCAGATTACACAGCCACGACCACTGCCAAGCAGTTGGTTCGTGAATTCTTCCCCCGTTATGGACTCCCTAGGGTCGTATATTCTGATAACGGCCAGCCATTCTCATCTGAGCTTATGAAACATGTTTCCCTTTTGTTAGGGTACCAGTGGAAGTTCCATTGTGTACGCCATCCTGAAGCAGCCGGTCTAGTAGAGAGACATAATCAGACCCTGAAAATCCGCATCGCCAAAATATGTAAAGAGAAAGGTGTGGACTGGCTATTAGCTCTGCCAGTCGCTTTGTTTTATATGCGCATGGTCGCACATTCCAGATCAGGTCTGTCCCCGTACGAGGTCGTATTCGGCCGCCCCCCTAATATGTGGGGTACACCTAGACCCCGAAGTATTACAGATGTTTCAAGTAATATGCTGACAGATTACCTAGCTTCCTTGATGTCTGCCCTACACTCTTGTCGTTCACAGGTTGCCGCCGCATTTCCAGACAATACCGAGGTGGCACCGCATGAAATCGTTCCCGGATGCATGGTTCTTGTGAGGAACTTTGATCGTTCAAGTCCGCTGGAGCCTCGCTGGAAGGAGCCAAAACAGGTCCTCCTGGCCACCCGTACTGCCGTCAAGCTGGAAGGCAGGAAGGGCTGGGTCCACCTGTCTCATGTGAAAAGATTTTACGGACTAAAGACTGTTTCAAAGAACATTTCCGAGGATTTTAAGGACTGCCAAAGTACTATTCTTAAGGACTGTCCCGCAAAAGACAATGATACTAAACCCTCCCTGTTAGAGAAAACTCCGCAACAGGAGTATAAGAAAAAATTAAGGTCTAGTAAAATAAGTCAGCCAGTTTGATTGTCTAAGTCCTCCCCTAGGTGAAACGGTTAGACCGGTTTCTGACATGTATAAAATAGACCCCCATAGTGAGAGAGTTAGTCAAAACTCAATCCGATGTATCGTTTCTCTAAGTTTCATATTGTTTTTCAGCCTCATGATTACCTGCACAGGTTATGCTTTTTATTTGTGTTTTCCAGTTTCTCATGTAAATAAGTCTGCTAATGCTACAGTAGAGCACACGTTTAGTGATCTACCTCCTCATGAACTCTCATATCGTCTTGCTATGCGTAATAATTCCTTTATCCGCATGTTACATTATTCACACCAGACCAGCAATGCCACTAATTGTTGGGTGTGTGGTCGACTCCCCCCTTTCCAGACACCGAAGGGAGTTCTGCCACTCTTTCCTTATCCATTTTCACATAATGGTCAATGTGGAGCATGGTCCACGTTAACGTCATCCTCAACAGATATGTCTTTTCTTAACAGTACATGTTTCCCAGACAAGCAAGGTCTCCCCCACAGAACAGGGTTAGATCTAGAAAATGAAGTTTATAATTTGGGTAATTATTCTTCGAATTTCATGGTCCTGAATGTTCAGTCTGATACTACTCCAGACTTACCTGCTATGTCAGTACTACCAGTTAAAGGCGAATTATGTGTCCGAAAGAATGGTTCCGTACGTGTAGGACATAGTGATTGTACTACTATTGTCAAGTATAGTGACAGTAGGAAATCTATTTTCAAAGCTTCACGTCATTCTTATTTTGTTTGTGGTCAGACCGCATATGTTCGGCTGCCCCTCGATTGGGAGGGAACCTGTTACATTGCCTTCCTACTGCCACCAGTTTTCCTAGCCCCACCTGACTATCATAGGAATTCCCACCTAGTACATACTAGACACAAGAGAGACCTCCCGATTGTCGATTATACTGAAACTGCTCTAGAACAATACATAGATATCAATAAAGGTGTCTTCCCCTATTTAGGTACTGTCGTGAATAGTAAACTGATACGTAGATTAACGAGAACCCTTGAAGCAGTAGTGATTGAGACTACTTCTGCTCTAGGTAACTTAACCGAAGAGCAATCCTTTATGAGAATTGTCGTGCTCCAGAATCGTCTCGTCCTTGACGTCATACTGGCCGATAGGGGCGGGGCATGTAGAGTCATCGGATCTAGTTGCTGCATTTTCATTCCTAATAACGCGCCGTCTGTTTATTCAGCTATAACCAGACTCCATAAAATTGCCCATCTGTTACACCAAAATCCAGGCACCTGGACATGGTCCGGTTGGTTCTGGAATATAATTTCCGCCTGGGGATGGAAAGTATTGTCATTTCTAGGTATTGCAGTAGCGATCATATTCAGTTGCTGCCTCTGTATACAATGTGGCCCTGCGATTTGTGGCATTTGTGCTACCTCTTGTATTCCTAGTCCCAAGTCCCGTTCTAAATCCCGTTCCAAGACAATTCGAGACGAGCAAATGATACTGTATGAAATGATAGATGGTATCATGAATATTGATGTTTCCTGATGGAAACGTAGTGACAAGGAGGGAATGTGGAAAAGTAAATTTTGCCATGTTCTGTGTCCCTACGTGTTCCCCATCTTATGTTATGTGTGCATGATTAATATGCATATGTATTCCCCATGATCGATTAAAGACGCAATTACAGTTGTGTCCATCTCGAGTATGCCAGTTTCCAGTTCTCGTGAAAGCTACGAGTATTAGGCCTATGTAAGGTTACGTTGCCACGTTTCTCAGTGTGCACGTTATTCCATTGAAAAAGTCCCCGTTTCTAGGCCTCAAAAGGGCCCGGACACCAGATTCAGCTCCTGTCTCCTGAACCCTCGCTGAGGAGCGATACAGCCCCCACCTGTATCCTCGACCCTTCACTTACTTCCTGCCTCACAGTGCCCGGCTCGGCCTGGCTCTGCCTACGAGTCTGCCAAGAGTATGTTATGATTCTAGTTATCAGTTCAGCCCTCCTTCTCTGCATTCCTAAGCTACTGAATCGCATCAATAGTTTCCGTCATTGTCTAGCCTTTACGTCTCCATGTAAAGAGAAATACTGTATTAATGGTCATTTAATATTCTTCATCACGCACTACATGTAGAATAATGCATGCACCAGTCTTAGAGTCTGTTAGCCTTTACCCCGATAACTTTTGGATTCTATCAACATGTTCTCTAAACATTAGATACTAGATAGGGTTTAGGTACATGTCGCCCTGACTCTCCAGACTTCAGTCTCTACTCCTAGCGCAGAGTTCATAGCCCCCAGCTTCTCCTAGTAACACGTCATTGTCAGTTTGCGCGCACCATTAGGTCAGAGATCCCGGCTCCTTAGGTAGCCCCCTCCATGTTTCCGCCCCATTTATGACATATTCTGTTACGTTTACATCACATGTCCATGTATACGCCTCCTGTTACACCCATTTTCACCCTTATCTTTCGCGACTGCTATTGACCACACCCACTGCTCCGCCTATCGTATGTCTTGTAATGCAACTGTTTTAGTATATATGCTTGTGTACTGTTATTAAAGTTAGCGCGCTCATTCCCTGTCCCCCCTGCAGGGCCCTGCCATCCTGTTCCCGTGCAGGTTGTCCTGTTCCTGTCCTTTATGCTGTATTAAACCTGCAAACTCCTACTACCTCGAATCTTGACTCTTATTTATTGAGCTATCTGTTATTGCTATGTACAGTCAAACCTACATCCGGTATTATTTATTTATATACCACAGATCCCTTGTGCAGTTTAGCTGGCGGTATGCAGGAGTTAGGGTGAGAGTTGAAAAATACTTAGGCCTTGCACACGTTAGACTCAGCATCTCTTTTTAGTCTTCTGTTGTAGACATATCCTATGAGGTACCCTAACTTTTTAATAAAAATGCCAGGAAACTGATCTCTGAGTTCTCCAACGTTGTTTTTATGATTGACTTCCTTTACAGCCATTTAAAACTACAACCTACTTTTCAGTTTCATTGGAGATTTCAAATTTGGATCCATTGTTAGGCCCTCGACTCTTTGCGGAAACCAACTGCTTATGAGTCCCCTTAACTAAAACGTGCAGCTTTCCAGAGGTATACCTACCACTGTATTCTATTCACTTAACAAGTAGCACACCACCTTGATTGGTTCACCACCATAACCTCCTGGCTTGGACACTGTGACTCCCCCTTTATTCTTTGATGCTTTTCTCATTCTTATTATTTTTTTTTCTTATCTTCATTTTAACCCTTGGATCGAAAAGCATCTCTTCCCCATGACCTGCTACTTCTACCATGTCAAAGAGTTATGTTTTCTCTTACCTACTACCTGAAGTGCTATGTTTAGCTCCTGAACCGAACAGTGGGGCATATTATCAAGCACAGCGTTAACATTATCGCGCTTTAGCGACAGAAAACTGCAGCTAAAGCGGCGATAATGGGCTTGATAATATGCCCTTGGGAATTCCCATAGAAGCCCATGTTCTGATGTTTCTCTTTTTTATTATCTGCAATACTATTGCTTCACTATCCTTTTTTATTTCATTAATTCTTTTGTACATTGTTGGAGTCCTACACAACTTTGCATCGGATCTCTTCCTAGCACATGCCTTACATACTGCTTTCCAGGTATAATAGGCGTCATGCTGACCAAGTGTCCTATTTCACGACATGTATAGCATATTCCATTAAACTTAGTAGCTTGCCCTTCCTTTGGACTTTATTACTTGTACTTCCTCCATTTAACAGTTATTTTTCTATATCACTTCAACGGATGTACGTCAATACAACGCGATCATTTTGATCGCGGTACTTTACAACGCAAGTCGTTACAACGACTTGCGCTGGAGGGCGCTGGATTGAGGATTAATTTAATTTTCTATTCCAACTCCAGCCCACGTAACAGTAGGGAAGGTGTTGGAATAGAAAATCAAACTATTCCTTAACCAAGAGCACCATCCAGCGCAAGTCGTAGTAATGACTTGCGTTGTAATGGCTGCGTGGTAAAGGTCGTGCGGTGTAAACACCGCATTGTAAACGATGTTTCACCACTTCAACACACATGAAGCTGTGTTCAATCTTCTTTGTCATTGGTGTAACCTCACTCAGAATGAGGTCTTCCTTTGACCATAATTAAACCTTTCATCTGACTATTCATAGCATGAATTGACCCCTTATCCTTTCCAGTACAGTCCCTTCACATTTAAATGAAGATGCTAATTTCCTCGGGTTAATAACCTACTCCTTTTTTGTGCTCTCCTGCCAAAGTGTAACTGTTGTAATACTGTAGGTACTTTGGGTAAGTAATGGATATCTAATCTCTTTGAGCATACTTCACTTCATATTCATTTGTTTTGTTCGCTTCTTCTGGGGTCAAAGTTTGGTAACTGGTCGACTTCATGACCTTCAGGTCCAAAACAATACCTAGTTAATCAGCTTCTGCCCTCAAGTTTGTCCTACACTTAGTTAGTGTTTGCAAACTTTGAATAATCATTTAACCAGTTTCCCACATTAGGTGGGAAGTGAGTTTTCCTGGATTTGGCAACAAACTCTTTCATGCTGCATCATGTAGGGACAGAAAGGCATATTTAGAAGCCCCTGTCGCCACTAGAGCGTCCCTTTTTTGATGTTCCGGTGGCGTAGCGCATTTTCACTATTTACACGGTGGCGCTAAGCCATTTTGTTTTTAACAAATTATTTTTTTCAGTTTTGATACAGTTGGTGTTACAGCATAATATATCTCATAATAGTCAGTAAAAAACACTGAGAAGTAATTTCATGGATGACATGGTATCTTGCCCAACTGTAAATCTTTAAGGATTACAGTTTCAAGGTATGTATACAACATATATATACAACCTGTGGAAATGGAAAATATGAGCATCGGAATCCAGGACAAGGCACTGGAATGGATCACCTCCTTCCTCGACGGAAGAACACAGAGAGTCCGCCTACCACCGTACAAGTCAGAGGCCACCAAAGTCATCTGCGGCGTCCCTCAAGGATCCTCACTGAGCCCCACCCTCTTCAACGTCTACATGAGCCCCCTCGCGGCCATCGCACGCCAACACAACCTCAACATAATCTCCTACGCCGACGACACCCAGCTGATCCTCTCCCTGACCAACGACCCCGCCACCGCCAGAGCCAACCTGCACGAAGGGATGAGAAATGTAGCCGAATGGATGACGACCAGCCGCCTGAAACTGAACTCGGACAAGACGGAGGTCCTCATCCTGGGCTCCTCGCCATCCGCCTGGGACGACTCCTGGTGGCCCCCCGCCCTGGGCACCGCACCCAAACCGACGGACCACGCACGCAACCTGGGCTTCATCCTGGACTCCTCCCTCTCCATGACCAGACAAGTAAACGCCGTCTCCTCGTCTTGCTTCAACATCCTGCGCATGCTACGTAAGATCTTCCGGTGGATCCCCACCGAGACGAGGCAGACGGTCACCCAGGCCCTCGTCACCAGCCGACTGGACTACGGCAACGCCCTCTACGCCGGAACCACCGCCAAGCTCCAGAAGAGACTCCAGCGGATCCAGAACGCCTCGGCCAGACTCATCCTCGACATCCCCCGACGCAGCCACATCTCCGGACACCTGAGAGATCTGCACTGGCTCCCGGTCAACAAGAGAATCAACTTCCGTCTCCTCACCCACGCCCACAAAGCCCTACACGACCAAGGCCCGAGCTACCTCAACAACCGGATCAACTTCTACACTCCCAAGCGCCTCCTCAGATCAACCAACCACGCCCTCGCCGCCGTCCCCCGCATCCGAAGAGCGACAACAGGAGGAAGGTCCTTCTCCTACCTGGCCGCCAAGACCTGGAACTCACTCCCGACCGACCTGCGCCTGACCCAAGACCAACTCTCCTTCAGGAAGAAGCTCAAGACCTGGCTGTTCTAGCAGTAACGGCACGCCCCCCCTACCCAGCGCCTTGAGACCCTACGGGTGAGTAGTGCGCTCTATAAATTACCTGATTGATTGATTGATTGATTGATTGAGCGAAGCTGAGTGGAATTAACAATGAGTATGCCGTATACATGTAAAATCCAGGGGCATATGACCAACAAATATCGATATTTATCGCTAAGTAGGCTTAGCGGAAATTTTTTTATCGCCGCGCATCACCGGATTTAATCGCTGAGATAACGTGCTATTAGCAACGTTTATCTCAAAAGCGATAAAAATCCCGGTGATAGCGGCAAAATGCGTGAATATCGCTGAGAATACAGCGATATTCACGCATTATCGCTAACAGGGTCTTAGCCATTAAATCCACCTCCTATTGGATTTAATGACTAAGAACTGGTCTGAGCAGGCGTTAGTTTTGGGAGATATTCGCGCTTAGCGCGAATATTTCCATCGCTGCGCCTGTGTAGGTAATAGGCGATAGCGATGTTAGCGACTGCTTTCAGTCGCTAACAGGTTGGGTACGCCCACTTTGCATGTCATTAGCGATAAATATCGCTGACATGCAAATCGGGCCCCAAACCGCTCGCTATCGCTCGCTATGTTAGCGACAGCTTGCTAATAGGGCGATAGAATTATCGCCGCTTAGCGGCCGAAAACGACCGCTAAAGCAGCGATGATTCCCTATCGCCCTCCTTGATAATATGCCCCCAAGTTCGTGCTGAGTGAAGGTATGCCAGTATATCGTGGGCCATATGAGAAGGGAAGTCTGATCATTGAATTCAAGGTGAACTTTCCAAAGAATGGATTTCGTTCACCTGAAAAAGTGCCCTTCTTGGAAAATCTTCTGCCATCCAGGAAGCACATTGAAGAAACTGAAGACATAGAACAAGTAGCCTTAGTAGACTTTGACCCATCCCAGCAAAGAAGGCGTAATTATAACAGAGAAGCGTATCATGATGACGACGAAGATCACCCAAGAGGAGGTGTTCAATGTCAGACATCTTAAATCGGTCCTAGAGAATTGTAATACTTGTTCTAACAGCTTTTTTTGTATTCTGTGGTGGACAGACTAAAGAAAACAAAAACCCACAGGTTACTATTGTGCTCGTTTTAAAATTCGACCATATATGTTAAGGACACCGAAATAATTATTGAAATAAAAATCAATAATTGAAAAAGAAAAATACTGGTTATATTATCGACTATCTTAGAATGAAATTATAAATCTGTGACATAAAGAAGGAAAAAAAACAACAATAAAGAACTATGCTATTATAAACTAAGGAGCCTATTAGGATGACGGGCGGACTTTGTCCGCCCGTCATCCTACTGGGGTTTGGGACCACCCGCTATAAGAGCGGGGGTCCCATGGGGGGAATTAGGATGTGCCCGCCACAGTGGGGGGCACATCCTGCATTTTTAGCATTTTGGCGGGCGGTGCTCTCTGCACTGCCCGCCACAATGCTAAAAATGCATTAATGCATTTGCATAAACAAAGCGGCAGGCACCGCGCGTTGCCTGCCGCTTTGTTTATGCAAATGCAGGGGGGTTCCACTGGAACCCCCCTGTGTGCACCCCACCCCTCACCTCTCCTTCACTCTGGGGACCTCTGGGGGCCTCCAGGGTGAAGACCGCATGCCTTTCCGGGGTGGCATCGCCGCCGTGGAAAGGCATCTCAACAAGCGCATCATAATATGGCTGGCGATGTCTGATAGACACCGCCGCTATATTAAACGTTTTCCGCCCGGTCGCAAAGCGACCGGGGCGGAAAAGCGGTTGACAGTCTTTCCGTCCGCCGCGGTCCCCCCTTGCCATCCTAATATGGCGGGGGGGAATTTAGGTGTGGATGGCGGGCGGATTGCCCCCGCCAGCCTAGCCGGGGCAATCCGCCCGCCATACTAATGGGCCCCTAAGTGTCCGTTCTGATTGCCATCGGGGGGAACGGGGCAGGGGGAGGGTAAGGAGAAGGGGAGGGGAAAGGAAGGAGAGAAAACAGGGGGGCGAGGGGGAAAGGAAGGCAGGTAACAGTTTCAGTAACATATCAATCATCAGCAACTTCCGTGTATTGTGTCTTAAAATGTTACAACATTTGAGCCCATTCCAAAGATATTGGTTTCTTCCTTAACCCTCTGTACTCTTCGCGGTGCAATGCCTCCCTCTCAGCAGTGGCCCATTTTATAACTTCTTCCCGCCATTTCCCTTTGCGTGGGGCCCTGGCTGATTTCCATCGTTGTGTGATAATCCTTTTGGCTAGCATGAGAATGAGACTTATAAAACGGCACAACGCTTTTGCCTGCTTAGGAAGAGGAAAGAGCCTTAGGAGGCAGGCCTCGCGGGTGTTCCAGGTGGAACGCTCAGAAAGGTATGTGAGGCCTTGTAGAACCTCCGTCCAGAAGTCCACAAGGGCGGAGCAGGTCCAAAACACGTGGATAATGTCTGCTTCCGAGTTGCGACATCGCGGACACTCCGATATGGAATTCGGGTGCATATAGTGCATCACCCGAGGTGTGAGATAGGCCCTACGCAGGACAAACAGTTGAATCTTTTAGTCAAGCATTTCGGGAGACGCGCCTGGGATATTCAAGGACCTGTCACCATTCTCTGTCAGTGAAGTCCCTGGACACCTCCGCCTCTCAACGTTGATGGCCCCGATACAGCCATCGGACTACCTTGTCCCATTATGTGTATTGATTGCAATAATCCAAAGGTCGGAGGTTCCCTCTGATCCAATAACCAGTATCTACGCACATAATGTGCGACCGCAGCGTCTGCTAAAAACAGTGTAGGTGGAGCCGAATAGGTTTGCACAAATTCTACATGTGGCATTAGGGCTCCGTCCAGAAATAAATCCCCTACAGTTTATGTTAAAAACAGTGTAGGAGGAGCCGAATAGGTTTGCACAAATTCTTCATGTGGCATTAGGGTTCCGTCCAGAAATAGGTTCCCTACAGTTTTCGCACCAGATTCCACCCATCCCCGCAGGTTAGTGGCTGATAAAACTCCACGTACCGTGGGTAAGCCACACAGGGGTACATTCGGGGCATATGGCACTGGTATGTTAGCATACTTCAGCGCCAGTTTCCAATAGTGGAGTGCAATATGTAAAAGAAATGGAGGGTCGTTCGTCCTAGTCACTCCAGGGAATAAGTATTGGAGTATCCCAGCCTGTAAGGGCGCTAAGCCCCTTAGAGTGACTTAACACCATCTGATAAATATGGTACCCTTTCACACAGATATCTGCATGAAAGGGAAGTGCAATGGGTCTTACTGTGGACGTTTCACCACAACATCCATTGCTTTTTTAAGCTGCCCCAGATTTACAAGGAGGTGCAAATCTGTGGCAGCACCAAAAACTAACGTCATGCAAGAGCAGGCAGTAGAATGGCAAAACAAGGATAAACGCTTGTATTTCTCCACGTTTTTGCTTTTTCTATGTGTGCTGCAATCTGCAACACACAAAGAAAGAGCAAAAGCCATTAATGGTTGTTTATGGGATGTATGACGTTACAACGCATGCTATTACAACGCATGCCTTTACGACGCAAGCTTTTCAACGCAACTTTTACAACGACTTGCGTTGGGGGGCGCTGGATAGTGAATAGTTTAATTTACTATTCCAACTCCAGTCCCCGTGGATAGTAGGGAAGGTGTTGGAAACTATTCCCTATCCTAGTGCGTCCCCCAGCGCAAGTCATTGTAAAAGTTGCGTTGTAATGGTTGCGTCGTAAAGGTACAACTTACCATCACACTGCTACAAGTTTGACAGAATGTCGAGGCCCCCAAAGCTATAAGAATGGCCTGGGTAGCAGGTATGAGTTGTTTTTAATGTATATTGAATATTGTTCTGCTAATCTCTAAATTACACAAACAGCACCACCATGTGGCAGCTGTCATAAGTGCCTGTGCTGACAAATAAGTGCCTGTGTCGAGCACTGGAAACCACCGGCTCACATTAAGCTCTGCACGGACTGGAGTGTTAAGTGCCCTTCCTCCCCTTGGGGTGTGAAATCCTCAGCTATGGCCTTGGTTCAGGACCTAATCTATGGCTAGGAAATTATCAGCAGCAGATCTCTACAATTATAGAAAGGAAAATGGTGGAACTCTTTGTCCGAACCACTAAAAAGACAATATGATCAACTTAACCCTCAAAGTTCTCAGGCCTGATTTACAAAAATGTAAAAATGCCCTTTAGTGTAAGTTTAAGAATTTGCGTTATTCACAAACTAATTTTGCTAGTTGTACCATTACAACTGCAAAACCCCGCACTCGTGATGGAGACTCCGCTGTGCTGCGGGGTGGGGGGAGGGAGGCGCGCACAGCACCCCGGTGCTCATGACGAGCTCAGCTCGTCATGAGCCACGGTGCTCGTGTGCTCATGACGAGCTGAGCTCGTCACGGCCACACCCTTTTGTGTGGAACGCTCAGCACAGCGGGGGAATTAGGCTCGCGTGCAAGCGTTGGAACCGTTATGACGAGCTCAGCTCATCATGAACACACGAGCACGTGGCTCATGACAAGCTGAGCTCGTCATGAGCATGGGAGGGGTTAATGTGCAGAGTAGTCTCCGCCACGAGTGTGGCGACTCCGCAGATGGAAAGAAACTACTCATAAAATTTGTTCGTGAATAAGAAGAAATCATAAACCTACGCTGCCGTGCAAATTTACCTTTGTCAATCAGGCTCCAGGTCTTTTCCACTCTCATCTGAGTTGTCGTGAGACAACTCATGGGTGCCATCCTGTGTCATTGCATGGTCTTTTATATTTCCTATTTCCATACCGCCGAGACTTTCTATAAATTACTTTGCCATACCATAACAGAACAAATGTATTAAATGTGTATGTTATGTGAGCCACCTGCCACACTATTTATCCTATTCATAAAAGTAAATTTGGCGAAAAGGAAAGTTTACAATCCATTTCACAATGGGATTCCTAGAATGCCTACTCAATTCACAGATGCAAAATGTCTCTACCATGAATGAGGAGACATCCACACTGGTTAATTCACACTCAAGGGATGGGATGAGGGGTTTCCAAGACGCGGTTTGCCTCAGAATTGTGGGAACGCACACACACATGTATGTTTATTGGCATTCTCAAGCTCTTTCTGTCCCCCTTTCTTTTGGAGAAGATCTTAGATTTACTGAATCACAGGGCTGGATAAATACCCCTCCAAGATAGAAAGGGATTGGATCACCCCCACATTTAGTTGGGGAGCAGGGGTAGAGACTTCTCTATGGGGAAATCAGTGGCGCATGCCACAAAACTCAAGTGGGGGGCGGGGGAGGTGGGGAACAGGACGGGGGATTAGGGAAATAATAATAATTTTTTTAACAATTACATGTTCTGCCCCCTATGCTGCAGTGCTTCTCTTCTCTCCCGATGGTGTCCCAGCAGTCCCTAGGACACCAGCACATGCTCCCCACCCAATCCCGGTGCTGCTCTCAATAGCATGAAACAAGTGCAAGGATTGGTCTGAGTGGCTTGGTTTGCCTCTCAGACAGTGCCTGGGAGTCTGTGCTGTTTCTCCAACGCGCTGAACGCAGCTGGTTTGGAGAAACCTAAGTGCGCATGTCTGTTTGGCCAGCCTAAAACGGCCGGTCAAACCGCCATGCGCACTTACAGTGTGCACTGCTCAATCACTGATGTCATCATGACCCCGCCCAGACTTGGCTGGCTCTAGCGGGGAAAGAACAATAAAATGATCATAAATTGTTTTTTTAATCCATTTATTTTTCTCCATTTTCCTCAGCTGTCTGTCAGCTTGACGCTCCTGCCGCCGCTGGGGAAAATATGGTTTCCCCACGGAAACGGAAAGTGGGGGCTCCTTCCCACCCCCATTCAGACTTTCCAGCTATGGAGGAGAACTCACAGCGGGATTAGGATTGCGTAGGAATAGTCACATGACATTCCCAAAAATAAGCCTGGAAACACGCCAAGCTCAGTTTTCAGGGTGTACTTCTGGGAAGCTTTGTCTATCTCAAAAAGTGGCACATCTGTACCCACATGTAGACGTAAATCTCCGGGTACATATTTACTACTTTTTTGTAAATCAATCTATTATAGTTACCTATATATTTGCTAAGAGCGAAGTAACAATGAGGCATTGGATTGAGAGATACATTCAAGTAAATGCAAGGATAGCAAAATTACAGCAGTTCGCTGCTGGTGCGTAAGAAGGAACGCTGATTGGGTTGCCGTCAGATTTCTATGTTATTGTAGTGTGCCAGGATAATGCATAGTTTGCCTGTGCATTCTGTTTTTCCATCTGCAGTTCATCATCAGCAGTGGTGGACCTGGAGCTAAAAGCAGCCCTGGAAAGTGTGTTCACAACACGGGCCCAGACTGGCCGTTGTGGGCACCGGGCAAAACCCCGGTGCGCCGCAAGGGTGGGGGCCGGTTTTGGGCCCCTGGGGGCGTTTTTGTTACCTGTAACAAAATCGGCCGAAAACCGGCCCCGCCAAAGATCTCGGTCGCAACCCCAGAGGGCCGGCCGAGCACTTTGCCTGGGCTGGTTTTGGTTCTCAGTCCGGCCAACAACAGCCTCATATTGTACTTAGTGAGCGAGTCTGACCGTCCGCAGGAGAATGTGGGGGTACCTATATACCTTTTGTGTGGTTCAGGGCTGGACTGGGAACCAAAACGAGCCCTGGCAAAGAGCTCAGCCAGCCCCCGGGGAGAGGCAGGTCTAAGGGAAGGGAAGCTATGCTGCAAAACCGGCCCCCTGTAACAAAAACGGCCCCACAGGGGTCTAAAACCAGCCCCCACAGTGGCGGTCCACCTGGGAAACACCCAGTGCCCGCTATGGCCAGGTTGTCCCTGGTGGGGTTCCTCAGGGCTGATTACCAGGCTGTCTATTTCATGATGCCTCATCCAGGCACCTCTGGAGGAACCCCCCGGTCCTACTCGGCCTCTCCCTTGTGACACACATGGGCAGTGCATCCATGGCCATGCGTTTACGGTGCAGTCGGTCATGTGTCTTCACCGAGGCCCATGTATCATGCCAACTGAGTGGGAACTCTTAGATGATGCATTCAGAGGGGTGTGTTTATTAGTGTTTACAGTGATCTCTTGGGCTTGATTCTGCTCTTGGTTGTGTATTTCACATGTACTTTGTCAACAATGTGTGTGCTCTGCTTTTGTTCTTACCTTTGCTTTTGTATCTCCTATTCTGTCTCTCTTGTTGTCTTTTGGTCTGGGGGTGAAGGTACATAAGGGGCATATTACCAAGAACCAGCTATAAATGTGGCAAATCGCGCTTAGTGCTTTTTTCATTATCGCCCTCTTTTGCAGAATTACATCTCCGTGTTAGTGGCGTATTAGCAACGCTTTGCTAACAGGCAATGTACGATCCAGCAATAGACTGCGATAATCATCATTAGCGTGTGAAATCAAGCGATGATTTCACAGCGCTAATGAAAAGCTTGTTAATAGGGGAGTGTGGAATTAACCAGACAATCCACCTCCCATACAAAAAATGCTTAAGTCAAGTTTTTAACAGACGTAAGAATCCGGCGATAACCACGGTGACCGCGGCTTATTTTATCGCTCCGGGGTTCTGGGACCTCGTTGTAAATACCGCAGTGTCATGTTTGCGACTTTTTTCATGTTGTTTTTTGTAGTAACGCCTATTTTGCATCTCGTTAGTGATGTATATCGCTAACATGAGAAGTGTTACAAAAACGGCAGCTAACATGCGCTAATGCATGTTAGCGACGCCTTGATGATTGTGCGATAGGAAAATCGCTGATTTTCAAGTGCCGGGAATGTGGCGATACAACCGTTGATAATATGCCCCAAACTCTTTGGCCTGCCAGTGACAGTCTTATGAACATGTCTGTCTTCCACCCTAGTATATAATGTTAGGTCCCTTAATATTCAATAGGGTGTTCAATATACAGTAAGTTGTGCTGGCATAAGGAAAGTACCTAATGAAGGGTAGTAGATATGGGCTATGCTGTGCTGCTGTGCAACTTCATTAGAACTTGTTTTTTTGATTGAGGATTATTAAATACATTTTTCAAAAATATTTTTGATCTTACCTGTTCGTCATTGTGTTAGCTAGGAGTGGTAGTAAAATGATTTATGCCCGAAGACATTGCGCGTAGACATGTAGGCCATACAAATGTAGCCTGCAGAAGCAAAGAACGACAGCTACATACAGAGATATCAAGAAGCACATCATTCCACCATCAATCACTTGTCCCTGTGCTGCAGCTGGAGTTAGAAACGTAGTTAAACATAGTTCTGCTATAGGTGAGCAATGAGTTGGCCTGGATTTAGGATTTGTTTTTCACATGAAGAAATGTTTGATGCTCTAACCTGCAGGGAAGAGTGAGGCTGGTTGACCTCAGCATGAACAGGCCTCACTGACCTGCCAAGGAAGAAAGCTTCAGAGGAAGAGTTAAATAAAGATAAAACATCTGTGCTGGCCCTCCATGTAGACCACACAGGCTCAGGCAGGCTGGAATAGCATTTAGTTTTGAGCAATCTGCTTTCTGTTACAGGAGGCCACCCCAGAGACACAGCCTGATGCTCCTGCCTTTTATTCACTGTGCCTAGGATTTATGCACTGCAGTGGGGAGCCAGAGACAGGGAAGAGCTTCATCTGATGGGAATAGGTATGAAGTGAGCAGATGGCCTCCTTTTATGAGCACACTAAAGTGGTTTCTGCATCAGTATAAAGCACAACACCAGCTCTTATGTTGCCCAAACGTTATGCAGCAGCAGAGTGAATCTGGGGGGGCATTGATGAGTGATGATGCATACAGATGTGTAGTCCTCACCTCTCTTCCAGGTGTCGTTCCTTTACAAGTAGCCGTATTAGCAGAGGATGAAGCATATGGAGGAGGAGTGGAGGAGTGTGGCTCAATGGTTAGAGCGGCAGACCCTGATGCAGAGGTCTAGCCCCGGACCAGGGTTCAATTCCCCGCCTCGGCGGGCCTTGGGTTAAAAAATTCCACGGACCTGATAATTCTCGCCTCGGTGCCTATTCCAATCATGGAGTCCCCCTCTGCAACTCTGGGCAATAGCTTGCTTAATCTCCACAACGGCCCCCACAACGCTAAGGATGCCTGGCCTCCACCTTGGGGGTGCCCAGGAGTGGACACCTCACAGGGAAAGCCAGGATGGGTTCCACAGCGGTATTCGTACAAGCGCCTTGAGACCCCTGCGGGTGAGTAGTGCGCTATACAAGTATCAATTTACATTTACATTTACATATTATTGCTTTGGCAATGTTCAGTCGTGCTCGCGCAGTCACATCAAGCCGTCCGTGACGTCAGAATGGACGCTTATGGGGAATCTCATTGTTTAGCATACAATGGGGCATATTTACAAGGGGATATCGCCACCAGAACATCACTTTTAGGGAAATTCTGATGGCGATATCCCTTTCTCCTTATTTACAAAGAGGCTTTAAGCCACTGAACGTGGCTTAACGCTGCCTTGTAAATAAGGCCCCTTTCCATGCTTCGCGTATCGTGAAAGGGTCGTGCAATGGGTTTTGCAGTGGGCGTTCCACCACAACACCCATTGCTTTTTGATCCTGCCCCATATTTACAAGGCTAGGACAGTGCCACAAACCAAGACCAGAGAATAACTGTTTTTAGACTGGTGATATGAAGAGAAATGATAAATTGTTCCTCGTTTTTTGCTCTTTTCGTGTGTGATGCATTCTGTCACACACATAGAAAGAGCAAATCTCCTTCCAAGATTGTTTATGTGCGGGAAGGTGTCGCTCCCTGCACATAAACAATTGACACTGCAGCGCATCCACACTTTCAACATGGTGCAAGAGTGCCTGCACTGGCGCTAGGCAGCTTTATTAATGCTATGGGAAACACAGGGGTGCGCTGTATTTTTGTACATACAGTGTTGTGCTCGATTATAGATTCCGAATGAATTTCCCGATTCATGCCCTTATATAGGTACAATTCGCATTGCCCTTATATAGGCATAGAAATCCAATCCTTATTTAGTCATAGCCCATGCTACCCAAATACAGGCATGGCTACTTCCATCCGTTCATCTACGTCACAACAATTTCTTGGCAAATCAGACTCTTGAGCCGTTAGGGACTTCCCCTTGCCTGGATATTGATTTCTCCAAGAACTCATTGTTATGCATGAACAACTATTCCTTAGGGGTTCATTCATGACGTTCATATGCCCGACCTTTACGTCAATACTGGCATTCCTAAACAACTTCAAGGTATAAATATACCTTCACTTGCTATAGCACAGCACGGTGTGGTTTGGTGCAGTTTGAATACCTAGTTGTACGACGCAGCAAGTGCCGAAGGAAGCCAACTCTCCAGCTGATGCACTGATAAGATGCTGACATCCAGCTCCAGTGTTTCTGACTCCCCTTGCGAGGTGTTGGGAAATCGAGTCCCGCGAAAGAGATACCGACCTCTCTCATTCTAAGGTATGGAGCTGATTAGATCCTAGAGAAACCTTTGGCAATTCTTGGCAGAACTAAAACTTATGCTAAACAGCACCTACTTCTTCCCCGGTACTAGGCCTAGGTTAGGTACATTGGGGTAGGCGTATTTTAGAAGCACTAGTTTTTTAGCCTGTGTTATTTATGTATGTATTTTTATATATGTCATAGCAACAGACAATGCTATTAAAGAATTATTTTATATTGCTGTTTACGCTGTACGCATTATACTACGCAGTCTGTCTAACGATTGTAGCAGTTCATATCTATTGCATGAGGAATAAGACTGTTCAATAAACCCTTTTATTGAAACACTTGTCTCTCTATTTCTGTGCAAACTCTGCAGAAACGAAGCATGCACGATTGACTAAGTGAAACAGTTATCTATTGTTTCCATGACTCTGAAGATATTGTTTCAGTCCTATGGGAAACAAAGTTGGCATGTTTATGCGGTTGTCAGAGACTAATCCCTTCTTGTTTACTCGAGAAAGTTTCTAGTGACCTCTGAGTTAGCTGGCACACACACAATTAAGTTTAGTATACTCGATAGAGACATACTGGCCTCAGTCCTATGTCATATTGATAGTGTATATTATTCCAATGCGCAGAGCCTATTGTGAATATTGGAACTACACTACATGGTGCCCAACATTTGGTAATGCACTAATTTAACGCTAGATACTGAAGTAACTCAGTCATGCTTTTCTCACGACGCTTTGGCTGAGGGAAAACTCGCTGCAATTTAATGCGTCCAAGAGGAAGGTGCTTTACTGTGCCACGGATAGGGTTCCTTCCATGTTGCCCAGTAACTTCTGGCCCTTTGACACTCCGATCTCGGTTCAGCCGCTAAAGTCAGTGCGTAACCTGGGTGTGATATTTGACTGTAATCTTACTTTGGAGGTGCAGGTGACAAAGGTTGTGGGTTGTTATCTGGCCATCATTCTTTCTTTACGGAAGATTATTCCTCTGCTCCCTCCTAGGGCGAGCTCGTTGATAGTACGTAGTACCATTCTTAGCAGAGTAGATTACTGCAATGCCCTGCTTCTTGAGTCCCCGAAATTCCTTCTCGATAGGTTGCAGAGGAAACTGACAACTGCAGTTAAATTAGTGTTAGGTTGGCCTAGAAGGTCTTCTTCTTCGCGGGCCTTGGCTGAGCTGCACTGGCTCCCTCTGAGACAGAGAATTAAGTTCAAATCTCTCTGCTTAGTATTCAAGGCCTTGTATGGTATGGGACCTACATACTTCCAAAGTAAGTTTGAGTGGTATGTTCCTACTCAAACACTGCGCTCGTCAGGGCAAGATTGATAAAAATCCCCAGATTCAAGAAAGTCAGATCAGGTGGTAGATCCTTTGGGGTCGCAGCTGCAAAGCTTTGGAACACCTTACCTCTTGAGCTTAGACAAATTAGTGATCTCCTTCCTTTCAAAAGGAGCCTAAAACATGGTTGTTTCCTAAGAGTTAGGGGTCTGGCTACAGTATGGCCCAACAGATGCTTGTTCTGCTGAATTACTAGTGCCAGGATGCCTGTCAGGTGACAGTCCGCTTTAGAAATTCAATAAATAAATAAAGTCTCAGAGACCCCATACTCATAATACTCCAATAGACTTCTGGAGTGGGTAGGGGGTAATATCCGCCATAGCTGAGTTGGACGAAAAATCCTATGTATTAGCTTTTTGGTTTGTTCAACGTTGAAGGATACAGTGTTCCAAAGTATTGGTCACCTTATCTTTCTTTCCTTGAAGCTTGCTCTGCAAACTTGCAGTCAACAAAAATTTACCTAAACAGGGATAACAACACCAAAGCCGGAGGAGCTGTGGCTGTTCAAGCCAATGCAGCTTTTAACCTCACAGGTTTCCAAGAAACCCATGAAAATGTTGTAATCATTCCTCGTATTTTAGGAAAGCCATCACTATAAAAACGTATAAAACATGGCCTAACATCTAGAGGTGGTAGGGCAGTTTTTGTGATAGAGGCACATGAATATCACCAGACAGAGGTATTCTATTCATGGATAATATTCCCAGAAGCAAATCCAGTAACACATTTGTTTCACTTCTACAAAGAAGATGAACCACCAGAGGAATACATTCCTTTCGAGGATATTGAAATTCCACTCACATACCAGGAGCATGAGCTCTGGTTTTAAGGCACCCTAAAACATTTAAATCACATTACCAGGCTCGGTCCACTAGGTAGACCAGGAGCAACATAGTCGGCTGTAGCTGGCTACACATATGACCCTGACATTGAAGCAATGTTGGGTGATGAATTATTTATTAATATGCAAATATTAGTAGAATTATACAGTGAAACCCCAATTGTCTGAAACTCCTGAAAAAGGTATTTTCTAAAAACACTCCTACCTCTTCTAAAAAGAAGTGGGAAAATAGCAAACAAACTTCTAAAGAGAAGCGTTCTCAATCCAGAGGTAGGTCTCCTCAAAAAAAGAGCCCTCTGAAAGAAGGTATAACCTCAAGAATAGGAATAATTTGAGATAACCTGATAGATATCAAGATACTGATACACGTTCCTCTCGCACCTTTCAGACTTAGTCACAGAAAACAAGGAAGAACGCGTGAAGTCCAAAGACGATCAACGCGTTCAGAAAAACAAGAAAGCTCAATTCACCAAAAAGAAGGTAGCAAGTCTAAAAATCAGACATGCCGAGGATCTTGAGGACACAACTCAAGAACAGAGAATGGGCTTGGACAATGTTGAACAGCGCAGCGGAAGTCACAATAACTCGCCAGAACCTGAAGGGTCTTCTGGAGACAGTGGACTTGAATGAAGACATTGAAGTTGAAACTGAAGATACCAGGGTTAGCTCTCCACATAGGTTATATGAAATAACACTCCGGATGGAGGGAGACATACCAAGAAAAGTGAAAGCACTCTTTTGGGAACGACTTTCTAAGGGTTAAGACATTCTTCTAGCTGAAAAAGACTGGCCACCACAATTTATCAGGGAGTGCCCACATGGGGAAGACATCATTATGCCAGCCTTCCCTAACCATATTCCAGTTCACTTAAAGTATACATATGCCAGGAAATGGGCAGTACTCCAAGCCCCAGCACTATACAAAAATCATGTAGGATGGGATGGGGACTCCCCTCACCATAAAATCCAACTAAAAAATCAACCTACTGCACAAAGGCAGTACCCAGTTAAGCAAGAAGCTAAAAAACAAGTCAGGGAGATATTAGATCAACTTGAATACCAATGGGTGATTGAAACATGCACCTCCTCAATGAACAATCCTTTGTTTCCTGTATCCAAACCAGATAATACATATCGTCTAGTATTGGATTACAGACATCTAAACTCTTGTTGCAAAACATTCGCAGTGCAAAATGCACACAGTACAGCATTAAAGAATAACATTGTGCGTAAAAAATATAAAACCACATTAGATATATCTAACGGTTTCTTTTGTCAAAATATTGCAACTGAAACCAGGTATTTGACCGTTTTCTCAATTATGGGGACACAACGTCACTTCTGTCGTCTCCCTCAGAGATTCAAGAATAGTCCTGGGTTATTTACAGTAAGGGTAACAGAGATACTACAAACTTATGATGATGAAGCATTGTCATATGTGGATGACGTCTATCAGACAGATGATGACTTGGACAGGCACTCGAACAAGGTGAACACCATTAATCTTGGATTCGCCTCAGAGGGTTATTAATTCAATTTCAAAAAATCTAGAATTGCCCATTTAAACGTCCTCTTTCTAGGATATGAACTTTCAAGTGAAGGCAAAAGCCTGGCAGCAATCTTTCTAGAGAAATGTGCGCTGCTCCAACCTCCAAAAACGCTGAAATACTTACATTCGATTCTAGGATTCTTAAATTTCGGAAGAACTTACATTCTAAACTACGCAGAAAGGGTTAAACCTCTACGAATTAATCAAACCTGATTTTAAAACAGTAAATTGGACACAAAAACACAGACATTTTGCGTTCACTACAAAAAGAAATGTTAGCAACTACACATTTGCAAACACGTGTAATCGTACGCAACTTAGTGATCCGAATCATTCCGGGTCAATGCGGATTCACCTACTTAACTTTTAACGAAGGTGAAAAAATACCAATAGCTTACAAATCACACTTCTATACACGCAGAAATGAAATTCACTTCAACATAAAAAATTCTGACAGCTGTTCAGACTGCTGTAGCAAAAGAAAGAGCCCTGACACAGGGGAAACGCATTATGGTCGTAACACCTGTACCTGCCTTAGGAGCAGTGACAAAAGCGAGCATTCCAAATGCTCAAGCTTTACATCCGAGATGGATACAATGGGTTAATTCTCTTACTGCAACAGATGTTGAATACGTTTTTGATCCATATTTGAAAACTCAAGTATTTCTACAATACGAACAAGAATGTCCTCTGCCTGATGAAATTCTGCCTCTTGAACAGTATGAATGTACAATTTATATTGACGGATCGTCTCAGCCCGCTAAGGAGGGTAAACTAGCCTATATTGCAGCATGCCCGATTGTTAAAGGTTATTGGCGCGATGGCAAATTTAGACCAATGGTCACTGAAACTCAGTCCTTAGGAGATTGTACAGCTCAGCGAGCTGAACTACAAGCATTCAAGATGGCACTTGAAAACACAGATCGTGAATTCCCCACACTAATAGTGTGCAATTCGTTCTATTGTGTTAAATTTTATAATGAATATTTACAGAATAGGCTTCAAAACGGTTTCAAAGATGCAAAAGGTGGCACAATTAAGCATAAACCACTTTGGGAACAAGTAGTTCAGTTAAGAAAAAGGAGTACAAAACACCCACTGATACATACCCTAAGTCATCAACGTGATGGCGTTCACGTTGAAGGGAATTAATTGGCTGATAAAGCCGCGAAGGCAGCTGTGCAATCGGCTTCCGTAGCTGCAATCACTCATTCAAAAACCAAAATAGACAGTGAAATAATGCTGGCTGTCAATGCTTCAAACAAAGACAGTGGTAAAACATTACCTAAAGGGTTTCCACTCATATATAACTGAAACGAACAATTTTCCATTTGCTCGAATCCCTGAAGTGGGGGATAGGGTCATTCCAAACATGGAACATAGATTAGGACTAATCCTAGCAGCACATGAAGGGCTCGCCTCAGCACATGCAGGTGTTTCCGCCACAGTATCGTTATTAAAACAGAGGTACTGGTGGCCACACATGAGGAAACAACCAGAAACTACATTTTGGATTGTGAAATATGCCAGAAGATGAAAGTATCACCTGCGAAACGTCCTGCGCAGACGCCCCTGTTAATTTTAGATAAACCATTAGCGTGTGTTTACCTGGACCACTGCGGTCCCTTATAAAGGGATGGTAACTATAAATATATCATGGTCACAGTGGATTCGTGTTCAAGGTTCATTTGGATGTGGCCTTAGCGCTCGGCTGACGCTCAAACTGTTATAAAAGATTTGCGAGTCTTTATCGGCACATACGCAATTGGCATGCTACATTCTGACCAGGGTGCTGCCTTTAGCTCTTGAGCTTAGGAGGAGGCCATGGCCAGTTTGGGCATTGCATTTCGGTATTCTAGTCCATTCCATCCTGAGGGAAATTCGGTTGTGGAGAGAAAAAAACAGGACATAAAGCAATCTATAACAGCTAGGGTATTAGTTTTAGGTGACGGGGGGTTCAAACATCTAATAAGTGTCCAACGTAGTCTTAATAACTTGCCAAGAAGTTCTCTAGGGGGTATCACTCCATATGAGGTCCTTTTTGGGACAAGAATGTTGGTCGTGGACCTTGATTCTCAGACATCAGTGGTGGAACAAATATCAAAGATCGTTTGGCTGTTTTACAGGACTTAAATCAACTAAGAACGAAACAAAGCAACGTGTTCCTGAAGCCAACTACCACTGAAGAAAACCCAACCGCCCCAGCAAGGCCTGTCTGGGTCCCAAAGCTTGGGGATCTAGTCAGAGAAAAGATTGCGGACAAGAAGGAATTTGGGCCTTCTTACAAACAACCAGTACCTGTCCTAGCAATCCACAGAACAGTTTTACTGCCAACCCTTGCTGGTAAAAAGAACAGATTTGTGTCCATCGACCTGATCAAACCACACTATGTGGCCGATACTAAGCAGTAGGCCAAGTGGACTCCGACCAAGTAGCAGATGCACTCCTCTAGCTACAATCCAAGAGGTTCAAACTGAGAGACTCATCACCTTTGAGGAATCTGCAGTGCGAAAAGTAGGACTAAGCAACAAAGCTACGGAACGTGTAATAACAGTTCGTCAAGAAACACCTGTCTACAACGAAGTAACAAGTGATTCCAGCAATTTCAACATATCCTGATGCAATCCCACCAATTGACAGAACTGCCTCTGGCTATTTCATTAACTTTGATACGTTTTCTGAGGATCCCAGCAAACCTGAAATGACGCCAGCAAAAAGAACTTTCAAAGAACAAGCAACTGACTTTTTTCATCACCCGTAAAAAATTTATCTGGTTTCACCATTAATTGAACTTTGGAATGTGTTGGGAATATTTTTTCTTCTACTTTGGATAGCTCTGGTAATAACTCTGGGTATGCTGATAGATGGAAGATATGTCAAAATGGACATAGCAAGTAAGAACATCAACTTACTCCTCAAGTCACACAAATCATCACATCGTGAACAAAGAGACTTGTCAGCAGTGAACATCACAGCCGTTCCTGTACCTGAAGGTATAGCTTGGGACAGAACATAATATATGACATTTTTGGCCCGTCAGAGTTGTTGAAGATGCTACACCAGTTCAAGATATCATTAAGTGACTTTGTTTCATCTAGTACCTTTTCTGATGATTGGGACTTCGAGACTGTTAATAATATGATGTCAGACCTAGAAATGTCTGCAGTGTTCACTAATCATGAATATTTAGAAGGATCTTCAGATTATGAACAAATGTATTGTTATAATCACTATGGTCATCATTTCTTGCACAAATTAACAATGCCTAGAAATGTATATATGTATAACCAATGGGAACTTTGTCCTACGCCACCAAAGGGAAGCTCAAAAACCTTTGCCAATAAGTTTCCATACTTTTCAGGGTTCAATGTATCAAATCCAGAATCGTTTTTCTTTAAAAATATAAACAAAACAGGACTGAAAACTATGTTAACAAATACATAACAGATTTATTCTGCTGCATTCTACGACCAACGGTTTGGACTAGGTTTCGACTTTTGAAAAGACAACATTGAGACAAAAACTGTCTGGGGTACAAAAGATTGGCAAGTGCAGGGGTTAGAAGCTTTATTTAGAGCCTGTATAATACCTGAGCAAATTATGTTTTTGAATGACACTGTTCAACAGACGTCTTGCCTTGGGTTAGCCAAGATTAAAGACATGAACAATCCGTCTGGACCTACACCTACTCATGATAGTAAAGACACTTCAAGGGGGTGGTCGACGTACATACTATTTTGCTTCACAACAGAACAAATCCAGATTGGAAAAAATGGTTGATCTGGCCCACAGACACAAACAACTATCAAGATAGATTTCTGAACAAAACACAAGGGGTTAAATACAATAGACCAGACCCAAGCTATGTTCAAAGACAGCATCCTGGAATAGTAACAACATACAGTGTAGGGAAACTCTGCCTTGAATGGCTCCAAAGATCTACACTTAGGGATGTAAAGCAACACTTATCTTTACTTAAAGATGGCGCTGATCTTAGGGAATTCTTGCTAAGACCAAGAAAATCGTGTCAAAACATTTGTATATATGCCAGTATCTATGCTGCTTATAATGAAGCATGAAAGATTACACAAGCAGAGACTATTCATTTAGAGAAAACTCTCTCTGTAGTTGACAATGGGTTAACGACTCTGTCGTCCAGGATATTTTCATTGGACAGCATAGTGTCTTCTGCCATAGACATCATGGAACAGGACTTGGTCATGTTGCAACATGGTCAGTCGCCCACTACGTTCTATCATGCTATTAGGCTGGACGTTGCAAAACCTTCGTTCAGGCTATGTGCCTTGGCATTTAATCAATACCACGTCACTGTTTTCAGAATTCAATCTCACTGATAAACCGATCAAACTGGCACAAAGGGGAGCAGACTATACGGTGCTGAGCATTGAAAAACTGGAAAGATTGCCATTTACGGTAGCAGAGAAACCAGCTACTGAACTGGACAGATTCTACCACTGCTGCGCACGCGCTGCTGCTGGCGCTTCTGTTTTTTAAACTCCCCTGATTTTGTATTTGCTTTCATTCTTCGTTTTCTCACTTTTTCCCCTGTTTTTAGCGGGGCTTGGTTGGGTTCGTCCCCCTCCCTCACACCGCATTTAAATTGGCAATTTCACCGCCATTTGGCGGGTCCTGGCTCCGAGGGTGGTCTTGTGGGCGCCATCTTGCTTTGGGCTCAGATTTTGAATTACGGGCGCCATATTGGAGCGTCCTCGCGCCGGGATTGGTCGGCCTATTTAAGGCGGACCCACTCTTCTGGTAGCCTGGACAGATTCTACCACTGCTGCGCACGCACTGCTGCTGGCGCTTCTGTTTTTTAAACTCCCCTGATTTTGTATTTGCTTTCATTCTTCGTTTTCTCACTTTTTCCCCTGTTTTTAGCGGGGCTTGGTTGGGTTCGTCCCCCTCCCTCACACCGCATTTAAATTGGCAATTTCACCGCCATTTGGCGGGTCCTGGCTCCGAGGGTGGTCCTGTGGGCGCCATCTTGCTTTGGGCTCAGATTTTGAATTACGGGCGCCATCTTGGAGCGTCCTCGCGCTCGCGCCGGGATTGGTCGGCCTATTTAAAGCTCCCCTCTCCCGCGCAGCGGGACGCGCAGTTGTGACGCCTTCGCTGTGCCTGAGTCGTGCCAGAGTCCTGCCCGTCTGCGCTCGTCCGCGCAAGGAGGACGCAGGACGCGGCGGGACTCTATCGTGCTGTAAGTATGATCCGACAATATTCCAGTCAAGCTCTTCATTCGATCAGACGATGTTTGCCCTTTTGTTTGCACTCAGCTCAGCACCCTCTGTGCGGTCCTCATACCTGTTCATGTGGATGGTGGGAACTATCGGCTCCGACGAGGGCTCCTAGCCAGTTACCACCGCCTCGTAAGAGGGAACCTCCACCCCCCATTGCTGGTAAATTGTGGCATATGAACATCAGATCCTTGTCGAAACATCATCGAGATATTTATGAACTTATCTCTTTAGAAAGCCCTGATGTCTTCTTTATGACGGAGACCTGGCTGGGTGATGAGGACATGGCCACTATTAATCTGGCCCTTCCTCCGGGCTACGCTATTCATACATTAAATCGCAAGGGGAGAGGTGGAGGTATAGCCGTGGTTTTCAAAACTTGCTTCATTTGCACCTGGAAGCCCATGAACTTGGCTGGTGCTGAGTGTGCTCATTTTTCTATCAGCTTTAGTCAACATCAAACACTGTCGGGTCTTTTGATTTACCGCCCTCCAGGTAGTGACAGTGCTTTCAGGATAGCTCTTCCTGAGCTGATAAGCTCTCTTTCTCTGCTCTCTTCTAACATTACCATCATCGGCGATCTCAATATACACTTTGATACCACAGAGATACCTGTGGTTAGAGGTCTGCTGGATGATCTCGAAGCAGTACAACTACTTCAACTGGTCCGTCATCCGACTCATGATGGAGGTCATATCCTCGACCCGGTTTTTACAAACCTTCAACTGGTGGAGGTTTCCCCCCCTAGACCCATGGGATGGAGTGATCATTACCTCATTGAGCTGTCTGTCACAATGGCGACACAATTTACTGGGAAGCCTGGTAAAACATCTTTCAGGCGGCCCTGGAAAAAGCTCAAACTGGAGGATTTCCACCGTCTTTGGACCACTACACCTCGGGTCCATACAGATGACGTTGCAACTGGTTATACCATCTTTTGCGCTTGGATTGTTAAAGTCCTTGACGAATTAATCCCAGCCAGCTGGAGCAGGAACCGACATGCTCAGCCTAACCCCTGGTACACGGAGGCACTCAGGTGTATCAAAGCGACCTGCCGACAAGCTGAAAGAGCATGGAGGAAGAACTATGATAAAGACCTGAAAGTCTGCTATCTGGCCAAGGTAAAGTTATACCATAGAGCTGTTTGCCGGGCCCGCGCTGATTACTATGCACGGGAGTTCCAGGCGAGTTCTAACCCGTCCAAACTGGTTTTTAAAGTCTTGAAGGAGCTCACAGTGAACAGACCTCCTATTACAGAAATCTGCTCCCTAGCCCACTGTGAGTCGTTAGCCAGCTTCTTTGTGGAAAAAGTAAACGTCATCTATTGCTCTTTTCCTAAAGTTGACCCTGACAGTACGCCTGTGACACTGCGTACTTCTCAGTGTTTGGCCTCTTTCTCCATACCATCGGAGCAGGAGTTTAATCTCCTAGCGGCCAAGGTCAAGTCTGGCTCTCCGGATGACCCTTTGAGACCTGCCCAGTTTCTGGACTCGGCATCCCTTTGCCTTCCTCCTATTCGCCATCTGGTGGAGCAGTCCCTTACCATCGGCGCTGTCCCTCCTAGTTGGAAGGCTGCCTGTGTCATGCCCATCATAAAGAAGCCTGGATTGGATCCGTTGAAGTCGGAGAGTTATCGACCTATCTCCCTTCTCCCTTGGGTGGCAAAGATTACAGAGGCCCATGTGAATAACATCTTAACAAATCATCTGGCATCTGCACATCTACTGGATCCGACACAGAATGGTTTTAGATCTGGACATAGTACAGAGACGGCACTTTTATTTATGGTTGAACATCTCCGCTCTGTACTAGATACAGGTCAAACGGCGGCACTGATCCTTTTGGACTTAAATGCCGCCTTTGACACTGTATCCCATACCATTCTCATTCGTAGGCTTAGTGAGGCAGGCATCTCAGGCAGGGCATTGGAGTGGTTTCAATCGTTCCTTTCGGAGCGATCTTTTTAGGTTGTGGTGCCACCGTTTAGATCTAAGTCCCATGCTATCACCAAAGGAGTCCCGCCAGGTTCGGCGTTGAGCCCCACTCTTTTTAACCTGTACGTTCAACCTCTGGCGGAGGTGGCGAAGAGTTGGGGTCTCACTATGGTATCATACGCCGATGATACCCAGTTGGCAGTGGCTCTTAATGGGGACTCTGACCAACTGGCATCGAACTTTGCGGATGGCTTGAGCGCTGTTGCTAGTTGGCTTACTGCCAACTGTTTACAACTCAATGCCCTCAAAACTGAGGTGATGGTACTAGGGAAACATCCTGATCTGTGGGGCGCTAGCTGGTGGCCTAAGGAGTTGGGACCCCCCCAAAACCTGTTACCGAACTCAAAAATCTTGGCGTCTGGTTGGATTCCAAATTAACCTTCTCGTTCCATACTAAGAAGGTGGCATCCATGTGCTTTGGCATCCTACGTGGTTTGAGGCCTATCCTCAAATTTTTTGATGCCCCTACCCGCCAGATGGTGATCCAAGCTAGCGTATTATCGAGGCTCGATTACGCGAGCTCTCTGTTTTTGGGCACCAACCAGGCGGAAGTTTTGCGACTCCAACGGGTGCAGAATGCGGCAGCTCGGGCCCTGGTGGGCCTACCGCGCTTCTGCTCGCCCCGTAGCACAATTTCCAACTTTAACTGGCTGCCAGTAACCAGACGTATAGAGTTCAAGGCCCTCTGCTTTGCATTTAAGATTCTTAAATTTGACACCCCCATCATACTTCAGCACCTTTTGTCTTTGTACACTCCTTCGCGCAGCCTTCGTTCTGCCGGACAAAATTTGGCACTTGTTCCCCGCTTTAAAAAATGTCGACTGGGTGGCTGGTCGTTTACGGTCCTGGCCGCTAAACTATGGAACGCACTCCCGGCCCATATTCGCTCCCTGGAGGACCTTTTTGTCTTTAGGAAAGCTGTTAAAACTCACCTCTTTCCTCTGCCTTATTAACCATTCCCTACCTTTTGTGTGTCATTAGTTGTGTTATCTGTCCTAAATATAGCGCCGGGACGCCCCTTGGCTGGGGCAGCTGTGCGCTCCAAAAATCTGAATAACATAACATAACATAACATAACATTATACATGGATCAATCACTCTGCCTGTTACAATTTTCCATTTTCAGTATTGCCTAAAACACATACCAGTAGGCACATATGAAAGGTTGGGTAAGGAATATATCAAGACATCCTGGGAATTACCACACACACACAGATGTTGGAGTGGGGGACGTGAAGTGTTTCTTAGTGGTAAAAACTGTGAAAACGCACTAAGCAGTTCTCTCCTTTCTCAGGGCGTAAACTTACACGGGCCTGCGATGGTTCCTCTAACAATTTATCCTGCCACCTGCAAGGTTCACCAGCTGCAGTGATGGATCCAATATTTGGACAACTTTCAAATGGGAGTTACCTCATGTTGAATGATCACGGCGGCTGTGGCATGTTGCCAGGCATACCATATCTAGTGACTGTGTCAGCCAGGGTCACTTGCTGTATGCAAGTATTGTTTCCAAAAACCAAGACCGCCAGGGAGTCGCCGTTATGGCCTGCACTAAGCATCTCTTCTATACAAATTAATACTTTAAGCAGAATGAAAACCATTCTTTTGCAAAAAACTGTGCCACTGACCTCAGCCAAAGAGTCGCAAGGACTTCTGCCGAGATACATGCTCTCTTAACTACAAACTGCCCTATACATTTCTCAGAAATGTTAAGTCGTATCTTAAACATGCCTGATATGAGCGGTATTGTACATCTATTTAGGAACGTATGATCTGGACTGTTAGCACCTTTTCAAGCAGTCCTCGGAATATTTCCAAACTTCTTGCACTCTGTGTTTGGCGGACTAACTCTCCTTTTGGGACTCGTTGCGGGGATAATATTTTTGCTCCTTCTTCTACAATATGACAAGCCAAATCATCAGCGCCACTCCAAGCACCATAGAGAGAGCTCTATTGGAGATGAAGTGTTGTGAGTGCATCGTCCACATTTTGGGATTAACTCATTTACGAGAATTGAATACCATATGGTTTCTGTCATTCAGACCAATCTGGCAAGATTGCATCTTACCTGTTCTAGGCTGCCTGCTATGCGGAGAAGAATGCGTGCTAGACATCTGTCTAACACTCCCATCAGTCATGCCAACGGATGCTGATACTTTGCTGGACCCAGTAACGGCCCATGCGCAGTGCTGTCCCCACCGACTACCAATTCTGATGACGGCATTCATTGAGATCTCACAGATGCAAAATGCTGATGCTGAGGTACGAGAGGAAACTACAGGCACACAGGTAACATCCGATACGAACATTGCTGAAGGCGATGCTTCACATCTATGTGCGGTTAATCTTTTAAACGAGGTAATCCAACTGTCACCTACAATGATAGACAACTTTTGTTTTCTCCAAGCCCTAAAACTCACCTTTGAGCACACAGTGCTCTGAGAGACTTTGAATTTGACCTTCATTTTTTGAAAACAGAGAACCTTTTCCTATGATTAATTTTTTTTCTCCAAATTCAGATTTTTCATTTTTTGGCACAAGTAATCTGCTTAAAGTAGAACTATTCTTAGAGAACGAGACTTCTTTGAAATACTTCCAAGAAACAATATATGACCTTGTCCACAAATAAACAGTTTTATGTAATCTGACATGAAATGGTTTCGGCCTTTTTTCTTCTGTATATACGAGCCATTCCATAAATGGATATTTTTTGTGCTTCATTCATTTAGCAATCGAATGTAAAAAATATGCTTAGAATGAAAGATTGCTTTAATGTGTACAGCACCCATGCATCTTTTATGTGTACAACCAGTTCTAATGCATTTTATGCATTCTGGGAAGGGTTTTTCACACTTCATGTGTAGATATGTTTTAGATATGTTCAAACATGTTTTGAATTTAGTAACGTCGTACATAAGAAAGTGGAGTGGGTGTTGTGTGTCGATTATAGATTCCGAATGAATTTCCCGATTCATGCCCTTATATAGGTACAATTCGCATTGCCCTTATATAGGCATAGAAATCCAGTCCTTATTTAGGCATAGCCCATGCTACCCAAATACAGGTATGGCTACTTCCATCCGTTCATCTACGTCACAACGATTTCTTGGAAAACCAGACTCTTGAGCCGTTAGAGACTTCCCCTTGCCTGGATATTGATTTCTCCAAGAACTCATTATTATGCATGAACAACTGTTCCTTAAGGGTTCATTCATGACGTTCATATGCCCTACTTTTACGTCAATACTGGTATTCCTAAACACCTTCAAGGTATAAATATACCTTCACTTGTTATAGCAAAGCACAGTGTGGTTCGACTACCTATCTAGCTGATTAGAACCTAGAGAAACCTTTGGCAATTCTTGGCAGAACTAAAACGCATGCTAAACAGCACCTACTTCTTCCCCGTACTAGACCTAGGTTAGGTACATTGGGGTAGCCGTATTTTAGAAGCACCAGTTGAGTATTTTAGCCTGTGTTATTTATGTATGTAGTTTTATATAGGTCATAGCAACAGACAATGCTATTACAGTATTATTTTATATTACTGTTTACGCTGTACGCATTATACTTCGCAGTCTGTCTAACGATTATAGCAGTTCATATCTCTTGCACAAGAAATAAGACTGTTCAATAAACTCACCCCTTTTATTGAAACGCCCGTCTTTCTATTTGTGTGCAAACTCTGAAGAAACAAAGCATGCATGATGGACTGAGAGAAATAGTTATCTTTTGTTTCAACGACTCTGAAGATATTGTTCCAGTCCTAGGGGAAACAAAGTTGTCATGTTTATGCGGTTGTCCGAGACTAATCCCTTTTTGTTTACTCGAAAAAATTTCTAGTGACCTCTGAGTTAGCTGGCACACACACAATTAAGTTTAGTATACTCCATAGAGACATACAGACCTCAGTCCTATGTCAAGTCTATAGTGTATATTATTCCAATGCGCAGAGCCTATTGGGAATATAGGAACTACACTACAACCGTTCATCCCTGTGTTTTAAATATGTCATCCTGCGCTCCAACATTTTTTTGTAAATATCCCCTACTGTGTTATGACCCCAGCGATGGCCAGCTGTACATGAGCAGTTTCTGGAGTCCTTGACATCAGAATGTATGCTCATCTGACATTTTTATTGTTTAGCACATTCCAGCAGCCAAGTTTCCATCAGATTGGAAACAAAGAACAGCAAAGAAGAAAAAACAAGGCAACAGGCCTTCTCCACTTAAGTACCCATGATTTGGATCTACTTCCCTGTATCCTAGCCAACCCATGCCCCACTAACAGTCCACTTTTGCTACCAGCTACCCTTCCAATCAGAGGTTGACCGTGTCTTTGCTTTGGAATATGTACAGAGCATTGCCGCCTCTCAGCTAGTTTGACCTTAAATAAAAACATCCATACAGAGTATGTAATTGCCTCAGCACTGCCCTGCTGAGCATGACCTTCCCATCACAAGGTTTTTGATGTCAGAATAGATGGTCATTGGGCATCTCCTGGCTCAGCACAAAGTATGTTGTTGCCCCAGAAAGACCCGGTTGTATATATTCTCAGTTCTGTTATGCAGTTGTTGATGTCAGAATGGACACTCATGGGGTAAATCACAGTTCAGCAAGCAGGTTGTTATTACACCAGCATGTCCCAGCTGTGCATACGCAGACCTGTCATGCAGTGGACCATGTATCGTGCTCCACTGCATTTTGGCTAGGTCGGCGCTACGTAAGTAGCTCATACAGACACAGTAAGTTTTTGCCCCAGTAAGGTGGTGCTCTACATGACCAGTCCCACCACTTAGTCCTTGACGTAAGAATGGAAAATCAAGGAATCTCTCTTGGTTCAGCACAAAGTATGCTATTGCCGCAGCAAGGTCCAGCAATGCATCCACAGTCCGTCACATGGTTCTTGACGTCAGAAAGGATGCGCATAGGATGTCTCTTGGTCCAGCACGAAGTATGTTATTACCACCTTAAGGCCCAGCTATCCATACGCCCTCCTGGCATGCAGTACTCATAGAGTGGATGCTCATGAGAAGTCTCAACCACAGTATGGGTGCATTTTACCAGCATTACTTATTTTCCCTGTACCCTTCTGGGCACATTGTATAACCTTTAATGGGCACTGAGAAAGATGTGGTGTTTCTGACCAATTACTGTGAAAGGACACATCACCATCAATCAAAGAGCTTTTTTAAAAGACCACACACGTCATATGGTAAATGAAGACTAGAAGCATACAGACAGAGAGACGGGCAACTGCCTGCCAACTACCTTACAGAGTGGCACAGCACTTCCATGAGGGTAAGGTACACTGTGTGATGTCATAGGGCCTCTATTTTAATTCAACACATCATTAAATAGAACGCATTTCATTTTGTACCAAAACAGAACTATACAAGTGAGTAATAAAGTATAACAGTAAAAATCAACAATTGCTAGAATTTACAAGGTCAAGCTTACTTACATATAAATAGTCCTCGCTTTGCAAGTATACATCATCCCCATTGTCCTCCCAGCTTTTTCCCAGTGACTCACCACAGACAAACTATCTCCACTCGCCCCAGACTTACTCCCTTCCCATTATTATGCAAATTATTTTCAGCCATACACTTGAGAACCTATACCATCATCTTTTTGTTTCATCCACTCCTTTCATTGAACACACTAATCAATGCCAACCACATGCAGACCTTTGAAGGAAGCAGAGAATCCTTCCCTTAACAAGTGGTTGGATTTCACTCACACATTCACCTGTTCCGAACCATCCAGCGTCCACTTGTGGACACTCCTTTCATCCTATTTGTTCATGATCCACTCCTGCTTAAGTACTTTCCTCCCTCTCATCATCTCAAAGAGAATGACGATTCTAAGATTAACATGATGTGAGAATTAGAATTGTATTAAAGACACAGAGGGTAATGGCTGCAGGAGTGGCAAATAAAAGGTTATGCATAACGGTAGCCTCCAGTCTTGTAATGACATTTTCTGTCATTCCATTGGGATGTGAGGTGATAAGCTCCTACCTCCAGGAACCTATGGGAATCACTGGACAGGTGCTTGGACACCTTTGACCCACCTTAAAAATTGAATGAACTATCAAGCAATAAAAATGTATGACACTGACACTATGCTCGCTGAAGCTGTCGGATGTACTATGTAATCTCTCTCTATTTACTTATTCACACTTTCCTCTTCTCCTACACTACTCCCAACCACCACTACTGTGTGACCAGCAAAAGGGAGCCATCCAAAGTATTTACTATGTACCACTTACCTTGTACCGCACAGGATGGTCACCCACACGAAGTTATCCCTGTGCACTGTATGTATGTGTATAAATACCATAAATAAAAAAATAAGATTAAAAAAATTGTCATGTTCCATCACTGCATTATTCAATAACTCTGTGGATAATAAACTGAGGAATGTATATGAATGATTCCCATACACCATAAAAACACGTTCCTCTCTCAGGACATGCGTTAAACCTCATTGTCCATTACCACATTTTTGGGAGAGTTATTTCTTGCAAGTAACATCACTGGTGCTCACTTAGACAACACAATTAAGTTCAGGCCAGTATTATTAATAGTCTAGTTATTAGGTTCCCCAAATAACATCCCATGAGCACAATAAATGTCCAAAGCAACCTTCCATCCAGTCTGTCTGGATATTCCAGAATTAACTTTGGACACACAAGAGTTTTCTGGGACTTATTATTCTACCCACTAGGAATGCACAGAGGTACCTTATCTTCCACACACATCCAACCCCTTGCGACCAAAAATCAGTCCATGTCAATGTAGCTCATAAGCAACACTCAGTGAGACATCTTCATCTAGGTGTTTCTCATTGGCCACAATGTCTTTGTACGGCCCATCAATCAATCAATCAGATTACTTGTAAAGCGCGCTACTTACCCATGAGTGTCTCAAGGCACTGAGGGGGGTTGAGGGGGGAGCCGCTACTGCTCGAAGAGCCAGGTCTTGAGGAGACTTCTGAAGGCGAGTAGGTCTTGGGTTTGCCGTAGGTGGATAGGGAGGGTGTTCCAGGTCTTGGCGGCGAGGTAAGAGAAGGATCTGCCGCCGGAGGTTGTTAGTTGGATGCGGGGGACAGCGGCGAGGGTGAAACTGGCAGAGCGGAGCTGGCGGGTAAGGGTGTAGAAGCTGAGTCTGCTGTTCAGGTAGGCTGGTCCGGCGTTGTGGAGTGCTTTGTGTGCGGGGGTGAGGATCTTGAAGGTGATCCTCTTGTCGACAGGGAGCCAGTGTAGGTCTCTCAGGTGGGGGGGTGATGTGGCCGCGGTGGGAGACGTTGACGATCAGTCGGGCGGAGGCGTTTTGGATGCGTTGTAGTCGCCGTAGGTGTTTGGCTGGGATTCCTGCCCATTAACCTTTTCCGTATATCCTCCTCCCCCTCCACACTAGCCCAGCTCTTTTCTGCTTACTCCTGCTCCTACACAAGCACTCTAAATTAAAGTAATGTTCTTGAGTCTCAACTGCAATCTGGCATTTCTAAGAGTATTTTTACTAGCTCCCTTTATGGTAAATTAATCTATCAGGGTCTTATGATCTATTCTCACCACAAATGCCGCTCACCACAAATAAGGCCAAATATAGGCCAAAGCCCACCAACGGGTTATTGTCTCTTTCTCAAGAGTAGAATATTTAGGTTCACCACCCTTTGAGATCACGAGGCATATGCCACTGTTTCTTCTCTCCCATTGTTTTCTTGATATACCGCTACACCTAGCTATGTGTTGCTGCCATCCAAAATGATTATAGTTTTCCATGAAGGATCACATGCATTAGTTTGAGAATAGGTGTCTCACTAACTCTCCATTAAACTTCACAAATTCATCCTCACAACTTCTACCCCATTCCTATTTCACAGATTTATCTTGGTTAGGTCTAAAAATAACTTCAATTAGTTTTTTCACTTTTTGGCAAGTTTTGTTCACAGTTGCTTTGTTTAAAGTCCTAGGCCTGGGGGCGTGGCCAAGATGGCGACCGCAGCGGACGTGTGCTAAGGAGGCTCCCGACCCCGGCCCCGGTAAATCGCCCGATTAGCTGCACTAGACCCCCCTCCGACCACCGCAGTGGGGGCCCCCGGCGCAGACACCACAGTGCGCCCCTCGACTGCACGGCCGGAACCGCGGCGACACTTGACATCGGAGATCCGACCGTAGCGGAGCGGCCGCGGACCACGCGCTCTGTGGCCTGCCAGGGCTGGAGGGTGCAGGCTGGGCCGCATGAAGTGAGCGGTGGGCAGCGGCCCGATCATCGAGGGCCCCCAGCGGAGAAGCGCACAGCAGCCGCCGACGAGAGAGGCTCCCTGGGGCAGCGAACACACACGCCCGGGAGCGCCAAAATCGAGGCCCCGGCTCGGTGGCCTACTCGCAGTGCAGCCCGGGCGAGCGGGGTGACCTCTGCCCCGGGCCGCCGAAGGGAGACGTCGGGTGACCCCCCTTGGTGCGCGACACAGAGGGAATAGGCGAGGCACGCCGCAGGAGCAGCGAAAGCGGGCGTAGCCAATTTGAGAACCGGTGGGCGCAGTGAAAATCGAGGCCGGGGACTGGAGGCCTACTGCCGCAGAGGCGCCTAACGAGCCGGGTGAGTGCAGAGACTGGATGGTAGATGGTGCCGGAGCGTAGGGGCCCGAGAACGGCACGTAGTGCGGGACACTTGCACAGAGCTGGGCCCCTTCGGTGGCCTACATTTTACCTGGCGACCTAGGAGAGTCTTGAGATACCCCTGAAGTGGCAGTGAGAGACCTGCGCAGACGGCCGGCCTGCCCATAGATCGTGCCTCGGCCCTCAAGACCTGTGTGGGTAGGACCCCTCTTTACAACCCTGGTTGGTGAGCGGGAGGCGGCCTTCGGGAAGGGGCCCCCGAGACACGAGACGCCTGGAGTGTGGCGCAGATGAACCCCTCGAGCACCCAGTGGGGAGCGGTCTGAAACTGGACTGGGAGGGCCCCCTTGACCCCTCGAACTGGGCGACCGCCATCGCATAGTCCGACTGACCCCCACCTGCAGGTACCGCCGCAGAGAGTTGGCGGTAGAACCGGAGGGAGGCAACCCTGATACACAGAAGAGAGCCCCGGGTGGCGCTTATCCGGCGGGCCCCGCCATGTCAGGGGGATCACGCAAGGGAGAACGCACCATCACCGACATGTTGACGAAGGGAGCCCCTAAAGGAACCAAGAGCCCCTTGGGCCCGGCAGCGACCGCGGACTCTGTGAAGCGAGAAGATGAGGGGGGCCCGATCACCAGGGTGTTCCTGGAATCCCTGTTCAACTCACTACGGGAAGACTTCCAGACCCTAAAACAGGAAATGGCGGGAGAATATCGGGAGCTTCGCCGCGACATCGATGGACTGGGAGAAAGGGTGGCCGCGGTCGAGGAGGCCGACCAAGAGCGGAGTGAGGAAGTGGAACACTTACAGCAGGAGGTGCTGCGCCTGCAGGAACAGCAGTTGGACCTCCAGGCCCATGCGGAGGACTTAGAAAATCGCTCCCGGAGGAATAACATTCGCGTCCGAGGTGTACCGTCCAAAGCGGAGGGGAGCGACATCACCCAGTTCTTGTAGGGCCTGTTCCGGGACGTTTTGGGTGAAGGGGAGGACTTTGTGATACGCATCGACAGGGCACACAGAGTGGGATTAGCAAGAAGGGCTCCCGCCCCTCTGCCGGACATGACCTATGGCGGCACCTCCACCCTCAAACCACAGCATATACCTACTATTCAGCCGCCCACAAGTCTTACGCGAGACTTGACTTCTTTCTCTGCACCTCACAACTGATGCTCCGAGTAAAGGATGTCGACATCCTCCCGGCCTCTCTGTCAGATCACTCTCCGGTGCTGGCTTCCTTTCTTCTCCCACACACACCTGGCCCGCAGCGACACTGGCGCCTAAGAGACACCCTGCTCCAGAGCCTTACTGTAGTGGAGCGGATCAAGACCGCCATCGCCCAGTTTCTTACTCATATGCTAACACAGACACAACCAAGGCCACCCAGTGGGCCGCTCTCAAGACGGTCCTACGCGGGGAATTAATCTTTCATCACCACAGCCAACAACAGAGATCGTACCCAGAAACGGGCGGAACTCACCCAACGTGTGGCGGAGCTGGAGCAGATGCATCAGCGCAGAGGCGGCCCGAGCATGGCACCAACTTTGTACGGAAAGAAAGATGCTGGCGGCCCTGGACCAAGATGTGGCCGAATACGCAGCCTTACACCTACGGCACGCGTATTACACTGGGGGGGATCGCTGCGGGAGACTCCTGGCGAGCAAATTGCGAGAGCAACGCCAAAGACAGGGCATTCACACCATCAGGTCCAGTCGGGGTGACCTAGACACCGACATCGCCGCGACCTTCGGGGACTTTTACAGCAACTTATATGCTGCAGACTCGCTTGGCACGCAAACGGGCCAAGCTTACATAGATGGAGCGCCGAACCTTGAACGAGGCGCAAGCGGAGTTCCTTGACCGACCCATTGGGCTAGAGGAGGTGATCTCGGCGATATCCCGCCTCAAACTGGGGAAATTGCCGGGCCCTGATGGCTATTCGGCGGCCTTTTATAAAACCCTATGCCACCAGGTGGCCCCGTTATTGCGGGACCTCTTCAATACATTCGACCAGCCCGGTCCCATTCCAGCGGATCTGCTGGAAGCAGCGATATCGGTTATACCCAAACCCGGCCGTGACCCCATCCGGTGTAGCTCCTACAGGCCGATCTCCCTGTTAAACGTTGACCTCAAACTCTATACGGGCATCCTCGCGAATCGATTGGCGCCCTATATGCAGCAGCTAGTGGAACCTGACCAAGCAGGCTTCATCCCCCAGAGACAGACCAGCGACAATACGAAACGAGTCCTCCACCTCATTGAGGCCGGGTCAGGGACGCGGCCGGACTGCATGTTGCTGACTATCGATGCCGAAAAAGCATTCGACAGAGTGCACTGGCCATATCTAGAGCTGAGGCTGAAGCGGGTTGGGATGGGGGAGACGCTCTGTAACCGCATAATGAACTGCTACCACCAGCCTAACGCCACAGTCCGGGTCAATGGGCATACCTCCCGCGCTTCCCAATTAGCAGAGGCACCAGGCAAGGGTGCCCGCTCTCCCCGATCCTGTTTGCCCTCTACATGGAGCCGTTAGCGCAGCGGATCCGGCACCATAACCTTATCAAGGGCATGCCCTTCGGTGGGGATGTGCACAAGATCAGCCTATATGCGGACGACATCCTGCTGTCCCTGACAGACCCGATGCAATCCCTCCGGGCGCTCTTTATCGAGCTGCATACCTTCGCACTAGCCTCAGGGTTTAAAATGAATCTAGAGAAATCGGAGGCACTGAACATATCCCTGTCACCAGACACGCTGGCGGCTAAGAGTGAATTCGACCTGCAATGGTCTGACACTACTATTCCTTATCTGTGAGTTCTGCTGGCCCCTACCATTCAGGCCACCACCGAAGCCAACTATACCAAACTCCGCTTGCGCCTTAGCGACGAACTCAGACGGTGGAAACGAAACTCGCTCTCCTGGCTTCGACGGATAGCGGCCGTCAAGATGACCCTGCTACCACAGATCCTCCATGTGTTTCAGACCCTCCCTTTGCGCCCCCCCATAGGCTGGCTTCAGCGGACACAGTCGGATCTGGCACGCTTTATTTGGAACGGTCGCCGTCCGCGCTTCAAGCATGCGATCGCAATTCTCCCCCCTGCACATGGCGGAGTGGGGGTGCCTGACCTTGCCCTATACTACCAAGCGGCGCAGCTCCGCACCCTCGTGGAGTGGTACCGGCTGGAATCCGGTAAGCACTGGCTCTTCCAAGACCAGGCGGTGGCAGGCAGACCCCTTCCAGGGGTTCCATTTCTACCGCGATGTCACAGGCCCCCAATCTCTATGCATCACTGATCACGAGCACCGTATTAGACGTGTGGGACAGAGTAGCGATCAAATACGACCTCACCTCGTTTCCCTCCCCAATGACCCCACTTTTCGATAACCCTGACTTCTCCCCGGGACTGGACCCCAAGGCGTTTGTTGCTTGGAGACGCTCGCCCTGTAGAGAACTGGGACACCTGTTTGACCTCAACGGCATCCTTCCCTTTCAGAAAGTGAAGGAGGACTATGGCATACCAGAGGCGGACCGCCTACCCTACCTGCAGGTCCGTCACTGGGCCTTACAGCCGACGATCAGACCCAACGCGCAGCGCTTCCTCACCCCGTATGAAAAGTGGCTGTTGACGCGCACCTCAGATAAAAAACTGATCTCCGATCTGTATCAACACCTCCTCATCACCAACATATACACCTACAATGCAGGGAGGGTCAGATGGGAGAGAGACTTGGGGAGACAACTCACACACAAGGAATGGGAGGGCATATATCATAGAGCTAGGCACTCGGCCTATCACACTGGTCTCACAGAAACCCTGACCAAGGTGGCCACCTACTGGTACCACACACCGGACCGCCTACACCGATGGGATCCCCGCATTAGTGACCGCTGCTGGAGGGGATGCGGGGAACTCGGCACACTAGAGCACTTATTATGGAGCTGTGACCGCTTACAACCCTATTGGAACACGATCCTCGATGAGGTAGACTCCCACATGGACACCCAACTTCCCAGATTCCCCGCTTATATATTGCTTGGGTTCCCCAATGCCTTGATGTATCCCCTGAAGTCCAGAAGAGGGAGGCTCATAGCGATAGCGCTGGGGGCCGCCGTTCAGAACATTGTAGCGCACTGGAGGGCCATTCAACCCCCCCCTCCCCCACACACCGGCTGGCTCCACAGGCTATGGATGATTTTGGGAATGGAGAAGTTGGCTCTGGCTAAAGAGGGGAGGGGAGAGGAATTCGCAGCACTTTGGCGACCATTTTTGTCTCTGCTCAAGGGGGAATTTAGGGAATTGAGCTGCCCGCGTTATTTACGCTTGCTTCGCATTGCAGAAACACCGCTCGAGGAACCTAAGGGTCAGAAGCACAGGCGCAAGATTAAGGGCTGATGTTAGACCTATGGCCTACGGTTAGGGGTGTGTGGACGTTCCTTTACTCATTCTTTTACTTTGTGGACAAGGAGGGGGGGTGAGAAGGGGTTATGGACCGAGTTTCCCCGCTGCAAGCCCCCTACATTTATGACATTGTCAATGTATTTGTCACCGCATGCCATGGGGGTATTAAGGCAAAAGCGAATGCTATCACGTTTAACCGGGAACTGTGGTCTGTATGTTTTTCTTATCTTAAAAACTCAATAAAAGATTTAAACCATAAAGTCCTAGGCCTCTGATAGTCAACATTTTCAACATCAATGTTGCACTTTTACATGGCTATACTTAACACACTTTACCTAAAAATTGACAACACTTTTTCCAATGCATCATCATGCTCGATTTTATTGCCTTTAACCACTTCGGCGCTGATGACGAGCTCAGCTCGTCATCAGTTGCGCCGCTCACACGCTGATGACGAGCGGAGCACGTCATCTAACGCGCGTTTTTAAAAAACGCCGCGTACAGTGGGAAAAGCCGCCGCGTGCATGCGATTAAAGAGGAAGATGTTATTCTAGAAGTTCATAATATTTGACAGTCCCTTAAATAAATAGTGCAGAGCTCTTTTTAAATTGACCTGTGCCGAGACTAAACCAAAGGTTTTACACTTACAGCTATATGTCCCTTCAGGTTTATTAAGAAAAGTCAAGGGTATTGCAAGTGGCAACGCTCTTGAGTGTTGTTAGAAAATGGGTTACTGGTTGACTGGGGTGTGAGCACTGGTCAAGCAAGCAGCAACCACAATCCTAGTCAGGGTAAGACATAAGCAAACTCCAAATTAACCTGTGCTCATCCCACTTGGCACAGAGCAGTCCAGCTTAATTTAGAGGCAATGTTTAATTGTTTGTGCAACACTTAAAACAGTAAAAACACCACACAAAAAGATCCCACACCAGGTTAGCCATACAGAGACTAATTTAATAAATAAAACAAGACCAGAACAACAAAAATCCAATCAGTACAACCAAAGTTAGGAATTTTAAAGAATGAACGGTAAAATAGTGCATAAAAGCAGAAAGCGCCAACCGTGGCTATCAGTCACGCTGGTCTGCATCATAGTCAAAAGTTCAGGCCAACTGCGATGGTGCGGGGTCAGATACAGTCCCAGATTAATCCCACTGAAGGCTTACCTTTTCAAGTCTTGAGCCAAGAGTCCTCTTCACATTGGAGAGGGTCACAAGGAGCAACAAGAGCATGGCACGAGGAGCAGGCCGGGCATCGCAGACGAGCAGGCTGGTGCCTCGGGTTGGCAGTCTTCAGGGGTCGAACGATGATTACTGTGCGAAGAGACGGGCTGGTGGGGGCTCACGCTGAATTTCAATTAGAACATTAATGGGAAATGCTTCAACACCTAAGACCCATCAGCACAAATGTTTTTTTTTACCTGCCACAATGTCCCTTCTTAATCAGCTCATGCTTTAATGCTGCATGCTACTTTCCATAGATCCCACACCAAACCTAGACCTCGTAAAATATTGTAGGCATGCTGCCATACCTTCCACGTTAATGCAGAAGAAGAGTCCAAACGAAGTATAAATATCGATGAATGTAAAAACTAAGAATTCAGTGCAAATCTATATATTTAAAAACGAAAGTATGTCTGTTTGTCCTTTATGCATTACTACACCATTCAGCCGATCGCCATGAAACTTTGGGAAGTTGTTGAGTACACTCCCACGAAGGTTTCTGGCCAAAAAAAAAAAAAATGTTAAAAGTTGTTGAGTACATTCCCGCGAAGGTTTCTGGCAAAAAAAAGAAAATGTGTTAAATATCGCGAGCCCCCCCCCCCCCCCGGGCCACCAGGGCCCTCATAATCTTTCCAATACTGAACGTTTACAGTTTACGGTGCGACTCGCTGCAAGTGTGTGGACTACATTTGGAGAATCCGTGCTTCTCACATGGACAACTGTATGTGGTCAGCTCATGCGCGGAAAACCTTCAGATTTATTCGTGTACGCACCTGACGGAAAAATAAAAAAAACTGTGTATCCACAAGCACTCAAATAAATAAACAGAATTAAAACAACACTTTAAAATGTTTTCCATATTAAAATGAATAAGTTTCAATAAAAATGACACAATGTAAATTGAATGTTATCATAACAAGTTTCCTTAAATTTCCTTTCTTCTGAGATCGCAGCAACGCGCGACGGGTAAGCTAGTTGTCTATAAATTATTCTTAGAAGACTTATAATATAAGACTTTTAGAAGACTGATAACATAAGCTGAGAAACTCTTCACACCCCCCTCAGCAGTACTAATTGTTTAGATGACACGTCAGAGTCTGCTTATGAATATGCTCCCAGTGGTTCTGCTCTGCTCATGTGCACAGAGGTGTAAGCAACATTGTTCACTGCAATGCTTTGTCTAACTTTGCATGATATAAACCCAGTATAATCATGGATATTACCTCACAATTATTGATTAAAATCTTGCAGGCGGCATTGGTATCTATAGGGCTCAGGTTTATTCCTTGCAAAGCTCCTTCCCAATCAGCATCAGGCTATGGACCTGATTTAGAGTTGGGAGGATGAGAAACTCTATCACAAATGTGACGGATATCCCATCCACTGTATTACAAGGGCATTTTATCCTATGGCACTTCTAAAATGGTGGACGTGGTATCCGTCATGTTTGTGACGGAGGATCTTCTCCTCCGAGTCCAAACTCTAAATCTGGCCCTATGTGGCTTCATCTTCACCCCGGACAAATGGAATTGAGTAGCTAGATAATTTCTGAGGAGTTAGGGGATAGAAGATTATTTAAACACTAAATGTGCCTCTGCAGAATAGGTGCCTACAAGCAAAGGACCTCGACACTAAGAGCAGTTCTCACAGGACAGTTCATCACGGTAAATCAAGATGCTTTTGGTCAACAACATTTTAGTGCCAGTGCTTACAATGCATGTTCTGCAAGCAGCACAAAAGGCAGGCTGCCACTGCTTCTGCCAAACCATCGCGTTGCAATCTCTAGATGGGCCAAGTGCAGGTGCGAGTCGCGATAACCAGTGATACGCCTCAGGCCAAGTACGCATTCAGGTCAGGTACTCCAGAGGTACGCCCTCAGGTGGTGTCTCCTCTATGAGGTCCCCTGCAGCGCGCACTACGAAATTTGTTTTATTAATTGAATTGTTTACTTACCTCCAATTATCCATATTCCGGATTTTAGCACCCCCTACCCTGCCCCTCCCCCGCCCCGCCTCTCTGCCCCACTGCAACTCCCTCCACGGGCCGCGGCTAGAGGTGGAGTGTTTTTAGCACTGAGCTTTTGCTTTTTAGCAAGCCTCAGAGTACATATGGCTTTAAGAAGTGGGCAGCTAATAGTCAGTCGCTCACCCTGATGTTTAAAACCCATAGGCCTTCTTTATCTCCAAATCCTGGGTTGTGTGATCACAGTTCAACAGGCGTCCGGCTGAACTCCTGCACACAGCTCAAGAGTAAGATGGCTGAACAGTGAAATAACCGTGTATCATGGTATAAAGTAATATTTAATAGCACACACAAGTGTACAGCCAGTGAGGCGGGGGAACCACCTGCTAACTGCAAACATCAGAACCTGTCAGAACGAGGGATTGCTTCCCTCAATGCCTCTACTTATATTTTACAGCATCACTATAAACAACAACTTTGTAAAGAAATTACTTTGAAAAAGAGGATCATCATCACTGTACTCAAAGACACTAACTAGTGTGATTGAACCCAACATTTACAGAGTATGCTTGAAGGGTATCCCTTCCCTTCATGCACATGGTGGGAAGATGGATGGTGCTGGGGACCACAGTCTGGGGGTTTTCGACAAGACATGTTAAAAACAGAGCTTGGACATTTCCCTATGCAATGCCCTATCTCTGTTCTTTTTATGATGTTATTAGAGGAACCAGACCCACTTTGCTCTTTTCCTGGTATGTATATAGAACAGGCTAGATGTTTAAGTGCCTGTCTGCTCAAGCTCTACAATTCACTTCTAGATCCATGGGCCGAGCCCCAGCAGATATCTACAAGTAACGCGCCACACTTTGGAACTCCCTGCTTGACCACCGAAGAAATACATACATTAATCTTAAATTCAGACAAATCTGGCTATTCCCTACTGAACCAGAACCCTTGCTGTAGCTGCGTTGACAACATAAGGCTTCATCTTGTTGACCCAGGGCCGGCTTTAGCATTGGTGGCGCCCAGTGCGACAATCACTTTTGGCGCCCCCACGTCCCAAGACCGCCTCCTCGGATTCTCCCACTACCACATGCAAAAGTGCCCCTGGTCTCGCCTATCATAAGATATTGGTAAACACATCGCCCCCCAGAAGTCACAGCGCCCCTCCACAGCTCAGCGCCCAGTGCAGCCGCACCAGTCGAACTGCCCTAAAGCCGGACCCATTCCATCATCGTCCTCGTTGCCTAGTTCCATAAGGGCAACAGATCCTCTGGGTGCAAGTGAGCCCAATTATTACTTTAAATGTACCCATATGTGTATGCATTATAAGGTACTTGGCAGACTAGATATCAATTTATTTCATAATTGTGTGTAACATAACTATGATATCAGGATTTGAGTTTCAACGGATAATACCGAATTAAACTCACTGATGAAAACTCAGCCAGTTCGGGTTTCAAACTATATCCAGTGATTTTTCAAACACCTACAGTCGTAGTGCTTTAACACATGAGTGAGCCAAAGCACTAGAAATTGGTATTGGCAACAGTATTCATCTTGTAGATCCACCCACATACTTTTTACACTGTTAGAGAAGGTACTCAACATTGCCACTACCACTATTTCTAATGTTCCCAAACACAGTTGACCCTCGACCAGGCCATCCGGTTGCCAGCTAAGAACAGATCTTTCCGAAAGTTATTGATGGGGGTCTCCAAAACCATAAATTGCTCCTCCCCCACTAATTGTCCTCAAGTTCTGATTACATACGTCTTCGCAGTCATAATCTTCTGGCTTCTCGTTCATTTTAATCTAATATACATATATTCATTTTTGGTACTCACATAGCTATATTGACGGGATAATCACTCAAACCTCCATGGGGAGCTTCTGGTTTTTGGTCTTATTTATTGGGACTCCTGCACTGGGACTCTCTCTCTCTCTCTCTCTCTCTCTCTTTCCCTCTGTCTCTCTCTCTTTCCCTCTCCATCTCTCTCTCTCTTCCTCCCTCCCTCCCTCCCTCTCTCCCTCTCTCCCCTCCCCCCTCTCTCCCTCTTTCTCTCTCTCCCTCTCCATCTCTCTCCCTCTCTCTCTCCCTCTATCCCTCTCTCTCCCTTTCTATCTGTCTGTCTCTTTATCCCTCTCTCTCTTGTTCCTTCTCTCTCTCTCTCTCTGCAGCTCTCTCCCCTTCTATCTCTCTCTGTTTGTCTGTCTGTCTCTCTCTCTCTCAAATGACATGAGCTGTAGCTCCCTGCTCAAGGCGTATATCAGAAGAACCTGTTATAAGGACGCCTGGAACAGGTAGGTGAAGTTCAAGTAACTCTTTATTACGGTCTCCACTCAGGAACCTTTAACACATCGTGCTACACGCCCAGCGACTACCAACTCTGCCAGTCAGGCTGCAACTTGTCAACATTCTAAGGCAGCCCCTGGCTCAGCTGTAGGAACATTCCAAGGGGTGGAAAAGGGAGGGGGTGGAAGAGAGGGGGAGACCACAGAAGGGAAGTGGGATATTATAAAGCAGACCAAGTAAAGTACGGGAATTATAACACACCTTCCCCCATAAAAAAATAAATAGAAATACCGCTGCCACCAAAGCAAGTCCAATCGGCATTCTGAGGAACATGTATGACCCCAGTGGAGTGGTAAAAGCAGTTAACTTTCTGGAGTCGGGGTGTAACTCTACTTGATGGTAGGCATTGGAAAGGTCAAGTACACTAAGGCAAGTGGCTTCCCCCATGGCGCTTAAAACCTCGTGGATGCTTGGAAGTGGGTGTCTTTCAATGATGACGTTATCATTAAGGTCTCTGAGGTCGGTGCACAATCTAATGTCATTCCATGGGCCTTAGCTATAACCACAGGTGCGATCCATGCGCTGCAGTCTACAGGTTGTATTATACCTAGGGACTGTAGTCTGGCCAGTCAGGTTTAAGGGGTTCCCACATAAGGTGAGGCATGGGTCTTGTTTGTGTGCAATGGGTTTGGCATTGGGTTTCAATTTTATTTTGGTTTGGAAATTTTTAAGGAGCCCTAGTTTGGGAGTGAAAACATCAGGGAACTCTTTGATGAAGGTTTCACCCTGGGTGGATAAATCAATGGTAAGAACTTGCTCTGGGTTGTTGGGATCCTGTTGTATGCCTAACTCGTTTTGGTGTTGCCAACCAAGGAGATTGGACTCCTCCTCAACTATGTAGACTTTCCCACGGGTGACACGGTCTTTGAATGAAATGTGGGTTTCGACCATGCCCTTCAAAGGGATAGATTCCCCGGTGTAGCTGCTGGGAGAAATGTCAGGTTTTGTTAATTCACTTTCTTTACAGAAGTTCATTTTATTAAAGTCAGCAATGTTCACAAAAGTGAATGGGGAACAAGAATCCGCAAACATGTTGATTTTCTTTCCACCCAACATCACATTGTGGGTAGTTTATGTGATTGACGGTGCTGGGGTCTTCGACTTGGAAGATAATTTTCTTTACTGATTTTAGGCTCAGGAGTAACCGCCGCACTGTTCTGTTTACTGTGACAAACTCTAGCCAGGTGTCCTTTCTTATTGCACTTCTTGCAAATACCTGATATGGCTTGCCAATTAAGGTTGTTGGCAAGGTGGTTGCTACTACCGCACCGGCAACATTTAAGTCTGTTGGGGTTGTTGTCACGAGTAGAACTGGAGATTTTAGCATTTTTTATTTTGCAAATAGTGTTTTCATTGATAGTATCAGCATTTTCTGATTCAACGATTTCAGACACTTGGCTCTGCTACTGAATGGGATTGTTCGGGTAGAACAGGAATAGTTCTAATCTATTTCATGCAGAGGGCGGTATGTTCAATAGATTTAGGCAACTCGATTTCTTCTTGTAAATTAGATTGTTTTTGCAGCAATTTTTCTTGGATTTTACTATTAATGTTGCACCTCACCTTTGGTCCCATTAAGGGAGTCGTTGAGACCTCAGAATTGGCATAGCTCACTTAGACCTTTCAGCACAGCAACGTAGCTGGAAATGCTTTCATGCTGTCCTTGGATCCTACAGAAGAACTTGTGAAGTTCCAGCACAGTGTTGACTTTATCTCCGAAGTGTATTTCCAATTTTATTAAAGACATTTCGTAAGTGTCTCCATCTTCTTCTAGGTTTGGTGCAGGTAGGGTATCAAAGACTTTCCTCCCATGAGTACCCAGATTGTGAAGGAGAATGTGTTGTTTTCTTAAAGCACAGATTTTTTCCCCCCGATGCCGTTAGGTACGACTCGAAGATCTTCAACCATTCTTTTCAAGGAAGGTTGGGTTCCCCACATTCATTTAGAAAAGGTGGGGGCTGGGTCATGCTTTCAGCAGCCATGTTGGGAAGAAAAATACTTGGAGGAAACCCTCAGGGAGAAGAAATACTCACCAAAAGAGGATTACAGGAGTGTACTGCGGGAGACACAGAAAGAAACGGTGCTTAATGCAATAGAAATAAGATAGGAACACAATGGAGGTGTGTGTGCCACAGCAAATGACTGTAGGGGGAAGGAGGAGAAGCACTGGAGATGACATGCAGAATATTATGAAGTGTGCATGTCACTGTAGAATGAGTGATGCCCAATTTCAGACAGGCAAACTGGTGTGCGCGTCACTGAAGGGGTAAATGGAGGGGTGGGCCGATGAGGTAAGAAGAGGAAACTGGTAACAAGTGATAGCTGTGCCAGTCAGCGGTGAGCGCACTGGCAGGGAAATCCAGGAGGTTACTGGAGAAGACACGCAAAATAATATGAAGTGTGCATATCACTGTGGAAGGGGAATGGTGTGCGTGTTACCTTTGTAGTTACATAGGGGAACGAAGTGAGCGTGTCACTGGAAAACTTCAGACATGCAAAATGGTGGACGCGTCACCGGAGAGGTAATTGGATGGAGAGAGTAGTTGAGGAAAGTAAAAGAAGTAAGAATCTGGTGTGTGCTGTGCCAGTCAGCGGTAGAGAATACACTGGAAGTAGCGGATGAATACAGAAGGGAAGGAGACGCGTCCTGCTCCCTTACGCAGACCAGGTGTTATAAAGACACCTGGAACAGGTAGGTGAAGTTCAAGTAACTCTTTATTACGGCCTCTACTCAGGAATCTCTAACACATAGCACTACATGCCCAGCGACTACCAACTCTGCCAGTCAGGCTGCCTTGTCAACATTCTAAGGCAGCCTCTGGCTCAACTGTAGGAACATTCCAAGGGATGGAAAAGGGAGGGGGGGTGGAAGAGAGAGATGGAGAGACCACAGAAGGGAAGTGGCATATTATAATGCAGACCAAGTAAAGTAAGGGAATTATAACAGAACCCTAATTGTTATTCACACATCAACATCACTTTCTCACCAGTGCTGGCTTCACAATAAATATTAGTATACGAAATGTCTGCTTCCATGGTCTTGTCCACCGCCCACTATCTCTGCCACATGTCCCCATATACACTGACGCTTGAGGTTCTGTGAATTCTGAACCCGTGGGTTCCACTTTGTGTATGGCAGCCATTTTGCGGTTGCCCTCACATAGGCCGATGATTCTGGCTGAACTAGTCTTTTAAGGACATGTACACCTTAGCTCGAGTTCGTGCTGACTCCTGTTTGACCTGAGTGACCTGACCCTGTTGCCTGAAGCTGACCTTGTTAAACCAGTTCCTGCCCTTTAGCTGATCAAGATTAAGGATCAGAGCACAGGACATCATAAAGTTTTACTGCACACAAACATGCCTTATCCTACTTCTATCTGTTTCTTCTTTTATGGTCTATTTACGATATGGGTTGTGGTCCTTTTTATTATGGGTTTGTCCGGCTTGTCTAAAGAAGAATGTTGGGTTTGTTCAATGATTGATTATGGGCCGGACAACTGTAAAATGGGTTTGTCGTCATGCGATACCTTGCCTAATAATACCTATGATTGGACAATTGTAAATAGCGGGTGTTTGTCCTATTGGCTAATGTTTGGCAGACCTTGCATGTCCATGTTAGGCATTTTGCATGCTTGCAAAAGCAAGGACTGTCCCTTACTTTTATGCTGAGTTTTGTAACCCTGAGCATATATAAGGCCTCTGTTCTCTGTACTCCTCAGACTGCCTCATTCAGTTGCTAAGGCTTCTGGGTGACGTAGCCTCACTTATTTAAGTTTAATAAAGATGTCTTTTCATATTTCAGCTTCTGTGCCAAGTTCTTTTTTCTATTAGTAAGTATTCCCTGAGAATGAAGATTTCATTTCTTCAAATGGCGCGGCCAACGTGGGCTTCATCAGAGAAGTGACTATCTGTGGAAGTGATCTTGTCAGAGGACTGAAATCTACTGAGGAGGACAGAACAGGGTTCTACTAAGGAGGTACTCTGTGCACAGGGATTCTGGAGATTCTTTGTTTCTGCAGCCCAGTATATTTCTGATTTTGATCCTCCACATGATGTCACTCCTGACTGAGAACCTTTTTGGCGTGAGTATTCTAAAAAAGACCGTTAGGTCATGTAGAACTTGACAGTTAGAATTTGGATAACCTTTTGATTAGTAAAAATAAGAAGTACAAGTGGGGCGCTCCCACGACTTTGTTTGGTTTCTTGGTTTTGATTTGGTTATTGCAATTACCAAAGCCTAGGGGCTCGTATATTTGCGAGTATATCGTTTTTTATAACCCCTTGAAGTTTGAAGCTAGATTAGTGAGCTATAAGATGCCTGGTCTTAGCAAATTTAGGACTGTAACTTTGGAATTTTGGAATTTGTGTTGGCCAACTTTAGATATGTTTTGGATTTTGGATATGCAAATTGCAATTTGTATAGGCAGGTAATGATGAGATTTTTCTCTATTTGGTTTTGTTGAACGGTGCACGTACGAAAAGTACATCAAGCACTACTTTGAATATAATATTTGCATAATTCTGCAAATATTTTTGGCATGCCTGTTTTCTAAGCTCACATGGAAAAATGTGTTGCTTTTTCTTGGCAGTACCATAGTGTGATGTGAAATTAATTAGCTGCCTCCCCTAAAAAGGGAATACTTAAATAGGTTTAAGTATACAAACATATTTCTTCCTTGGTGATTCTGTAATCCCCAGGGAATTAAAATATGACAAAATACAAACAAGGATCCTTTGTTCTGTGCATTTTTTTGATATGTAGAACGATTTTTGGTGTTCTGCTAGCCAAACGTAGTGAATTGAGTGTATTTTCGCTTCTTGGACATACATCAGTTTGTTGGGCTGTTTTTGAAGTCTTTTGGAACACTATTGAAAAGAGCTTCTTGTAAATATGACTTACAACTAGTATTTGCAAATGGTTTGGTTTAAGTACAGTCTGTGGGCTGTCCTCTGTTTTGTCCTGAGTATTGATTTGTGGGTTAAATGTGTGTTTACATGTCTATGTGGTTTTCCCATTAGTGCAATTTCTGTAAGTGAATAGCGATGGCGCTATTCACGAAAAGGCTAAAGCGCGCCGTATTGTGTGTCCTAAATGTTTGACCCCTTTCTGTTTATGTCTGAAATGAGCTCAAATGTGTGTTTGTGGGTTTCTTGATGTTTTCAGTCTCTTAAGCAAAATGTCTAAATGCTTAAAAAAATAAGATTAAAGTTCACATTCACTAGGAATGAAAGAAAGGCCTCAAAAACGAAAATGTTGTGTTATGTAGAAAAATAAACTTATAGCATTTTTTACTTACATACATTGTATTAGATATTAACAAACAAACACTTGCTGAGGTACATTTTTTGCTGAACTCCGATGCATTGATATGTCTTCGTTTGCAAAAGACTGTCACCGTGCTCATGTTAAACTGAGAGGAGAACTTTTATTACCTCTGAGCAAATAGCTGTTGTCTTGGCAGGTCACAGAATAAACAGGAGTATTTATTCAGCCAGGACTTTGCCCTTAGCTAAACACGGGTGAATTTTGCATCTCAGAATAGTGTTTTAAAAAGGTTACAAACTAAGGTTCATTATTTTGCATTTCAGGAAGACATTTCAATTGAGGGTTTTCCTCTCTTTAAACATTTTTTGTACGCATATTCTTGGCTCTGTTGCTAAATAAAATTGTCCTTTTTAGAAAGAAAAAATGTGGCGCCAAATTTTGTCATGTTTCAAATTAGGCTTCTGTGCTTAGATTTATAAATAAATGCATCTACAATGATAGGCAAGGGATGCAGCTTGCTTCTATATGTGGAATTATCAAAAATAATTGGGTTTATTAAAAAAATAATTATTGATTATGAAAAATAAGTATTAAAAATAAGTGCTACAAAATTCGTTTTTTACTATTCATGAAGCTTAATGCTCATACTCTGACCTCCTAGCATTATAATTTAATTTGAGTTGTGTTGCACTGCATAATGAGGACATTAGCATATGACATCTCACTTAGCGCAGGCATAAAAAACTCATTTTTCTAAGGATTTGCATGAGATATGTCTAATGTCTAATATCTGTAATGTGTAAAGAACATTCTGAGGATGATTGATATGTAACATACTTATAGGATATTTCTTTTTAAGTGCCCCAAATATCAAAGTCGAATTTGGGTATTTTTGCCATTTATAATAGCTTTAAAGTGCTTTTAGGCTTCAGTGAATGCATACATTTAGGTATAATACAAATTTGCAGGCTGTCCTCATTTGGGGTTTGCTTTTAAATGGCCCAGTGAGATTCATTTAAGGTTGATGAAATAAGTACCATTGCAACAAGCATTTGTTCTAAAACTGGTATGTGTGTTATTAGGTTTTGTAATTTATTCACAGTAAATGTTGTTTAATAATCTGGAAACAGAGATTATTTTTTAGCGCCTAAAAAGGAGATATTATTTTTCAAAACAGAGTGAATTATTGCAGGTTAGGAGGAATTAGGAAGGCCTTTTGCCTTTGTCAGCCTCAGAATGAGCAGAGGGTGGGGGCTAGTAGAGCTGCAGAGGCTTGCTCAAGTCGCGCTGAGGTGTTATCTTTAGTTTCCCTGTAAACAATGGAAGGAGGCTGTCATGTTGACATTTGTGACCTTTTAAATTAGGGCCTTGTCTCTGTGAAATGCAGAATGGCCTTGCTAAACAGGCCTCTAAAAGGGGGCTTTTCTGGTTTCTCCATAAGAACAGTTGCTTTTATTTGACAGAAAATGAGGTATTGCATTAGTTCTACACAGAAAATAAGAGGAAGCTCTTTATTCAAATTTTGAAGGCTACATGCCTGAGTGAGAACGATTTGCCAATTAAGAATTATTCTTCAAAGTGGAAATTGTGGCACAAAGCTAACATGGAGTGTCAGTGACAGAATTTTAGTTTTAGCTTAATGTTGCAAGCTGACCGACAAGATGGTAACAGTTAAGTAATGGAAATTTATTTTTGTGTCTGTTAATATGTATCATGCTTTGTCTTCTGATTACAAGTTATAAAGGATATTTGTTTGTTATGAGAAATGTCTCTCTTTTGTGTGTTGTGTTTTTTTTCTGCTTCTGCCCGCAGATCATTCATGGATTGTTCTGGGTGATTTTAAGGCTGACAAGACACGTGAGTTTGATTGGTTGAAAAGAGATGTGTTTTTAAGTAACTCCTTTGGAAAGGAATATTCAGGTGGTTTTTATATTTGTGTATGTGGTTCTATCATGAATTGTTCTTGATGGTCCTGTATGTCAGAAGTGACACAATAGATTGTATTGCCAGCCGATCACGACTGACTAGTGATCAGCTGTCAAAAGGAGGGTAGGGAAAGTAAAAGTAAGTATGAGGAAAGTAGGAGAACGTGTGTAAAAGAAAGTGTAATTTTGATTTTAAACCTAACAAATTAAGAAGGCCTGAATAGCGGGTTTTGGGCTGCAGGTTCACAGTGCATAAAGTACAGGACTTGAAGTGTGTGCGTCACCGCTCATTCACATATGCTATCATTTTGTCTATGTTTTTTTTGTGCTTGATATACAGCAAGTATATCTGATGGCTTGAAATGTCCGTTTTGTGCGTTTTTTTGCATGTTTTTTGTTTTATGTTGCTGCTTTAGATACTATTACAAGTTCACCTGTGTTGTGAAGGGTTCTACATGACGATGTATATCGCTGTACAACAGTTGGGTGAATTTGCGCTAAAATTCACAGATATGATATTTTTTCATCCTGTGTGCAAGACAGACAACACTTCATCAGTGTATGTCAAATTTGGCTATAATATTTGAACAAAAATAAAAGAGATATACAGGAAACAAGTTTTCACCTACAGTTAGTCACGTTACTGCCCCCCTTTCCTCTAAGGAACAGGCATCCCTAAATTTATGTATCCTGAATTGGCGTAAGGATAAATTATAGATCTGTGACTTTTGTGCATGGTGACCTAATTTTTATATGTCATTAGTCAGTTTTGTTCTGCTTCCTGAATAGTGTATGGCCTTGTACCATAAAGGAAACAAGGTTTAGTTTTTTCCCTGAAAAAGGAACTGGAACATTAGCTGAAATTACCGTATATGGTGTAGAGGCCAGCGGTAGAGCTAACATTCGTGAACTATTTTGATTTTTATGTATCACCCCCACTCTTGGTGTTGTGTCACATGCCTGACTATCACCCAAGACATTTCTTGTTCTTCCTATCGATTTTTCTTTCGTCACTTCTCCCCTGATTGATGTTGCATCGTGCCTAGTAATTGGGGATTTTAGCTGTGTCCTAGTTCCATTTTCCCTTTTCCATATTCCTTTCACCAGTTAGCCTTCTTTTATTATTATTATTGTATTAGGTTCACACTTCCAGATTGCAGTAATGTACCAAAGACCCCCATATTATGTATAAATCCCTTTTGTATAACCAGACTGGTTTTTAAGAATTTTCTTTTGGCCTACCTCGATGTTCTCCAGTCTGACCGTCATGGTAGTGAAGGACTGGTTAACTGACTCAATGCTATTATAAGACAAGTTTCCACATTTTGATCTTTAGCCTGTGTATTGCATAGTGCACCTGATGCATAGTTATTAAAAGGGAGGTATTTTCATGTCCCTGATCATCTGTATCATGTGATTTCTCTTTTGAGATGTTCTAGATAAGGAATTTAGGAACACCTAGACTTAATCATTGAGAGAAAAAATATGTTTACCCCATTAGACGATGTCACCATGCGTGAGGACATCCATTCAGATAGAATACCCATGTCGCTATCTACCCTTAGATGGTAGAGGATGTGCTCTCACATGGAAATGAATTGAAGAGGCTAGAGGCACTGTTTTGCCTACTGCCTTTGTTTTTGTATTGCTTTTGAGAATGGCAGTGTGTTCTAGACCAGAATTGTCTCATGGCGTATCGCCACTCCCTTGCAGATTACAGGCCACCTGCTTGCAATCCTCTTGTTAAAAACAAACTGTTTTTGTACTAAATTGAAGGAAACTAACAAATGTGTCCCATTTCCTATGTCACTAGGTTCTGCGGGATTAAGTCATAATAACCTGCGGACCTTTTGATGAAAAGCTAATTCCCATCAGTGACAGTCCCAGCACCCAGAAAAGCAGCAAGGCTGGACAGCGATCGCCAGCGCGCCATCCATGGTATCTCCAAAGAATCGTACTTGCCTCATCAGACGACATTGGACATCACAGAACCAGTTTCAGTGCAAAAGAGCGAAAGAGAAGGATTCCAGTTGTTTTGAGATTTCAGTTTCTCACCTGTCATGTGCTGGTAACCTCTGACAGTAGGCAGTCCATTGAGCCCCTTGGCCTGAGTTTTAGCCACACACCCCTTTTCTTTGCTCAAACGGAAGTGCAGTGCACCGGAGAATCCAAGAGTGGCAAAAGGCACTACATTATGGTGCCCATGAAAGAGCAGCCTGAGCGTTCTCTGACACTGAGTAATGAGTGTTGGAGCCTGAGAATGTAGACCCGGATCTGCATAAGATGATCTGTGCCCATGATCAATGAAGAGCACACTATCTGTAGTGCCTGCCGCAGAGGAGAGACATTGGTGCACTGCCTTGAGACATTGAGACTTTCAAATAAGCTGCGAGTGTTTGCCAGGAGGGCACTCCAACGGATACTAAGAAGGACCATTTTCATGAAAGGCCTGAATCAAGAGGCCCATGCGGAAGGAAACAACAGAGGAGGTTTTGATGGACAATAGAAGCCTGCCAGAGAGGCTTGGATGGACTCTGGGTATTTTCCGTGTGATTGCATAAAATGGGTTTTAGGAGACTGCTTCTTATTGTTTTGCTGGCATTGTTTTAAAGTAGTATTCTGTTTAGTAAAAGCAGAATAAAATCCATTCTCTGTGGAAGAGTACCCCCTTTTTCACCTCAGAGCATTGACGAGGACCACCACTGTTTCACCTGAACATATAATAAGTTACTGAAATGCATAGGAGCCATAAAAAATGTTACTAGATAATTTTAGGATTTGCTTTCTGCTTAGAGTTGTGAAAAATGATAATTTTGTTTGTAATAGTGGTCATTACTTTCTCCTGTTGTCCATATGTTCTTAATAACATGTTTTCTAGTATTTTTAAGCATGACGTTGTCTTTTGTGGGTTGGATTGTTTTTGCTACCCAATTGACATCTGTACCCACCTCCCAACCTCTGTCTCTTCCTACTACTACTTCTTCGCATTCTTTCCATACTTTACCTGAACATGAACTGGTTAGGAGGTCAGAGTTTACTAATAATTCCTTTGGACAGCTTCTGCATCAACACCAGTTAGTAATGAACACCACTAATTGTTGGGTGTGTGGTCTTATGCCACATACTACAGATAGAGGTATTCCCTATTTTGTTCTGCCATTTAGTTACAATGGGTCTGTATGGGCATATCAGACGATGTTTATTTATGCCAAGGAAGTCTATCCCTTGCGTTCCATGAAAGATAACTCGAGTAATAATGCCTTAGTGAAGGGAATAACGGATAATATTGACATCGATTCAGATACAGACTGAGTGATTGCCTATGTAAGGGCAAAAGGAGGGTCTGAGGTTCTGTGAATTCTGAACCCGTGGGTTCCATTTTGTGTATGGCAGCCATTTTGTGGTTGCCCTCACATAGGCCGATGATTGTGGCTGAACTAGTCTTTTAGGGACATGTACACCTTAGCTCGAGTTCGTGCTGACTCCTGTTTGACCTGAGTGAACTGACCCTGTTGCCTGAAGCTGACCTTGTTAAAAACCTGCCCTTTAGCTGATCAAGATTAAGGATCAGAGCACAGGACGTCATAAAGTTTTACTGCACACAAACATGCCTTATCCTACTTCTATCTGTTTCTGTTTCTTCTTTTATGGTCTATTTACGATATGGGTTGTGGTCCTTTTTATTATGGGTTTGTCCGGCTTGTCTAAAGAAGAATGTTGGGTTTGTTCAATGATTGATTATGGGCCAGACAACTGTAAAATGGGTTTGTCGTCATGCGATACCTTGCGTAATAATACCTATGATTGGACAATTGTAAATAGTGGGTGTTTGTCCTATTGGCTAATGTTTGGCAGACCTTGCATGTCCATGTTAGGCATTTTGCATGCTTGCAAAAGCAAGGACTGCCCCTTACTTTTATGCTGAGTTTTGTAACTTTGAGCATATATAAGGCCTCTGTTCTCTATACTCCTCAGACTGCCTCGTTCAGTTGCTAAGGCTTCTGGGTGACGTAGCCTCACTTATTTAAATTTAATAAAGATGTCTTTTCATATTTCAGCTTCTGTGCCAAGTTCTTTTTTCTATTAGTAAGTATTCCCTGAGAATGAAGTTTTCATTTCTTCACGCTGCTTACGTACCATGCAACTGTTAGCTACATATTGCATTTTAAAAAATACATTAGGCTGCTACAATAAATAACAGTGGTCTGGGTAAAAGAATTTGCCAGCAAGCACTTGCCCCTGTGGGATCCTGGGGTTACTATACAAATTGTACCTAGTCCCAGAAAAGGAGACAAATGAGTGCAGTTGGTTTTGGGACTTTTCAGCAAGAGAGGGACTAAGGGCCATATGTATCAGCAACCTGATTTGCGATTCTCAAATAGCGATTTTTAAGAAATCCCTATTTGAGAATTGCAAATAGGTATGTATGTACAAAATCGCATTTTTTTCCGATTTCTTAAAATTCCTTAATTGCGATTAACAATTTGCGAATCGCAATTAAGGAATACTTTCCCATTAATTTCTATGGGCCAGGAGGCCCATAGGAATGAATGGGAAGTCATTCTCAATTTGCGATTCGCAATTTGCTAATCGCAAATTGAGAATTATTTCAAGGGTGCAGGGGTGTCCAAAGGACACCCTGTTGCACCCCTGAAATATGCATGGGTGCACATGTGGCACACATGCGTCACATGGCACTTTGAAAAATGCAAAAATTTGCATTTTTCAAGAAATTCGCAACTTACCACCAACTAGAAGTTGGTGGTAATTAGCGATTCCTTAAGGACATTTTGCAACTTATTTTTGCTTCATACACTGCATTTAAGGAATCGCAAACTTTGTGATTCCTTGTTTTGCACCAGATTTTGCTTTATACATACCATTTAGCAAATTCGCATTCGCAAAGAATTTCGGATTTTGCGAATGCGAATATGCTTGATACATATGGCCCTAAAGGTTTAATTCTGGAGCATACATGGAATGAGTGTGTATGTTTGACCTAAAAATAAGAAAACCTCACACTAACAACATAGGTTCCAAAAGTATAGAGGAAGAGGTAAATAATCTAAGAGTGAGAAAACATCAGCGCTGGATCCCCCGATAGGTCACGCAAGCTCGGACGATGTGGAATGAGTAGTTTAGAGCAGGCTGCAGCGCAACCTGCTTTGTGACAAGGCCCGCCCCAGAAGGAGTCATGACTGCTTCCGGTGCGGTTCCTTTACACTGTCTGTGGCTGGGATTTATGCACTGCAGTTACTGCCTCTCAGGGAGCGAGAGACCAGGAGAACCTCATCTGATGCATGTGAGCCTGAAGCGAGCAGATGTTCCTGTTCCATGAGGAGCTAACGTTGCTTCAGGATGAAGCATGGCCGGCTCACCCAGTGAGTCCGCGGGGAGTGCTAAATGTTTCCTCTGGACCATCCTGCCAGGCTCGCCTCCCTCAGGAGGAGCCTGATTGGTTGCAGCCCTTGTCCAGGGGGATGTATGATACAGGTGCTCAGTGTGAGGGAGTGCAGTGCAACATGTGTGGCATGTTGTCATGTAGTATGTTATCGTTTAGTGCGGTGTAGCAGGAGTCGCGAATGGTAGTGGTCCGTTCATGCAGGCTGTCTTGTCTGTAGTAGTGTTGCTGAATGTGATGGGGTAAAGGGGAAGGATGCTTTGTGGTTTCTTGTTCTGCAGCTGTTTTGTAAAAATGCGCAGCCAGAGAGTTGCTCCATGGGTGACATATGATGTGCAGATGGATGGTGCGAGGAGGTGTAAAAAGAAGTCATATGATCTAGAAGCGAAGCACATGGTGTTGTCTTGGGTGACTTGTAGTTTAATGAGGTGTCATGTTGTGATTTGATGTGTGAATGGTGATGTGTGGCACTAGGTTTAGTAGTATGGTGTAGTGTGAAATTGTAAGGCATTCTGGGAGTAGTACTGAATCATTGTGAGTACTGTTGTAAGGCATAGTGTAATGTATTGCAGTAGCATGTGGTGGTGGTTGTTAATACAAGTGGTCATGTTATTGTTGTGGTGAAAGCTCTAGCTGTGAGTGGTCTGGCGCATGTGTTCCATTTGGTAAAGTAGTATGATTTAGTGAATAAAGGTTAGATTGGTCTTGAGTGCTGTTGGGTGCTTGGGGTCTTTTGTGATAGTGGGTAATGCAGTGTGGTAGCTTGTGTGATGTTCCATCCATTCTGGACGAGTGTGGGATTGGTGGAAGGTGCACTCTGAAAGGTAGTCATGTTTGATATGTTTTGGAGTTGTATCTCCATTGTGGTGCACTCTGTGAAAGGTAGTCATGTTTGATATGTTTTGGAGTTGTATCTCCATTGTGGTGCACTCTGTGAAAGGTAGTCATGTTTGATATGTTTTGGAGTTGTATCTCCATTGTGGTGCACTCTGTGAAAGGTAGTCATGTTTGATATGTTTTGGAGTTGTATCTCCATTGTGGTGCACTCTATGAAAGGTAGTCATGTTTGATATGTTTTGGAGTTGTATCTCCATTGTGGCGCACTCTGTGAAAGGTAGTCATGTTTGATATGTTTTGGAGTTGTATCTCCATTGTGGTGCACTCTGTGAAAGGTAGTCATGTTTGATATGTTTTGGAGTTGTTTCTCCATTGTGGCATGATGTGAGGTGAAGCAATGAGTATTACAGGTCTAATGGTATGTATGGTGAGGGTGCGCTGGGAGCCGTGGAGAATGGCGCAGTAGGGACATATTGCAAGATACGGTGTGTTGCATAGTGGGGAGTACTTTGATGTGTCACTGTGTGTTACCTGGTAAGAGTTATTGTGTGAGGTGGAGGGCTGTATTTTTGTGTATTCAGGAGGGCTGTGTGAGGTTTATGGAAGTTTGGTATATGATACGTTTGGACCAGTTCAGAGTGTTACAGTTAGTAGTGCTGAGTTGCATTGTGTGGAATGAAGTACCAGATTCCGAGTGGTGTGGAGTGTTGTTCTGAGTGTGATATTGTGAAATGGCATAATATTGTTGTAGGAGTGGTATTAGATACAGTAGCTGAGGTTGGTGTTTTGTGCATTTGTATGGCATAATTGAGTGTAGGGAATCTATGTATGGCTGGATCTGGTGGCTCAGAGGACTAATACATCCACTGTAGGGGCCTGGGTTCGACCCCAAATGTTCAAAACCCGGTGGGTCCACCTAGTCTTGTATCCTTCTGAGGTCAATAAAATGAATACCATTGAGTTAGGTAACAATAAACATCTGTTTTTCAGTGCCATGATACTCTCCTGCAGGGCTCGAAAAATAATAAAATTTTTACTAGACTTGCAGGTCTAGTAACTTCAATAATCTACTCGACCTAACTGTAATGTACTTGAACTGTGAACTGGTCTCAAAGTGTGTGATCCTAGGCAAATATTTTGTCTTATGGAGCTGCCTTTTTCTTTATCACATATGAGAGCACCTTCCAATATGCAAGTTCACTATTTCTGCTGTACAAAAAAGCTATTTTTATTTATTAGACTAAATGTTTGTTCCATGTATAACAAGAATCAAGCCCATATATAGGGTGCACTTGATTCCTGGCTTGCCTCTTAGTTCACTAATAGCATTGTCATCTAGGTAGGAGCAGTAATGATTCCCAGTTCATGTTTAAAAACTCACTTTTCATAAATATATTTCGAAAGCATGATGTGGTAGTGCACTGTCATTTACAGATAGCATATTTTCCATTGAAATGGCTACAAAACTTTCCCACTAAGATGTAGTTTTACATAAACAATTTTTGAAAATTGGGTTTCAGCAAAAATATAAAAATGTGCACATCACCAAGTAAAGTGTTCTAATTTGTTTTGATGCTATAAAAATATTTTTTTCACCACAGAATAACAAAATGGGTCTTCATAACTAGTGAAATATATTTGAAATGTTTGTACATTTCACTTAGCTATTTCTGTGTTTTGTCTGACATCTTACAGCCTTTCATTTAACATGCTTTGCACAGTTCAGTGGTCACACAGTTCACTTTACAAAATCCTCTTAAGTCACAGAAACAAAAATACATGTAATAAAATAAGCTGACTTTTGACCTCTGTCTCTGAAAGACAGCAAATGTGACAAGATAACATGATTTAATGGCATTTTTATTGCTCTTTCACTTTATGCCTTTTAAATCTTTTTATATTGTCACATTTGCTCTGCTTGCAGAGACAGAGGTCAAAAATCAGTTTAGCCTCCCTTAAGTTAGAAGTTTTTCAACTTCCCAGAAAGGGCAAGTAGTTCCTTAAAATGGCTGGTCCTGAATAAATCTTGCTCAGCAATGCAAGTGGGTGAGTGGATTTTTCGAGCCCTGTTCTGTGTTATGGTATGTTAGCTGGTTTTATAGATGCAAAAAGAACAATTGATGGACAGAGTGTAGAACAATGTCATACATTCACCCTAGAATAGAGATCTGGGCCTGAATCTATCATTTTGTTGCTCACCATGCCATTCCAGTTTGGACCCCGCCATATGCAAATCAGTCTTGACCCTGGGGGTGAATGTATGATTTATTCAGCATTCCATCCATCATTTGTTTGCTTAGCACTTTTCACCCTAAGTGAGATGGGTATGCCCAGACATGGGTCCCTTGCTCACTGTGCCACTGGATTCAAGCTAGCCTGGCTGATGAAGGCTAATACCCAGAAACCGGTGCCAGGATGCTTGTTTCTTGTCTAGGGAGGACCTGACTTGGCAGTTCGGTCTGGACTGTTCCCATGAGGCACAGGGTCAAGACTGATTTGCATATGGCTGGGTCTAAACTGGGATGGCCTGGTGAGCAAAAGAACGATGGATTTAACCCAGATCTCTTGACTGGGGGTGAATGTATGATTTATTCAGCATTCCGTCCATCATTTGTTTGCGTAGCGGCTGGTCTTATAGAGCGCAATAGCTACCCAGGTCGGGATTCCGGGTGCCAAACAAGAGGAGTTAACAGAGTGACTAAGAATGAGCTGAGGCTTTATCTGAAAAGATGGGTTTTTTGCTGCTTCCTGAAACTTAGCAGGTTGTTGTTAGCCCTGAACTCTCCAGGAAGAGAATTCCACAATCTGGCAGTGAGGTAGCCAAATTAGGGACCTCCTCCTCTCGCTCTCTTGATTTTGAGCACTGCAAGGAGGGAGAGAGAATTTTATCGCATTGCTCTTGAGGAAATATAAGGTGTGATGAGATGTTTCAATGCATTTAGTCTGACTAAGTATTTTATCTTGTGCACCATGCATAGAGCCTTAAATTCTATACACTTCTTGATGGGTAGCTAGTGCAATTGCGAAAGAGCAGGGTGAGCTGAATTCATCTTGGGCAAGCCCAAAAGCGCTCATGCTGCTACATTTTATATAACCTGTAATTTCTTAGTAACATAAGCTTGACTACTGAGGTATAAGGAGTTGCTGTAGTCGAGGTGTGACAAGATCAAGCCTTGAACCACCATTCTACGACACTCCATCGGAAGCCACCTTAACGTCTTCCTAAGGGATCTCAGCACGCCAAAATAGGTGCCCGCCACCTTCAAATCTTTGTCCAAAGTGCCCCCAGGTTCTTAACCTTACATTTAGGAGTAGGGGATTCTCCCAGACAAGAGGGCCACGTAAGTTGTTCCCAGATTGACAGATTGTTGCCCACCACCATCTCTTCCAATTTGTCCCCATTCAACTTGAGACAGCTCAAAGTCATCCAGCTAGCCACCTGTTCTAAGCATATATTTAGTCTCTTGGAAGTGGATTTGGTGTCTGGTGACATGGAAACAACAATTTGAATGTCGTCTGCACATGCTACCATAGTAAAACAATGGGTACAAATGATCTCTGAAAGAGGTTTAACATAAATGTTAAACAATGTAGGGCTCAATACAGAGCACTGTAGCACTCCACATTCCCACTTGTAGGTTTCTGATTGAAAGGGACCTTCACTGATTTGAAAGCTACTGTTGAATAAAAATGTGGTTAACCATTTTAATGCTTTTACTGTGATTCCTATAGCCGTCATCCTGTCTCTCAATTGAACGAGCAACAGTGTCAAATACTGCGCTCAGATCGAGAAGAATGAGCACAGCAGACATCCTCGGTCCAGGGTCATTCTCATGATGATTTACAAATACACATTGTTAGAAATGGGGTTCTCTACTTGGCAGAGGTAAGAACCTTTTTCCAAATAGGGACCCTTGCTTCTAGTCAGGGTAAGGGGGATACACTCCAAAAATAACCCTTGCTCACCCCCTTGGTAGCTTGGCACGAGCAGACAGACTTATCTCAGAGGCAGTGTGTAAAGTATTTGCGAACACATACAGTAATTCAGTAAAAACACTACAAATGGACACCACACTAGTTTAGAAAAATAAGTAATCTTTATCTAAACCAAAACAAGACCAAACGACAAAAAGCCACAATACAGTATTACAAATAAGGCTTTCACATGGTAGAAATAGTTCAGTTCAATGCAAGTTGTAAATGCAACACTTTTCTCAAAAGTACCTTCGATGCATCACGCAATACAAACAGAATGGCCACAGGGAAGGTGGTACATCAGTTCCTTACACTCAGGGAAGGTGATGCATTGATTCCTTCCTCCGGGGGAGGTGGTACATTGGTTCTTTATGTAGCGCAGGGGAGTTGATGCGTTGGTTCCTTACCAGAGAGGAGGTGTGGCGTCGTTTTCTTACTGCGTGGGGAGTAGATGCGTCTGTTTCTTACTGCGGACCCCAATAATGCGACAGCCTTGGCGCCTCAATGTGATGCGTCGATCCGGTACGATGCATGGTTTCGTGCAGCTGCACAGCAGGCTTGCGTCGGTGATCTCGGACTTTGGAGATCGTTGCACCCGATGCGTCATGCAGCGATTTCTTGAGCCGTGACAGTTACTTCGGTGATGCGCCGGATAACAGGTGCGGATGCGACATGCTTCTTCGGTGTTGAATCGATTTTCCAGCTCCCAGCGACAAACAGTCTCTAGACGTCCTAAACAGCAGCAGGCCCTTCTATGCAGGTTGGAATTCCCAGCAAGGACATTCAGGGGAGCTGGTGGTGAAGTCCTTGTGTCCCTGAGACTTCAGAACAATAGGCAAGCTCAGGTTCAAGCCCTTGGAGATCTTTTTATCAAGCAGTTGACAAAGCAAAGAGCAAAGTCCTTTTCCTCCTTTCCTTGGCAGCAAGCAGCCACTGCAGGCCAACTCAAGACATCCAACAGCACAGGGGCAGTATTCCTCCTTAGCTTATCCGGCTCGTCTCCTTGTTAAAGGTTCCTCTTGATTTCCCAGAAGTGATATAAAATTCTGAGCTCTGGCCCCTCTTTTTATACCCAAAAGCCCTTTGTTCCCTGCAGGCAGAGAGTGTCTGTACCCAGCCAAAACCAGTTCTGTGGGGCACTTTGCAAGTGCACAACAACCTCAATTGTCAGTGTGAGCCCTGGCTCCAGACACACCACAGCGGGGCGGAGCGGTCTTTGTAGAAGGCAGGCACAGCCCTATTCAGGTGCAGGTGTTACTCCTCCCACCACTGCAAATGCAGACAATGCCTATTCAGCTCAGCCCTGACTCATCAAATCTAGTAGCTGCCCCTCTCCAACCCCTGTCATCCAAAAGCCAGACATGCAATACACAAACCTAGCAGAGGCACACTGGATGGTTAGGCAAGAAAATCTGAACCAATGAAACACTCACACCCAGTCAAAAGATCTGGGTTTAATCCATCACCGTTCTTTAGCTCACTCTGCCACCCCAGTTCAGACATGGCCATATGCAAATCAGTCTGACAGGCAAGAAAATACCTACTTTCTAAAAGTGGTATTTTCAGACACAGAATGTAAAAATCACCCTCACTAAAAGATGCACTTTAACATTTTGAGTTCAGGCATACTAAACTTTATTTTCTACCTTGTTCCGAGGGCCAGTTATGCGTATAAGATGTTATAAACAAACTCCCCATTCTATCCTATTGGAACAGATAGCCCTACAATAGTGAAAAACTAAATTGACAGTATTTCACTATCAGGACATGCCACACACATCAGGGCATGTCCTACATTTCACATACAATGCACTCTGCCCACAGGGGTACCTTGGGCCTACCTTAGGGGTGACTAATATGTAGAAAAGGGAAGGTTTAGGGACTGGCAGGTGTGTGCACTTGCCAAGTCGACATGGCAGTCCCACACTGCACACAGGCTCTGCAATGGCAGGCCAGAGTTACATTTTACAGGCTGCTTCTGTGGGTGGCACAATCAGTGCTGCAGCCCACTAGCAGCATTTGATTTACAGGCCCTGGAATCACACGGTACACTGTACTAGGGATTGACTAGTAAATCAAATAGCCAATCATGGAAACACCAATCCATGACAGTAATTTACACAGGGAGCACATGTACTTTGGCACTGAACAGCAGTGGCAAAGTGCCCAAAACATCTAGACCAGCAAAACGGAGTCCAACATACAGCAAAAACACAGGAGGCCCAAGCAAAAAATGCAGGGAAGACCCACGCCAATGGGGCTTTTTCTAACACACTTGTTATGTTATGTATTACAAATAGATGTTACGTAATGTGGAAATTGTGTATAGCGAGAGGTGCAGTAGTATATGTAGGGTGAGGAAAGAGGGGACAGGATTGTTGTTGAGCAAAGTTGTGGTGATTCCAAGAAGGAGGGAATTCATGGTGGGTCACTGTGAGCTTCCAGTTCGCAGTACTTTGTTTGCTACAATGCTGAAGGCATGCATAGTCCTTGATGGACAGTCGACATTTGTAGGTTAAGTGAGTAAAGAAAACAAGAGATATTGGGTGGATGTGGTGGAGTAAAGTGAACTGAAGCATTTGAAGAAGGACAGAATGAGAAAATAGAGGAGATAGGGGTAAGGAAGGTAGATACTGAGTATATAGGAGGTAAGATAAGGAGGACTAAGAAAAGAAATGGGGGAAGAAGTGTGAAAAGAGGTGAATGAGGGATGATTAGGAATAATTAGATAAAAAACAAGAGGCATGGTGCAGAGGAAAAAAGTGGGTTGGGTGAAAAAAAAAGTAGGGGAAAATATGAACTGAGGCAAAATAAGGATGAGATAAAAAGTGAAAAAGAGGAAACCGGTCAGGAGAAGAAAGTAAAGAGCGGGTCAATGGGAGGGGAGGAAGACATACGGTGGTGGGAGTGAGTGTGCAAGGTAGATGAGGCATACCAGACGGAAGAGAGTGGGGAGACATATAAACTGGAATTGTGATGAGGAGCTGACCCTTATGAACAGCCAATATTTCGGCAATGCTATATGCAGTGAGCGACATCCCTGACTCTCCATAGCATGACGTAAAACTGGATACCATAGCATAACGCATACCATGAATAACTGCATAATATAATGTATAAGATAATGAGGACCTGCGTAAAATTACAAGCTATAGGTACACTGTGGTAATACATAGCGATTTGAATCACAGAATAGTATTTTAGGGAGAGATGAGACAGAGAAATTACATTGGATTGAGAGGCTATCCAAACCAAAAGGTGGAATTAACGTGTGGGCAGAGGCACATAAGACCCCTTGGCTTTGGTAAGGCGCTGCTGTAATGCGCCTCAAGCCTGCTGTTTATGGGCACCGTGTGGAAGGAGGTATAGCGAAGCTTGTGATTGGCAAGGGAGTGTGGAGTAGGATAGGGTGCGTTGGTTGGCATTGTGGCTCCCTGCAGGCAACCTATGGTCATTTACCCATTGGCTTAGATGACAGCATCCTGATCAGGTGAGGATTAAGGTCATGTGAGCCGGCCACCCATTACTAGTATGAGGACCACAGGGATTGTAGGAAGGGAAGGAGACACAATATATGGGGAGGTTGGGGCATAAACAGAAAGAGCCTTTTGAGGAGTAGGGGATCACATGCCCTGAGGGTGCACACAATACAGGCCTGGGTGCTTGCAGGCCTGCATGTGTACAGGGATGGTCAGGGAGGTGGAGGGCTCAGAAAAGCAGGAGGTGAAAGTCTGCTGGTGGACTTCCATCTTGGAGAGCCAGTCAGTGCAGGTGACACTGGACGTAGTTGGAGTGCAGCTGGCACCGGACACAGGTGTAGGTCAGGTAGGATTGTTTGCAGGTGTAGGGTGAAGATGTCGCATGTGGAGGAGCAAGTGGATATATCTGCTACCAGTACCACAGGTTTGGCAGACCCTGGGTGAGGTTGTCTTAGAATTTGGTGTGAAGACCACTTGGTGAAAGTGCAGATATGTTCGATTACTCCTCGGTGCAAGACAATGTGGGTGAGGGTGTGATGCCTCTGAGTTTTACAGCCAGTGGGTGCAACAGGCACAAGATGCCTATTCTCATCTTCACGGATGCCTTTAAGTGTGAATGGCAATTAACGCATGTGCATTTGAGAATTTGTAGAAGCGGGTACAGATAGTATTAGTTATGGGCAGGAGGGCAGCTGAAGAACGAAGTGATGGATGAGAGCAGGATTGGCTACATTGAGAGTTTGTGGGTGATTAAGGGAAGAGAGAAAGAGCATAGGAAAGATTTATGAAGTTGAAGGGAAGATGTTGAAAGGATGTTGGAGGGGTGTGTCGGATGGTGTTAGGATCTAGCAAATCATCGATACATAAAAGGTGTAGGAAACTGGGTTGCTGGTTAGGGGGTGAAACCCTACTCAAGCAGCAACCACAACATGTGTCAGGGTGAAACACAAGCAAACCACAAATTAACCTGTGCTTAGCCCTCTGGTAGCTTGGCACAAAGCAGTCAGGCTTAACTTGGAGGCAATGTCTAAACTATTTATGCAACAATTCAAAGAGTAATAAAGTTAAAACACAGCATTACACAAAACCCACATCAATTTAGAAACATAGAGTAAAATCCAATCAATCATTTGAGACAAAAACAATAATAATCTAATTAGTATAACCAGAGATGTGCAATTTTAAATGTTTTGTGAAAATCCACCGCTAAGAAGCAGAAAGTACCAACGTAGTTATCTGGTCGCGGTAGACCTGGTCCAAGTCACATGTTCAGGTCAACTGTGATGGAGCACGGTCTGGATACAGGACTGATGTCATGCAACTGAGAAAGTACCTTGTGGGCCTGGGTATCACAGACGGTCGACGCTGCAGCGCGAAGTTCTTGTCTGGCGTCGGGGATGGTCATTAATGGAGGTTCACTTTGGCGGTCATCGAGGGCTGTCAATGTTGTATTAAGAAGTGCAGATCTTGCCTCGTGGTCATCGCTGGCAGTCACAGTAGATTGACGACTTGGTTTCACCGGAGCTTCACGTTGCCAGTAAGCATGGGCAGCAATATCTGGGTGCAATCAGGCCTGTTTGTGGGCATGAACAGCCCAAAACTTCCGGATTTCTCCTTTTCTTTGGAGAAGCTCAACAGATGCCTCACAAAGGGTCCAGGACCTGAGGGGCACCTCTTGGGAGCCAGGCCTCACTCCAGCAGAGGGCAGCAGGGCTCAGGCAGGTCCAGTTGCGGGTGCAGACAGCAGGCCAGATGCAGGGAGGCCTCTGGAGCGTGTTATATTCTTCTAGCTCAGAACAGGAGACCAGTCATCTGACCCTTGAAGTCACGTCAGCCTGGGATGAAGGTGCAGGTCCAGTGTTCCTCTCAGTAAGAAGGGCAGCAGAATAGCAGTCCTGGCAGTGCAGCAGCACAGCCGTTCTTCTTCTGTAGTACCCACATGCGGAGGTGTACCGAAGAGTTGGGTCGGAAGGTTCAATATTTATACTTGGGGTCCACTTTCAAGTAGGAGAAGTTTCTAGAGGCTTACACCCCTAGAGGTGTTAGGAATTTCCTATCTCCCTGCCCTGGCCTCAGCTTGTCTGGGGGCACAAAAGGCTAGTATCCAAACTTTGTTGAGTGTGCTAAGGCAGGGGCTTTGTGATGTGTATGTGTAGTAGGTGACAGTTTTGCCCCCCCCCCCCATTAAGTCAGAGATGGCCCATCCTATCAAAATCTATTCCCCCTTTGCCTCGCTATATGGAAGCTACACACAAAGACCAACTGCCAGCTACTCCTAGTCATTTGACCCAGGTTACATCGACCAAATGGTTAGGACAAAAAATGCAAACTTTCTAAAAGTTACTATTATAGAATAGGGCAACCCAATATTCCCCAAGGAAATGGGTATATGTAATTATACAAAAAATAATCCTTGAGGATTTATTCAAAACTATTTCACCGTTATATTGTCGTCAAATTAATGATCGAATAATGCAAAAAGGAAAAAAATGGAGAAAAATGCACCAGGTATACTGATATTTCAATACTTTAGTCAATAAAGTTTTTCTTTACAAAATCACATTGTATGTCATTCATTTATACATATACAATGATATCCATATAATTCAACTATGGCAACCAAAAAACTTTGTTCTATTCTTGTCTCTCTACAGCATTGTTATATCACCTCTGTATATACGTAAGGCATACTCAACAGTTTTGCCATACATTTAACACAATTTTAAACAGAGGGTGATAATGCGTTGACGTTTCGGTCTCCACCAGCTTAGTTCAGATATCTGAACTAGGAAACACACAAGTTTGTACGCGGCAGGATAACGGACGATTGCAAAGTTACCGCCTGGAGATTACAGAGCCCGGATCCATCAGAGGAATCCGTCACCAAAGAGTGGAAACAAGGCGTTAGACATTATACACAGTAGATTAATCACGACTGAGAGGACTGATGCCTCATTCAAGTGGTTTTTAAATTGTGTGCAACCCTCTCGTCCTGAGGATGGTCTCGTTGAACTAAGCTGGTGGACGTCGACGCATTATCACCCTCTGTTTACAAAAATGATTTGTTTTTTGACATATGAACTGAATTAAGAGTTTCAAAAATTGTGTTAAATGTATGGCAAAACTGTTGAGTATGCCTTACGTATATACAGAGGTGATATAACAATGCTGTAGAGAGACAAGAATAGAACAGCGTTTTTTGGTTGCCATAGTTGAATTATATGGATATCATTGTATATGTATAAATGAATGACATACAATGTGATTTTGTAAAGAAAAACTTTATTGACTAAAGTATTGAAATATCAGTATACCTGGTGCATTTTTCTCCATTTTTTTCCTTTTTGCATTATTCGATAATTAATTTGACGACAATATAACGGTGAAATAGTTTTGAATAAATCCTCAAGGATTATTTTTTGTTTAACTTTCTAAAAGTGGCATTTTCTAAATTGCAACTTAAGATCCAACTTTACCATTAACAAGGGTTTCATATTACAATTATTTAGAAACCAAACTCGGCACTCCCATCTGCTCCTACCAGAAAGTTACCCCTTATTAAATATAATTAGGGAAAGTAGTGAAAAACAAATGTAGAACTTTTTCACTACCAGGACAATTTCTTAAATACACTGCACTTTTTTCTCTGTGTAGGTCCTCCCCTTGGGCTGACTTATATGTATTAAGAAGAGAGGTTTGGGCCTGGCAAGATCTTTCCAGGTCGAAATGGCAGTTTAAAACTGCACATACATGCTGCATTGGCAGGACTGAGACTTGTTTTAAAAAGGCTACTTAAGTGGGTCAATAGTTTGGGAAACCCAATGTACCCTTGGAGGCTTGGGCAGTACAATGTGAGGTAGAAGAGACTACAAGGGATTTGAAAACAGCTTGGTACCATGTACTTAATCTATGGTCACTGCTGTGATTGAAATACAGTGGTGTAGGAAAAATAATTTCCTGTTCTTAATTTACGGTCTGGTTCGGATAATGGGCGTAGCCTAAAACCGTGCGTTTCTACAGATATCGGAACAGCACGTGATTCCTGTTGAAACGCCGTGTTTTAGGCTACGCCCATTATCCAAACCAGACCGTGCATGTTTATACAGCATCTGGAAGATTTTTTCCTGTATTGATACAGACGTCTCCTTCTAATAAACTAAGAACAGGAAATGACACAGCAGCAGTGACCATAGATTAAGTACATGGTACCAAGGTGTTTTTGCTACACTTTAGAAGAGTCTTTTTCTCAGCTTCAATTTCCGTCCTGAAGATGGTCTGATGGACTACAGCCGAAAAGACCGAAACGTCGACCATATCCTCTATTCCTAAGAAATGTTGTTACTCTAGAGCAATATATACTCTCATTATGAGACTTGTTGCTTATGATTAAATTGGAATAGTTGTTTTGTCATGTATTGCTAGGTTAATTTGATTTCACTTCTTTCCATGACTGCATGCTGATTGATTTAATTTGTTTGTACTCCTGCTGATATTTACTCAATATATACAAATATATATTTTCATATAACTAGGTTCTCCCGTGTTATCTGTGCCAAGATATTTTATTGTTTGATGTTGTCTAATGACACTTTGGCGTTTGTTCCGTATGGACTAACTCCCGGAATAATCTTTTATTAACAAACGTTTGTTTCAAATCAAATCCCTTGTAGGCTCCTTTTACTTAAGTGGGTGGCACAAAAAGTGCTGCAGGCCCAATAGTAGCATTTCATTTATGGGACTTGGGTACATGCAGGACCACTTTACTAGGGACTTACAAGTAATTAAATGTGCCAACTGGGTGTAAGCCAATGTTACCATGTTTTAGGGGGTGAGCACACACACTGCAGCACTGGCAAGCAGTCTTGAGCTTGTTGACCATCTGTCAATCTAGGCTAAAAATAAACAATTGCAGGTCTCTCCAGGCTCAGGGTTGTACCCCCTGGAACATGTTTCCTTTCCTGTTGACACATGAAAAAGGCTTCCTAAATTTCCAGTGAGGTTCACTTGCTTAGACTCCCTGGGAAAGGCTTTAAGGATCAATTCAGCCTCCAACACAATCCTTATTCACTAACAGCTCCTGCCCTCAGCTAGTCAGACACCTTACCGACCACTGACCCACTGCATTCCACACTCAGGCCTTTTCCACCAAAGCTGCAACCCATCAAGTTGTTTCTATGTTCTGAATTTGCACACCGACTCTAGACTATGTAGCACGCTCTATTCCCTACTCTCATCAGTAAGTAGAGCTCCACACACCTCATAAATGAATCGATAAATCAGTAAATAAATAAATCTATTCAAAGATAAGCATGCCAGGATGAAGGACTGAGTTTGGGCCTCATAGAGTCCATAGATTTCAAACCTATTGCCTGCATGTTACAGGAACAGAGTTTCTGAAGCACTTTCCTCACACTGAGCATCAAGCATGTAAGACTCTATGGGAAGCTCAGACATTGCTTTTCCTCCACAAAAATGTCCAGAGGTTGGGGGTTGTGAGTTGTCCTGTGTTTCCCCAGGGCCTGGTTTAGTTTGCTTCTGAAAAGAGTGTTGTGAGTGAGGAGAATGTTCACTTTCTCTGATTCCATCATTGTTTGTTGGAAGTGTCAGAGAAGACCTAGAGGCTGAACTAAGCATCACAAGCTCCTGGAGAGGTTTTCCGTCACCATAGAGCTTGGATAGGATTTGTAACTCACAATGTATGAATACACCTCATTTGTACTGTACTTGTGGTGAAGGCTCCCTTTGCCACTTCAACAGGCTGGCACTACAGACCAGTCTTTTTAACCCCATGGGAAATATGATAGAATCAAGCACAGGCAAAACACAGGTGCATATACCTGTAAGAGTCCTTATTGTCTCAGTCAAGTGCCTTTGCAGCACACATAGAAAGAGGAATAAGCCTCCCAGGATTGTTTTTGTTTTTGTGCAGGAAGGTGCCCCTTCCTGCACACAACCAAGCCTGCCTGCAACACAGGCATCCTTGCACCATGGTGCCTGCATTGGCACTCGCAGCCAAAACTGCGCCAACGCATGGGACAGGAAAGGAATGCGCTGTAGTGTCTTAAATACGGCGCATTCCTGCCCTTTCCATGTCACGCAGCGCAGCAAGGTGAATGGCTGCGCTGCGTGACTTGGCCATAAATATTGCCCATTGGGTTTTATCACCTGGCAGGTGACCAGGTAAGCTGAAAAATGGCTCAGAGATTAAGGCATCAATGGAGCATAACCCAGGGTGTAACCTGCTAGCATTCCAAACAGACACTGGCTGGAGTCTTTGCCAGCACACACTGGTATGAACTGGTAGAGTAATATTTGGCAATGGGTATTTTTTTTATGAATGTTTTTTTTTTAATTTTGGAAGATGGGTGTAGTACTCACACTGCCTCACAGCAGCTAGATCTGTTGTAAGGAAGGATAGAGGTTACAAGACAGTGAAAAAACTTTGAGGCATTTTTTTGCCCAATGCAGTGCTTCAGCCATAGTTGCTGCGTTGCGCGAGGGGGAGAAGGCAGCGCCAAGTGATTTGTATTAACAAAAGGCCTGCTGCTGCTCTCATCTGCTTCCCTCGCATACAAGCAGGCTGCCTAGAGCCACAGGCAGCTTTTGCCTCATGGTACAGAGGTGTGGGCATGATGTCTGGCACAGGACTTGTACTGGAAGCCTACCCTTCAGGTGCCTTGAAGCCCGCCCGTCAGGTGCCTTGAAGCCCGCCCGTCAGGTGCCTTGAAGCCTACCCTTCAGGTGCCTTGAAGCCTACCCTTCAGGTGCCTAGAAGCCCGCCCGTCAGGTGCCTTGAAGCCTACCCTTCAGGTGTCTTGAAGCCCGCCCGTCAGGTGCCTTGAAGCCTACCCTTCAGGTGCCTTGAAGCCTACCCTTCAGGTGCCTTGAAGCCTACCCTTCAGGTGCCTTGAAGCCTACCCTTCAGGTGTCTTGAAGCCTACCCTTCAGGTGTCTTGAAGCCTACCCTTCAGGTGTCTTGAAGCCTACCCTTCAGGTGCCTTGAAGCCTTCCCTTCAGGTGCCTTGAAGCCCGCCCGTCAGGTGCCTTGAAGCCTACCCTTCAGGTGTCTTGAAGCCTACCCTTCAGGTGTCTTGAAGCCTACCCTTCAGGTGTCTTGAAGCCTACCCTTCAGGTGCCTTGAAGCCTACCCTTCAGGTGCCTTGAAGCCCGCCCGTCAGGTGCCTTGAAGCCTACCCTTCAGGTGTCTTGAAGCCTACCCTTCAGGTGCCTTGAAGCCTACCCTTCAGGTGCCTTGAAGCCTACCCTTCAGGTGCCTTGAAGCCTACCCTTCAGGTGCATCACGCGTGCAATGTGAGGGACGTTTGGAAAAATGTAAAACATTTCTCCAGTTTAGCTCCTGCTTCAATGAGGGATCCCGTTTTGACGCAAAGCCCTGGCTGCCTGTCCTAGTAGACTGAACTTTGCATCAAGACCATCAAACACCCCTGGTGCACCCATGTGATGTCCCCTTGATGCAAAGCAGAGTAAAGCACAATTTGCACTGAGGAAAGGGCACCTTTCCAGCACAAAATACATTTTATTCTTCACAGTAAATACCCTTCCTAGACTTTGCACCACTTTGCATCACTTTGCTAACTATCCACCGGCACAACGCGTTGATAAATCAGCCCCATTGGGCTGGCAGGGGATGAAGCCAGGCTGTGTAACCTTGTCTGGGGAATGGAGTTGATGTGACTGCAGTGATGTTTGAGGAAGGTCATATTCTGGTGTGGGAGACAGTGATGGGAGCAAACTGTGTTCATGGGAAAAGGTCCCAGGGCTGTGCATCTGTGGTCCAGACTGCTGTAATTGTATATCCGAGGCTTCCTGGCAGGTCCTTATGGGATATGTAGATGTGAGAAGTGTTCAGTGGCAGAATCATTAATGGCCCTCTGCACCACAGGCAGAACACCTGTAAGTTAGTCTGTTGTGTGGCGAGGAGCCAAACCAGGCACTTCAAGGCGGGGATAAGGGTCTTTTACCTTCATGGTACATACCTCGGACAGACTGCATGGTTTTCTTTTGCTGCTCTCTGCAGCTCTGTCAGGGCCTTGACATGGAGACCAAGTAGAAGGTTTTGCTGTGTTCCAGCTCGGACATTGACGATGTTAGGACACCACCAGGATTTAGACAACAATTCGGACAAAATCGCAATCCAGGCAAGATATTGTCACCGCCAATGCAATGCAAGCAACATACAGTCGTGGCGGACACCAGCGCAATGCAAGCAAAATACAGTCGTGGCGGACACCAGCGCAATGCAAGCAACATACAGCCCTGGCGGACACCAGTGCAATCCAGGCAAGCTATTGCCTCTGCGAGCACCAGTGCAATGCAAGCAACATACAGTCGTGGGGGACACCAGTGCAATGCAAGCAACATACAGCCGTAGCGGACACCAGTGCAATCCAGGCAAGATATTGTCACCGCCAGTGCAATGCAAGCAACATACAGTCGTGGCGGACACCAGCGCAATGCAAGCAACATACAGTCCTGGCGGACACCAGTGCAATCCAGGCAAGCTATTGCCTCTGCGAGCACCAGTGCAATGCAAGCAACATATAACCATGGCGGGCAGCAGTGCAATCCAGGCAAGCTATTCCCGCTGTGAGAACCAGCGCAATGCAAGCAACATACAGCCCTGGCGGACACCAGTGCAATCCAGGCAAGCTATTGCCTCTGCGAGCACCAGTGCAATGCAAGCAACATATAACCATGGCGGGCAGCAGTGCAACCCAGGCAAGCTATTCCCGCTGTGAGAAACAGCGCAATGCAAGCAACATACAGCCGTGGCGGACACCGGTGCAATTCAGGCAAGATATTGCCTCTGCGAGCACCAGTGCAATGCAAGCAACATACAGCCGTGGCGGACACCAGTGCAATGCAAGCAACATACAACTATGGTGGGTTGCAGTGCAATCCAGGCAAGCTATTCCCACTCTGAGAACCAGTTCAATGCAAGCAACATATAGCCGTAGTGGACACCAGTGCAATTCAGGCAAGCTATTGCGTCTGCGAGCACCAGTGCAATGCAAGCAACATACAACCATGGTTGGTTGCAGTGCAATTCAGGCAAGATATTTCCACGGCGAGCACCAGTGCAATGCAAGCAACATACAACTATGGCGGGATACAGTGCAATCCAGGCAAGCTATTCCCGCTGTGAGAACTAGTGCAATGCAGGCAACATACAGCCATGGCGGACACCAGTGCAATCCAGGCAAGCTATTCCCGCTGTGAGAACTAGTGCAATGCAGGCAACATACAGCCGTGGCCGACACCAGTGCAATCCAGGCAAGCTATTCCCGCTGTGAGAACCAGCACAATGCAAGCAACATACAGCCGTGGCGGACACCAGTGCAATTCAGGCAAACTATTCCCACTGTGAGAACCAGTGCAATTCAGGCAAAATACAGCCGTGGCGGACACCAGTGTAATTCAGGCAAGCTATTCCCGCTGTGAGAACCAGTGCAATTCAGGCAACATACAGCCATGGCGGACACCAGTGCAATTCAGGCAAGCTATTCCCGCTGTGAGAACCAGTGCAATTCAGGCAACATACAGCCGTGGCGGACACCAGTGCAATTCAGGCGAACTATTCCCGCTGTGAGAACCAGTGCAATGCAGGCAACATACAGCCGTGGCGGGCAGCAGTGCAATCCAGGCAAGATATTCCCGCTGTGAGAACCAGTGCAATTCAGGCAACATATTTGCACTCTGAGCACCAGTCCAATGCAGGCAATATATAGCCTTGGCAGACACCTGTGCAATTCAGGCAAGCTATTCCCGCTGTGAGAACCAGCGCAATGCAGGCACCACCCAGACGTGGCGGACACAAGTGCAATCCAGGCAGGCTATTACCACTGCGAGCACCAGTGCAATGCAAGCAACATACAGCCGTGGCGGACACCAGTGCAATCCAGGCAAGCAATTCCCGCTGTGAGAAGCAGTGCAATGCAAGCAACATACAGCCGTGGCGGACACCAGTGCAATCCAGGCAAGCTATTCCCGCTGTGAGAACCAGTTCAATGCAAGCAACATATAGCCATAGAGGACACCAGTGCAATTCAGGCAAGCTATTGCCCTTGTGAGCACCAGTGCAATGCAAGCAACATACAACCATGGCGGGCAGCAGTGCAATCCAGGCAAGCTATTCCCACTGTGAGAACCAGTTCAATGCAAGCAACATATAGCCGTAGTGGACACCAGTGCAATTCAGGCAAGCTATTACCTCTGCGAGCACCAGTGCAATGCAAGCAACATACAACTATGGCGGGTTGCAGTGCAATCCAGGCAAGGTATTGCCACTCTGAGCACCGGCGCAATGCAGGCAACATACAGCCGTGGCGGGCACCAGTGCAATCCAGGCAAGCTATTCCCGCTGTGAGAACCAGTTCAATGCAAGCAACATATAGCCGTAGTGGACACCAGTGGAATTCAGGCAAGCTATTGCCTTTGTGAGCACCAGTGCAATGCAAGCAACATACAACCATGGTGGGTTGCAGTGCAATTCAGGCAAGATATTTCCCCGGCGAGCACCAGAGCAATGCAAGCAACATATAACCATGGCGGGCAGCAGTGCAATCCAGGCAAGATACTTCCACGGTGAGCACCAGTGCAATGCAAGCAACATACAACTATGGCGGGATGCAGTGCAATCCAGGCAAGGTATTGCCACTCTGAGCACCGGCGCAATGCAGGCAACATACAGCCGTGGCGGACACCAGTGCAATCCAGGCAAGCTATTCCCGCTGTGAGAACCAGTGCAATGCAAGCAACATACAGCCATGGCGGACACCAGTGCAATCCAGGCAAGCTATTCCCGCTGTGAGAACCAGTGTAATGCAGGCAACATACAGCCGTGGCGGACACCAGTGCAATCCAGGCAAGCTATTCCCGCTGTGAGAACCAGGGCAATGCAAGCAACATACAGCCGTGGCGGACACCAGTGCAATTCAGGCAAACTATTCCCGCTGTGAGAACCAGTGCAATTCAGGCAACATACAGCCGTGGCGGACACCAGTGCAATTCAGGCAAGCTATTCCCGCTGTGAGAACTAGCGCAATGCAAGCAACATACAGCCGTGACGGACACCAGTGCAATCCAGGCAAGATATTCCCGCTGTGAGAACCAGTGCAATTCAGGCAACATATTTGCACTCTGAGCACCAGTCCAATGCAGGCAATATATAGCCCTGGCAGACACCAGTGCAATTCAGGCAAGCTATTCCCGCTGTGAGAACCAGCGCAATGCAGGCAACACACAGACGTGGCGGACACCAGTGCAATCCAGGCAAGCTATTACCACTGCGAGCACCAGTGCAATGCAAGCAACATACAGCCGTGGCGGACACCAGTGCAATCCAGGCAAGCTATTCCTGCTGTGAGAACCAGCGCAATGCAAGCAACATACAGCCGTGGCGGACACCAGTGCAATTCAGGCAAGCTATTCCCGCTGTGAGAACCAGTGCAATTCAGGCAACATACAGCCGTGGCGGACACCAGTGCAATTCAGGCAAGCTATTCCCGCTGTGAGAACCAGTGCAATTCAGGCAACATACAGCCGTGGCAGACACCAGTGCAATTCAGGCAAGCTATTCCCGCTATGAGAACCAGTGCAATGCAGGCAACATACAGCCGTAGCGGACACCAGTGCAATCCAGGCAAGCTATTACCACTGCGAGCACCAGTGCAATGCAAGCGACATACAGCCGTGGCGGGCAGCAGTGCAATCCTAGCAAGGTATTCCCGCTGTGAGAACCAGTGCAATTCAGGCAACATATAACCATGGCGGGCAGCAGTGCAATCCAGGCAAGCTATTCGCACTGTGAGAACCAGCACAATGCAAGCAACAAACAGCCGTGGTGGACACCAGTGCAATTCAGGCAAGATATTGCCACTGCGAGCACCAGTGCAATGCAAGCAACATACAACTATGGCGGGTTGCAGTGCAATCCAGGCAAGGTATTGCCACTCTGAGCACCGGCGCAATGCAGGCAACATACAGCCGTGGCGGACACCAGTTCAATCCAGGCAAGCTATTTCCGCTGTGAGAACCAGTTCAATGCAAGCAACATATAGCCGTAGTGGACACCAGTGCAATTCAGGCAAGCTATTGCCTCTGCGAGCACCAGTGCAATGCAAGCAACATACAACCATGGTGGGTTGCAGTGCAATTCAGGCAAGATATTTCCACGGCGAGCACCAGAGCAATGCAAGCAACATATAACCATGGCGGGCAGCAGTGCAATCCAGGCAAGATACTTCCACGGCGAGCACCAGTGCAATGCAAGCAACATACAACTATGGCGGGATGCAGTGCAATCCAGGCAAGGAATTGCCACTCTGAGCACCGGCGCAATGCAGGCAACATACAGCCGTGGCGGACACCAGTGCAATCCAGGCAAGCTATTCACGCTGTGAGAACCAGTGCAATGCAAGCAACATACAACCATGGCGGACACCAGTTCAATCCAGGCAAGCTATTCCCGCTGTGAGAACCAGTGCAATGCAGGCAACATACAGCCGTGGCGGACACCAGTGCAATCCAGGCAAGCTATTCCCGCTGTGAGAACCAGTGCAATTCAGGCAACATACCGCCGTGGCGGACACCAGTGCAATTCAGGCAAGCTATTCCCGCTGTGAGAACCAGTGCAATTCAGGCAACATACAGCCGTTGCGGACACCAGTGCAATTCAGGCAAGCTATTCCCGCTGTGAGAACCAGTGCAATGCAGGCAACATATTTGCACTCTGAGCACCAGTCCAATGCAGGCAATATATAGCCTTGGCAGACACCAGTGCAATTCAGGCAAGCTATTCCCGCTGTGATAACCAGCGCAATGCAGGCAACACACAGACGTGGCGGACACCAGTGCAATCCAGGCAAGGTATTACCACTGCGAGCACCAGTGCATTGCAAGCAACATACAGCCGTGGCGGACACCAGTGCAATCCAGGCAAGCTATTCCCGCTGTTAGAAGCAGTGAAATGCAAGCAACATACAGCCGTGGCGGACACCAGTGCAATCCAGGCAAGCTATTCCCGCTGTGAGAACCAGCGCAATGCAGGCAACATTCAGTCGTGGCGGACACCAGTGCAATCCACGCAAGCTATTGCCACTCTGAGAACCAGTGCAATGCAAGCAACATACAGCCGTGGCGGACACCAGTGCAATCCAGGCAAGCTATTCCCGCTGTGAGAACCAGCGCAATGCAAGCAACATACAGCCGTGGCGGACACCAGTGCAATCCAGGCAAGCTATTCCCGCTGTGAGAACCAGCGCAATGCAAGCAACATACAGTCGTGGTGGACACCAGTGCAATCTAGGCAAGCTATTCCCGCTGTGAGAACCAGCGCAATGCCAGCAACATACAGTAGTGGCGAGCAGCAGCAGTGCAATCCAGGCAAGATATTGCCACTGCAAGCAGCAGTGCAATGCAAGCAACATGTAGCCGTGGCGGGCAACAGTGCAACTCAGACAACAGATCGCTGCTGCCAGGAAGGGAAGCTATTGCCACCACGAGCACCAGGGCAATGCAAGCAACAGGTAGCCGTGACGGACACAACACCAGCGCAATCCAGGCAAGATATTGCCACTCTAAGCTCCCTCGTAATTCAGGGCACATATTGCCACCAAAAGCACCAGTATAAATCAGGCAAGATAGCTCCACTGTGAGCACCAGTACGAAGGAGTTAAGGGAGAACAACAGTGGACATTCATCTAGAGACAGAGCAGGAGGCAGAGCAAACATTCAACTATAGTGTTCACCTCAAGTGCACAGTAAATGCCTGTGTAGAACACGAGTTCAACGCTACTCTAGCCACGCAAGTGGAAACTTATATATAGATCCTGTCGCGTAATTTTACTCTTTATCGTAATGACCAGCTTTGCGGCGTTTAGTTGTGTGCATGCATACCGCATGAGGTGCCCTAGCAAACCTCAAGCTCTCTTGCTCGTTGTGGTGGGGCTGGTAGTCATCTGCATGAGTGTGTTTTCTAATTACCCTTTTAAGTTCAATTTTTTTGTTGCTTTGCTGGTAAGAGAACATATTGGGTTCACGAACTAAAGATACATGCACACATACTTTTTCTTCCAGTTGCACCAAAAGAACTGGCCCATTGTTTATCTACTATGCAATATTTTGCTTTTTATGCCCTTGAAGTTCACCACTTAAAACACAAACAGCATCTTCTGATTCCTTTTGATAAAACTTTCTTGAGGGTACAGCTTAACTCTGCTGAACACTTTGTTCAAGAAAGGGGTCCTACTCCCATCTTCAGTGTGGTTTTAGCCCAAGAGCTTGCATTATTATGGTATTTGTTTCCAGGACAGCTGGGAGCAACATGCACAAAGTTACCCAAATATTACAAATGATTCCCCTGACAAAAAGTCAGGCCTATTGGCAATGTAATTTCATGTTTAAGAAAAGTGATACCCTATTGGTGTTGCCAATGCTTGTTTTATTTATGTTGGCACAGTAACAGACAAAAACAGATGGCAGAGTGTTCTATATATTTCCTCTGAACTGCAGTCTACCATCTCCCTGATGTGCAAAAATACATATGCAAGAGTGAGCATCTTTCGTGCAAAGTGCATTCACCAGACCCATGGATAGCTCCATGGTCAGGACAGGAGGATCCATATTCATCCACAACAGTGAGGCAGTGCTTAATTTGTAAAATAAATAATGATAATAAATGCAGGGGTCCACATTTTTTCATAGCCATCTAGAAAGGGTGGCCGTCAATTGACAATTATCTACCTTGTCTAGATACACTTTAGGATGGAATATCCCATCTGCCAATGTCTAAGGGCCATATGTATCAAGCACTAATGCGTTCGCAAACGCCGAAATTTGCGATTCCTTATTTTGCGATTCCTTATTTTGCGATTGCATTTAAGGAATCACAAATTTTGCGATTCCTTAAATGCAATGTAAGAAGCATTAAAAATGCAAATTGGCCTTAAGGAATCTCAAATTACCACCAACTTCAAGTTGGTGGTAATCTGCGAATTCCTTGAAAAATGCACTTTTTTGCAATGTGAAGCACATACATGCCCTTAGAGCATGTATGTGCGCCACATGTGCACCCATGCTAATTTCAGGGGTGCAACAGGGTGTCCTTTGGACACCCCTGCACCCTTGAAATGATTCTCAATTTGCGATTCTCAAATTGCGAATCGCAAATTGAGAATAACTTCCCATTCATTCCTATGGGCCTTCTGGCCCATAGAAATGAATGGGAAAGTATTCCTTAATTGCGATTTGCAATTTGCTAATCGCAATTAAGGAATACTAAGAAATCGCAAAAAAATTGCGATTTTGTACATACATCCCTATTTGCGATTCTCAAATAGCAATTTCTAAAAAATCGCTATTTGAGAATCGCAAATCAGGTTGTTGATACATATGGCCCTTAATGAGGCCCTAAGTATCTTAGACTTCGACGTTTATGATTTCCTTCTCAACATACTTAACTAAAGCCCTGTGGAGGTATCAGTTTTGTACAGGGAAACACTATTTAAAGTTTTAGTCAAAAGACCAGCTGCTTACAAGACTGAAGTTCAGACTGACGGTCACTAGAGAGATAGATTAGCTCTAGTAGAGCATCTGTCAAGAACAAATAATAACAATATACATAGAGAGGGGCTAATAATCATAATAATGATAATATAGAGGGGCTATAATTCATGCCCCCATCATTCATTGCTTGTTGGAGATGTCATTTATACTTTGAACCAGCCCAAAGAACCATATACTGAGAGCTTCACAATGGATCATAACTCTTTAGTGAATGGTTGTTCCGGCGATTGAAAAGTGCTCTTTGTGGTAATGCACGTGTACCCCTGCCCTGAGTGTCCAACTATATGGATGTCTGAATCCCTAATGCTGATTTTTCTTGTTATGGGCATAAACAGATCATGCATGTTCTCCATGACATAGGCATGTCTCATGGATTGCGGTGTTGTTGGACCGGATTGAACACCCGGGTAGGACGCCCAAAGCGCTACCCTCACCAGGAATTAAGTAGCAAGACCGTGGTGGTGACAGCATACTATGTAGTAATCAGTAGGAGTGAGCATGCCCTTTTTAGGTCTCGCCTATGCAGCTCGCGTGTGCTGCTTAGGAAAGAGACCTTTAGCCATCAGTTCCCTTTTTCGCCTAAAAACATACGCGCGTTCCATTGCCCGCGATGGCAACGCATGCTCGTTTGGCGATTCCCATGCAGTAGCGAACAGCTGGCGCCATATGTTATCAATTAATGTGCCTTGCTGCTCGCTCCCGCAAGGGAATCGCACAGGTCCCCTCCTCTCTCCCCTCCCCCTGCTGCCGCGCGAGGCGCACACTTTTTTCTTTAGTTTTGTTCACCGTTTCTGTCGGCTGCTCCTACCTTTTAGTAGTATACACAGTTTCTTTTATCTCTCTGACCATTTTAATCCATCTTTGTTTATTTCTCAAATGCATCTACTTTTTCTCCTCTATGTGCATTTCTCCCACTTACTGTATTCCACTCGTGTCTCTTTCCGCTGAACTTTCAGCCTCTTTCCCACTTTACGTTTTCCCTCACTATATGTACTGTTCTTTTTTCCCACTTTTTTGTCTCCGTCTTTAATCTCAGTGTATCGATGCCATCTGTCTGCTCTTGTCAGTACTCTGGCTCTTCCTATCTGGCCATTTCTTCCATGATGTCTCTGTATGCTCCTCTCTTACTTCCATCACTGTCACGTTTCCTCATCCCCTGCGTCTTTCTAGAGCTTCTTGCTCCTAAGATTCCACTCTTCACTGCCCCTTCCTGTTAGGCTTCTTGTCTCCACGCATTCTTCCTCTCTCGTCTTTCACCTTGTCGTGGCACTTGGCAATGTCCATTTATTTTATTCCCAGCCGCTGGTTGGAATTCCTCGCACACCTCAATGCTGAATACTCCTCTTCAGTTTTATGCCCCTTGTCCCCCCTCCCGAGCAGAGGGCATTGCATCACCTTCTGCTGTCAGCGATGGGAGTCACCTCTGGGGGAGGTGGCAGTTGTTTCCTTTACTCTGGCAATTACTCGAAAGGGGAGGTGAGATGGTGCCGCTGGTCCAGCCTTCGGGGAAAGGAACATCTCTCCGCACTCTGCTTCCTTTCCTTGGTGCCTGACATGTCTCATTAGAGGCGAATCCAAGAACTCTGGGGCACAAGAAATATTCATCTATGAGAAATATGAATTCTAATAAGAGCTGAGGATGTGTCACTGTGAGAGCGGGGCTGTTCTCTTCTTCCGCTGTGCCTAATGTCACTGCAGTGAGCTCCCAGCCATGGCTTGCAGGTGTCCCTTAAGAGTGGGGCAGTTCTCTCGATTGCCTAGGGGCTGTGTCACATCAGCTGTCTTCCCTGACCCCGCCAGCAGGTTTCCCTGTAAGAGCAGGGCAGTGATGTAATGAAAGTTGATCCCCTCTCTCCTCCCGCAAAGCACATTGAGGGGCCCCTTCTGGGCTCACTCAGGAGCTATCAGGCCAGGGGACTCTGCTGAGGGGGCCCTCTGGAGCTCTGATTCCCCCCACCCCGCACTGCTGGTGTTGTGGGGTCCTTTAGGGCTTAGTGTCAGAGGGAGTTCACATTGCTGGAGTCCTGCTGTACTTGGAGTACTTTACAAGAGGAAGCTCACATTTCTCAAATCCTGGAGCCATGGAAGAGTGAGACACCCTCCCACTGAGCCTACAACAGACCCACGACCTGCTGACCTTCACGAGGATACTCTAGACCTGGCTGTTCGATCAGTAGCACCCCCACCCCCAGCGCCTTGAGACCCTCGCGGGTATATAGTGCGCTTTACAAATGATTGATTGATTTATTGAGATGTAATACCGAAAGAAGCTCATGCTGCTGGAGTCCTTAAGCACTGATTTGTCCATATTAGAGGAAGTTCACATTGCTGGAGTCCTACGGCACAGGGGGAAGAGGGGATGGGGGCATAGCAAATTAATCTCCCACTGCTCGTTTCCTGCAGTACTAGGACTTCCACACCAGATGAACCTCACACTGCTGCAGTCCTGCAGTAGTAGGGGTTCAGTATCGGAGGAATCCTGCGACACTTGAAGGATGTCATGAAATACCGAAAGAAGTTCACTCTTCTGGAGTCCCACAGCACTAAAGGTTCCGTACCAGAGGATGCTGACGCTTTTGGAATCCTGCTGCACTGGGAGCGTGATATCTAATATCGAAATAAGGTCACTATAGCTGCTGGAGTCCTGCAGCACTAGGATATCCACATCAGAGACCTGCAGCACTAGAAGGGTCACATGAATCTCACATTACTGCAGCACTAAGGGTTCTGTACCAGCTGGAGCTCACATTAGAGTCCTGCAGCACTTGGAGTGAGTTACTTTAGTGGGAAGAAGCTCATACTATTCGAATCCTGCAGCACTGGAAGGGTGACATGTATGTAATATTTTATTTAACAAGGAGTGGAATTTTAGGTGGACAATTTTTAACGGGGTCCAGTGTGTGTGTCCAATACACTAACAACAAGGAGGGTACACACAGTTCCCCAGAAATACTAGTTAGAAAAGAGAGAGTGTGTGTGGTGTGGTGTAGAAGCAAAAAGCCAAGAGGGAAAGGAAGGGGGGATTCCCTCTTGGGAACTAGAACCCTCACACACCCAGCAAGCTAGGTGTCATGCTTCATCATATGGGTCCTGCTCCTCGTCAGACTGGCGCTGCAATGTCCGACGGGCACCCGCGAAGGGGCTCTTTAGCGGAGATCTTTTGTTCCAGCCATATGGTGCATGCGTGTGAGAGGGCAGGGGAATGTGTAGTCGTGGATAAGTGGTGATTAATTAAAAAAGGTGGGTTAGTCCACAGGGAAATTTATTAACGTGGCTAACTCCCTTGATTAAAAAGGGTGGGAGGGGAGATAGACGTCACTATTGTATATGGCGAAAATATCTACTACCCTCAGTTTAGGTCGACATGTTTCATGCTTTTACTAGCAATTCCTCAGGACCTTGGAGCTCGTACTACACAGTGAAATTAAAAACAACATACAACCTTTGTGCTTAAGGTCTGTAGTGGGGCAGGCCGATTGGTCCTGCCTTGGGTAATGCAACCTAAAAAGAAAATACAACAGCAGGGGGATCAATATAACACTCCTATGTAAATTAGGTGCAAGCTTCTACATAAAACAGTATACACACTCTGTTAAACATTATTGGATGGACTCAAGTGGAGTCTGGTTTAAGAAGGACGGACAAGGAACGCTTACCCTAAGTAAGTCCCTAAGGTACTTCTCAGTCTGCTCTGTGGGACCTGCACAGAAGAGTCAGGGACCTGGGAGGAGAATAATGGAGGGAAAGGACAATTTGTATCCTCAAACGAGTGCCGGTAACAAGTCGTGGTAGAGACCACTAACGACCGGGACAGGTTAACCCACAACACTACAGGCGTCGTCTGTACACATCGTAGACCACCCGAGTTGGCAGCACCAGATCAAACCGACTCATGGGGGCATGTGCCACTGTTCACGCGAAGCCCGCCAGGGCAAAGCAAGGGGCACCCTCATGCTCCCTGGGTCCCGCACCGCCTCTGAAGACGGTACACACGAGAACCCGAGAAGAGACCACGCCCATGCCTGTCCACCAGCGAGCCACACGCCAACGAGTAACAGCGAGAGGACCCCTGAATCTCGCTGATGCCGTGGCGCCCCCAGTTAAGTGGTCACAGTAAATAAAACGAACCCCAGCGAGTCAAGGCATCACTGGCCTCGACCGGTATCGTGATCCGGAACCCGAAGAGACACGGCGCAGATCTGATCATACTCACCCAGGCGGTGTGCGGTCTCTGCCTGCAAACCTACCCCCCACGCATCATCCGAAAGGGATCTGGAGCAGCTGGTGGGGAACCGCCTGTTGCGAGTGGTTCTTGTACTCTCCGCCGCCCAGATCCCGCGAATATTGCAGTGGGCGTGGCTGTACGGTCAGTGACCGCGCATGCGCATTGGTTGGTTGACGGGGTTAGTATCGGTCGGTGTTGACAGACGCTTTAAGATGGATCTACCCGTCGGCCATGTTGGAGTGGGAAAAGAACAAATCAACCCGATTGTGATCGCCGGGTTAAGTTCGGTGGGGTGAATATTTAGTTCTCTGTTATCGATCATTTCAATCATTTTGATCATGGTGATACCGTCGAAGACGAAAGATTTTAAAGGCAAGGTCCATTCATGTGCATAGGGATTATCTCATCATATGTTAGAGGGAATTCTCAATGGAGAGTTTGGAACATGACTGTTATGTCAGAGAAGGGATCATTTTGTGGACTAGTCTCGAAAGGAGGCCCATGGTACAGAGTCATTGAGACCCACTATATCAAGTCTCATGCGATGAACCCACCTCTGTTCGATCTTGAACAACCCCTGAGTGGTGATGCCAGGGTGACTTTCAAGAACCACCCAGCGGATACTGTCGGCTGTGTGACCCTTTTGATTATAGTGTTGGTATAGTTCGGTATGTGTTTTGAGGCATCGTATATTGCTCTTATGCTCTTGGATGCGCAATTTCACCTCTCTCATTGTCATTCCTATATAGTGCATGTCACAGGGACAGGAGAGAAGGTAAATGCATTTGGTGCTGTTACAGTTCGTGTGTTTGCGTATTTGCAATTTAAAGGTATCGGTCAGTTGTATCTCTTTAGTCATACTGGTCTGGGGACACACCGCACAGCCGCCACATGGAAAGTGACCTTGTACCCGTGGGAGATCCCATAATGTGCTCTGATTGTTGTTGTTCACTCTCTTAGGTCTAGTGTGGACCAAAGCATCCTTTAGATTCTGGGTACGTTTAAATGCAAACCTAGGGTTTGGAAGGTTCATTCCACCAGAGTTAATTATGCCCCAATGTTTATTGATGATTTTCTTTATAAAGGATGAGTTCTTAGTGAACGTGGTGACACAGGTGATCACGTCCTCTGGTTCTTTCACTCTAGTCTCCAGTAGAGCTTCCCTTGGGTTGTTGGCTGCCCTCTTGTAAGAGTTTTTGATTAGTCTGGTTGGATAACCCCTGTCTTGCAATTTATGTTGGAGGACAGTGGCTTCTTGTTTAAAATCAGCCAGGGTGGACATGTATGTAATACTATAAGAAGCTTGCACATCCGGAGCCCTGCAGCTCTAACATTTCCACATCAGAGGAAGCTCACACTCATTAGGGGGGCCGCCACATATAACAAGCATTGGCATAGCCAATAGGTCTAGCTTTTGGGACATTATAAGTGTTTAGCCATGCAACAGTTGATGTTGCACCAAGGATAGTGTGCTGCAGAATTAAATACATATAAGGTCCCAAAGACGAGACCTATTGGCTATGCCGAGCTTGTTAACCTCTGTCACTGAATTGAGGCCTACCGGAAGACAGACTGAATTTGTCAACTGATGGCCCTTTTTATGAGAGGAATTAATTTAGCCTGTTTCCAACATCTAGGAACAATGGCCATCTGTAAAGGCAGACTTACTAGTTGGTTTAGGGTGGAGTTTATTGCCACGCCGTTAGAAACAAGAATGTGGGAGTGACATAGATCCTCTGGAGACCAGGATTTGCACATGCTGAGGGCCGGAGCAGATTTCTCCATCGAAATTTGAGGAAACTCTTGCAGGGAAGGGCCACTGGGTGCAGACGAGGCCTCCTGCCATACCATAGACTCGGAGAATGGCAACTGAAGGGAATATAGAAATGTTTTTATTTTTCCATCGAAGAAATCTGAAAGTTGAGTTCATAGCTTGAGCGAGGCGTTAATGGCTGAAGCATCTGGGTGTATAAATATTTTGACAATTTTGAATAGCTTGATATGGGAGGTGTCAATTTGAGCTGTGAGGAAGTCTGATTGGCTTTTCTTGATTGTTTGGTGGTATTTATTTAAGGTATTCTTATAGATTCATTTGTTCTTGGGAAGGTAGTGATGTCTACAACTTCTTTAGAGTCTTTTAGATAGTTTTTAGATAGTTTGTAAAGCTCTTTCAGCTCCTCATTGAACCAGGGTGCTGATTGTCATTTGACCACCGAGGTGGTATCTCTGTGTTTGATAGTAGCAATGGTATTACCCGACAGGGCATCCACATCAACATTCCCACTCATACATGAGGTGCCCACTCGAGGAGCTACTGAACCCCACATGTGAGACTGTGGGACGGATTTGGCAGCCTCCGGCTCTGTTCCACTTCCAAACACTCTGACCAACCCTCTTCACTGGCCTCCGCGCCTCTTCCGGGGCCCCCTACCTACGCTCCCTGCCCAGGGCCGCCATGAGCCTAGAGCCACCCCTGCCACTGCTGTTAGGCCTGTTGGGCCCAGTAACCTGAAAGGGATTCTGATGCGTTGTTTTAAATGCATTTATTAATGAGGACAGCTAAAGAATGTTGAATAGAGTTCCTTATTGCACCTTTGTTTGTGGAAGAAAAGAGATTTCTCACTGTGGAAGTATTTACTTTATGCTGATAAACTTGTCTTGGTTGTGTGCTTGTGCAGGTTCTAAAAAAGAAGTGACCCAAGTCAACCGTTGCCTTGATGCCGCCAAAGCTTGCAACATGGACGACACATGAAAAAAACTACGGACGGACTACGTCTCAGTATGCTTTCGACGGCAAGCGCGGGCTGACATGTGCAACCGCTCCAAGTGTAATAAGGCACTGCGAAAGTTCTTCGACCGCGTACCTTTCCAGTACACCCATGAGTTACTCTTCTGCCCATGTGAGAACACCGCATGCGCCGAGCGGCGGAGACAGACCATTGTCCCGCACTGCTCTTATGGGGCCAGAGGGAGACCCAACTGCCTAACCCCTCTGGATGCCTGTAAGGGGAACTACGTCTGCAGGTTTGTTCGAATCTGGGGACCTGGTTCACAAAGGTCCTCCCCGCTCGTGTAGAGGTCCCGCAGACGTGGGGGAGTCACCACCAGGGCCGGACTGGCCATAGTGGGCAATGGGCAATCCCCCTGTGCGCCGCACGGGTGGGTGCCGGTTTTGGGCCCCTGGGGGCCGTTTTTGTTCCAGGGCTCTGTTTTTGCAGCATAGCTGCAAAATGGGCCCTGTAACAAAATCGTCCGAAAACCAACCCTGGCAAAGAGCTCGGCCGCACCCGCAACCCCCAGGGGTGGGGGTGGGGGGCCGGCCGAGCACTTTGTCAGGGCCGGTTTTGGTTCCCAGTCCGGCCCTGGTCACTACACTTGCTCCGGAATCCCTGCCCCGAGTGAGGAGTCTCCTTCGCGATTGCGGGGACTCTGCCACGAATGCAGAGACCCTTTGTGAATCAGTCCCAAAGTGTCTTGCAATATAATTGGTTGTTGTTACTGTTACTCTGCTCTTTTACTAGCCTATCTAGCCACACCTGTTAATTATGCGGGGTCCTTGGTGTACATTTATTTTATCATTTAATAGCCTTAATATATTAGATCATGTCTAGTTATTCCAATTGTGATTCAGACAACAAAACAAATGTCTTTATTATCCATTTTGATCATCATTGAGCAATTTTCTGCTAGAGTGGACTATAAGGTAGATGTGCTGCCCCCTGTTCCTACACTCCAGCTTCAAGGCACTTCATAAGTTATTTCAATAGCATTCAGCCAGTTTAATTTAATGGAATGGAAAATGATGTTCCTCAGGTGGCATAGTGTTATTGGGAGAACACAAACTTTCCCAGGCAGTAGCCCAAGGAGGGAACAAGAGGCAGTAGGGTACTGGGAGACGGTCAGCCTCCAAACAAATATAGTGAACACAATAGAGACCGCTCCCAGCTATAGACCAAATTAAAATTTACAGTGAGGTGCCTAGTGATAATGAGGCATCTCACAAAAAGTGATAGACTGGCATCACACACCACCAGGTGTCATGCTTCATCATCTGCCAGTCCTCGCCCTCCAGAAACCGCGTTTGGTGGAGGGCGGGCATGCACCTGGAGACAGGGATGCACTTCTAAGTGAGTGGGGGCCCAAAAAGTGAGAATTAAAAGGCCATCACAGTACACCCATAAATCCTTTATTCAAAAGGGAGTCTGTGTGGGGTTAAAATGGAAAGTGCGGTGAGTAAGGATCCTATCATCCCGTCATCGCTGTGAAATTATTTTAAGAGGTAGGTCAATACACTGGCATAGTGTTATCGTCTTGCATGGTAATTGAACACAAACCTCATGAAGACAATGGCTTCCGGGTGGAATGTTCACCAAACACAACTTAAGTAACATTTTCTTTTAATATGCGATACACATTGGGGCTGCAGCTAGCCAGACTAATGGTGCCACGCGTAAACCTATGGAACATAGCACTTATTTACTTATTCATCTATTTATTTTCTTTAGTACTTTTAAATAGATCCATTTGTATTCTTACAAACAGTCCAGAGCTCTGTACAGATCACATTTAAAGTCTAGCCTTGTGAAGCAGCAGGAGTCTTCTTAACCGGTGGTCCGTGGACACCTGGGGGTTCGCAACACCTATTTACCGGGTCTGCGAAAGTTTATAAAATCAAATATTATCAGCAGTTTGATAAAGTCAATATGCATAAAAAAGAAAAGTTGAAAATTCAAAGTTTCAAAAAGTTCTGTAAACGTGAAGAAATTTGAAGTGAAAATTAAGTTGGCATCATTATCTTAATTCGTGGGGGCAAAGTAAGTCAGTAAACAGAATCGAGTATGGACTATGGGAGACCTTAACTGGAACAATATGTGTATGCGACAACAAAGGCACAGCATGCAATCTCCAAGTTTCCCCATAAAAATTAAACATTTCACATATTTTTTGTTTTTGAATCAAACTATCCCACAATTTGTTTATATATGAACCTATACTTGAATCATTGTTTTTTTTGTGTTATAATTTTTTATTAGCATTTCATAAATACAATACAATAAATATATGAAAACATTGTATATCTTAAAATACGTTATAGTAGAGAAAAAATAATTAATATATTTTCCGCTTTTATTGATTTGTTGTCAAATTAATGGTTTAATGCTTCACTATTTCATATTCACTATTTAATATTTAATGATGTTTGTATTTCCTTTATTTGATATATGTTTTGCCCCTAATTTCCTTATTTATTTATTTTTCTGCTATTATATTTGAATCAGTATTTTTGTGTATTCTTTGGAGGTTCAAATCCCCTGAGTTAATTAGATGGGGTTCCTGGCTTCCAGCAGTGATTCACTGGGGGAAATGTAAGATATACGCTGTTCCATATTACATTTCTCACTCGCTTCCCTCAAATCTGTGATGGAGTCAAAGGCTGTTGTGAATGGTTCAGTTTTTAGGAGATTCCTGCATTGTACTTGCTTGGTTTCTGGCCTCCAGGTTGTATTCTGAGTGTCCACAGCTTTGAATTCCTAGGGATCTGCTGGAGAGTTGTTTTTCTCTTGAGGGTTTGTCAGGTGCTTGCTTTAGGGCCCCGCCTCGCACCCCGGTCCACCGCGGTCTCTACCGTTTGCTGTGGAGGGTGTAGGAGGCTCCATTGCCATCTGGCGAGGGACGGAGACAGCTGGGTTAGTGCTCTAGGGCGCGAAGCCTATAAAAATAGCATTCCCTGCCCGCTGCGCAGCGGGCTCGCCGCCCGTCTGCGCCCGTCCATGCCAAGTCCACACCGGGCGTCAAGGATGCTGGTTCTTCTCTGCCAGATGCAAAGGTAGGTTTAAGGTATTCTAGAGAGGACCTTCTGGAACTCTGCAAGGTTGAGGCTCACTGCAAACATACTATGGACCCAGATACCCTTGCCATGAAAGGTTTCTCTCCTTAAGCGTTTTGTGACTTTGGAACTATAGGGGTAGGAGAGGAGAGCTTGGTTAATACCAAGGCTACTGGTACTCCCTCCACTACTGAGAAGTTAGCTCAGGGCTTCCTTATTAATGTTAGATCCCTGATCAAAAACAATGTTGATTTAAAAGATTTTGTTTTACAACGCAATCCGGACTGGGTGTTCATAACTGAAACGTGGACTAATAATTGCTAAGATCCTGATCTTGTAGAGGCTATCCCTTCGGGATATTGCCTTACACGATTGGATAGAGTAGGAAGACGAGAGGGGGGTCTGGGCATTTTGTTCAGGGATACTTTTATCTGTCGCTCTGAACCACTCACCTCACCTCCTGACCAGTACCAGGCCCTATATTTCTCTATAAACACGCATCCCACTGAAAGTTTTTCTGGGGGGCTCTGTTATCGTTAACCAGGGCCTAGGGCATCCTTTACTCAGGATTTTTGTAATCTTCTGGAGCCCTATCTAGAAAGAACCAACTTTACACTTCTTGGTGACTTTAATTTTCATTTAGAGAATAGTGCAAGTCACGATACCCAAACCCTTTTGGAAAATATGAATTGCTGTGGCTTTTCACAACTGGTCACATCCACTTCTCATGCGGCGGGCCACACCCTAGATGGGATTTTTCCTAAGGAGCACCGTATTAGGGTGGGAGAGCCCCTTCCGCTAGCTTGGTCAGACCATTTTGCCATTCCCTTTAGTTTAAGGGTCTCGGCTTCTGGGTACGCGCGACCTGAAAAAAGTGGCTGACAAATGGAATCTTAATTTGATTAGTAATGAGGCCGTCGCAAATGCTCTGACAAAGTTTCAGATCCCAGGTCTTTTAAGTGCTAATTTACTTGCAGAAGAGCTATCCAAAAAGCTATTAGCAGTTATGGACACCTTAGCTCCTATAAAATGTCATTATTCAGCTAGAAAAATGCCTTCCGGACCTTGGTTCTCCGACAGATTGCGTAAGCTTAGACAGGAGTGTAGGAGACAGGAAAGATTATGGCGCATTGACTTAACACCCTCAGGCAGAGAATCGCATAAACAATTCTTGAAAGTATATAAAGCTGCTATTTTAGAGGAAAAGGGAAGGTTCTTTGTTAACATTTCTGAGTCGATTAAATCCTCCAAAGAGCTTTTTAACACTGTTAATTCCCTTATCTCTCCCTCAATTATTGACCCTGTGGAGTCTTCACAGTAGCTCTGCGACAGGTTCTCAGTTTTCTTTTGCACCAAGATCTCAGACATATATGCCCAGCTGGAAGCTTTAAACTTAAATAAGGACCTAGATGCCCAGCCTGTAATACATCCTTTAGAAAGCTCCAGCAATAACGCGACTCCTACTTTACTCTCCTTTCCGAGTTTGTCTCCAGAGATTACAGACCATTTACTAGGGGGAATTAAGTCCGGATCTCCAATGGACCCCTGCCCCCTGAAGGTCCTAAAAAGTGCAAAAGGTGCTATTCTACCGCATCTTACTCTTGTCCTAAACTTAGCCATCTCGGAGGGGCAATATCCCCTGGCCTGGAAGGCGGCAGTAGTTAGGCCACTTTAAAAAAAGCCCTCTTTGGATCCTATCGAACTGAAAAATTATCGTCACATCTCCCTCTTACCGGTTCCAGCAAAGATTTTAGAATCTTATTTGAACTACCACCTGAGTACCTACTTGAGGAACCATTAAATTCTGGACGGTGCTCAACACGGGTTCAGAAGCAGTCACAGCACTGAAACTGTGTTGACTGCGGTGTTTGATAACATCCGTGTACAGGTGGATGCAGGTCATACCACCTTATTAATTTTACTTGATCTCACCACAGCTTTTGATACCCTATCCCCACTGAGACTTGTGGAACGGCTCAGGGAGCTAGGGTTTGGGGGCTCGGTTTTAGGGATTCTCGCCTCTTTCCTTAGTGAGCGGACCCAAACAGTGAAATTGGGCAATTTCTATTCGGATCCAACTCCCCTTTTACGCGGTGTGCCTCAGGGCTCTTCCTTGAGCCCCACGTTGTTTAATATCTATGTTGCCCCGCTGGCAAAGGTGGTAAAATCTTTTGGTCTGGATGTGTTGTCATATGCGGATGACATGCAGATCATGGTGTCCATCACTCACAACATCAGTGACGTGGCTTGCAACTTTAAAAACTGCATGCAAGCATTCTCGTCTTGGATGGTGCAAAACTATCTGAAACTGAATGGCGAGAAGACGGAGGTTCTTATATTTGGGTACAAGGTGGACATTTGGTCCGGGGAGTGGTGACCTGACTCTCTGGGCACCTGCCCAAGCCCGGTCTCCCATGGAAAATTTTTTGGAGTCCTGGTGTACAATTATTTGCCCCTGAATCTGCAGATTAGCAGGATGGCTACCTGTTTTGGGCTAATAAGGTTTATTGTATTGTATTGAACATTTGTATAGCGCAAAGCTGTCACCCTACGAGTATCCTGACGCTTGAACTTTATAAGGAAGATCTTGCAGTTTCTCTCGCTTGCGGCACTCAAACAAGTTGTCGTTGCTCTAATACTGTCCAGATTGGATTATTGTAATGCCCTTTATTTGGGCATTAATAAGGGACAGCTGTGGCGCCAGCATCTGGCGCAAAATGCTGCTGCCACGCTGGTGATTGACTTGCCTAAACACCATTCAGTCTCTGCTTCTCTTCTTTCTCTGCATCTGCACCCGATTGACCACAGGATCGTGCTCAAAACCCTCTGCCTCACTCATAATGCTTACTACGGCCTGGTTCCTGACGGTATTAAAGCCCTATTTCACCATTATGTCACCACTAGGAATCTCAGGTCAGCAATCTAGCCTCTTTTTACTGTTCCTAGGTTTAAAAGGATGAGATGGCCCAGTAGTGGTGGTGGGTGGCAACCTCCTCAGAAAAATGTTGGGCCCTAGAAGGTATTTCTTTACAAAATAACCACTGAGTGTACTCCTGTAATACTACTTCCCCTACTCCTAAATGCTTTTGTGAATCGGCCTCTTAGAGTCTGTTTCACCACATATATTGTAAACTGTCTTTGCATCCTAATATTCATCAACATTATTTGCATTGACTTCAGAGTTTTAGGGCCAGATGTAGGAGCCAAAATACCGGTCGGTAACGGACGAATTCGGCCGTTACCGACCGGTATTTGGGTTTTCAGATGTAGGGGCATATATTTTACAGGATCAGTAAATTTACCGATTCTGTAAAATACCGAATCGGTATTTTTACCGATTCGGTATATTCAAATGTAGGTGGCACTCCTGAGAGTGCCACAGGCCTTACAGATTCGGTATTTTACCACCCAATCCAATTGGGTGGTAAAATACCGAATCCAGGTGTGCATGCACATGTGTGCATGCACACCTGTGCCATGTGACACACATACATGCCCTTAGGGCATGTCTGTGTGCCACATGGCTCACATGCCCGTCTTTGGGGTGCTAGAGGGTGTCAAAGTGACACCCCCTGCACCCTTGCTAAAATCTGTATTTATTTCCCATTTATTCCTATGGGCTTCGAAGCCCATAGGAATCAATGGGAAATACCAAATCTGTAATTACAGAATCGGTAAATACTGAATCTTGGGCCAGATGTAGGTAATTCATATTTACCACTTCTTAAATACCGAATTTTACCGATTCGGTATTTAAGAAGTGGTAAATATGAAGGGGGGAGATGTAGGTATTTCCAGATGTGGAAATACCGAATCGTTAAGATTCGGTATTTACCGAATCTGGAAATACCGAATCGGTATTTCCTATTGATTCCTATGGGCTGTGAAGCCCATAGGAATCAATGGGCAATACCGATTCTGTAATTACAGAATCGGTAAATACCGATTTTAGCAAGGGTGCAGGGGGTGTCACTTTGACACCCTCTGGCACCCCTGTTTTAGGCTTGTGTGCCATGTGGCACACATACATGCCCTAAGGGCATGCATGTGTGCCACATGGCACAGGTGTACATGCACAAATGTGCATGTACACCTGCATCGGTATTTTACCATGCAATTGTATTGCATGGTAAAATACCGATTTTCAAAGCCCTGTGTCAATGTACAACTTGGCACCTACATACCGAAAATGCATTTTCGGTAATTTTACCGACCGGTATATTTACCGATTCGGTAAAATTACCGAAAATGCCTGTTTTTTCCCCCCTACATCTCAAAATCCAATTACCGGTCGGTAACGGCCGAATTCGGCCGTTACCGACCGGTAATTGGCCACCTACATCTGGCCCCTTATGATTCGGTATTTACAGAATCTGTAATACCTACATCTCCCCCCTTCATATTTACCGACTCTTAAATACCGAATCGGTAAAATTCGGTATTTAAGAGTCGGTAAATATGAATTACCTACATCGGGCCCTAAGTGTGTTCACATAAATCCCCTAAGGTATGCAGGGAAGTCTATGCAGATCCTAGATTTATATGTGAATTCCTACTGACCCATACTGCAATATGAGGACGCACAAATCACTGGAGGGAATATGGTTGACCTGCACATTAGCACATGCATTTTATTCATTTTTTTTCTACATCTGGAAAGTATATTATATTTTGTTGATGTTACGACTTGATAACCGTTTAAAGAGGGCTTCTTAAAAGAGAAAGACACATTTGCCTGACATTATCTACATTTTAACCCCTCCCATGCTCATGACGAGCTGAGCTCGTCATGAGCCACAGTGGCCGTGTGCTCATGACGAGCTGAGCTCGTCATGGCCGTTGCGTCTTGCCCACGCGGGGATAATTCCCCTGCTGTGCTGGGTGTTCCATTGGAACGGGCTTGGTCAGGACGAGCTCAGCTCGTCATGAGCACGCGGCCACCGTTGCTCATGACAAGCTGAGCTCGTCACGAGCACCGGGGCGCTGCGCGCACCCTCCCTCCCCCCAGCACAGCGGGGGAATTAGCACCGCGGCGAAGGAGATAAAAGATGTAATCAATTGACCTGCAACGATTACGGTGAAGACAGATAATGTACATGTGTTGCTATGAAGAAAAAAGCTGAAGCGTTTACACCATAAAACCCATTGCCACGTAAAAAAAAGAAAGTCACTGTTTTGGCATGATGAAGCGACCTTAAGTTGTGAAATACGTGTCGGCCAGTTTCTGTTAACAATAAAGAAATAAGATTTGAGCATTAAAAAAATTAATAAATTAAAAAAAGGATGAGATGGGGCGGGAAATCCGTTTCAATTGCTGCAGCCAAACTCTGGAACTCTCTCCCTGAGGAGATTCGGGACAAGGATCACACACTCTTTTTCGAAAGGTGTTAAAGACCTGGTTGTTCGCCTAGATGTCTGTCCGAGTGTGCCCTTTCTGCCTGCATGGTGCTCTGCTGTTAGCGTCGTGACGCCCTTGGGCTAAGTTAGCGCTTTATAAATCTTATATTCAATCATTCATTCAGGTGGCCCGTTGTGACGCAGCTGACTGGAGCCGAAGGCCAGATTCTACATTTTGAATGTACTCTGGGCCCTTCTTCAAGTTTAAGTGAACCATGCAGAGAACATGAACTTGATTATCTTCTGTACTCCAGCTACTGAAGGGTTTCCAGTGCAGTCTACCTGCTTACTTCTGCATGTGTTTTTTGGTCAATAATGTTTCTTTCAGATTCTACTGTTCCCCAATGAAGGAGACAGAAAATCGGATTTACTCTACTGATTTGCACATTTTCCCGGTGTCCCAGCCAGAGACCTCACCTGCTTGGAGCGGCTAAACTCTGCGGGTGGAAACACACTCAAATATGGGTGTCCCCTTTGAGCTCATATCCTGATCCTGCCTGAGTGGAAGAGAAGTGCGAGCAGAGTGGGCAGAGCGCCAGCGGGTGTGGCGAACAGGCCCGGCTCCAGGAATTTGTATTTGGGTGGGCCAAGGGTGCATTTAGGTGGGCCACTGCGGGCTCGATTTGTCGCATATATGTCTAGGCAGACCTGCTTCAGGCCCTCCTTTCTCTCTTCTTAGTCTTACACTGCCCAGTAAAACGCACTCTTTTCCAAATCTCTTTCCATATATTATCACTCTCAAAAGTGTTTTTTCCATGTAATGTTCCTTTGATGGGAAGAGGAGGTTTCTGAGGTGGGAGTATCAGGCAAGTGACACTTCATGGGCTTCCTCTGTGGGAGCCTTCAGGGAGAATCCCTCTTCATACCTACTTCCACCTGACCCTGAACTCTGCAACGCACTCCTTTATAGGCTTGATTATACCCACTCCTCCCCAATGCACCTTATCTCACAGCTGACCTTGGGCCCCAGCCCCATATCAGGCACCATTGAGCTCCACTTTCATTTTTCCCCGTAACATTGACTATAGCAGTAAATATAATTAGCATGCCCTTTAAAGTATGTTCCACAGTAGCCCTTATGACCCCACCTGCTAATTAAATAAATAAAAACAGACAGCGCTGATGCGAAAGTCTTTTTTGGCGCCCCACCACAGACCTCTTTCTCCGTAAATACCTTTACTACCACCTTCCAACAGTGACCCTCATCCCTCCATGGCCCCCCTATTGACCTCCTCCTCGGATTTCCTCACTGCCATGCCACAAGTGCCCCTCATCTCCCCATAACCCCTCCCCCTTATAACCTCCTCCTCGGAATCCCTCACTGCCACCCTCCACCAGTGCTCCTCATCTCTCTGTAGCCCCTCCCCTTCATGATCTCCTCCTCAGACTCCCTCACTACCACCCTCCAACAGTGCCCCTCATCTCTCCCTAGCTCCCCCCTCCACCCCATGAACTCTTCCTCGGATTTCCTCACTGCCACCCTCCAACAGTGCCCCTCATCCCTCCAAGCCCCCCCCCCTATTGACTTCATCCTAGGATTGCTTCACTGCCACTCCAACATATATGGGACACATTTCTGACCCAAACCATAAGCACAGCCGGGATTGCGTTTGCAATATTTAATTTCTTCTGTACATTTTCCTCTTGTCTATTTTTACCGTTATTTTAATCCATTAATAATCCACATGTTCGCTTGAAATACTATTAGTCTTCATGCAAAGAAGCGCCATTTTCCAAATTTCTAATGCTCCTGCAGGGCTATCCGAACCTCACTTCAAGAACACGACTGAAGCCAAATTCATCCAAAGCAGTTTAATAAAATCCAATGCATTTCGGGCCTCAGGGGCCCTTCGTCAGGGAAAACTAAAAACAATAATAACACATGTTTTAATGTGACAACCAATATGTGCACTTTTAACATTTAAAGTCGCCCGCTCTTCTTTATCTCAAACAGTTGCTGTAACTTAAATACATTCTGCCTAATATCTCAGTCCTCGCCAAACCCCGTACAGTTTCACATTGGTGTTTTCCTATCCTTCAATGAACTAATTACCATGCTTTCTCACGGACTGCTATCGATCTCAATCTGCTCCTTTCCTTATTACCAGTCAGGTGAAACATACCCCTCCCAAAACTCTCCTCTCCCCTCCACATCATGCTTCCCAGCCCTCCACGAACATTTTTAACAACCTTTGCTTTCTGAGATAACATTGTTCTTATTTCACTCTTCGTTCTCAGCTCCTACCTGCTAGGAAGTAATCGTCCTCCTCACTCCATTCTGAATAATGTTTCCACTTTCCCAATCGCTCTCCTACCTTTAAACTCCACTCTAACCTCTCCTTACAAGCAGCCCTCCCCCTCATCCCTACGTAATTAACACCTGTGTCTTTTGGAAACTCCCGGATTTCCCTGGAAAACTTCAGTTCCCAAAATGCTTCACAATTTGACAAATGCCATATTATTCCTTCACTGCCACGCCACATGTCACAAGTGCCCCTCATCTCCCCATAGCCCCTCCCCCTTATGACCTCCTCCTCAGACTCCCTCACTACCACCCTCCACCAGTGCCCCTCATCTCGCCCTAGCTTCCCCCTCCACCCCATGACCTCTTCCTCGGATTCTCTCACTGCCACCCTCCAACAGTGCCCCTCATCGCTCCATAGCTCCTCCCACTGACTCCTACTCGGATTCCCTCACTGCCACCATCCACCAGCGTCCCTCATCTCTCCGTAGCCCCCCGTGGACCTCCTCCTCAGATTCCCTCACTGCCACCCTCCTCCAGTGCCCTCATCTCTATGTAGCCACTCTCTCATATGCATTTCATTTGTTGTATAGCGCTACTAATATCAGTTTACTGTGTGTCAGTACTTTACACCACGCACACATTAAACAGAGACAATGAATCATACAAGTATGTAAATCAGTCTACAGGGAATGTAACATTAGCCAATGAGTAATGCAAGGTGTAGGAATCACATGTCATTCATACTGGTGGGCAGGATATCTTAAAAGGGTTTGGTCTGGGGAAACACAACCTTAGGATTTAAAAAGTATTCCATGGGGGTCAGCTTTACTGATAAAAATGTATATCTGCCCAAACATACTCAGTTTAGCAACATTAGAATAATGAAAGACTGAGGAAGTTCTAACTATATCACAAAACAAAAAAGCGAAGTTCTAACTATACCATTCATGTTTGTATGCAGCTCTTTGGTGACAATTCATTGGTCACTGTTTTATGTTAGGATTGTAACTTCTGAACTGCAAGTAACACAAGGATCTCTGTGACAGAGGCAGTAATCCACTGAGCTTCCACATAAAATACAGTTCATCTGCATTTAAAAACTAACAAACACATGATTGCTCTCCAGCAGAATTATTAATCACCAGCGTTATCTGGGCATTTTGTATTGTCTAATTGGTATCCTGCATCAGCCATGATAATGATGAAAATTGTTTAAATGAAGTGCACATGAAGTATGTGTGGTGCTGGGAATGTGCAGATTTTTAAAAGAAAAACAAATAGTAACACATTCTCTTACCTACTCCATTAGTCAAATTTTATGTCACAGGCAGCCTGATGTGATACGCAGCTGCAGGGGTCAGGAAAGGTGAATAGGAATAAACAAACTTATTTTCTCCTGTGCTGCAGAGAACAAGAAATATCCACACAGCAGAACAAGAGGCAAAGGTTACCCATGTCAAAGAAAGGATTTGTCGCCTTTCGCCATGTGGAGATGAAGGGGTGTTAAAATAAACAAAGCCTCGTTCATATGTAAATGGTCTTAAAGACCTGTGAAGTACTCGGGGCGGCTGCGATCATCTCAAAAACTGTGTGTGTGTGTGTGTGCGCCGCGGGGAGCTGTCTCAGACCGGGCGCATACACACAGACACCCTTTGAGGTCAATGCCCTTGCACGCCTTCCTTCAAGCCCTCACTGCGAGGGCCAAGGCTCCTGTTTGGGTGGGCCAGGCTCATTTTTGGGTGGGCCTGGCCCACCCGGCCCACCCGCTAGAACCGGGCCTGGTGGCGAAGCGGAGTGAACGCAGCAGGAAGCCTTGGGCTGGTGGCAGCGCAGTAGGCTGGGGGACATCCTGCAAACCAGGAGCCGCTGCCTGCCAGCGTTGTCCCAGTTTCGTCTCGTAGGACAAATAGGGTAGGGCGCGCAATCGTCAGAGCAGCTGGAGCGGAGGAGAAGCGAATCAAGGCAGTAGACGGTAGTTTTCAGCAGCGTGTGGGTAAGGGCTTTAGGCCGCCGGCTCCTCATGCGCAGGCGGCAGGCGTTAGGCCGGTGCGGATTGCGCCTCTTAGAGGAGTCTGCACCCCGACACGATTGCCTCACCTGCGCCTATCTGATGATCGCATTAGTACTAGTTACTGCTTCCCGCCTGCCGCCCACCAGGTGTTGTTGCCTCCTTGTCGTCCGACAAATGTTGCCGGCAGCCTGCCTGCCTGATTCTTTGATACCAATAATTTTATTTATTTCGACAACTCTATCACATTTGAGCAGGGCACAAGTCCTAAAAAAAGAAGTGGGGGGACGCTGTCACCGGAAGTGACGTCACGACAGGTAGTGAAGTCACGAAAGGTGGCTTGTACCATCGGGCTCATTGCCTCCCCTCGCTCACCCCTTAGATGCGATTGCATCTAAGAAGCCAGCACGTCTGCAGCGTGCTGTGAGCTCCGATCTCGTCCCAGAGAGGCCGAAAAGTGAAGTCCAGCTGTTTGGCAGGGGGGACGGCGTCCACCCGGTAAAATAAGTGGGGGGACGTCGTCCACCCGGGTGGTACCCCGACTCGAGCCCTGCATTTGAGTCATCCTTGTGCACAGTTGCATTCTATTGCATCTTCCAAGCAGTTTCTCCTTGGCTATGTGGATTAGAGGATGAGGAGGAGGGGGGTGGGTAGGTCGGAGAAGGAGGAAGAGGAGGAGGAGGGGGGTAGGAGAAGGAGGAAGAGGGGGAGGAGGAGTAGGACTTCTCATGCCCCCGGATCAGATATACTGACAGCCTTGCACCTCCCAAAGCCCACACCATATAGCTTGGATGATTAAGCATACATACATCTACATAATCTGCGCCATATAACCTAAACAGGCTGGGGAAATTTGTGATGGAGCTGTCACTACCCGGGCGAGGCGGCTCCTTTCATCCCCCCACCCTCGTCAGCCTCTTCCCCTCTAGTGACATCATCTTCAGCACTATTGTTACTAGGGTTTGTCAGGTCGAATATATATATTTCAGAGCCCCTCCCCTTATAAATCTAAGTTTTTGGGAAACGGGAACGAGGAACACCAGGCACAGAGCAAACATGAGACCTCCAGCCTCCCTAGTCTGGCCAGCCAGAGGTCCACCCTCAGGATGAGGATAAGGATTCGGGGTCCTCTCCACATATTGCATTTAGCCTATGGCCACACTACAATTCCCCGCATCCAAGGCTCAATTCCATCTCGTGAAGAGCGTACCAAAGAAAGAAGTCTCTGTCATATTTATTGCTGGATAGTTGATGTGCATCATTCGAGTTGCGCGAAGCCTAGGACCCTATCTATCTTTTTCCTTTAAACCTCCTATTTCTCCCCTGCAATCCAAGGTCACATTAGAGGGCTCTTGTTGGACTTGGCCCATTTTCCCAAAATTTTTCGCTTTTCACCCCCCTATTTTAGGATGTCTCCCCCATGGTTGAGAAATGTATAGGCCATGTGTGGTGTGAGATGCCCTAGTAAATGTAATGCAATGGTGTGCGTACTTGTTAACCCCCCATTGTAGGAATGTACCCTGGTAACATGCTGCGTTTAAAATAGATGCCATGGCTGTGTGGGGTGCCAACTGACTGTGGTAGGTTAGCAGTCTAGTTGTTCGGTTCCAAGCCATAACAGCTCTTGGAGGGAAGCCTGGCACCCTGGGTGCTCTTCTCCTCCCCCTGAGCCATTTAGAACCAGTTCACCAGACGCTTCTAGAAGCTTCTGGCACTGTCTGGGAGGTGGGGTGAGGGGCGCATAAATAGGCTGGCTGTGCCACCATGTGCTCAGACAGAGCAGGGACATGAACATGAGGGGACCTGCTGTCAGGGGGTAACGCCACTTGTGCCTGTGTGCCCAACTGAAATCCCGCTGCTGTCCACAGGGCTAGTGAAATCCCCACTGCAGGAGTCAAGGCTCCTGTACAGGAGGAGTGCCATGCTACAGTGGAGGATGGTTTTTAAAGCCTACCGCCCTGTCCTGATGAGTGCCCACTGACTGCTGACCTTGCCCAGTAGTGCCTGCTGCTCTGCTACCTGGCCCGTGAAGAAGGAAGAGCGCTACCAAAAGTGCCAGGAGAAGAGGAGTGTCTGTCCTCTGCAGCGCTGGGCTGAGAAAGCACTAAATTGGATTGGACTGCGCTCCCAGGAGGTAAGGAGCTAGTACCTACCGCGCGGTGTTTCGAGAGCGTGAAAATTCCAGCGACTGTGCCCGGCTGCCTGTCCCTTAGCGCGTAGAAAAGAAGAGCGCTTGAGTGGACTGCCAGGGAGCACCTTTGACTGTGCTCAGAAGGAGGTGAAGAGCGCTACAACTGTCCCCATCTCGCCTGCTGACTAGCGCCTGGTGAGTGCAGTGCAATATTACAAGCGCCGGCGGTGAGGGGCTGATCCCTGCGAGTGCCTGAACTGCGCCAGGAAGAACTGTTCTATCTAGAAGCACCACGGGAACCTACCCCGTGTTATTGCTCCCATCGCGGGTGCCCACCCCGCGTGTGGAGACTGCCTGCATACTTGAACAGGCAGCGGGAGCCTACCCCGCGTGATTGCCGCCTCCGTGCTGTTATTGGAAACCGGTGCCTACCCTGTGTATTGCCGCCCTTTTGTGCCATTTAAAACTGACAGGAGCCTACCCCGCACTTCGCCACCACTAGAACTGCTCACGATCACCGCCGAGGCCCGGGAGACATGAGGGAATCTGCGCGGGCCTCGCCACGCTGGGAAATGAATGAATGAAATGAAATGAAAAAGTAATTTATATTGCGCAACTAAAACCCGAAGGCATCAAGGCGCCTATCAAAAAAAAATTAAAAGCGGCAAAAACAAAACGAGAAGGCGCCACTGAGGATCTCCACCGCGGCCCCTGGAGCCTGGGGAGGGCCGCCGAGGTAGAGGAAGGGCCGCAGTAGGCCCCGGAGCGATCCTGGAGGCCGACGTCATCGGCCACGTCTGAAGGGCAGGCGCGGCCCCATTGGTTCCTGGGGCCGCGCCCACCGGAAGCCGCCACCTCATTGGCTCCTGTGCCTGGCCCCTTTGGAAGCAGTGCAGCCATTGACGGAGGCTGCTGCGCCCCCGCAAGAGCCGCGCAAGGATTGGCTGCTGGGCCTGAAGGCAGCCAGAATACCTGGGGCTGCCCGGACATCGCCGACGGGAGCTGCAGGGGAGCAAGAGCCCCCTCGGCCTGCCCTAGACCCAGATGAGGAGCCGGTGAGTGGGGTGGCGTGTTGGGGGTTGTGTCGGGGCATATTGCCGGTGCCCTCCCCCGGTGTCAGGATTCTTTTGCTGGGCTCCTGGGAGCGTCGCGGGGGCTGGGACAGGCACCAGGAGTGCCGCATTGGTGCCCTGCACAGCTGCTCTGCCTGAAGGTGGGTAGCTGCAATGTGGGGGCATATGTGAATCCCCGAGCCAAAAGGGGGCTCCACCGGGCCCAGAACTAACTTGGCTGGACACCACTGCCCCGATGGACAGTGGGCAGTGGCAACGATTGGGGCACACACTGTCTAGGCTTGCGAGGCCTCAGAAGATTGACAGCATAGGTAGAGTGGCCGAGGTTATGTCAGATATAATTCCCCACCTAGCTATAGGAGTAAGGTGTTTTCTGCCTCATGTTGGACCACCTCATGTTTCATGCATGCTGATAGAATGCCCTAATGCTGTTTGCCCCCACTGCTTACGTCGCAGGCGAATGTGCCCTACGTTAATGTGTGTAGCCCCCATGGTGATGCACCTATACTAATGTGCCTAAAGTTTTTTCCCCAAGGGTGATGCCCACTGTTAATGTTGATTATGCTCACAGGTCAGGCCTACTGCTTTCAGGCTAAATGGGTGTATGCCAATGCAGGTTTTGGGCCTAGTGTTTTCCGACCTACAGATGGGGATTGACTTCCTGTGATTATCCCTAGTGGGCCCAAACTGCTGCCCCTGACACCTGTGAAGGCCTGCCCTGATTTACGGTAATGCTATACCCACTGTTAAGGGGATTTACGCCAAATGTTTTGTTGTATGTTGGATGCCTTGCACGATTGGAAGGCCTGTTGGTCCCAGTGAGGGGCGGCCAAGGTACTGGTGTGGGTATAAGGTATGATGTACTTACCTGCATAAGGTTATGCCCAAGGTGTTTATGCGCACTGTGTTTCCTGCCTCATAAGTTATGCCAATACATCTATGCCTAATGCGCTAGAGTTGTAATGCCTGTGGTACCAGCCTTATGTTTAGACCCCCTGTTCATTGTCATGTTATATATTTAGCGACAGACTGTGCCCTCGTCCTTTACCCTTACCTTCACCCGAACTGTACCAGCGATGGTTTTGGCAGCGGCCCGTTGGGCGCTGCCCTGTAAATAGTCACCAAGCAAACCATTACCCAGTGCCGGCTGGCACCATTTACATGCTACTGTGATTACGTTCTACTGTGTTGATCTGGTAATACACTTATTGTTTTCACCCAAACTGGTGTGGTCTTGTTTTGTGGTGTGCCTTGTGTGTTGCCTGTGTGTACTGCGTGGATGGTTCACACATGTCCTCTGGAGTTTGGCCCGCCCGTTCTGCACCATGCTACCCCATTTCTAACAGCTCTTCACCCCTTTTAGGGCAACCAGCACATGTTCCAGGGCACCATCCTAGATCAAGGTCTGCTCCAGCCCCTACACCAGTATCAAACAGGATCACAAATTATATTCATAAACAAGTCGCTCCTACCCCGTTAAACATGAGAAAACCAGGGAAGTCAGGCAATAAGAGTGGCAATGGTCCAACAAAATCACTCTGCATAACCACTTCTACTAACTTTTGTTACACAAGCAACTCCTGCCCCTTCATACCCTGTTCAGGGAACCGTGAGTCTCTCTTGGAATATGCAATCGTACCTACGCCGCCCAGCTCTTTTAGCCTCCCCATGCCATAATGCCCACCTAGGTGCAAAATCCAAATTGTTAACTCTCCCAGTAGTATCATCCAAGGCCTCAAGTTACAGCAGTATAACATCCATGACCTTCCACCAGAAATGTTGCTCCCAGTTCGTTGGGGCGCATGATATTACCGCAAACGCCATGGCTTAGAGACCCAGAACCTGAGGCCTCTTCTGTCGCTTCAGATCCTACGTTCTATTCCTCATTAGAACCTTGGAATGTTGGCAGCTCCATTGAAAACAATGGAGTGCTCCGGGCTTATAATGGCTGGTATAAGCCTGGAGCTCCAACATTCCAATGTTTCTTTGTTCACAGCTCAGTCTGTGAACAAAGGCTTCAAGGAGCCTGAGGGGATTCCAATCCCCTCACGCTCCCATAAGGCTTTGTTCTTTTTTGTTAGAACATCCTGCCCTCTAGTGGCAGAATGTTCTAATAGCCTTATAGCCCTTCGTAGCTTGGCTATACCGGCTATTACAGTCCCTCTCCCTTGTTAAAGGCCCTCGCCTTTGGCTCGGGGCCTTTAACGCTGGAGAGGGCCTTCAACAGCCGGTATAGCCCTCTACGGTGGGCTATAAGGCCATAATATCTGGGGATGTAAGGCAAACCAGCAGTCTAAGCTAGCTGATGCACCAGCACCTTTTTCACCAGATGGCTTAACTCAAAATGATGTGATCGAATCCTCCTTTAAATTGGATGAAGAAGCCTTGGGTTTAGCAACTTTATATGATCCGCAGAGGGCACTCCCCCCAATGACCTCCAGCATCCAAGGGTTCTGAAAACATGTCATTCCCAAAGCCTGTGTCTGGGGGACATCAGACATCATTGCAGGGGAATGGTAACTCGTCAGAAACTCCACCTGCACAACCCATTCTTGCTATAATGAGAATCATGTCCCGCACCTTAGATATTGTTGCTGTCAATGTCAGACTTCTTTGGGAAAAGAAGCCCAATGCAACAACCCTGCAGTTGCTCTGCGATGTTAGCCAAATTAGGAGAAGTTTCTTAAGTAATCGAATCAATCTTCACAGAGTGCAAGACGTCACTACATATGGTGATGCAGCCTTCCTCAAATCAACATCACAGCCAACATTCACACAGCTCCTTTCCCACCCAGGGCTCTGGGTCCCAAGCTATTGAAACAGACATACTTATAAGCAATGGAGAACATTGACAGTTCTACTGCGCTCATTCTTCTATTGGTCGCGGCAACATTTACGGCTATGTCGCACGTGCTTTCAATTTGCGTATCAAATTCAGAATACTGGGCAGTTAGAATCCCAGCAACAATATATAAAGTGCAGCACATGTCTTCTCATCGCTAAGGGCCTCTCACTCACACACTTGAGCTCTACTCACAAGATGGTTGTATTGCTAAGGCTCCAATGACCGGGTTACCAAGGCCTCACACTGCAACGTTCGAGCACTCCTCCCGATGCATTAAAGTTAGTGGTTAGTGCTCAAAAGCGCATATTCTCCACCAAATTCACAGCACTAGTACTCATTACTACCTCAACCAGTACAACGTGGCCCTTTTCAAGTGCTGTTCAGCCGCGAACAACTCAGTCTGTTCGAAGGATTTGTCTCTCTCAGCTGCAACTAGTTCTTTGAGGGTTCACGCCTGTCCCCAGGAAGGGCTCGTCGCCAATGATAACTTGTAAGTTACCACACATGCTCCAGGTGCAGTTCTAAAGCATTTATTCAGCAGAGGTTAAGGACCACCAAGCCATGCAGGCAGCTGGGCCAACTGGCTCAACATTAAAAACATTCCCTCAGCCCAGAGCATGCTGCTTTGTGCTGTCAACGTTGATCAAGAGATTGTTTTGGCCACCTAAGCAACAACAACATTGGTAATATTACAGTTACAGGATGATAATACAGTTGAGCAGGTTATAACATTGGATGTGAGGCAACTGGTATTGCTGATGATGGTGACCGTGATTTATAGCGTGCACAGCTGCTCCAAGGAGTGTCCCAGAGCATTAAGCGTAGGTCAGAAATGAAGAGGCGAGTTAGTCCTGCACAAAAACAGGTTTTAAGCTTTTTCTAAATATTGCAGCATCACTCACAGCACTGACAAGAGGCTATTGAGAAAGGACTGGAGACACTGTTAAAGCATGACATCATAGAGCGCTCTCGTCCGACGTCATGGGTTTAGCCTATCGTGGTGATGCCTAAAAAGGACAGTAGCGGTGCCATGCGCATCTGCGTTGAATTGCACCACGGTAACAAAGGGATTAATAGAGAAAGACATCCAGGTCCACACATAGTGGACATGATTGCACTGCTGAATGGTGCCAAAGGATTCTCCCTTCTTGATTTGAACAAAGGATACCATCAACTCTAGCTGTATGAGAACTGTAGGTACGTTACTACTTTTTCAACTCCAATTGGTCTGTTTACATACAACAGATGCAGTTTTGGTGGGTCGCTGGCTGCAGAAGTCTTAAAGGATATCATTCACTGAGTAATTCAACCTGTCATGCATGCTTTTATTTACAGTGATTATATATTGGTGTGTGGGGCCATATGAAAAAGCCCTAACACAATTATGCTGTGTGCTTGTTGATGCAACTTGCACATTACATGCAGAGAAGTGTGAGTTTCACAAAACCAAACTCAAGTTTTTTGGGCATATTTTCTCTCGAGGAGGGGTCCCGATTCCTGACCCTGAAAGGATACAAGCATTGTCAGCCACTTGTCCCCCACAATAACCATAATCATGCTGTGATCCTTCTTAGATATGACCAGCTACTGCTCCAGATATATTTGTGACTTTGCCACAGTGAGTGCCCCATTGAGAGAGAGCTGCCAAAGAAAATGTTTCCATTCCAATAGTCCTCTGAATGTGATTGTAGCTTCAAGAAAAGAAAATAAGCAATTGAAAATGCAACTGAAATGCCTTATTTTAATCCATTGCATACTGAAATCCTAGTTGATGCAAACCTGGTGGGTTTGGGTGAGATGCTTTCTCAAGACAACGGACACCCAAGTGCACAACAGACACATTGTGGCCTTTGCCAGCAGAAGTCTGTCTCAGACTAAATGGGCCTATTCTCAACCAGAGAAAGAAATCCCGGCTGTTGTGTGGGCTTGTGAACATTTTCATGTGTTTCTGTACAGAAAGCATTTTACTTTTATTACTAACTACCAGACGTTGCTCACCATTTTCAGAAATCTGAAAGCCAAGATGCCCCCTCGTACCGAGATGTGGGGGTTGTGTTTGCAAGAGTATGACTACACTATTGTGCACAAGGATCAAAAGAGAGCTGTTACAGCGTCACAGTGCAACATCTAAAGCAGCTGAAGAGTATATCAACTTCATAGTAAAGTCCCGTACTCCTGCATATACATCCATTGAGGAGAGCATTGCTCCTACCAACACAGACAGAGACATGAACACTCTCAAAGATATCATTGCAACGCAATCATGGAGAATACGTACTCGACCTCTCACAGATTATGTTGAATTTCTGAAATTTAAAAATGTTCCGGAACAACATTCTGCAACTCAAGAAGGGTTTATACTATGAGGCTTTAGAATTGTCATACCCGAGATCCTGAGACATCAAGTCATTGAAATGCCACACGAAGGACATCGTGGAGTTGTCGCCACCAAGAGAGCCTTTAGGGACGTAGAGGCACATGCATCATTGAAAATTGCATTCGCAAATGGTGCGAATTGCAAAATTCGGCCGTTTGCGAATGCAATTTGAACTTTTGGGATGGATCATCATTTTTGTACTTTTCGATTTCTTAAATTGCGATTGCATTTAAGGAATCTCAAATTTAGATTCCTTAAATGCAATGCATCAAACTTACAAAATTATTGATTTCGCTAATAAGGGGAGGAAATTACCATGAAGTTGACCTTCATGGTAATTTGCGAAAACGTAGAAAAATGCACTAAAGTGCATTTTTCAAAGTTCCATTTTACACACACACATGCCCTTGGGGCATGTGTGTGTGCAAGATGCACTCATAGTCAGATTTCAGGGGTGCAACAGGGTGTCCTTTGGACACCCCTGTACCCTTGAAATCGCATTCTCAATTTGCGATTCTCTAATTGAGAATCGCAAATTGAGAATGTCTTCCCATTCATTCCTATGGGCCTTTATTATTTTATTATTTTTTAAACTTATATTGCGCACAGCTACCCTCAATGGGTTTCCTGGCGCCAGGGATAGATAAAAGAAAGAAAAACAAGCAAAAGGCCCAAGACAGAACAAACAGTGCAGAGAGATTAATTAAACAGAAGGGTCTTCAATTTTTTACAAAAAGGGAGGAGATCAGTCTCGGCTTTCAAGGCCGGCGGAAGAGCATTCCACATCTTTGGGCCAAGATAAGAAAACGAGCGGCCACCCATTTTGGCCAGTTTAATTCTGGGAACAGAAAAATCGTCACTAGTGGAAGATCTTAAAGTGCGACCAGGCTTATAGACTTGAACCAGGTTCTGTAGGTATTTAGGGGCAGAACCCTGCCTGATTTTAAAGAGAAGGCATAAGGTTTTAAATTTTACACGGTTCGGGACCTTAAGCCAATGAAGGTCACGCAAAGCCTGAGCTGCGGAAGATCTCCGAGGTACATTGCACAATAAGCGAGCTGACGAGTTTTGCACCACCTGAAGCTTATTTATAGTGGCCTTATCGGCCCCAAGATAAAGCACATTCCCATAGTCGATGCGGGAGATCACAAGAGCCTGGACGACAGTTCTCTGAGTAGAGCGAGGCAGCATCCATAGGATCTTCCGCAACCATCTTAAGGTGGAAAAACAGATTGCAGCGACCCTTGTTACCTGCTGTCTCATAGAGAGCCTGTCGTCAATGAGGAAGCCGAGGTTGCGGGCTACGGGGGCTGGATTCGGCAATGGACCCATATCACAGGGCCAATGCCGAGGGCCCCACAGATCTTTATTCTTGCCCAAAATAACAACCTCGATCTTGTCACTGTTGAGCTTGAGCAGATGGTCATGCATCCAAGCAGCAACGCGTGACAGGCCAGATTTCAAGGCAGAGACCTCATGGCCCTCACTGCTGGAGAGAGAGAACACAATCTGCCTGTCGTTGGCATACAAATAGATTGTCAAACCGGCGTCCTCCACGATGGTAGCAAGGGGTCTGACATAAATGTTAAACAGCAGAGGGCTGAGAATCGACCCCTGGGGGACGCCATATGCCGAGGAATAGACAGCAGATTCAGCTTCTGTCGAAAACACCTGCAAGGTGCGCTCACTTAGGAAGGAGGCAATCCAGGCCAGCGCAGATCCAGCAACACCAAGGGAGCGGAGAGAGTCAAGAAGAATGGAATGAGACACGGTATCGAACGCTGCACTCAAATCCAAAAGGATGAGTGCAAAGGTCTCCCCGCGATCGGCACCGTGCCGAAGCCTCTCCGTCACCCCTAGGAGTGCGGATTCAGTGGAATAGTGTGCGCGAAACCCAGATTGGGACGGATGTAGATATCCCACTTTCTCGACAAACGAATTAAGCTGAGTGTTCACATGTCGTTCCAAGATTTTAGAACATGCAGGCAGCAGGGATATGGGCCTGAAATTGGCTAAGTTAGTGATGTCCGCGCCGGTCTTTTTCAACAAGGGAACGACCATGGCATGCTTCCACTCTTGTGCCACCATAGACTCTGTGAGAGATGTATTCAGAAGTCTCATTAGGACTCTCCGTGGTTCGAGGTCCAACAGTTTTAAGATTTTCATAGGAACAGGGTCCCGAGGGGAGCCTGACCTGATACTGTTCAAGCACGATGAGAAAGTGATGTCATCAAACAATAGCCAGTCGTAGATGTTCATTGAGGGAGGGGGAAGAGGACTGCTAAAAGTATCCACCGGTAGGAAATCAGCAGATGGCAGAGGAGTAATCAAGGATTCATGAATACACTCCACCTTAGAAATGAAAAAATCTGCAATGGCATCACACTGTGATTTATCCAAAGCCGGAGGAGAAGGTACCGTGTCTGCTCCCGTTAGCTTCTTCACCACTGCAAAAAGAGTCGGCGGACAGTTCTGTGCTTGAGTGATCGTGGATGCCGTAAGGGTGGCCTTGGCCAATTTACAGTTAGCATGATAGCTCTTTAATGCTTCTTTATAAGCCACCTTACTAGGGGTTGAATAGGAAAGCCTCTATTTCCTTTCCAGAGCCTTGCACTTGGCTCGTTGTAATTTTAAATCTTCAGAGAACCAAGGTGCAGGAGGATGAAATGATCTGTGGTTATTAAGTATAGGAGGAAGGAATGCAGTTACAGCGTCCGTTAACCACTGGGAAACTACAGCATTAGATTCTGATCCAGAGCTTTCCAGAATCGGAGTGGATTCAGTAAGATGTTGATTGAATGCCACCATATTAAGCTTGTCCCACCGATAGAAAGGCTTACTCTTACCGGCACAGGGCTTAGAATTGGGTGAAGAGAGAGGTAACATGAAGTGTACCGCAAAATGGTCTGACCATTCTAGTGGGCGGGCCCTTTGGGAGCAGTCATAGGGTAGATTAGAAATAATTGGGTCTAGCAAGTGACCGGCCGAGTGAGTAGCCCCCGAGTTGCGAAGTAATAGATTAAAAACTTCGAGGTCAGATAATAACGACTGACTGAGAGTACCTTCAACATCTTCAAGATGGATGTTAAGGTCACCAAGAATGGTGAAATTAGCTGTTTTAAGTAGTACGGGAGATATACTATCAGCCAATGAAGATATCCAAGGGCCAGCATTGCCCGGAGGGCGATATATCAAAAGACCGGAAAGCGTTAGTTGAGGGCCAATCATTAATTTAAATAGTGCGGCCTCGCATCCAGGGAGGGGAAACGACTCCAACTTACATTGGTAGATGGTTTTAAAAATAATAGCAATCCCCCCACCCTTCCCGGAAGCCCTGTCCTGACGTACCATCACGTAGTTGTTGGGAACGGCTATGGCAATGTCAGGTCCAGAGCTTTCGTGGAGCCAGGTCTCAGTCAAAAACAATGCATCTGGCGACTCATCATTTATAAAATCAAATAGATTGAATTTATGTTTGGGGAGCGATCTACAATTAATACTCCAAAATTGGAGAGGAAGGGAAGTCAGGAGTTTCTTAGTGGGCTTCCTTTTGCCCCGGTAATGCGCCTTGGCTGTTTGTGTCTTAGAGAGCAACATTTTGCCGGTAGAAAAGCCGCAACCAGCACAAGTAAAGTAATGGGTAGGCAAAGTACAGAAGATACAGGAGACGGGTATGCGGGGTCGCAAAGATCTTAGTGTAAAAGCAGAATACGTTAAACAATTGACAGAGAGATCGTGAGTTAACCAACCTGAGCTGAAGTGCGGGATGTCAATATGCAGCCCCTCCTGCAGCCCGTCCTCCGCGCGGACGGGCGCAGACGGGCGCAGACGGGCTAAACTCAGGCGTAACTCCGGTGGAAATCCAGCGATCCCGCTGCGCGTTACCGCTGCGCGTCAGCATGGCTAGCTTTTATGCTAGTCTAGCCTCCTAGCGACAACTAGACCGCTGGGAGCATGAAGCGCCGCCGGGCGTGTTCCCCACTCAAGATGGCCGCAAACGAGACAGGGCGAGGGACCCGCAAAGTGCGGTGTTCTTCACGATTAAAATGCTAGTAAGCGGGTCAGAGATGCGAGTGTGCAAAGGCCAATTTTAGAAAACAGGGAAACAGGCAAATACAATTCAACTTATCAGACAAAACGGGGATTTTAAAATATGCACGCAGGAGCTGCACGATGATGCAGCGATAATCCAATAATGAGCCGGAGCTTGTAAGAGCGCTCACCTGAAGTTGCCTTGCTTTTATACTGGTCTAGCCTCCTAGCGACAACTAGACCGCTGGGAGCATGAAGCGCCGCCTGGCGTGTGCCCCACTCAAGATGGCCGCCAAACGAGACAAGGCGAGGGACCCGCAAAGTGCGGTGTTCTTCACAATTAAAATGCTAGTAAGCGGGTCAGAGATGCGAGTGTGCAAAGGCCAATTTTAAAAAACAGGGAAACAGGCAAATAAAATTCAACTTATCAGACAAAACGGGGATTTTAAAATATGCACGCAGGAGCTGCACGATGATGCAGCGATAATCCAATAATGAGCCAGAACTTGTAAGGCTTGTAGGCCCATAGGAATGAATGGGGAGGTATTCTTTAATTGCGAATTTCAATTAGAGAATCGCAATTAAGGAATTTTAAGAAATCGCTATTTTTTTAGCGATTTCTTGATGCATTGCATTTTGCGATTCCTTATTTTTCGCAATTAAGGAATCGCAAAAAGAAATATTGGTGCATGTGCCCCTAAGTGTGGTTTCCACACCTTGATGAACGAGTTGAAAAGAAACTGAAAGCCTGTCACCTGTGCAGTTGCTTATCCCCAAAGACAACACAGCATCCTTTGAATAGGACATGACCTGCTCAAACAAGCATGGGAGAGAGTTGCAGTTGTTTCTTTGGGCTCCTTAACAATGGACATCATCTCATGGATGTTATTGATGAGTATTAACATTTCCCTTTAGTGAAACATCTATCGTCAACCACCTATGATAAAGTCATTGAGAGGCTGGTTATTTTCGCACAGTGGGGTGTTCCTTCCATCCTTAATTCTGACAACAGTCCACCTTTCAAAATCTGAGAGTTTATGGACTTTCTTGGTCACTTGAACATCAAGCATCAGAAAAGCACACCTCTCTGGCCACAGGCAAATGGTGTCATTGAACGATTTATAGGCACCTTGAAGAAAGTGGTTCAGCACGCTGCGCTGAAAGGAATTGATCTAAAGACAGCCATATATCCAACCCTTTAGGCATTCATATCAACTCCTCATTTAACGACGGGTGGAAGCCCTGCCACCTGCATGGGAGAGCCATTGGGACCACGCTGCTGCGTGGACGGTGAGTCGAGTGATAGACACTCATGAGGTTCATGTCATGGGCACTGTTCACAAAAGCAAAATAAAAATCTATGCTGATGAGCGCCGATGCACTCGAAAAATAGTTTAAAAAACAAGGACGAGTCCCAGTCGAACAGGAGCGAAAGCGCTAGACTGACGCTCCGTTTGTTGCTGATCCATTGAGAGTTATGGCAAGTAAAGGGCATATGGTGATTGCCAAATGTCCCAGAAAGACAATTACAAGAGACATCGCATTTCAAGCATCTGCCTCGATGTTCATCTGCTCCAAATCTTACGAGTGATCCAAGAATACCTGAGTGCCAGAATCAAGCATCCAAGTCCCCAGCTTTGATTCCAGACAACAGCGCAACTCCCTCAACCTTTACAACTCAATCTGGAAGAGTGGCGCAAGCACCGCGACCACTCATTAAGGAATTTTAATGTACATATGTTGTTCGTACTTTTCATTTAACAAGGGGGAGGTGTAGGGCCTCATTTATGAAAAGTGACGCATCGCTGCGTGAAAACAGCGATGTGCCACTTTTCACTGCGCTCTCCCTGCGACACTAATGATGCGTCATATTTACAGTATGACGCATCATGTGGCAGGGAGTTACAGATCCGTCGGTATTTCTGATGTATCTGTAGGCGCAAAAGTGACGCATTGCTGGAGTGTGTCACAAAAGTGACGCAACTCCAGCAATGTGTACTTTCACATGGGCAAGTCCCATGTTGTTAGTGCCTGCGTCAGTCTTACGCCGTAAGATTTTGATGCATTAGCGTCCATGAAATGGTGCAGTGAAATCTTATGGATTTCACTGCGTTACTTCTATGACTCTTTCTTGCGTCAAAACGCCCCCCCTTGAATACATTATACCTGGCGCAGGTATAATGTGGCGCAGGGGTTTACAAAGTGACGCATCTACCTAGATGCGTCACTTTGTAAATATGGTACAACAAGGCACATTTTTTAATCCGCTGGTGCGTCACAAAAAGTGACGCACCAGCGGCGTAAAAGTGGCGCAAGGGGCCATAAATGATCCCCATAGTGTCTAGTGATCATGTACAATGTTCCTTAGCGGACTCCTTACGATGCTACGTAATCATTTGGGGTGTGTCTGGGTGTGGTCAATAACATTTACGATGTAATGCATTTAGTTAACGGTTGTCTACTGAAGAATAAAGATGTGTGTTACAGAGCTCCATGTGTGGCATAGTCATGTATGTGCTCCAGAGCTGGGGAGTATGCTAAAGGTAGATTACTCCTTGTTCCATCTTACTTTGACGCAAAGGGTCACCCAGCTTCCTGTAAAACATTTTTGCCTTTGGTTTAACCTTAAAGGCCACACAATTTGCTAGAATCTTTTGCCTAGTTTGTATGACATTGATCTTATCACAATTTGAAGCTTAGATGTATGTTTTTCAAAGGACTGGAAATAACAATAGCCCTCTTCCACAAAGTGCTAGAAAATTGCTAAGGACATTTCTTTCTAAAAATACCTGCCTTACAGCAGCTGGCAGGAGTCAAAGGTCTAGGCAAACACAATAATCTTTTTTTAGTAGCACTGGCAATGAATGCAGAGGTTGAGAGCTGATGGCCTTGTGAGTGTTTAAGGTCTGACAATGAACTCTAATTCCAAGAAACCCTTTGGGATGGAAGCCACATAAACACCTTGCTTTAGTATCAGAACACTAGAGGCCATTACCTCTGAAATGTTATTGGGTAGGAAGGAGTTTGTGAAAGAAATTGTCTCTGCCACCATACTACCAACTTTTTCCAATGCAACAGCCTATTGTGAAGTGTCCATATTTCTCCAAAGGATAGTTCTTTTTCTGACATATGCGCTTGAGACACCCTGAGCATTTTGAAGGCAACAATCTGTACCTCTGCTAAACCCTGAAAATCTATAGGTAACCCAGCATCAGCAACAACTTACTGTCTCTCTCTCTCTCTCTCTTTCTTTCCTGCAGGTCTCGATTTGCAGAGTTCCAATATAACTGTCAGCCTTCTAAACAGACGTCCTCTGGGTGCGAAAGGCATAATTATGCTGCCTGCTTGCTGGCCTACACAGGAATCATAGGTACTGTGATTTGTTTTGCATTCAAAATGAATGAGGAAAACAATAGAAGGATTATTTCATGACCGCAAAAAAAAAAACACCCAGGGGCAGATTTACAAGCCCCTTGCGCCACTTTTGTGTCACTTTTAACATGGGAAAAGTGACGCAAAAGTGGCTCAAGGGGCATGTAAATCTGACCCTCAGTTGCAAAGCCAGTAGGTCTGGCTGTTGAATAAGCAAAAGGGCTACTTTAGTGATTATCAAGTTTCTGTATGGGAGTTTTTGGTTGCATATATGTGGTATTTGTATAGAACAAACCAAGCCAAAAAAACAGTGGAGAGCTATACAAGGTCAAAGATAGGAGAGCTTGGCTGCCAAAAGATCCGTTTTAGGCGGAGGGAATCTCCAGAATTTTGTGGCCAACCATTGCTTTATTTTAGCCGTCACTTGCCTAATATTGTCTCTGCTTCTGTGTAAGTCAATGGGGAAAATACATTCTCTGATTTATTTTTAAATCTCCCACTTTCCAGATTTAAAATGTTGGTTGGTGGACAGTTAATGCATTGTGATGTAGTGTTCTTTAAAGAAGTGTGTATTTAACTCTTTTCAAATTGGAGCAGCATTGCAGTTTTCCTGATGGATTCAGAGATGTTGTTTCAGATCCTGGGAGCACCTGCTTTGCCACTATGAAGCTTCTTGAACGGCCTTCCTTTGGCTTCCCGACAGTGCTAGGAAAACTCTAGTCCAGGCTCTCATCACCAGCTGCCTGGACTATAGGAATGCCCTGCTGACATCAGTAAATGACACCCCGCTGTCCAAGTTGCAAGTGGTCCAGAACCTCTGCCGCTAGGCTCATTTGCAATCTTCCTTCTCGCTCGAACTCCTCCCCAGTTTTTTGGACACTTCCTTGACTGCCAATTAGAAAATATATCATCTTTAACCTTTGCTGTCTTACAAATTAGGCACTTCACAAATCCCACCCTGCCTACTTGTCTATCTGATTAAAATCCTATCTGCCCTCCAATATGCCTTAGGTCCTCGGATACGTCACTTCTGGCTATCATTCTTATACCGACCTTAAAACAGGGGGGTATATCGTTTTTTACACTGCCACCTATCACTGGAACAAACTCCCCCTTAGTCTCTGTTCTAGCTCAGAATTTAGCTCTTTCAAGAAGACGTGGTTATTTTAGAGCTCTCCCCCTCTCCCAGCAGTGCAGCGCCGAAATACTCCTCCGGGAGTGATTTGTGCGCTACATTAAATGTTTTATTCATTTATTTGTGACATTTATAAAGCGCACTGTTACCAGCCGGTGTCCTGGCTCTGATTGACCACTCCCAAGATTAGCCCCGAAGCTTATTGCCTAAAGAGCCATGTTTTCAAGGCCCTCCGAAAGGACATCAGATCCGGAGCCTGTCTAAGGACCGCTGGCAGAGCATTCCAGGCCTCTGCTGCTCCCCAGGAAAAGCTTCTGCCCCCCCCCCCAACGGGCTTTCCTAATTCTTGGAACCACAATCAGCCCCTGATCAGCTGACCCGAGGGATCTAGCTGGCTTGTACCACTGAAAGAACTGGGTCATGCACTGAGGGCCCAGTCCTTTAAGTGCCTTAACCGCATCAATGCGGTGGCTTTTCCCGCTGTACGCGGCAATTTTGAAATTACAGCGTTACATGACGAGCTCAGCTCGTCATGAGCGCATGGCAGGTTACGCTCATGACGAGCTGAGCTCGTCATCATCCCCGAAGGGGTTAAAGACTATACAGAGTGCTTTAAATGCAATCCTTTTACGCACCGGTAACCAGTGTAGTTTCACCAGCTCTTGAGTGACCGAGGCAAATGTAGGTATGCCCGAGATCAAGCGGGCCGCTGCGTTTTGCAGGACTTGAAGTTTATTAAGCAGCCCCTGTTGCGCATTGACCAGCAAGCCGTTGCAGTAATCCATGCGGGCCAGGATCAACACAGTCACCACTGTTTTCCTGTACTCGTCAGGAAGAAAGGGCAAAATCTTGCGGAATGACTTCAGGACAAAGTGGGTGGCTGAAGACAGCGCGTTTACTTGGGGCCTAAAGGACAGTTCATCTTCCATCAGAATCCCAAGGTTTTTAACCTTAGCAACTGGAGAGGGAGGGACGCCTAGCTCCTCCGGCCACCATCTTGGGGACCAGAAATTCTCTCTAGCCCCAAACAGGAGAACTTCTATCTTAGCCGAGTTCAATTTTAGGCAGTTCCCTGCCATCCAGTTGCTGACTGCAAGCATACAATCTTTAAACCTGCTGGCCGTGCCTTCCTCTCCCCCGGGTAGCAGCGGCACCACAATTTGCGTGTGGTCTGCATATGATGTTAAATTAAATCATATCATAGATAGACAAGGCTTTTTTTTAAAAAAATATAGGGCCTGATTACGAGTTTGGTGGACAGAGTTACTCAGTCACAAATGTGACTGAATAATCCTGAAGTTGTTATTCAGCAGACGGAATATCCATCACATTGGTGACGGAATATTCCATGCGCCAAGATCCAAAGCCAGTCGGGAGGTTTCCTGGCTGTGCCGAGAGCCACCAGGGATAATGAGCTTGCCTGAAGATAAGCAGAGGTACTGTGATGTATTTTTGCAACTTTAGAAGCAAATACAGCCCAGTTTTAGAACCCCCAAATCCTCTGACAAAGTGCAGGCTTAGCCAACTTATCAACCCAAGCCAGGGAATCTGATGGACTATAACCAACAAACCTCCTTAGCATTTCTTGAGGCTGGTGCTCACTGATCATTCCTGTATGACTACAGGATTATTTGTTATATTAATGAGTTCTGAAACTCTTTTCACCATGGATGGAAACACAGAATAAATTCACACTATATATTTAAAAGAATTTATTAAAAAATAATGTCCTACTGAAGTGCAAATTATACTAATAGATGTAACTATAAAAATAAAAAAAACAGTGGCAATAAAAGCTATTAAAAAGGTAAATATTAAAAAGAATTACAGCATTATGATTATATTAGTTGAATTAAATGATGAAACCAATCTTTGATAACTTACCGCACCCTTTTAGCCTCTAGGTAAACTTTCTTATCACCAAAGTTTCTTAGATGGCATGTAACCCACATACATGATCTGAACAACAAAATTGTTGTCAGTTCGCTTCTGAAATTTGAGAAGTTCACTTGCCGTCTCAGTTATGGCGCCCCGAGCTGATAAAGGTATACCTATGATGATCTGATTGCCTTCTCTAAAGATGTTTGGAGCACAGCCCGCACAAAGCCGAAGTGCTGAAAATGCCTCTCTGATGAGTAAAGATCTACACCAGGCATAAATACATTTTTCTGAATATCATGAGAAGTGATGAATTATGTAAAATGCAAGAAATAGCTTATGAAATCTGTTGCACATTCACTAAATTCTATCACACATTTTAAAGCACAATAATACATATAAATGAATAATTGATGGGGTACCAACTTATATTAGAACATTGGAATGTTGGGAGCTCCATTGCAGACAATGGAGTGCTCCCTGCTTCTACGGGCCGGTAAAGGCCCGCAGAGCAACATTCCAATGTTCTACAAAGGCTTCTGGAAGCTCGAGGGGATTTATATGCCCCCGAGAGCTTCGAGAACCCTTTGTTTAATTTGTTAGAACATTCTGCCCTCTAGTGGCAGAATGTTCTAATAGCCTTATAGCCCTTCGTAGCAGAGCTATACCGGCTATTAAAGTCCCGCTGTCTTGTTAAAGTCCCTCGCCTTCGGCTCGGGCCTTTAACGATTCAGCGGGCCTTTAATAGCCGGTATAGCCCGCTACGGCGGGCTATAAGGCTATAATAAAGAAAATGAATACTAAATGTAGCATGCATTTATAAATGAAAAATGTGAATCAAATACACGGATATAACAAATGAGTCCCAAAAGTAGAAAATGCTAAGCTTACACTAGCTGGTCATAATGGCTTGCTAAATGATTCAGCTAGTTTCGAAGATGTGTAGGCTAGGAAGGGGGGCTTATGGAGTTTTTCTGAGAATGAGGGTGATGTGTTCATATTTGTTTTGACCCTGGATGAGACCTGCTGCAGGCTGTAGATTGCCCTAACAGGGTGCCAGCATGGAGTCCGGGAGCCCATGGAACAGGGCGTTACCACTATCCAAAAGCGAGAGTACAAGGGCTTGGACAGCAGGTCTGAAGTCGCTTTCAGGAAGCTACAGTTTCACTTTCTTTAGAAGAGAGAGCTGGTGGCAGGCTGGGTTTTCATACACTATAGTCTTTGAGGGTGAGGATGTGGTCCAGGGTGACTGACTTGGCATTCTGTGAAAGTTGGGGTTCAAATCCATCAAGGTTCCCATTATTGTTGATAAACAAGGAAAGAGAAGGATATCGTCTTGTGGCATGTCAGACTCCATGACATCATTTTTTCAAACTGAGAGACAGTGATGTCACAAAAAAATGACACCTCCAGCAGGAGGAGCTGGTGTGACTTTACCTCTATCATTTGACCTCCCCCTCAGCTTAGGACTAAGCCTGGCGTACCGACGGACAGAGCGGGGCCTCATTACCTGAGCGAGTGCCAGGAGAGGTGAGGCTTTTCCCCAAGCAATTTTGGGAAAGAAATCTACTCCTAGAGACAACTCTCTTACCCCTTGGAATTCGATACATGGTAGGATGAAATTTTGTTAATTTATTCACATTTATTTTGCAGTAGTGTTGTCTATTCGGTCCTGAAGAAAGCCACAGGTCTACTTTTCGACCTTGCATGGCTGAAACATGTCAACCCCTTTTTTTCACCAGATGATAGTTACTATTTTCCATACTATCCACACGCTGTTTTTAGTCTTGACATCATGATGACCCCATTATAAAATTTGTTTTTGGCATCATAATTGTCAATTTTAGTTTCACATTTATGATTTAATATCACAATTTAAGAACTGCAAAAAGAAATTCAGCACCACCATACTACTTCCTATGGCCTTTCATCACTGGTGGATCTATACTAGGTTTGTTCTCACGATACCAACAAGTGAGATACCTAGCAGATACCAGTTTTTCATACAAAATCCCAGATGATGATGCTCCGCCATTTGGTGGGCTGATGGGTTTTCTTTCCATCTGCGAAACAACACATTCAACTTTGATAACACACGTTGCACCACTGCATCATCATTCTTAGCCACATGTTAATAGACCAGTAGTATCCATGTATGTTTTGGGAATGTCTGACAAAATATCGAAATCAAAAATATCGAAATACAAAAATATCGGGACAAAAATATCGAAGTCAAAAATATAGGAATCCTATCCCTAACAAGGTAAGTACAAAAATATCGAAAAAATAATATCGTAGTACAAAAATATCGTATTTAAAAATATCGTTTTTTAAATGTATTAATAATAATGTAAAAATAATTATAAAATACATATAATGTTACAAATATTAAATAAAAATATTAAAACATAATTAAAAATTTAAAACTAATACATATACATTTAAAATAAATTAAAAACTTAATAATGTAATGTAATTTTATATTTTTTAATTTCATTTAATTGATTTAATTTAAATTAATTTTATTTTTACCCTGTGCGACTGTACCCCAAAAACCCAAAACTGACCCTGAACCCTAAAAATACCCCTTTACCCAAAAACCCAAAACTGACCCTGAACCCTAAAAATACCCCTTCACCCATGAACTGAAAACTGACCCTGAACCCTAAAAATACCCCTTTACCCATGAACTGAAAACTGACCCAGAACCCTAAAAATACCCCTTTACCCAAAAACTGAAAACTGACCCTGAACCCTAAAAATACCCCTTTACCCATGAACTGAAAACTGACCCATAACCCTAAAAATACCCCTTTACCCAAAAACTGAAAACTGACCCTGAACCCTAAAAATACCCCTTTACCCAAAAACTGAAAACTGACCCTAAACCCTAAAAATACACCTTTACCCAAAAACTGAAAACTGACCCTGAACCCTAAAAATACCCCTTTACCCATGAACTGAAAACTGACCCTGAACGCTAAAAATACCCCTTTACCCAAAAACTGAAAACTGACCCTAAACCCTAAAAATACACCTTTACCCAAAAACTGAAAACTGACCCTGAACCCTAAAAATACCCCTTTACCCATGAACTGAAAACTGACCCAGAACCCTAAAAATACCCCTTTACCCAAAAACTGAAAACTGACCCTGAACCCTAAAAATACCCCTTTACCCAAAAACTGAAAACTGACCCTGAACCCTAAAAATACCCCTTTAACCATGAACTGAAAACTGACCCTGAACCCTAAAAATACCCCTTTACCCATGAACTGAAAACTGACCCTGAACCCTAAAAATACCCCTGTACCCATGAACTGAAAACTGACCCTGAACCCTAAAAATACCCCTGTACCCAAAATTAATTAATATTATTTAATTACCAATTAATTATTATTTAACAATAACAATAAAGTAAATATATTAGCACATTTGCTGTAATTAATTTAATTTAATAATTAATATTATTTTGCACAATTAATTAATTAAGAATAACAATAAATTATATATAAAAAATTACTATAATTAATGTAATTAAATAATTAATAATAATTAATTACCAACTAATTAATAATTATAAATATGTAAAAATTATAATAATTAATTAACTAATTAATAGAAATTAATGACCAATTAATTATTAATTAAAATATGTACAAACATATATCAATTAATTAATTATTATTAAATTACTTCCCACCCTATTCCCCTATAAACCCATAACCCGCTACAGAACATATTTATCTATTAATAAATTAATTAAAAATAATTAAAAATTAATTCTCAATTAATTAATTAATAATTCCTACTAATTAATAATTAATTTAACATAATTAAATTACTTCCCACCCTATTCCCCTATAAACCCACAACCCGCTACAGTAGTAAAAGACAATATTTAATAAAATAACATTAAAAATAAATAATAAAACATAATAAATACAATATAATATACACTAAATTTATTTAAAACTTGATATTAGTAACATCAAAGTTATTAATTTCGATATTATTAACATCGATATTTACAACTTCGATATTACTGATATCATGCCAATATCGATATTTAGACTGTCGATATTACTTACCTTCGATATTTTTGTATCTCGATATTTAAACTTCGATATTTTGTCTTTCCGATATTTTATTTTCGATATTTTGTCTGTGTACCATGTTTTGGTATAGATGGATTGGGGGATAGGATGCAACTAGGTCTTTAAATATATTTTTTTCCCCTTTGACCCTCTGTGAAGTTTAGTTTCATATATATTACATCTATCCACCAGCTTGAGAAGGGAGACTATAGGGAGCCACTGTACACTGCTGGCTCTGGGCGATGCTGAGCGGTGGTGCTGCTCCACTTCTGAAGATCGACCGCCATCACGCCAGTGGAGAGTAGGATGGTGACCGGCACCAATTCAGGCTCCCAAGTGGACTTTTTGCATATGGGACTGGCCTATTTTAGATGCACACCCCAGTGCCAAACAAGCAGGGTACCATTAATTAGTCAATATGACTATGACTGTCATTACTCAGTGGCTCTCCTGTGGAATAGTCTAAAACATGAATGACAGTGCCAAGAAGGTCAACGGCTGAACCTGTCTGACCTATTTCCCCATTCTCTGTGCTGCACATGAGCTACTTGTGGGATGATCTAATACATTCCAATAGAACACTGGCTCCAGCAAACTGGCCCAAAGCCCCTGTATTGTTATTATGCATTGTTTGTTTTTATTAAAAAAGGCTGGTAGGCAGGGAATTCTGGGGCATATTATCAAGGGATTTATCTCCGCTTTTTTGGCTGTAAAAGCCAAGAAAGCGGAGATAAAATTATCTCCCTATCAACAACAGGGTGCTAACACGCAAATTCGCATGTTAGCACCCTTTTTCTCTACGCTTTCCCTTGCATCTCTAATGAACTGCAAAGGGGGCGTTCCAGAGAAAAAAAATAGGAGAAATGTTGTTAAGCGACATTTCTCCTATTATCAAGGATTTCGCTAACCCTGTTAGTGATAAAAAAAGCAGCATTAACCGCGGTTAGCACTGTTTTTTTACACCTGGTATTTTCCTAACTTACAATTAACCAACCAAAGAGCCAGTACTGTAATCTCTATTTATGTAAAATTGCCTGCGCGCTCAGAATTAAACTAAGTGCGGGACAGTGACCAAGTTCACAGCTTCAATCAATTTTATTTTTGCATTCAAATTATGAAGGGAATCAACAATTTCAAGGTTTGCTTAAAGTTCACCAAGATTCGGTACAAAAACAATACAGAGACAATTATTCATAAAAATGACATTCTCATAAAACAAAAACTATCAAGTTGATCAACATTTCACATTCATTCTCTCACACACAGCACACACACACACAACTGTATATACAAATTACAATGTCACAAACTAGTTTTATGTACACAATGAAATAGAAAATCAAAAAGAACACTATAGACTACTGTGTTAGGAAAACAAATCAAGTTGTTTTTAGATTTTTAGCAAGAATTAGGTGGAAATAAATAGTCTTATGGTGCAGTAGAACGGTCTACGCGTTTCGAACCCTTTCTTATAATTCAAGGGGTTCTCATCAGGACCTCATGGCTGGAAGAGAGAAAAGATGAGGACTGGGTCAGAAATTAAAAATTAAATAGGGGATCTGTTTAATGATTCTCGCCGCCTACGCGTGCCTTCGCTTCCTACCTTGTGCGATCTCATACTTAGATTTGGGTGCCCGGACGTTGGCCAACTGGAAAACAAATATTTGAAATCATAAGCCTAATACCACACATTGGGGCCATGCCTTGTCTAACTATTTGTAAACATCATGGTTGTACTTACATGCTCAACGCTGGGGGCCACACGAATGTGCTGTTTGGACAAAAGGGAAAACTTAATGAGTACTCGGGGCGGGAGGGATGGAAGATTGCGGTTGGAAAGAATATCAGCGTTTGGGCTTACTTGTAAGTAACGTAGTCACGTCTCTTTATGGTGTTTGTAGCGATGCTCGAATAAATCGATTTGTCGGCCTGTGGGTGAAAAATTGGAGCGTCCTATTAGTCGGTTATTCAATGCGGTTTTGAGTTTTTTCTTGCGTGTCGAAAGATGTATTTCTTATCAGTAAAAGGCTTGCACATACCTTTAATTAACGCCTTCACTGATCCTCTGTATTGCACACGGCTAGTCAGTCTCCGTGTTCGTTTGTGATCAGGTTCCGCTATTATCTCAGTTGAACTTCCGCGTCAGCCGTATCGCTGGGAAATGTAGTCCTGCCGCCAATGAAAAAACGCTACAACGTATAAGTGGTTCGCCATGTGGCACTACAGCGCCTCAATCTTTCATTTTGCTGTTAATGCAAATGTGCTGGATCTTCCCACCCTGAGTGGAAGATATCTTGTGTCTCAGTGTGATTTTAATCTTTGTGGGCAAACTGTATGAATTTGTTCGTCAATGGTGGTGGCTCTTGTATATTAGGTCCCTGCTATAACGTGGCCCAGCTGGCGCGGGCAGTTAGTCATAGTGAGTCCTTTTAATATCTCTCGTTTTAATTCTTTAGACCCACCAAAGCGTGTTTGAAGATGTAATGAGCAAGTGGCCCTCTTGGGGTGTTTATCGTGGAGGGCGGGTGCAAAAATATAGGGAAGAGATCCAACCTCTCCAGTTTTTACAGAATCTGTCTACAAAGTAGTGCTATGCATGTGAAAACCATTTAGCGCACAAGCAGAAACTGTAATAAACAGTAATAGAAATGTAATGTTTTTGTTATCCTACGTACACATAAAATATGCAATTCGGGCAGCTGGAACATGTTGGGTTAGTAATATAGGTTATCTATTCCACCTCACTGAATGTCATTTACTTATATAAGTACACAAAGATGTGCATAGGATAGGATAGGATAGGATTCATATTTATAAAGAGCACAAATGCAAACAGCGTCTTGGCGCTAATGTAAGTGGGGGGATGTTGTCCAGATGTCATGCATACCATGTAAGGGGTTATGAAGGCCTTAAGAATGTACATGGCAAAGGTAAACCTCATTTTTATGAATCAGGCCAATAGTTCTTAGTGACCTCAATAGCAACTGTATTGGAAGAATGTTGACAGGAGCCACAGTCATTCTGTGATCCACTGTGCTCAGCATATCTGTTTGTTCACAAAACATACAATTCCACTTGTTCAGCATTTTTTCACTCTAGTCTGTATCTTGAACCCAGGGGTTGTTGATAATGTAGGCTTGTCCAACAGTAGGCCATGTGGGGCTAAACCATATTCCAGATTATGACAAAAACAACTGCCTATGTAATTAACTCCAGTTTAAATTTATTGTACCAAAATGTATTTTATGTCGATATCTTGAAAGTCCGATGTTGTGAATTGGGTTACTGGTTCAGGGGGGTGAAATCCTACTCAAGCAGCAACCACAATATCTGTCATGGTGAAGTCGTCAGCAAACCCCAAATTAACCTTTGCTTAACCCTCTGGTAGCTTGGTGCAAAGCAGTCAGGCTTAACTTTGAGGCAATGAGTAGCATATTTATGTGGCACTTCAAATAGTAATAAAGTGAAAACAGAACAAAATAAAAAAATCCTTGATAATGTAAAAAAATAAAGCAGTATTTATTAAATTATTTGACACCAAAACAACAAAAATCCAATTAGTATAACCGGTGACATGTAATTTTGAAGTTGTATGTAAAAATAGTGCGTAGAAGCACAAAACACCAACTGTGGTTTTCTGGTTGTGCCGGACTGGGACTTAGGGCCATATGTATCAAGCAAATTCGCATTCGCAAAGGCCAAAATTAGCAGAATTTAGGCCTTTGCGAATGCGAATTTGCTAAATGGTATGTATAAAGCAAAATCTGGTGCAAAACAAGGAATCGCAAAATTTGCGATTCTTATTTTGCAATTGCATTTAAGGAATCGCAAATTTTGCAATTCCTTAAATGCCATGTATGAAGCAAAAAATTTTTGCGAAATGTCCTTAAGCAATCGCAAATTAGTTGCGAATACCTTGAAAAAATGCACATTTCAGCAAGTGACATGTGACGCACATATATGCCCTTAGGGCATGTATGTGCGCCACATGTGCACCCATGCATATTTCAGGGGTGCAACAGGGTGTCCTTTGGATACCCCTGCACCCTTGAAATTATTCTCAATTTGCGATTAGCAAATTGCGAATCGCAAATTGAGAATAACTTCCCATTCATTCCTATCGGCTTCCTGGCCCATAGAAATTAATGGGAAAGTATTCCTTAATTGCGATTCGCAATTTGCTAATCGCAATTAAGGAATTTTAAGAAATCGCAAAAAAAAATTGATTTTGTACATACATACCTATTTGCGATTCTCAAATAGCGATTTCTTAAAAATCACTATTTGAGAATCGCAAATTAGGTTGATGATACATATGGCCCTTAGTCACAAGGTCAGGCTTAATGCAATGGAGCATCGGCCGCTTACAGGGATCAGGTTAGGCCAGCTGAACAAAGTAACATAAACCCTGGTTGTGGAGCATTTTGAGATCCCGTGTCGAGGTTGTGCCGTGTAACAGTGGTTCCAAGGAACTGCAAGGCTGCTGTGTGAGGTCCTGCGTCATCATGGAGTATGACGTTGACAAGGGGCTTGAAATCTTCAGTCCTTCGGCGAAGGTGCGTTGTGCACCGGGAGTTCAGAAGAAGCTGCGGAGCTGCTATCTGGAGTCCTGCATCATTGTCGAGGATGCCATCGACAAGTGGCTTGTGATGTGAAGGCCTGCGTTAAGGATGCATCACAGAGCAGTGGTTCCGAGGAGCGTGCAGGCTGTGATGTGAAGTCCTGTATCGGGGATGCGTTGTGCCGTGGCGGTTCCGAAGCAGAGCTGCAGGGAGATGCACTGCGCGGGTTTGGCTCTGCCCACTGAACCATAGCTGGACTGGCAGAGTACCTTAAAACCCACTTCCAATTGTGCAGGACTACATTGGCACCATTTGGAGGGCAAGACTCACAGCAAGTAGACTCGAGGTGCTGGGTTCAATATGGCTTGAGCCGTGTCTGTCCCAAAAGCTCTAAAAAGGAGGTCTGCCAGCCAGCTCTTGGAGTCACTCCGAAGGCCCTGGGATTAAGATGCAAGTAAAGACTCAGGCAGCAGGCAGAGCAGAAAAGCAGTCCTTCTGAGTCTTCCACAGGTCTAGAGGTGTACTAAAGAGTTGGGTCTGATGCTTAATTATTTATACTTGGTGCCCACTTTGAAGCAGGAGAGGGTTGTGGAGGTTTTCGTCCGATTATGTGTTTGGAATTTCCTGTCTCCCTGCCCTGGCTTCAGTTTGTCTGGGGTCACAATAGACTGGTGTCAAATCCTTTGTCAATGTGCTCAGGCATAGACTTTATGATGTGATTTGTAACAGCCCCTCCCCTTCATCAAGTCAGAGATGGCTCATGGCAGTTTAAACTGCACACACAGGCTGCAATGGCAGGCCTTAGACATGTTTAAAGGGCTACTTGAGTAGGTGGCACAGGCAGAGCTCAGGCCCACTAGTAGCATTCAATTTACAGGCCCGCAGTACACCGCACCACTTTACTAAGGACTTATAAGTAAATTAAATGTGCCAATTGATTGTAAGCCAGTTTTACCAGGTTTAGTGGAGATAGCACATGCACTTTAGCCCTGGTTAGCAGTGGTAAAGTGCACAGAGTCCTAACGCCCAAAAAACCGAGATCAGCAAAAATGGAGGGGCAAGGCAAACATTTTGGGGGAGGACCACCCTGAGGCTGACAGGTCTAAAATCCGGCATGCATCAACAGCCAGAAGTCAGCACTGGCCAAGCACTGCAGTAGTTTAGTAACTGCATTGTTCACTGGTTAGGCTTTTCCACTCCACACCTATTTGGCATTTCTCGTGAATAAGTGCAGAGTAACGTTGGGCTTACATCAAGAATTATCCATATATCTTTTCTGTAGTAGGATTTATAATACAGTTTCTAGTATCTTTTGTAATCTTGTTATCACCTTCAGGTATCTTTTGATGGGGAGCAGTAGTGGCAGAAAACAATACCAGAGGTTATCTTGTCCAAGGGCCCGAAGGTTTCTAATGTGTGCCGATGGGCCACGGAAACATTTTGATGCATAAAGAATGGTTGACCTAAGAGAAGAAAGAAAGTTGTGTCATCAACCAGAGACTATCAGTGAGGCCTTATGTAGAGTATTGTTTCATGGTCTCCAGTCAGTGCCTCCATAATGGTAAAGATCAAGGTCTACATCAAAAATCTTTAAAAACAAAAAAAAAACAAGAGCGATGGAAGATTTGAATTGATTTTGAGGAAGGTCATCAAGTAACATTTGCAGATTCCACTGAATGCAGTAAACATCCATTTTTGGGTTGACTGCAGGCATAATTGCAGCTGACTGAACAAAAGTTGCTAGTTGCAGTAGCAGTATGGTAACAATAAATCTGAAGGAAGGAATCCTTCCACTGAAGGTGGAAATTCAGAATCCACTTGCAATGTATGGATTAAACATAACCACACACCTATAGACACAGCCTTGAATATACATAGTTCACAAGTGGTAAGGAAGAACATGGATATTATACAGCTCATAGATATAACTACTCTAGACATCTCGGATATAAATACTGCAAGCATATTTGTGCTGAATTTGTGTGGATGACCAAAGGGTCCTGGGATAAGATCTGAAAGGAGGGAGTAAATCTTAGAAATTATGAGAAATATACACTACCACCTTCCATCCACTAAAACAGGCAAATACATTAGTAGTCACAGAAAGCCTGAAAGAGACAAATGATGTATTATGAACGAATTAATTCATACTTGTATAGCGCACTTATACGCAGAGGTGTCATGGTGCTGTATTCATACCGCTGTGGAACCCTTCCTGGCTTTTCCCTGTGAAATGCCCAGTCCTGGGCACCCCAAAGGTGAGGCCAGGCATCCTAGTGCTGATGGGGCCGTTGTGGAGATTAAGCAAGCTAGTGCCCAGAGTTGCAGAGTGGGACCCATGATTAGAATAGGCACCGAGGCGAGAATTATCAGGTCCGAGGAAATTGAACCCAAGACCCGCCGAGGCAGGAATTGAACCCTGGTCCCGGGACAGACCTCTGCATCAGGGTCTGCCACTCTAACCATTGAGCCACACTTCTCCACTATAAAACCGGACTTTCAATTGACTTTCATTTGAAGGTCAAACCATTGTGGAAGGTTTTTTTTCTGTGGTGTGAGCCACCTCGAAGGTGGAGGAGAGTTTTCCCATACGATGAGCCCCCTCGAACGAAATACTCTGTAACAGAAATTCACCATGGCCGTCTTGTAGAATTGCAGCTACCAAAACGGTTACATTTCCAGTGCCGTACAAGCGTCCCTGGGTGCTGGGAGTTTACAAACATTGCGTTTCATGAGTAAGTTGTGCATGCATGTCTCCCCATAAAAACACACCTACAGCCTTACACAGAAATGGTACCATCCGAAATTATGTCAGGTAAAAAATTAGGAGAAAAACATATTTCTGCTTGTTACACTTCCCCTGGGAAGGTGTCGCATTCTGACGCATTCCCAGGTCTAACAGTATTAGCAAATCTGAGAATTCTTCAGAATCCATGGGGTGGATGCGTGGGACCAGCCAGGTTCCACGCATGGAATGCCTTCCTGGGGCAGAGTAACACAAGGCAGCGACTTGCACTAACTTGTGTTACTCCAAATTTACCAAGTCACGCAGGGCCACAAAAGGTGGCCTTGTGTGGCTTGGTATATCCCATTCCAGGTTTAGCGTCACCCTGCGTCCCCTTGCGTGGTGCAAGGGTGACACAAAACCCTTGATAAATGTGCCCGCAGTGACAGTCACTTCAGGGCCCGCCCACAAGGGCCAAGTTTCTAAGCCTAGCAATCTTCTTTCCCCTCATGCTTGTGCCTACCTGATACGGGTGAAGCAGACGGGGGGTTTGGAAATGAACCTCAATGATAGATGCGCACTACGCTCTCCACTATCACCGCCAAAATGATTCCACATAGTGGCAAATTCAAGACCCAAGGTTTCCTACATAGAAGCTCTTGAGGCAAAATGTGAGCCCAATAGAAGATACTAGCAAACTTGTTAGTTCAGGAGCTCTGTATTCAAGTCTAAGCCAGCAAGTAAGATAGATGTGCATCCACATAAATGGTGCTCTCGAATACTACTTAAAATTCCAAAATAAATGTTTACTGTTGGTGAAAGGATTAACCTTTCAAATTGGGCACCCTGTGGCCCTGTTAGGAGCATAGCCGCAGAATCTCATAGACTTGTCGGCAGGGCCGGACTGAACGTATCGGGCACCAGGCAATCTCCCGGTGCGCCGCATGGGTGGGGGCCGGTTTTGGGCCCCTGGGGGCCGATTTTGTTACAGGGCCGTTTTTGCAGCTTAGCTGCAAAATCGTCTCTGTAACAAAATCGTCCAAAAACCGGCCCTGGCAAAGAGCTCGGCGGCACCCCCAACCCCCTTGGGGGCGGGCGAGCACTTTGCCAGGGCCGGTTTTGGTTCCCAGTCCGGCCCTGCTTGGCGGCTGCTATAGCCTAGCCCAACCATAAGACAGTTAGTGTTACTGACCCTGCTGGCACTTGTGCTGCTGCTGGGTTTGCTGTAACTACAACCTCGGTCAGTCTCAAGTGGCCGATACCTAAAATTCTGTTCCTGAACAGGCTTTACATCCAGCACCATAGTTGAAACTTCTCTTCAACAATTTCTCCTACCAAAGAAATCAAAGAATGCTTATCAAATGCAGAGCTTTCTTCTGTCCTGGTAGTGGATGCTTTGTGGCTGAGAGTGCATACCTTCAAGGAGGGACATAAGACACTTTGGCACCTCATGGGAGGTATATTTTCTGTGTACAATCTACCTTTTTGACACCAGTGTGGCTACATCCCTGTTTAAGGATTTTTTTAATAATGCCGTCAGACATAGAGTATCATAGGCAACCGTTCAAGTGGCCAATGCCTAAGGTTGGACCTGGCTGCTACTTGGACATTACCAAACAGGCTGGGGTTCAAAATATTAAAAATTCTAAGCGACTTGGTAATACAACCGAAGTAAGCCATGAGAGAAGCAGTGGAGTGCCCACAGGGATGTTAAATGAAAAACATACAGGGCTAAACTGGTGGGCAGTTGCTTCACTTTAATGTGAGGTCTCCGGAAGCTGCTACCTTTGCTACCGGTACAGGCAAGAACAACTGTAGTCAGGAGTACCATTCTCAGCCGCCTGGACTACTGCAATGCCTTGTTACTGGAATCACCTGGATATCTGATTACCAGACTACAGAGTATCCATGCGGCAGCAGCTAAGTTGGCACTCTCACGAACCCGCCGATCCTCAACAACTCAAGCGCTGGCTGACTTGCACTGGCTCCCAGTGCCTCAGAGGATCCTTTTCAAGTCCCTATGCACCATTTGGAAAGCAGTGCATGGTCAGGGCCTTAAGCCACTCCAGGACAAGTTCCAGTGGTACGAGCCCACCCGGACCCTCCGCTCCTCTTCCACAAACCTTGTCAGAATACCTAGGATTAGAAAAGCGACCCAGGGTGGCAGAGCGTTTAGCGTAGCAGCGGCCCGCCTCTGGAATAGCCTTCCAATTGAAATCAGGAAAATCAGCGAATTACTGCTGCTCTGTAAAAAAATCAAGATCTGGCTCTTTCCAAGGGTATAACCCCCCCCAGGGGTAAACGTAACATACCCTTGTCGAGACACCCTCCTCATGCTCTCAAGATTGATTGTTTTTTTCGTTGCACCTTTCTTCAGCGCCAGGATGCCCGCCGGGTTACAGCGCGTTCTATAAATGATATAAATAAATAAATAAATAAATAAATTCACAAAGGTATCTTACACTTGTGAGTAATTTACACATGTAAGTTTACACTTACACTTTTCAGTAACTTTACTACTTTTGGCTACTCACAAAATCTGTGTGTAAAGTTACTCAAAACTGTGGACCTATAGGTCTCAATCCACTGAAAACGGAGGTAGAGCCAAACTTAAAAGTGCAAGGGGCTTATTTATGGGCCCTTGCGTCACTTTTGCACTGCCAGTGCGTCACTTTTTGTGACGCACCAGCACCGTTAAAAATGCGCCATGTTGCACCATATTTACAAAGTGACGCATCTAGGAAGATGCATAACTTTGTAAACACCTGCACCACATTGTACTTGCGGCAGGTATAATGTATGCAGGGGGGTGTTCTGACGCAAGTATTTCTCGTAGAAGTGATGCAGTGAAATCTATGAGATTTCACTGCGTCACTTCTAGGACGCAAATGCGTCAATATCTTACATCTGCCTCATGGCAGGCGTAAGCCTGGCGCTGGATCATTTCACATGGGACTTGCCCATGTGTAATGAACCATTGCTGGTGTTGCGTCACTTTTGTGGCACACTGCAGCAATGCGTCATTTTTGCACCTGCAGATACGTCAGAAATACTGACGTATCTGTAACTCCTTGCGACATGATGCATCATACTGTAAACTACACTTTTCATAAATGAGGCCCTAAGTTCCTACTAACAAAAAGAAACAATAGTAATTCCAGCACTATACATGTTCAACCACTGATACAGCAAGAACCTCTTATCTAAAATAATGGAGACATGGACTTAAAATCAATCACTAATTCAATTATATTATTTAATATGGTTAAAAATATAAATAAGTATAGTTTTTTTTTATTTTCTGTTTTTTATTTTCATTAACAACTTCGGCAAAAAAGTCAGGTTGTACATAATCACATATTACAGTTAGCATACATTACCACAGTAACGAATCACGTTTAACGCCTGTATAAATTTGGCTGGTTGCGGTCAACACATGGGACAATCTCTTTAAACCAATCCCAGTACATACATTATTACTCATCTTCAGAGCTGTCTTCATCAAAATCTGGTGGTGGCTCACATATATCCCTGATATTTATTCCACAATAATAAGTATAATTTATTGTTAAAAAAATATAGAAAGCAAACAGATATATTATTTAATTATAAATATTAAATATTATTTAATTATAAGACTGCAGAGTCTCCCTATAGTAAAGTATAGAGAAAAGTAAAGCCGTTTATTTACCTCAATGAACAAAAATAGTAAAAATATTTTTATGTTAAATATTATTATAAATTATTTATAAATTATTTTTATATCTTTAGACCAAAAGGAAAAATGCTTCAATACTAGTGGTTGGCAATGTATGGTGCTGGAATTACTTCAGCTGGGCTGAAGTAATTTACTATGTTTGGGTCCCTTCATGACCGGAATAAATTTAGAATTGCAGCTTGCAAACACCAACGGGCTTAAGGGCACATGCATCAAGCCAGCATTTTGGGATTTTTAAATTGCGACTTTTACCGATTCGCTATTTCTAACCGCAAAATGCAATGCATGAAGGATTCTCAAAAAAATGTGATTCCTTAAAATTCCTTAATGGCGACTCGCAAACTGCGAGTCGCAATTAAGGAATTGATTCCTACTCATTCCTATGGGCCCATAGGAATCAATGGGAATTGCATGTGCAATTTGCGAGTACACAATAGGTACTCGCAAATTGCGCATGCAATTTCAAGGGTGCCAAAAGGACAACCTGATGCACCCCTGAAATTGTTATGTACACTCATGTGGTACACACACATGCTGCAAGGGCAGGTGTGTGTGTAACATGTAACTTTGAAAAATGCACTTTTGTGCATTTTTCAAAGTTTTCGCAAATTACCGTCAACTTAAAGTTGATGGTAATTTGCATTTCTTAATAGCAAAATTGTGATTTTTTTTTGTTGCATTGCATTTAGGGAATCACACTTTGCGATTCCCTAAATGCGATCGCAATTTAAGTAATCGCAAATTTTGCGATTACATAAATAGCGATTTTTGCAATTGGGATGATGCATCCTAAATGCAAAAATTGCGGTCGCAAAAAGGGGCAGATTCTGCAAATCTGCCCGTTTGAGATCGCAAAAAGCAATGATGCATGTGCCCCTTACTCTTTTGTAAGTGGGAGTTTGTCCCTCCCTAACGGTCACGATACCCCTCCTTACTCCTTCCTAATACCCTCCCCTTTAGTCATAAGCATTCCCTTTTTCCAGCCCCTTCCCTCTGTCCCTTCCATATTTACTACAAAAGCGTATATTGACGCGTGCAGAGACACTGCAGTCGCGATGGAAATCTTCGCACAGAAAAGGTAGGCGAGGCGAAAGCAGAACCGGTGCACGTGCATTCGTGAACAGCATTTAGTACTTTTGTACTACAAATGTATTTAGCACTTGTTCTTCAGACGTGTGTTAAGGACGTCTAAGAACACATTCAGCACAACACATTAAAAATAATAAAGCACATTTCTTTGTAGGGATGGTTTGAGTGCCCCAAATTAAGTTTTGAAAAGTTCAGTTTAAGTAATACCCAAATATAAGGATTTAACAAGAAATTTGTTTTACTTTACCTTTCCAAACACACAAACTAGTGGCTGTTTTGTGGGACTGGTTACGAGTCTAAAGGGAGTTTTAACCAGCCGCTACTTTTAGGATTGTTTCAGCGCTCACTGACCGCCCCAGAGGAGCCTGTTAAGGCGCTATAAACATGTCAGCATTCACAGGCGCTCTGTAAGTTTCTAAAACATAGATGCCCTCGGGCTAGGCAATCCATATAACGATTCCCTTTTGTATTGTATGTATATGTACAAATACCATAAATAAATATATAAAAAAAAAAAGAGAGGACAACTAAACAAGAAATGCAGTCTAAGCCGGGGCGGTGGTCACTCAAGGGTTCGCCCAATTAAATGTAATTGGGACCCAGATGGATACGTGGAGAAGTGTGGCTCAATGGTTAGAGCGGCAGACCCTGATGCAGAGGTCTAGCCTGGGACCAGGGTTCAATTCCCTGCCTCGGCGGGTCTTGGGCTCAAAATTCCACGGACCTAATAATTCTTGCCTCGTGCCTATTCCAATCATGGAGTCCCACTCTGCAACTCTGGCAATAGCTTGCTTAATCTCCACAACGGCCCCCACAACGCTAAGGATGCCTGGCCTCCACCTTGGGGGTGCCCAGGAGTGGACACCTCACAGGGAAAGCCAGGATGGGTTCCACAGTGGTATTCGTACAAGCGCCTTAAGATCCTTGCGGGTGAGTAGTACGCTATACAAGTATCAATTTACAATTTATAATTTAACATGAAATCCTGCGGTCAGAAGAAGGGGGAATAAAACACGGTCACTGGAGCCAGTGACAAAACTGTAATGTTTGATGTTTTGCCTCCTTTCTGACAACCACACAATATCAAAGTTGAAAGTATAAAACTATCTCAAAAATATCTAGCTACTAAAATAATCAGTGTGGCTATCATGGTTTGCATGTATTGTAATTGCATTTATATAGAGCTAACTACCCCTGACGAGGCGCCGAAGCGCTTTTTCGACGGGTAGTCAAAGTCAAAGTCAAAAGGTTTATTGCATAATTAATTAAAATCATTATAATTTCCACATGTCAATGTTATTGTAGTGGGAGAGGTGTGGCGCCGCGGCCAGGGCGACTGACGCTGGAATCTGGGAATCATGGTTCGATCCCTGGCGCCGGCGGCAGGTTAGCCCAGCACCATGTGACTCTGGGCAATAGCTTGCTTAATCTTCCCGACGGCCCCCAGCGCCTAGAGACCCTAACGGGTGATTGTGCGCTTTACAAATGTGGATTATTATTATTATTATTATTATTATTGTACAAAAAATGCTTACTAAAAAGATTAGACTCTTCCTTTGTTAAAATGATGTAACACAGTTTTGAAAAGGGGTTTCTTCCGGGGAAACTCCCACCGGCATTAGGAGGTCAGAATGTTATTACATGTTTGTGCAAGGATTACCAGTCATTGGGATCAACGCAGCGTTAATTAACCCACTTCTTTCACCCTGTCCTTGTTCCACAAGACTCAGGCATTTTTTCACTTCTGCCAGGAATTTTATTCCCCGGCATGCCAAGATAATTGAGCTCCCTCCCAGCCAAGAAGTTACCGCTTGCCTGCAGGTGCGGATTTTTAACTCGTTGCAGATCTGTTTTAGTAATCGACGACGTTGTTCCAGGAGAGCCGGACAGACGCACAAAAAGTGAGCTAGTGATTCTGTTTTGTAGCCACAAAGTCTACAACTCTCGGTCTGGTGATTTCCTTTCCAGGATGGTACTAAGTCCTTCGAAATGTGCATACCCATCCTATAGGCTGTAAAGGCTCTTTTTGTGTGCACATTGAAGTGAGAGGTTAAGTATGCATGTGGTCGTCCAGCTTTGAAGGAGTTGATTATGGTCCAGCCATGTCGCCTCTTGAGAAGTAACGCTTTGTCATCTTGGAAAGATTTCATCCTTGCTGCCTTGTTGGCTAATCTACTTATGGTTGCTTTATCCGTCACAGACTCCCATGCTCCTTCCAGCCCGAGCTCTATTACGCAGGTTTTCAAATGTTTTCCCCAAGGGCACAGGGTTCCCTTCACTCCCTGATTTTTTATGGCTTCCCAGTTTAACCAATCCATTGAATCCGGATCTGCAGATCTTAACTTGTGACACAGTTTTATGAAGCCGCTCATGCTCCTATATTTCTGGTTTTGCAGACCGAATTCCAGCCTTACTTGCGGGGCTGAAGCACTCTTTGGAAGATTAAAAACTGCTTTATAGATTTTGGTTTGGAGCTCATTTAGTAGGTCTATTTCCTTGCCACACCAGGTGACGAGACCGTATGACAATGATGGTAAGATTTGTGCCGACATGACCTTCAAGAGGTGATTGTAGTTCGGGCAATTCATTTTTGTTTTTAGCAACCGGTAAGCAAAGATTAGACTTTGGGCTTTTGCGCGTGTTGCAGTTATATGCTCCGTTAGTTTTGCTCCCTGGGATATTGTTACTACGAGGTATTTATACGAACCTTGTTCGTTCACCTTCGTCCCGTTGAACGTCCATGTGTAACTAAGTTTTTTTGGGTCTACTAAACGGACCACTTTGGTTTATCTTTGTTTAAGTCCAGACCTTCTTGTCTTAAGTACACTGATAAGATGTTTAGAGCTCTTTGTAGACCAACTGGGGTTTTGCTCAGCAGGACTATGTCATCTGCGTATTGCAGACAGGGAATTTGCCGGTTTGCCAATGAAGGAGGGTGCACTTTATCTGTGTCCAGCACTATTGCGAGATCGGAAAGGAAAAGGTTAAAAAGGGTGGGCGCTAAAACACAGCCTTGTTTTAGGCCTTGGTAGGTTGGTATGTTCCTAGTTGTGTAAGCTCCATTTCCCAATTTAACCTTTGCCCATGTATCTTCGTGCAAAACTTTTATTGCCTGTATTAATTTTGTTGGCGTCCCCCAAAGCTGCAATTTACCCCATAGACGCTCTCGGTTAACTCTGTCGAAGGCAGATTTGATGTCAACAAAACGGGCATATAATCGTGCACCCTTTACTGCTGTTCTGTCCGTTAATAGTGACAGGCAAGTTAAGTTGGTAATTGTCCCCATATTCCGCCTAAATCCTGTCTGGAACCAGGGGATTCTGTGAGATTCTTCGATCCAGTCTTGCAGCTTTAGGAGGATACAAGAGGCGTAGAGTTTTGCTTCAACGTCTATCAGCGATATGAGTCTGTAATTTGTTGGGTTGCCATGGTCACCATGTTTAAATATTGGATGTATCACATTTCCCTTCCATGATGCAGGTACCTGTGTGTCATGATAGATTTGGTTAAACAGTGGCGTTAGGATTTCTGCCCAGAATTCCGGGTCATGTTTAAAGATGGCGTTGGGCAGTCCATTCGGGCAGTGGCGGTTTCTCCATGGGGGCGTTTGGGCGCCGCCTCCCCTGCTTTCTCGCCGTGCGAGAAGAAGGCAGAAACAAATGGTAGTTATTTATTTATAACTACCATTTGTTTCTGCCTGCCCTTCTCGCACGGCGAGAAAGCAGTCAGCAGATTAGAACTTCCTGCCTGGTTACTAACTCGAGCCTCAGGGCTGGGGGGAGTGGCTTGGGGGAGTGGCTTGCCCACTGTTATTATTACTGACTGTTTGGACAGCCTGAGAGGCTGGCCAAACAGACAGTATTAGCAACAGTGGGCAAGCCGCTCCCCCAAGCCTCCTCCCACTCTCCGTTCTGCAGGATGAAATGACGCAGTTAGGGCAGCCGGCCGAACCAATCAGCGCCGGCTGCCATGGAGGGGAGGGAGGCTGCCTGCAGCTGCAGCCTTCAGTGACGAGAGCGGCGGCATTCAAAATCCAGGACGGCGGGAGCAGTCTCGGGACTCGAGTCGGGAGTCAGCGCGGGAAGCCAAGGTAAGTTTTTTATATTTATTTTATAAGTCTAAGCTTGTGCCCCGGCCTCCTTTATGTTGTGAGTGACCTTGTAATGCAGCAGCAGCAGCGCACTAATATGAATGCAATCTTTGTTGCCCCCTAACATTTCTCATGTGTTACGTCCTGTTTCGATTAAGAGGAGTAACAATAAAAATCTTTTTCAGCGCCAATAATTTACTTTACTGACACCTGGGGGCCCGGCCGGCAGGGTGACTTTGATTCCACGTGGCGGTAGTTGGGGGGGGGGGGGCGTTGGTTTTTTAGGCATTGCCCAGTTTGAGGCCCTGTGCGCCTTCGTTTGCCATTCTTGGTGGAGCAGACTTGTTATTTTCGGTGCCACGTTGGGCGCAGTGTTTAGGGAAGTTATTTGGGGGAAATGGTCGCTTTCTGACCGTTGAACGATTTTGAAGGTCTCGATGTCTGGAATTAAGTCGTCACTTACTATTGTGTAGTCTATTGTTGAGTGGACCCTTCCACTCAGGTACGTAATACCTGCCGGCCTATCCCCCGTCGTATTGCCGTTTAAAATCGTCAGACCCAGGACTTTTGGATCGAAGGCTAACCTGAGGCCTCCTTTGGGCTGTCGCATGATTCTTTTTGCCCTATCTTTACCGATAAGATCACAGTTGAAGTCCCCTGAGATTAGTAGTGGACATCCTAGGTAGGTTTTTTGCATCGTTTTAATCAGCGACGTCAGGCACATTTGTTTTTCTTGTTGCAACTTCCGATCCAGGTGTATATAGACATTGAGGATTATGATTTGCCACTGTTTGGGCCCAGCTGACATGGATTCAGTGATTCTGGTCACTTGTACCCAGTTGAGGCCTACATCCAGTGTTTCTGATGACCAGTTGAATTTTTGAGTGATGTGAGTTGATAGACCACCCCGGGGGTACCCAAAGTTTGAGTGTCTTTCTGCCAGGATGTGGTGGGTCTTAAAGCCTGGTATTACACTTGGTGCTAATTTCCATGTCTCCTGAATCAGGATTATGTCTTGGTTGCAAAAAAATAGTTGTTTTTCGTGGTCCAGCTCCATTTCTTGGGATCCATGTACGTTCCATGTGCATACTGAGATTTTTGTTGAGATTATTTTGGCACTCTGCGTTTCCTCCCTCCTACATGGAGACGATAAGAAATGTTTCTCTGTGTTAGGGTCCCTTTTTACACAGGAACATTGGGACCCAGGACCAATCTGTTTTGTCCCGATCGTGCTGCCTAGTTGGTTGGTTGGAATCAATCGAGATTACCCCTTCCGCTACGCTTGCAGTGGCTGGAGAGGTAGCACGTGCTCCTAGTAGACAGGAGAACGAAGTACGTTTTTTTCCGTTACCCTTTGATTCGTTGTAGGTGTTTATTTGTAGCGGAAATGGATATCTTGGACTTGTGTTTCTTACAAGCGAGATTCCCCATATTTCGAAGTGATCTTTTGTGGAGAATATCTTGTCAGCGATGGCTTTTGAGGCCCACGTTGTGACGGTGACTTCAGTTTCAGTATGATGGAGGATTCTTTTGAATTCAACTGTCAGAAGGTTCTGTGACGTTATCTCATTTAACTCCTCTATTTCCTGGAATAATTTTAGCAGGTTGCCTCGGTTTAAGAAGTCCTGAGGCCCCTTTGATGGATATTCCGGGATAAATGTTAGATTGTGGAGTGTCGTTTCAGAATGATGAAGGATTTCTTTGGAATCTTTAGGCTGTTGAAGTTTCGTAATTTCGTTGAGTTTGGGAATTGTAGAGGTGAGGTCTCGCTCCCGGTCCGTATTAGCTGACGATGTCAGATTAGTTGGACTTTGGTTTGGACCTGGATTGTGATGCCCCTTTGAAAAAGAGTTTTGTTGAGTTTGTAGTAGGGCTCAGGTGCGCTGCTTTTCCGAAACGGTAACGCACATGCGGGTAGGTACAGTTTTTAACTGTGGTCCTTGAGTTTCCACATTACATTTTTGCGCCTAAAGATCCATGTGGGACCCCCTGAGTAGGCTTAGAGGGTCAACATGCTTCTACCCTGCCCCCTTTCCTTATTTTTCAACTTTGTTTTACTGTTTTCTTGTGACTCGGTGCTACCGAGGCACAAGATGGCTGCCAACACTTCCTGGTTTGGAGTGTTGACAGACAGTTGACATCCAATCAGCATGCAGCTCGTGCTCGTAATTGTACGGATTTCGTCTCTAGATATCACTATGATTTTACTTTTGATTTTCTCAGGAACTACTGAACGGATTTACACCATTTAACAAAAAGCACAATCTGCGAACCAAACTCTACCTCTCTGCCAAATGTGGTGTAATTCCGTTCAGCCGTTCGGGCTGTAGCCCTGGCTAAAGGTCCCTATAGAAAATTGCATGGGGAAAACACATTTTGGGACCCCCTTTTTTCTCGGCCCCCACTTGACAAATCACCCCCAGACTTTCAGGGATGGAGCGGAGCGGAGCAGGCCATTTTATTGGAGAAATTCGCGAAGATTCATCCACCAGCGCCAAAATTATTCCAAATAGAATGTTGTGGATTTCCTATGGAAACTAGGTCCTAACTATAACTACCTACTGGCGACCGCCAGTAGGTAATATGTACATTCCAAACGAAAACTCCCAAAATTGAAGATATCTCACTCGGCGTGTTTCCATTTCTTTATTGGCAGGACAGCACCTTCCCGGGCACAGTTGTAATCTGCCAAAAGTTCCCTATGCGTTTTGGGCGTCCTCTCGCCCTTTGTCACGGGAATAGCTCACGAGGAGTAGCAGCAGCACAGGTGATACTCTCGGATGTTGTATTTAAAGTCCCGCCCATAGGCGTGCCGAAGATCAGTGCACTGTGGTATTTAGAGTCTTTAAGCCGCTGCTAGCACTCCTTCATTTTCTTCAAAATCCCAGTTTGGGCACTGTGTAACTCATGGAGAAGTTTCTCCTGCTGATTACGTCACTGCCAACATACACGCCATTCCATAAGCACCGCACTAGTGGCAGCGCAGGGGGTATCTTCGCGACCAGGGATGGCCGCCACATATTCCAAACAAAAACTCCCAAAATTGAAGATACCTCACTCGGCGTGTTTCCATTTCTTTATCCTATTGATCTCAAAAAGCCCGATGGCACTGCAAAAAATATTACATCGGTTCAGCCAGTTTTGTGACTCCAGGGGCCTGTGTATAAATACATCCAAAACAAAGCTTATGGTTCTGGCACCATCCAAACGGTTCAAGAACACTATCAAGTTGAATGACTCCCCATTAGAACTAGTTGAAGCTTTTGACTACCTGGGTGTACGGGTCAACAACTCGATGAAGTGGAACTCCCATCTCTCAAAAATGCTGCTTACCCACAAACGAGTTACAGGGGCAATTGCGAGACATCAGCGACTTTCTTACAGCAGACCAGTAGCCCCTGCCATTAAGGTTTATGAGAGAAAAGCCTTGCCTTCGTCCCTTTACGGGGCAGAACTGTGGGGATTTGGGAACCTGACAGATCTAGTGAGATCTGAGAACAAGTTTTTTAGAGATCTGGTCTCGCTCCCTCCATCGACCCCACTAGTCCCGCTCCACCATGACTATGGAAAAAATCCATTCAACGAACTAGCAAGGTTACGTCCCTTATTATTCTGGGTGCGCCTGAGAAGGACCCCAGAATTGTGTAACTATGCTTCTGCCTTGACCGAATTAGTCCGCTTAAATACGGGCCACAAGATAAAGTGGATATCTAAACTGAAACAGCTTGTGGGGGATATTGGACTGGCAGAGGCATGGGAAAGTCATACCCCGCCGCCTAAACAGGCAGTAAAAAAAGCCGACTGGGAGTGGGTCACAATAGAAACCATACGAAACTCAAAGCAGGGCACCTTGATGGAGCAGTTCCTTGATCACAAGTCCACTTCTAAACTAGAACCCTTTCTTGATTTTATTGAATCCCTGAGAGAGAGGGCATTATATTTGAAGTTGAGGTTCGGAACACTCCTATTGATGGATTTCACAGCAGGGTGGAATCTAAACATCGAGAAAGACAGCAGGTGCCCTGGGTGCGCCTCCCCTACTGAATCCATTCCCCATTTTCATTTCGCCTGTCCGGCGTACAAAGACGCAAGAAGAAAATGGCTGAAACCCGTATGTACCAACCTGGGAGCAAAGAATTATAGGGAGGCGCTGCGTATTCTAAAAACTGACACATCCTCCCTTAGTACCATCTGTGGGGCAGCTAAATACTTGGGGGGTGTGCATGGTTAACCAGAAACAAGCTTTTGAGGGTACATACTGCTTAGACATGGGAATACAAGTAAGGCCCCCGTTAGCACTGTGCTTTTTATTGTATATGATGAATTGCTTTTATTTTTGTACAGTTTTTAAGGAGATTTTTATATTTTGTAACATTGTTTTAACCATGTGGAATGTTGCTATTTGTACCGCTGTATGAGAATGAGATACCATGTCCTTTTCAATATTGGATTGTTTAAAAATGATGAATTTGGTTATGTGTACACTTTTATGATATTTTTTTATATCGAATAAAGCCATACAACAACAACAACGATATCCACAGTGTCTCAACATGGTACTGCCAGTTTTACTGAATCTTGCAATACTATAATAAACTTGAAATGTATAATAAGTATTAAGGAAACTGATCCAAAGTAACTGTAAACGTATTTATTACAACAAAACAATTTACCAACACAAAACTACAACAACTACATCAACAAACAATATAAACAACTATAACATGAAAAAAAGAACTTTCAAATACACAAAACATTATCTGTTGTTCATAAGCACCTCCTAACCACCGCCCCCTCCCTCACCCCCACTCCCCTTTTTGCTTTTTTTGCCTCCTAGATTTTGATGTAGGTAGCTCTTCTTTTTTCAGTCTTTTCACCACCTTAGCCTGCCAAAGAGTCTTTAGAGTTGTGCTATGTTAGGACGGCTTAGGTGGAAATAAAGCCTCAGGAACGCAACATATCTATATATACAGTTCACAAAGCCTAGCTCGTCCAGAGTTAGTTCATGCTGCTGAAGTCCTCAACTGTCAGGCAACCCCACATCCTTCCAACCTAAATACATGGTACCCAAAGACGTAGATATTGCTGAATTACACCATAATACCACTGCTCTTAACAATGCTCTTCTTTTCTGCTTATGTAAGCAGATAATTATTTCCTCAGAGACAAGTTTCGATTTTCCTCCTAAAACAAAGACAAAATAACCCAAAAAATAAGTTACATAGAAGACAATCATTTTTACAGACATTTTAGCATCTCATCAAACTTTATTTCATAAAAGTTTATAAAGTAACACATTCCTCTTGAGACACCTTTGTTAACACTCACCTCAGCTTTTCACTCTAGAAAAAGCATTATCAACACTGAGACTTTTTTTATAGGGCTAAAGTATATGTACAAAGAGGTTCATAACACCAGTACAGCTTGCATTATTACATTCTTTGTTTTATAATTTGAGAAACACTGCTTCCTTTACTTACAAGTAGACACTGTTTGTACATTTAATTTTTTAACACAATCTGAAAACCTTGCTCACATCTCCTACTTTTTAATGTGTACCTCTCAAACCCTATATTAACACATCTACACCTCCCCAAACAAAATTTCACTCTGTAAACATACTGTAGAATACGTAAACCAATATCAGTACACTTACTGACACTTCACAACAAAGTGTTTGAAATATTTTGCTAAGTACCTGAACTTGGAGTTGTTTCTTAAAATCAAATGACCACAGCAGTCGCTTTCAACTCTAGATAAATTAACTTCTGCTGAGCACAATTCGAAGAGACTTCCTTCTCCTCCAAAGAACCAAAGACAAAATGAGCTATCTCTGGTCCTGCACCTAATCAGAACATAGAATTTCTCTAACCATGTGATAAGAAGGATAACTATTGGTTAAGACTTAGCCCTTTTTTTTCTTACTTCTCCCCATACAATTTTGTGAGACTCTGTTGGGATCATAAAACACCTTATAGCAGGCCCAGTCATTTTCCATGTGAGTCTCAAGAGATGCTCGCAAGATCGAATGAACCCCATAAATAATAACTCATCATAGACAAAGTTTCTCTAAACAAAAGCACCACAATATGCATTTCTACTAATGGAGTGTATTGGGAACTCATTTGCTCCTTTTTACTATTCACGATCCCGCAGAGTCCCATGAGATCTAAGCAAAAATATTTTTGGTCTAAAAAACCAAACACTGCCACAATAGTTACTGGCACTGAACAAAACTACTTTCAATGCCGATATGCTCCTTGTGAAAGAGCAGACTGCTGTCACCCACAGTGAAGTCAGCTTGTAGATAGAAAGACAGACAGAATTTTAATAAAAACAACAGGTCTTCATTAACGCCGGACCTAAATAGGGGCCCAATTTTTAAAGTCACAAAAGTGCATCCATGGTTTATGTCCTTGCATCAGTGCAGATTTACGACTTTCATGAATTCACAAGAATTTTCAGGAGTAGGTTGGAAATCGTACTCCTAGAAAATATTTGTGAGCTGTATTTTAGCACTAGCAAATATGCATGTGTAGATTTTCTCATGCGAAAATCTGTTAAGCAGTAACAAGTTTACTACGTTACCAACCACTTTTTTCCCCAACCCTGGAAAAAGGTTTACTTCTGCTCTTGTCAGGAGTAAATTTCCAGCCTATCTCTGTATGGTAAAATATTAGAAACACGCTGATGAAAACCCATAAAACATGCAGTAGGTTTGCACAGACTCAAAAGGTCATTCCAACCATGGGAAACTATTGCTTACTGCTACCTCCAGCCCCAGTCTGCGGACAGGTGGTGAATTAAGAGAATAGTGTTGAAACCCTACTATGGTATGAGCTCTGGCATAGTCAGAGAGGCTATTATCAGAGCTCTTATACAAGGGGATTGCTGCCATAATTCTCCTCCGCAACATATGCAATATATGACACCAAAGGGACAAGTGGATTTTCTTACAGGACACGTAGAATTTTTTTTAAATTCCACACCCCTGAGTGCCGCCAGCCTGACCTGGATTAAATTTGTAATCCAGCGGTGGGGAGCAGCACAGCTCTGACGGTCCTCCGGCAGACGGCACAGTGGCAGCGCCACTGGAGGACCGCCAAACTCGTAATAAGGCCCATAGAGCATTTCTCATGGGCAACAGGTCTGTATCCTTAAGTGTGGATAACAGAGTATTCAAACACGACCCTGTGCACTGACACCTTTCTCTATAAACAAGTTTCTTTACCACCCCCTACATTTTTTACACGGTCTCACAAGGTTCTTGTGAGTTCGTAATTGTTTTTTTTAAATCACACTCTCCTTCATTACAGTAGTTACAACTTTGACTTCCTTCTGCTAGGACTTTAGTGAAAAGTGACCACTCCAGTCCCAGCTGTCCTCAGTATGGCAGCAGTATACAGTAAGGAGTGATGAGAGACTGGACTCTTCAAAAACACCTCCCCGCATGATAACCACTCTGCATAGTAGGGTAAAATAGGGACTGGCCATTTCCACTGACATCTCTCCCCAGGACAACAAGGATGTGTAATACGGTGTGGGGAAAGTCTGGACATATTTACAAGTCCCTTTCACCACCGATATGTTACTCTTTTGTGACGCACCGGCAGAGCAATTTGGTGCTCCGTATTTACAAGGACACGTAAAACTACCCTGTGTGGCTATTTGTGTCCTTGTAAATATGTCCCCTTTTCACCCAGCACTTGGCATGAAAGGGGCGTTCCATGGGTGTTGCTGTGGGGGTTCCCACGCAACACCTGTGGATTCTGTTGCGTTCCCAGATTTAAAAGGTTTCCTGTGTTAAAATCCTGCGCCTCCCCAGGTGCAACGAGGAGAAATACTCTTATTTCTTCTAGTTTTTTTCTCTTTCTATGCGTGCTGCACTTTGCAGCATGCATAGAAAGAGGAAAACCCTTCTTATGATTGTTTTTGTGCAGGAAGGTGTTCCCTCCTGCACAAAAACAATCATCCTGCAACTCAGACACCCTTGCACCATGGTACAAAGGTGCCTGCGTTGGCTCATCACAGACAATTGTGCACCAGCGCAGGGGAGAGGTCAGGGGTCCATCATATTGTTGTAAATATAACGCATTCCAATGCTCTGAAAGTAACGCCGCAAGGTGCAGCCAAATGGCTTGCATCACCATCACCCCTCCATGCTTTGTGTTGCTAGCTTCTATATTGTGTCCATAGGTAAGCATTTTTGACATTTTGTATTTATTTAATACCTCCCATCTTCTCCATTGCACCCCTCACCTTGTAAAACCATGGGGCTAAGTTATAGGAGCCCTGCATCCCTTTTGCATCTTGTAAAGTGGTAAATGGTTGATGCAGGGCTCTCATTTCGATTCATGAAGCCATGCAAAAACACCCAGCATGGTTTTGAGTGGCCTCATAAATCCCGAGTAAGGCGGGGTTGCGCAGATCGCTGCGTCGCCTCACTCTGCACCCAGGGGGCGTCCCTATGGCATTGTGGGGGGTTTTCACATGCCATACACATGACATTTGATCCTGCCTCAGATCTACAGTGATGTAAACCTGGGGACTCACCAAATCTGTACGCCTCCTGAGGTGAGGCATAGCAAGGAGAAATATGTGTATTTCTCCTCATTTCTCCTCTTTCTTTGTGTGCAGCTTTCTGCAAACAGTAAGAGGAAAACGCCTCTTAGGATTGTTTTTGGGCTGGAAAGTGCCCCTTCATGCACAAAAACAAATCCTGCATGCATCAGAAGCACCCTTGCACCAGGGTGCAACGGTGCCTATGTTGGAACTAGGCTGCCGAAAGAGCGCCAGCGGAGGGAATAAGCCAGGAATGCCCCTTATTGCTTAATTACAGTGCATCCCTGCCCTTTCACGTTGGCGTAGAGCAGCGAGGTAGGTGCCTTGCTGCACTCCCTACGCCAAAATCCCAAAAATGAGGCCCCATGTTTCTGTCACCGCTCGTCAGTGTTAACCCTTCCATCCCTACTTGCCTTGCCTTTGCTCCCCGACCTCTTCACCGCCCCTTCCCCTCTTGTCATTTTTTAGAACAAACTTTTTTTAGGGATGACGCCTGCAAAAAAGCCCACTCCTTTTATGTGCCTGTCCAAGATTGGCATCCCCATCTTGGAACAGTAAATCAAAAACAAAGAAAATGGCGGCTCCATCATAACATATGTGTGCACATGTAATAACACTAAGCCACCAGAGCAGAACCATGCCTACATGCGCATGTGTGATGATACATCATCTTGCACACACCATCTAGCGCTTTTATACGATGCTGTTTAGAATCAGCGATAAACACTTTTCTTTTTACTTTTGCTAGGCAGCATCAGCAAACAACATTGGCAATGCCAGAAGGTCTGCATTGGACAAATCAAAAGTTACGACCTATTGGCTTTGCAAATGTTTGTTAGGACCGGTTTGACAGAGCAGCTCTCAAACAGACCTGTTACTTACAGTGGATTTAGCCTTTTTTGGATCAGGCTCTTTAACTCATTGAGCTGAGACTTTGTCATTCATATCTGGGGTCATCCCAGATTCATATTTCTCTGCCTGTTAGGGTCATAGGGTGTATCTTTCCATCTCCAATGATGTACTTGCACAGATCTGCTTAAATGTCTGTTTCTACAGCCTCTCTCCCTGCCCTCCCTTGTGTCTTGCTCTTTGTTTCGGCCACACTCCACCCTTTCTTGTTCCACCCTTTCTTATCCTACCCTTTTTCCTCTATGTGCGTCTCATTACCCCCACCCTCCCTCTCCTTACTCCTGCCAGACCTCACTCTTTCCTCTTTGTGCTCCTCGTTCCCTCCTTCCACCGCCCTCTTGTTCCTTCCACCCTCTTGTTCCTTCCACCCTCTTGTTCCTTCCACCCTCTTGTTCCTTCCACCTTCTTGTTCCTTCCACCCTCTCCTTCTTCCTCCCCTCTGTTTTCCATTTTTTCTGCTGCACGCCATCCCTCTTTTTCCCTCACCCTGCCTCTCCTGGCTGTTTCCTGTAAGTGCCATTGGGGCCTGGCATTTTATTTCCTTTTCTTCTGTCTCATAAGAATAAAAGGCTTTCTATACTGAAGGCTCCCTTACTTTCTACGTGGTCCTCTTTTTGTTTGTCTGTCAAAAGAAGGTCAAGTGGCACGAGAGCCACCGACCTATCCAAGCCTGGCTCAAAAATCTTAATGCTCTAAACTGCTCCTTTGTCCTATCGGATTCAGTAAAATCTCTAGGCATTACCCTGGATAAGAACCTGTCAATGAAAGACCACATCAAGAACTCTGCAAAAGGTGCCCTGTACTCTCTAAAACACCTCAAGAAAATTAAACCTTTCATTCCCCAGGATGATCTTAAGACAATTGTACAATCCCTAGTCCTTTCTAAACTAGACTACGGGAACGCCATCCTAAGAGGTGCACCAAAAGCTCACCTTGCCCCACTAAGGTCAGTCCTTAATATGGCAGCTCGACTCATAACTGGTGGAAAAAGATTTGAACACATTACACCTACCCTCAAATCTCTCAATTGGCTCCCCATGGAAGGCAGATGTATTTACAAACTGGCCTGCATCACTCACAAGGCCCTTCACACCCAATCCCCCAATTACCTGAACAACAAACTGGTTAAAGCAGGAAAATCAAGAACTCTGAGAAGCACCAACTCACTTCTTCTCATCCCCCCGAAACTGAAAAGAAAAGCGACCCAGTGCCGATCCTTCTCTGGTAATGTTCCCAGGATATGGAACACACTCCCTACGGACCTCAGATGCAACCCCTCATCCCCTTGCTTCAAAGAGGACCTGAAACTACTGCTCCTCAACGAATACTTCCCTGCACTTAGTCAACCAACCTAGACCTCGATAGGCTAATGGTCTCCCCTCTCACTCTGACTTTTTCTAGGAGGGCGGGTCATCTGACTGTTTCAACCACCTACGTTCTTCACTCCCCCAATGTATATTTAAGTGTGATGTATTTGCTTATATATTTTTTGATTCCTCATGTTCTACCATGTAATGCAACTTCTTCTTTTCTTGTGTATGTAAAGCGCTCTGATGCCCCTGGGTCTAGCTAGCGCTATATAAAACTTTATAAATAAAATTAAAGTTCCTTCTTTCTTTCGATGGCATAGAAACTAAAGAATGACTATAATGGAGGCCCTCTTGCCATGTGGCCTGTATTTAACAATAGAAACAAAAGCAGGATTTAATCAAAGGCAAGAGAGATTGTAATGTGATACCAAATTTTTTTGTCTTGCTTCTCTGTGCAAACGATGCTTGATTTAATACATTAAACTGACCTGTTGGGTTTGCCAATGCCTCTTGTTTTTGTCATCTAGATCTTCATTCTTATACTGCTTTATCCAGATATTTTGAGTGTATCAGCATTAATTCCGTTCGCATCTAATTACTCTGCAGGAAGCCCCATCACTCCTAACTATGTGGACAGCTCGACCTTGCATGTGGCACCTTGGTGCACGTGCAATAGAAGCAGAAAACGACAGGACGAATGTGAGACCTTTCTGCACCTCTTCACAAACAACGTCTCTCCGTAAGTACAAGAAAGCAATTCTTTACAACTGTGTCCACTGTTTGCCTTTGCAGCAGTAGAGCAGTAAGGTGGGAACAGAGAAACACTGCAAATACAAGTTTTTGCAGAACATTGGGCCGTATTATCAAGAAAGGGCGATACATTATCGCCCCTTTTATCGGCAGGAAACTGCGGCTAAAGCGGCGATAATGGGCTTGATAATATGCCCTTGTGCATTCCCATAGAAGCCCAGGTTAACACCAGAACCTGGGCTGCTATGGGAATTCACAAGGCCATATTATCAAGCCCATTATCGCCGCTTTAGCGGCAGTTTACTGCCGATAAAAGCTGCGATAATGTATCGCCCTTTCTTGATAATATTTCCCTTTCTTCGAAGTCACTGGTGTCATTTTAGCCGAGTCATATAGATGACCGACGTGGCAAGACCTTGACTGTCACTGACGTCACAGGAAGTGGCTCCACTCACCCTTGGACCCATATTGCCAATATTTTGAATTTCCTAAATAGAAGTTACAAACTTCAAAATGGAGGCAGCAGAACTGTGGCATTGAAGCCTTGGTAGTAGACACAAATGGACAAAGACAAGGACAGCCAAAGCCCAAAGACATTTAACAGATCAGTGGTCAAATTTGTTCAATCACTGGGTCTGCAAAACAGGGAGGGGCCGATTCACAGAACTAACTTAAGACAAAATCCTAAACGTACTACTTTTGGTATTCACAGAAGGCATTTAGTAGTAGTAAAGTTAGGAGTCTGTCTTAAGTCTGTCTTAAGTCTGTCTTAAGTCTGTCTTAAGTCTGTCTTAAGTCTGTCTTAAGTCTGTCTTAAGTCTGTCTTAAGTCTGTCTTAAGTCTGTCCTAAGTTTGTCTTAAGTCTGTCTTAAGTCTGTCTTAAGTCTGTCTTAAGTCTGTCCTACTACTTTTGGTATTCACAGAAGGCATTTAGTAGTAGTAAAGTTAAGATTTTGTCCTAAATTTGACTTAAGACAGACTTAAGACAGACTTAAGACAAACTTAAGACAGTCTTAAGACAAACTTCAGATAAACTTCAGACAAACTTAGGACAGACTTAAGACAGACTTAAGACAAACTTAGGACAAACTTAGGACAGGCTTAAGACAGGCTTAAGACAGGCTTAAGACAGGCTTAAGACAGGCTTAAGACAGGCTTGAGACAAAATCCTAACTTTACTACTACTAAATGCCTTCTGTGAATACCAAAAGTAATACGTTTAGGATTTTGTCTTCAGTTAATTCTGTGGATCCGGCCCGGAGTCTCATGCGGAAAAATTGGGAGAGAAGTTGTTACACTTGATGTCCATTCACAACTTATTACTTTATTGTGCTAAAACGCTTTATAACAGTTTAACACGCACTCAAGACCTCGTCTTCATGCTGCCCACAACCTCATGGGCGTGCCTGCACTCACCAACATTGTGGCATGGTGTTGTTTCCAGTGTTTTGACTGGTGCCCCAGAGTACGAGGGCCAGATTGGCAGCTCCATCAAGACTTCCGGCAAAGCACCGAAGATGCTGTTGGATGCTTTATGCTCCATCTCACCGGGGTGGTGTGGGTTGCAGCAGAAAGTATACAAAAAGGAAGAAAACAACCCACCTCCAATACATTGTTCTAAATAAAGAATCAAATATACGGTATAATGACACAAAATCTTTTTTCTTTAGAATGAATCAAGCTTCTATCTTTATTTTCATATTCATGTGCACAGTCTATGCTTTCAGCCAAAGGCCCTAGTTACTGCGGTCCTATGCGACAACCGCGGCACTGCGGGACCAGCCACAGTATTACACTTGTGGCGGTCGGACCGGCACAAGACCGCAAACTCCGGCAGGATCAGGGAGCCCATTGGGCCAGAGGTCTTTGAATGGCAGGAATATGCTGATGGTGCCGCAGCTGGCACTGCCGAGCATATACCGAGTTGCCATTTCAACGCCCTTTTTAGGGTGGTGAATCCACCATGAAAAGGGTGGCAGAGTGTGGGGCCCTTCAGAGGCCCCCTGCAAGATTTGGGCCTGGGGTTGCAAGCGGGTGGCACATGAAGTGCCCCCCCCCCTGGATTTGCACCCATCCTTTGAGAGCGGTGGTCTCCCTGCTAGGCTCTTTATGCTGCTTTCAGACTGCAGCAGTACCGCTGGCCAGACTAAGAAAAAACTCCTCATCTGGCAAGTGGCCTCACCACTGGTTTGGTGGTCCCACAGTGGATGACGTGTTGCACCATCTGCTGTAGGACCGCCACACTCGTAATTAGGCCCATAGTAACTAATCCAAATGCTTTGAACAAGAGAACCGTCACTCTCACTCGCTAAAAAGACCACTCACATGACTCACAAACTTCATACATGCCACTTATACTGACATGTCTTCCAGAAACATATCAAGACTGTATTTTGCCATACCCTAGTGGTGTATACCAATCACAGATACAAAAGAAACAAATAAATAATCTCATAAGTGTATTGCCATATGGGAATTAATCCTTATACATTTCCAAAAGCCTATTGGCCTGACTAACATTTACAGGCCTTTGTAGAGCATATCTTCATACATGCATTAATTGGATATTTATACTTTATACACCTGATAATCCTCATTCTCATCTGGATGCATCATATTCCTTTGTCATGTCCCAGGGGTGGTGGCAGAGATGCAGATGCGCATTCTGGTGTAAAGTGGCCAGCTGGCCACACACCTTCTCAGGGCGCAACTCAAAAAACATTTTTGTACAAGTAAAAACAAGGAGGGGTGAAAACACGGGGCCAAGTCCCTCCGGTTCTCTGTTAACCCGTTCGCTGCAGGTGTCAGCTAACGGCCGTCGCGAGCACTACCTCGGTAGTGCTGCTCATGTCCGTTGGCGGACGCATGTCCGCCCGCTCAATAGAACGCTCCGCACTGGCGTGGAACATTTGAAGCAGCAAACGGGTCAATAATGTAGGTCCAATGCTGCTTCCTCCAATGGACACCAAGTGAGAGAACTACTGATAAGCGAAGGGCATATTCTCCCTGTCCTCATGACTTTGGCAGTCAATCCTTCCCAGGGTTATCGAAAGGGCAAAGCAAGATATAGACCACTCCCCGATAAGGCAGGGTCACAATAGGGAATGTGAAAACCCACTCTATGGAGAATGGCCAATGCTCCGGCTGCTCTCCAAAGAAGCTCCCTAGCCCGCTCCGATATCAGTATTTTCTTTGGGGAACCCTTCGCTTCATTTATTTGTCGCAAGAAGTATATGCAATGCAGCTTACCCTGAAATGGCCTTGGGCGGCTTCCTTCCCATTTTGTCAAGCCGTGTTGGTAGCACCGAATATATTGCCTGTGCATGTCATTTTCCCTAAAGAAATTTGCATTCCTTTACCCTCACAGGTATCTGCTTTTTATTTCATGGTTTATTTTGGGTCTCCTAATGTCTGTGTTATAACCAGCAGTAATAAGCACAAGAATTGGTGTCTGCCTTCTGATCTGACAACTCTCCTGTGTCCTCATGTATTGATTCCTTATACTGATTTCCTCTTCATCTCAAATTTGTCTTGAGACACATCTGAGTCCTATGTTAATCTTCTCTACTTTCTTGCTTTTGTTCCTCTGGGCAAATGCAAAAACAACAATTGATGGACAGAACGCAGAACAATGTCATACATTCACCCCAGTACATAGATCTGGGCCTAAATCCATCGTGTTTTTGCTTACCACGCCACCCCAGTTCAGACATAGTCATATGCAAATCAGTCTTGACCCTGTGCCTCATGGGAACAGTCCAGACCGATCTGCCAGGCCATGTCTTGTGCTGAAATCCTGAAACCGGTCCTAGGATGCTTGTTTCCAGTCCATGGAGGACCTGGCCTGGCAGTTCGGGCTGGAATGTTCCCATTGGGCGCAGGGTCAAGACTGATTTGCATATGGCTGGGTCCAAACTGGAATGGCATGGTGAGCAAAAAAACAATGGATTTAGGGTCAGATGTCTGTACTGGGGTGAATGTATGAAATTGTTCTGCGTTCTGTCCATCAATTGTTGTTTTTGCATTTGTCACCCAGAGTGGGACGGGTATGCTCAGACGTGAGTCCCGTGCTCACTACGCCACTGGAGTCAAGCTATCCTGGCTGATGAGGGGTGAAACCTCGAAACCGGTCCTAGGATGCTTGATTCTGGTCCAGGGAAGACATGGCCTGGCAGTTCGGTCTGGACTGTTCCCATAAGGCACAGGGTCAAGACTGATTTGCATATGGCTATGTCTGAACTGGGGTGGCGAGGGGGCAAAATAACGATGGATTAAACCCAGATCTGTGACTGGGGGTGAATGTTTGACAATGTTCAACATACCGTCCATCATCTTTTTGTTTTCCATTTGTTCCTCTGGGCGGCATCTGAGCTGAGTCTCAGAGCGTTTTCAGAACTTCCAATATCTCAACTCTCTCCTTGTACTTTTCTTTAAGGCCTTGACTCTCCTGGGGAATCTTTTCCCATCAGTCTCCCACTGTAAATTTTCTAATCCCAATCTCTTACGGTCACCACCATTTTCAGTCTAACTTCTCTCGTCCAGGAAGGACAGACACACAACTGTTGGGCAGTGCTATGTAAACAGTCTGTCAGTTTATAGCAGGTGACGGTCTCAGAGCAACGTTTTATGTGGTTTTTCTTTTAAATATGGCCTTTTACTATTTATTATGGATTATTAAAGATTTGCTAGTCACACGTTGGTCCTTTGTGTATTAATTAACTCTGGTCATTCAAAAGCAGGCATTGGGGTCTCCTTTGTTCAGAGAGAAATTCAAGTGGGTGCCTACCTTTTATAGCATTTATAAAGTTTGGGAAATCGACCCAGATCCAGTGATGTACAAATAACACACTGTTTTTTGTGCTGTTAACCACCACTGGAGACTGAAGCCTCATCCTTTACATCAGACATTGCATTGTATTGCAGCATTTGTATAGCGCTCACTACCCTTATGTGGGGTACTGAAGCGCTTGTCTACATGAGTAGCATACTACACCGTGTATGGTGTGTGGATGGAAGGATGTTGTCTTTGTTTTGATCCTATATGGAAAGTCCATATCGCGCTTGATGAACATCAAGGTGCGGTCATCGTGTTATAAGTCGCAGAGCGCAGCAACGTGTTAGATGTTGAAGTGTAAGAGACAGACAGATTTATGGTTTTCAGTATGCTGGCAGTTATGTACAGCTCTGCAGACCCCTTTATGGTAGATCTTTTGGGATGGGCATTATTATAAACCCATATCTGAGTGTCTTTGTGAGATGTAAAGAAGTAGTCAGATTTTATAGACATTTGGGACCTGCAGTATTGGACTATTTTAAAGTCCTCCAAATTGCCCAGCAATGAATGACTGATTTCTTCAGTTATTTGGGGATGTCTGATTTTTTTTGTTTTTTGTTTAAGAGATTTTTATTTGAATTTTTTATGAAAACAATACATAAGTCATATGAAAACCATTGTGAAGACAAATTGAATGACAAAACATAAGCTAGATGACAAAAGAAAGGAGAAAGAATATAAAGATATTGAAAAGGAAAGAGAGAGAAAGAAAGGAAGGAAAAGAGAGAAAAGAAGAGGAGAAAGGAAAGGAAAGACAAAGGAAAGGAAGTGGATACCATATACATAAGGAATATTTGCAGGAGAGAAGGAGATAAACCTTCAACGAAAAGGAGAGGTAGAAGAAAGGTAAGTAGAAAAAGGAAGCCAAAGGAGATCAGATTTAATTTTTGCAGAGAGAGAAGTAGAGGAAGCAGTAGCTATCCTATGTTCATCACAAATAAAGTTCCACCAGGTAAGTACAGATAATTTAGAATGATCCTTCCATGAGGATAAAATAACCTTAAAAGCTAAAGCAATGAAAAGATCAAGCAATCTTGCAGTAGAGGATATAATATCCATGTCTGGTGATAAAGAACCTAGAAAAACATGCAATAATGATAAAGAGACAGTAAAGTTAAACATTGGCATGCAAATATTCCAAACTGAATTCCAAAAGGATAGAGCAAAAGGACATTCGTAAAGTTGGTGTTTAAGCGTGCCCATTTCCTTGGAACATGACCAACAAAGTGGGGAAGATTATGGGGGAAACTTACAAATACCAACAGGAGTAATAATAACTCTATGATAAATAAAATACAAAGATTGGGTAATACGAGCGGAGGCAGAAGCTTTAAACAGACTGGACCATAGTTTGTCCCAAGTTAGAACAGGAAGGGAAACCGATAGGTCATTTTCCCAAGCAGTCTCAATAACAGATTTAGAACGAGCTAAAACAGTGGATAACAATAACTTATAAACAAGTGCATCTTTAGGCCGTTGAGTCGAAAATAAAGGGTATAACGGTGTGGAGGGAGTAATAGGAGGGGAGGTAGAAGGCAAAACCAGTGTAGATAAGTGAGATTGTACGGCAGTTGTGATGATGGTATATTCATTAAACAGGGAATGATGTCTGATTTTTTGACTGGACAATATTGGTGACGGACAACCTGCAGATATATCTTATATGAATATAAGTGGTATAAATTATAATTTGTTTCTGACCGCTGCATATTATGGTTTTAGTATTATTAAGGGCCATAACTAATATATGCAAGTACATAACTATATATCTACCACGCATCCTTTACCACTCAATACCTTTACCACGTATTTCTTTATCAGGCGTATACCTCTACCATGCATGCCTTTACAACGCAAGGAAAGTTAGATTGAGACTACACTAAACCAAATCTGTGTAAATGTAGCCAGTTTGTTCTGTTGGCTGCACTAAGAGGAAAAATAGGAATAAAATGTCCCTCTATAAAAATGCCAAACTGGGCCCACAGTTCTCATAGTCCCCGCTCTGATCAAGACGGGAATTCCAGACTCTCTGTACCAAGAGCTGAAAGGAGCCTTTTCTCTGAAACCAGAATACTTACAGGACTAAACTTGACCATTAGAACTACTGGAGAAACCAGTTTCTGGAGTTGCTCTCATGCACAGGTCAGTTCTTGGCCTCCTATTGCCTCTCAGTCAGCTTGCTGTGAAGCCCCACATGCCAGGAAACTTGATTGGTTGATAGCTTTGAGGATCAGAACCAATCAGATCCTACCATAAGAACCTACTTGCTCAAGACCTGCCTCACCTTGTACAGGATGAGAGTGAAACTTTGGTTTATACTTATGAAGTTATGAAATATGAATGTCGTTGAAGCGTATGCTGCTGCTGCAATGTAAATACGATAACAAAATTATTAATTCGGTTTGTTTCTGTTTTGTTTGGTAGAGAGAGCGATACTAGCCTTCGGCAATGGGACGTATTTGGATTTAGCGACAAATCCGTTAATAATCTCCACGACTTCAAAAGGAAAACATGAACGAAATTCAAATCGAGACGCAACAACAGTCTGAGGCTACATCTTTGATCAGGTAACTTGGACAAAAGCCTGGAATGAGCCGTCCTTGGGGTTATTTAATTGGTGGCCAAACAGAAGGCGTGTATAAAAACATTTTTTTTGCGATGCTTAGGGGGGAGACTCTGAAAGTTCAACAAGATAATCCATAGCCCGTTTAATACTTGAAATAGTTCTAGTTAGGATGGTGTTCCCATGGGAAATGCTTTTATGTTTTGCTAAGAACTTTGGCAGGGTTTTACTAATCTTCACAAAACTTTCCTGAAAATTGTTCTGTTTTGCTGGGAATCCTTCTAGGAAAGTTGTAGGGTGATTAGTCAAGCTGGGGACGAGAAAAAGAAGGGGTTCCAAAATGCAAAATCACCACTCATTTTCCATAGACTTTTTGGGAACTCAATAAGGCAAAAACTGCTGAATAGACTTAGGCAGAGTTTGTCAGGAGGCTAGATCTTGGTCCAGAAAGTGTGCATTTTGTGATATGGTGTAAATCTGCCCACTAGTTGTTCAGAAATGTAAATATTTACATAGCTGGACAGTTGAGGTCTAGGGGCTCTTGTGAAAGTCCAGCATGCATAACATTAAAAAATAGACCATTTTGATTGGCCTAGGGGACCTTTTTCCCCTTGTGCCATTTCATGCCTGCGGGAGTGGAGGTCCGATTGGCTGGCCGCAACATGAAAGGAAATGTTGTGGCAGCCATTGCAGGACTACGGGTACTTAGTCCCCTGCTCTGAAAATGTTTATAGAAAACAACATAGGGAAGGGATACCCTGCCTCACTAGCCCTTTTGGAGGACTCCCAGAGAATATATATAAATGTCTTTTGTCGAGAGTCTGTGGACTCTTGCCGGATTGTGTCAAAAGAAAATGGCAAATGCTATTGATTATTTAAAATGACCACAGGGGTGGACTAGGGTCCTGGGGTCACAATGTATTTAATTATTTGAGGACCCCCTCCTTGAGCCAACTTTGGCCCCGGGAACGCCATCCTCAGGGCCTGCCGAGTTAATTAAAGGGGAGGGGGCGAGTGTCGCTCTTCCAAGTTGCCATGAAATGCACTGGGGACCCCATCCCCTGGGGCTGACTCACTTCTTGTGTCCCAGGGAGCCTACCCATGGAACGCTGTTTTCCTGCCCCCAAGAGCGCAGACTGGGGAAACTTGTCTGCTCCCGCCACGTAGACATTTGTGGGTAGGGAAAGAGAGATTGCTCCCATCTGACAAGAGCATGGAAATATACGTGTTCCCACTGGGCGGAAGTAATGCTGGCTCCTGGTGTACCTACAACGGGTGCATGTGGGCAGTGAGAGTTAGGGCAACCAACAGAGTTGCAGGGGCCCTAGGACACTCCCCGTGGTCCCAAGGCATCCACATTAGGCCCCAGGGATGAGGTATTGACTCGGAGAAGAGAACCACTCTCCCCCTCTGCCTAAAAATATGAATGTGGAACCCGGGGGTGTGATCACCCGGGCCTGGAAAGGCTTGCGGAGAGGGACTGCACGTGCCCCCTCCCTTTAATAAAGAATTGATTACACCCCTGGGGGATAAGGAACGAGGGGCCTGCAAAGGCTTGGTATGGGAGCTGCTCGACCTTCCCCTTAAAAAAAAGGATATGGCCCCGGGAGATGGGTTTCCCGGTGCCTGTAAAGCTTTAGGGAGTAAGGCAGCACGCTCCTCTTCCCAATAATTAGTAATTGCTGATACCTACCACCACTCAGGATGGGTGCTGGCAGGGGGGCCAGTGGGGCCTCGGGGGCTGTGAGGCTTCTCCTTTGGCCCCCAACACAAAATAATGATTTGGATGTCCTAGGTGGACATCAGGACCCCTCAAATAAAAAGACAAAAAATCAATAACAAATGAGCGTCTGGAGCCGTTCAGTTATCATTCACTGATCCTTGCAAGGAGCAGCCCATAATGTCCTGCAAGGGCTTTTAAAACATATTTTTTTTCAGTTTGGTGGTGCTCCTAGAAGGGGTAGGAGCACCACCAAGCATTTTGTCAATATTTTGGGGAGACTGCAGGGAGTGCAGCAGCCCCGCAGCAACGTAAACAAAAACAGTAAGTGTCCTTGGTCATTAAATTCATGACCCTAGGAGAATTTACCATATTTTTTTTTTTACTTTCCTAGCTGTAGCTCTATGCTCTTCAGCTGGAGTGCGGCGCCACCTTGTGGTTGGTTCTATGACTGCCTTGTGTAGCTTGAAAAACATTAAAAAAAATACTCAAAGGCATTTCAATGATTTTCTTTTAATAGAGATTCATTTCATTTATTAATGACAATCACTTTTATTAAACATTGAACTGTTTGTGAATAAATGAATATATGATGATATTCTGACCCCTTCACTATGTCAATAGGCTCACTTTTTTATATTTTATTGCCCTGACCCTTTGTCAAAGTGAGTAGCTCTGCCTTACTTAAAATAAAACCCCTTATACTTAGCTATATTTACCTATGTGCGCACACGTAGGTTTGAGTTTGATGCCTTGCGCCTAAAACCCCCACGCTGCACATGGCTTGTGCGTCGTGAGGGAATTGGGCACCAGTGGGCGTTGGGCACAGGACTTTGCCTGCGGCCAACTGCACTCCGCACATGACTGGAGGCCTTGTGCAGCATGGGTGTAGCTGCCCACTAGGGTCACGGTTAACCCCACACTGTGCACAACTTTCAGTTGTTCACAGCATGGGGTTGGTTGTCCATGAAAAGTTTGTCGCAGGGCCTGGCCCTATGCAAGGCCCTGCGGCAAACCCTACGCAGTGCATGGCCAAAGGTCGTGCGCAGCATGGGGTTGGCATTATGGATGGTAATAAAATATTACTTTTTTAAAAAAACTAGAAATTTCCTGAAAAATAAACCCAAAGATTAAAGTAACGTTATAATTAAGAATAGTAATTATGTCTTATTTTACATTAAAATTCACTGGAAAAAACAAAGGTTAAATTAACATTATAGTTAGATGAAAATTTCAGTGACAATGTAACGTTATAAACTAAATAAAACACTGAAATTCACCAGTATTGCAGCACACACTATAAGAGGGAACTGCTTATAGGGGCTGACACTATGCATGCTTAAATGTACACAATGTGTGCGGTGCGTGCCCTTATGCCTAGTTCCACACCCCTATATTGCCCCTGGTAATAGTATTTTTTGCATTTTACTGTTTCTCTCAGAAGGTTAGTGTTAGACCTGGCACCATTGGCATGGGTCTCCCTTCCATTTTTGCTGTTGCCTCATGTATCTTTGCTGGTGTTAGATGCTTTGGGCACTGTGCCACTGCTATCCAGTGCCACAGTGCAAGTGCTCCCTATTGTAAATTGATGTATTAATCAGTGGTTCCATGTTTGACTATTTGGTTTACTTGTCAGACCCTCGTCTAGTGCACTGAGTGTGCCATGGGCATGTAAATCCAAATGCTGCTGGTGGGCCTGCAGCACTGGTTGTGTCACCCACAGAAGCAGCATTGTAAAATGTGTCTAAGGTCTGCCATTGCAGAGCCTGCATGCAGCCTGGTACTGTCATGCTGACTGGGCAAGTGCACCCACTTGCCAGTCCCTCAGCCTTCCCTTTTCTTCATATCAGTCACCCTTATGGTAGGCCCAAGGGCAGGGTGCGTTGTAAGTATAAGGTAGGACAAGCCCTGATGTGTGTGGCATGTCCTAATAGTGAATTACAGCCATTTTTGTTTTTCACTATTGCAAGGCTACCTATTCTCCAAAGGCCAGAATGGGCTGTTAGATGATTACTTGTTTATAATCCTAACTGTCTCCGAGAACATGGTAGAAATTCGAGTTTAGTATGCCTGAACTCAGAATAATAAAATACATCTTTTAGTGAAGTTGATTTTAATATTCTGTGTAGATATTTGCTTGTCTAACCATTCAAACCTGCCTCTGCTAGGTTTTGTATTCCTTTGTCTGGTTTTGTGAGTGACAGGGCTGGGGGATTCCAAGAGACAGGCTGAGTCACCCAGTGTTGAATAGAGAGATCTGCATCTAGATGGGAGGGAGGAGTTGCACCTGAACCTTGAATAGGGCTGTGCCTGCCTTCCACAATGCTGGCTCCACCCCCTGGGGAGCGGCTGATGTCTCTGCCCTGCACACTGAAAGAAGAGAAGGAGTCCTGTAAAGAAAGTGCTCCAGGATTGTACTTGCCTTCCACAATGCTGGCTCCACCTCCCGTGGGGCGTCTGATGTGCCTGCCCTGCACTGTGAAAGTAAAGGAGAAGTCTGGTAAACAGAGTGCTTCAGAACTGGTTTGAACTGGGCAAAGGCCCCTCTCCCTTCAGAGAACAAAGGATTTTGGTGTATAAATATTGGGACCCTGATCCCATGAAATTAGATCACTTTTGGACTACAAGAAGAAACCTTTACTGAGGAGAGGAACCTGAGGAAACTGAGGAGAGACTATTCCCAAGCTGAAGTGCTGCTTGGGGAATCGGCCTGTAGTGGTTGCCTTACTGCCAAAGGAAGGAGAAAGGAACTTTGTGTACTTTTCTTTCAACTTGTGAAGGATCTCCAAGGGCTTGGAAAAGAGCTTGCCTCCTGCTGAAGTCTCAGGGATAACAGACTTCAACCCCCAGCTCCCCAGAGTTCTTTTGAAGTGCCTGCGGCTGTTTTGGGCCTTCTGAGGAACTGTGTGTCGCAAGGAGCTGTTAGCACGACTCAACGAGAAGAAGCGTGTCGCTGTCGCTGTACCTGCTGTCGCAACTCCGAAGGAGGGTGTCGCCTCTGGAACTGTCGCACTGCACAGCATCGGAGAGAAGCTTGCCGCATTGAAGATGAAGCGTGTCGCCATCGCTGCTGCTGCCGTCGCAACTCCAAAGGAGGGTGTCGCCGCTGGAGCTGTCGCACTGCACCGCATCAGGAGAAGAATCTCGCAACGAGGTCGGAGCGTGTCGCCATTGCTGTGCCTGCCGTCGCAACTCCGAAGGAGGGGGTCGCCGCTGGAACGGTCGCACTACACCGCATCGAAGAAGAGCACCTCGCATCCCCGAGTAGCGCATCGCCGTCGGAGCTGCTGCCATCGCATCTTGGATGTTGCCGCTGTAGTCGTAGCATCGTGCGGAAGCTTCACGCATTGTGGGAGAAGAGTGTCGCCGCTGGAGCTGTTGCCTTCGCATCGCAAGGGTGTCGCCGCTGCAGTCCACGCATCGAACCGAGAACTTCTCGCATCCCCGAGAAGCGTGTCGCATCTGGAAGATCTTCACGTCTTTATTTCTTTGCACCTGAACTTTGCCGCATTTCCCTCGCTGCGACATTGCTTGTCGTGGAAGCGCAACGCAACCTAAGGTACGTTGACGCAGTGTCGGATCTAAAAACTAAACTGAACTAAGCTTAAATCTACCATCTTAAAGTAATAGTATTGTGTATATTTGTCGTTTATGGTCTTGTGGTAACTCTATATAAAGTATACTTATTTTTTATATAACACCTGTGTGGTGTCCATTTGTAGTGTTGTCACTGGGTTACTGTATGTGGTCACAAATGCTTAACACACTGCCTCTGAGATAAGCCTGTCTGCTCGTGCCAAGCTACCAAGGGGGTGAGCAGGGGTTATTTTAGGAGTGAAATCACCTTATCCTGACTAGAGGCAAGGGTCCCTATTTGTTACAAGTACCTACCTGTGCCAACTAGAGACCCCCAAATCTAACAGTTATTGTCTTTTGTCCTTGGAAGATATTAGCATTGTGCGTTCATTGGTAGACAACCCAAAAGGAGCAAAATGCCTCAGGTAATGTCGATATTTCTGGTATAAAATAGGTGCAGTTCTCAAATTTAAGGTGATGAAATGCTGGCCATCGTCATGAGCTCCTTGTTCTTGCATGAGACAAAAAGACAGGACAAAAAAAGCTGATTATTGGTGAAACGCCCAACTTAATGGAGTCATCCAATCCCACCGTTAGGGCATAACATAGGCGCATGCTTTGACTCGCAAATAATTATAAGGTCTTAAGACGTCTCTGAAGAGTAGATTTGGAATAGCTGTAGGTGCTTTCTAATACTTTTTTTCATATAGGCTCCAAGATTGATTGGTCACCAATTTTGTGTTAACACGTTTAGACTGCAGAAGTGCTCTGGTTGCAGTTACCAACTTGATTAGCTAAGGGAGTCTAGCTAGCAGTTGAATGCAAGAACTTAATTTGATGAAGCATATTACTCTTCGATTATGCATATCACTCCATCATCTATAATCAGGGAAAATTCTTTTGAATTCCAGGTTTGCAATCTGAACCGCAATCAAATTTGACTGAACATGCTTCATCCATACAGAGTAGTGAGGAGAAACAGGCACACACATGGGTGGAATTTGCGTAGTCGTGCTACGCAAAGCTCTGCGAAACAGTAAAAAATCTCTGCGAGCACGCAGAGTTCCACGAACACGCGGAATTGCTTGTTCCGCCCGTTCGTGATGCTTTTTTCCTGTTTGCGAATGCTGTTTGCGTGCTCGTTGGGAAATATCATACGAACACACATTTTGAAAGCGCAAACAAGCAAAAAAAATCCACAAAGCCGCGGATCGCGGGATTTTTGCCAATTCCACGTTCTCCGCGGAACGCGAAATTACCCAAATTCTGCGAGCGGTACGGAATTTACTGCCCAGGCCTAGAAAATACCATTGTTGGACCTATCTCTGAATTGTAGAGAGATATGGAATGTTCCCACTTAAGGATGGAATAGAATTCAAAAGCATTGTTTTCATACCTAGGGCTTCAATTAGGCAACCTAATGAGCTGCTCAACCCTCCACAGGGCTTGGTCGCCCCACTCACTGCTACCGCTCCTGCCTGCCTTGCCGCCTTGCCGCCTCCTGAATGCAGATTCCTTCGCTCGCTTTCCGCTGCTCCTGGGAATTTCCCGCTGCTCCTGGGAATTTCCTGCTGCCCGCTGCTTCTTGGAATTTCCCGCCGCTGCCTCCCTGCGGCCCCGCCCCCCTGTGATTCCATTCGCCGCCCCGCTCCCGCCACCCAGCTGCTCCTCCCTCCCGGCTCCTTACTTAAGGGGACCGTAGGGGACCACAGAGTGTGACCGCTCAGCCCACCACAGGGCTTGGTCGCCCAACTCACTGCTGCCGCTCCTGCCTGCCTTGCCGCCTCCTGCCTGCAGATTCCTTCGCTCGCTGCCCGCTGCTCCTGGGAATTTCCCGCTGCTCCTGGGAATTTCCCGCTGCCCGCTGCTTCTTGGAATTTCCCGCCGCTACCTCCCTGCGGCCCCGCCCCCCTGTGATTGCATTCGCCACCCCGCTCCCGCCACCCAGCTGCTCCTCCCTCCCGGCTCCTTACTTATGACGCCCCCAGAGCGACCGTGCAGCGGACGCGCGCAGCGGGAGCGCCGATTGAGCGCCGAAGGTGCGCCAAAGGTAAGCCCGTCTGCGCCCGTCCGCGCCTGGCCCGCGCCCAGCTCCAGGACCCCTGGCCCTCCACGCCGAGGCAAGACGACCCGACTGACCTACGCCGCCGCCACTCTCAACGCACTCAATGCCGGCCGGACCCACGCCTGCTGCTGAGCCACCCCGAGACGCACCCACGGACCCTTCACCTGCTGCACCTGCAAGTTCACATGCCTCCGAACCTGCCCCGCACCCGCCAAGACAAACACCAGCAGCAACCACCTCAAGTGCATCCTGATCAACACCCGCTCCGTCCACAGACACGCCGTGGAACTCTGGAACCTCCTCGACGCTACATCACCGGACGTCGCCTTCCTCACGGAAACCTGGATGAACGCCTCCTCTGCACCCGACATCGCCATCGCCATCCCGGACGGGTACAAGATCATCAGGAGGGACCGCATCAACCAGACCGGAGGTGGCATCGCCATCGTCCACAGGAACACCATCCGCATCACGACCGACGCCAACGACTCCTTCGCCGCAGCCGAACATCTCCACTTCCAGATTCACACCGACCCTAAGACGACCCTCAGAGGCACCCTCGTCTACAGACCCCCGGGACCACGCACACAATTCAGCGAAGACATCACAGACTTCATCAGCCCGCACGCCCTCCCCTCCACTGACTACATCCTCCTCGAGGACCTCAACTTCCACCTGGAGAACAACAAGGACCGCAACACCACCGCCCTGCTGGAAAACCTCGCCAACCTCGGACTCAAGCAACTGGTCAACACCCCCACCCACTACGCCGGCCACACGCTTGATCCCGTCTTCTCTTCCAGCAAGTACATCACCTTCAGCCACGCCACCGGAATCCACTGGACCGACCACAGCTGCGTCCACTTCAGCTTCAAAAGATCCACGACCCACCACCACCCGCAACAGGTACCTCACAGGAATTGGAGCAAGATCATTACCTCCCTCAGCCAGAGCCCACCCGCCAACACAACGGACCCCAACGAAGCAGCCCGCAACTTCACACAGTGGCTGACCGCCTGCGCCAACGACCTCGCGCCACTAAAGAACCCTCCCAGCAGACCCAGAAGCAAGAAGGCATCCTGGTTCACCGACGACCTCAAGGACTCCAAGAAGACCTGCCGCACCCTCGAGAAAGCCTGGCTCCTCGACCGGACCACCGACAACATGACCGCCCTCAAACACGCTACCCGCAAGCACCACCAGCTCATCCGCACCACCAAGAAGAAATCCCTGAAGGAACGACTGGACAACAACGCCCACGACAGCAAAGAGCTCTTCACTATCGTCAAGGAGTTCTCCAACCCCAGCACCGGCACCAACGACATCACTCCGTCACAATACCTCTGCGACTCCCTCGCCTCGTTCTTCCACTGCAAGATCGCCGACATCCACAACAGCTTCGGCGCCCCACCCAGGCACCCAACCGTCGAACCAACGCCCCCCACCGCCACCCTTCGCACCTGGACCACGGTGACCACCGAAGACACGGCCCGCACGATGAACACCATCCACTCCGGATCACCGACCGACCCCTGCCCACACCACGTCTTCAACAAGGCCGACTCCACCATCGCACCCCAACTCCGGAACATCATCAACGCCTCCTTCAACACCGCCACCTTCCCGGAGAGCTGGAAGCACGCCGAGATCAGCGCCCTCCTGAAGAAACCTACAGCGGACCCCACCAATCTCAAAAACTTCCGGCCCATCTCGCTCCTCCCTTTTCCTGCTAAAGTCATCGAGAAGTTCCTCAACAGACAGCTGACCGCCTTCCTCGAGACGAACGGATCCCTCGACCCCTCGCAGTCCGGCTTCAGAGCCAACCACAGCACCGAGACCGCCCTCATCGCAGCCACCGACGACATCCGGACCCTGCTCGACAAGGGGGAAACAGTGGCCCTCATCCTCCTGGACCTCTCCGCTGCGTTCGACACGGTCTGCCACCGCACCCTAGTCCAGCGCCTCAGCAACATCGGTATCCAAGAGAAGGCACTGGAGTGGATCATCTCGTTCCTCGCCGGAAGAACACAAAGAGTCCGCCTCCCCCCGTTTCGCTCCGAGGCCACCGAAGTCATCTGCGGCATCCCACAAGGATCTTCACTCAGCCCCACCCTCTTCAACATCTACATGAAACCTCTCGCAGCCATCGCACGCCAGCACAACCTCAACATCATCTCTTACGCCGACGACACCCAGCTGATCCTCTCCCTCACCAGAGACCCCGACACCGCCAGAACCTGCCTGCACGAAGGGATGAAAGACGTCGCCGAGTGGATGAAGGACAGCCGCCTGAAACTGAACTCGGACAAGACGAAAGTCCTCATCCTGGGATCTTCGCCCTCCGCCTGGGACGACTCCTGGTGGTCCCCAGCCCTGGGCACCGCACCCAAGCCAACCGACCACGCACGCAACCTGGGCTTCATCCTGGACCCCTCCCTCTCGATGACCAGACAAGTCAACGCCGTCTCCTCATCGTGCTTCAACACCCTGCATATGCTTCGCAAGATCTTCTGCTGGATCCCGACCGAGACCAGGAAGACTGTCACCCAGGCACTCGTCACCAGCCGACTGGACTACGGAAATGCCCTCTATGCCGGAACCACAGCCAAGCTACAGAAAAGACTCCAGCGCATCCAGAACGCCTCCGCCCGACTCATCCTGGATGTCCCACGACGCAGCCACATCTCCAGCCACCTGAGGAACCTGCACTGGCTCCCCGTCGACAAGAGGATCATGTTCCGGCTCCTCACCCACGCACACAAGTCTCTCCACGACCTGGGCCCCAAGTACCTCAACGACCGCCTGACCTTCTACACGCCCACCCGCCAGCTACGGTCCACCAGCCTCGCCCTCGCAGCCGTACCACGCATCCGAGGAGCCACCGCCGGAGGAAGATCCTTCTCCTACCTGGCTGCCAAGACTTGGAACTCCCTCCCCATCCACCTTCGGCTTACCCAGGACCATCTCGCCTTCAGGAAACAACTCAAGACCTGGCTGTTCGAGCAGTAGCATACCCCTCCCCCCAAGCGCCTTGAGACCCTCCCGGGTGAGTAGTGCGCTATACAAATGGCTTGATTGATTGATTGATTGAATGAGCATCAATTAAACTAATTGGAGTCCAGTTTTAGTTTATAATGAATCATAGTCATCCAGGGAGATTAAGATATTCGCATGGCTAATCTGATTTAAATACTTACATTGAAACTACTTTACTAGGCAGAGACTGAGACTTTGTCGCATGAACAGAGACACATCCCCTCCCTGTATAAGATGCAACACTGAGGAAGCAGATCTCCACACAGAATGGAACTGTAGAATTATCAGCGGCAGCCGGCACAGGTAAACGCAGTGGGGCGGCGTGAGGCGGGCGTTAGAGGGGTATGGTCAACAGACGACGTAATAGATATAATTAAATAAATACATTATTATTATTCTGTCACTCCCCCACTGCCGAGCCCTGTCCCGCCTCACCGTGCTTACCTGTGCCGACCACTGCTGAGAATTATCAAAAGGTTTTGGTTAATGGTGGAGCAGGGATTCGGGGAAATTATGGGCCACGCTATCACCCGCCCGCAAACCGCCCCCTCCCAGGATAGCCTTGCTAAATACCTAGATGATATTGGAGCTAGTATATGTGAAAAAGCATGCTTTGATGATTGAGACATTACTCAATCGGAGAGGCAGTTGGATACCTTGAGCCTCTCTAAATGGGCTGCAGACATGTACCCCTGTAGTTTATTGGCACCACCGATCTAAGGAGTACCAGGGTGGCCCCAAAGACACCCAAAGGTATGGGGACAGTAGACATCAGTTGGGGTTTACTTGATGGCAAGGGTCCAAGGTCAGGGCGCTATGTGGTTAATAGACTAATATGCTTCTCAGATCCGTAATACAACCCCAACATTCTGTACTGAAACTTCATAAGGTAATGATGGTGGAAAAGTGCCACTGGTGTGCATTTGTTTGCTATCCAAACAAACTAATGTTTACGAAAAACAGCAATAAATTGTGTTATATAAAAAGGATTCTTAGCCATGAAAACTAGAGTGGAACTGGAAGGTCATGATGACATCTGGTTACCTTGGGTGATAGAGAACTATCTGTCGCCCTTTGAGAAATGATTGGATTAGAGGTGATTGGTGAGGCCGAATGGCACTTTTGGAATGGTGGGGCTGTTTGATGGCAAGATGGCCAACAAAAGGCATTTAAGCACGCGGTAAAGGATTCCTATGAAAACATGCAATGGCTGGTAGAAATGGAAATCTCTAGGAAGAGGTAGCCAATAACTTTGTTTCATAGTGTTGTTGATGTGATCCAAATAGTTTTTTTGGTTTACATAAGCGGTGAAGCAGATGCAGCGGAGATTTCGGTATATGTTCTAGTGGTGTTGGGGTAGCTGGTGAGAACGCCTGGGTTCCGATGGTATAACTTTAATTCTCTCACCCATGAAGTCTTCATCATTGCTGACAAAATACTCACAGTCTCATCACTATAGCAGTTCTCCACTAGGTCAACATGCTTAGTCCATAAGAGCTCAATGCCACCTTTGTCCCCAGGGATCTTCCTCTCAAATATAAATTCATGCTAAAACCTTACGTAGCCATGAACCTAAAGAATCTTTTCACCACTGACATCACTCCACCTATGGCCCCAGATTTACGATGATTTCGCATTGCGGTAGCATTAACTTTGCTACGCAGCCCCGACCCATAATCATTTTTGGCGTTTACTAAGCCACTCAAAGCTACTTTGCATGGTTTAGAAAACACAGAGGGGCAGATTTACAAGCCCCTTGCGCCACCGGTGCATCAAGTTGCGTGACGCACCGGTGGCGCAGCCTGCTGAGCGACATTTACAGGCACAGGTAAAGTCAAGATAGGGGTTTGAACCAATAGACAGAGCCCTTAAAGAATAAGATGTCAACATGAACCTTGTGTTAACTGTTAGCAAGTTTGATTCTGTTCTAACAGTCAGGAGAAAAGAATAAATTGAGGACATCAAATACAATGTTGGCCATTAATATGGGTTTATGTTTAGAAAGTGTAAATTTCCTTCTCAAAGACCATTTGAATTCTATGATGTGTGTAATATAAGTTATGGTTTCCTAATTTAATTTATGTTTTTATAGGTGCACTGTCATTCACGACTGTATCCTGTCTAATGAGAGAGAAGGTTTGGTCTTGAAAAAGATGGAATAAATTGAGAATCCATCGAAACGCGTCGACGCACACTAATTAATACACAACCCCCTTGCCTCGCACTACTTGAACGGCCAATAATATATAAATGTTGTCAAGTAATGTATTGATCATAAAGCGAAACAGGGGATGTGTAGCTCTCTAAGACCAAGTGTATAGGTCTGGTGTAATACTCTCTTATGAATTTTTACTTTTGCTTTTGTATTCACTCGTGATTAACTGCCCCGGGTATATACGGCCATCTTCTGTGGTTCCTCCTATTTCTGCACAGAATCCTTCCTGTGTGCAGCGCACCATAAAGTATATTGGAAACGAAGGTCGAAATAGTGAGGACCATAATATTGGTCATGACACGGTAGACAGTAAAAGAATGACGGATAACTTACTGGCTACCCAGATTACAAAAGGCAAACAGACAGGGATAGGTCTAAGGGTTTCCTTCTGGAACATAGCTGGCCTTCGTGCAAAGATCAACAATTGCATCTGGGAAAATTTTATTAAAGATATAGACATTTTGTGCCTCCAAGAGACTTGGTCCCTTGAGGAAATCCATTTAGATGGTTTTATAACTTACCATGTGCCTGCAGATCCCTCTAGTCATGGGAGGTCTAAGGGGGGGCTTTGTGTATATGTCTCCAATCTCCTTGAGGTAATAACAATTGGCACGGTGAGTTTGTGCAGTCAATACCAAATTGTTATAATACAAGTCTCCTCCAGGGTGCAGATAACCATTGTTAATATGTATAATAGCTCGGAAAAGGGTAAAGTAAATGAAATGGTACAAGCCATTAACGTGGCGACTAGGAATATCGTGGCAAAACCAGGGATGGACTCGATCCTTATCTGGGGAGGCGACTTCAACCATAATTTGTGCCAACACTTCCAGAGCGGATGTGGTGAATACGCTGAAGATTAAACTGAGTTCCAACCACATTTTGCCCACCACAATGGGGGCGATGCGTTCAATGAGATGTTGGCTGCCCATAATTTGGGTTTTGCAAACTTGCTTTGTCTACCTCCAGTGGAGTTTAGTCCCATCTTTGTGGGAAGAGGTCACAGTACTCTGATTGATTTTATAACAATTTCTAATGCCTATGCATCTTGGATTGCAGATTTTGCAACCAATATCATAGGAATTAGTGACCATCTTCCGCTTAGTATTAGAATTACACTTCCTAAGGAAAAAGATTGTTCATTGGTGGAAAGGCTGGCTTGGACCTCTCGTTGCACATTGGCCAGTCAAAATGGTTACACTTTGAGATGGGCACAATGCAACTCTGAGGTAATTAACTCAAAAAGCATAGAGCAAGCTATAGTACCTATTACTAAATGCTTGCAGGATGAGGTCTCATACCTGGATATACTAGACTCTTTTGCCGAGATAACTAGGATAATACAAGCAAATCTTCAGCGACCAACAAGTAAGAAGAAACCTGGTAATATTAGGTGGTTTGACGCGTCCTGCACAAAGACTAATTCACAACTGTTAAAAGCACTGCATAAAACTCCAAGAAATAAGGCAGATATAATAAGGTGCAGGAAGGAGTATAATTTAGCAAGGAAGGCACGTAAACAAAAAATTAAAAATGACGCCTGGGCGACTCTACACGAAGCCTCACAAAAAAGGGACAGTTCTGCGTTCTGGGCTGCAGTCCGGGCACCATTTTTTAACCCAGGAGATCTGGCAAAAATTGAAGTGGCAATACCTGAAAAGTCCTGGATTTCCTTTTTCTCAGAAGTATATAATCCGGAGGTGGTAAATAATATCGTGGACACCAGAGCATTAACAGGGGGGAACCAGGATAGTTTTGCCGCTTTGTCCCTATCTATTACTGCCAAAGAAATCACAGAGGCTATAAATCAAAGTAAGGGAGGTAAAGCCCCGGGAGCGGATGGCATACCCATCGATCTATTCAAGTCCAAGAATGAGCTATGGTCCCCACTCCTTGTACGTGTGCTCGAGGCCAGTTGCAATTTGGGTTTTATTGACACATGGTCAGACTCGATAATCATCCCTATTTTCAAAAAGGGTGACCGAAATAACCCTTCCTGCTATCGCCGCATATCACTCTTGGATTCTTTTATGAAAATAACTGGGAGAGTAATTTTGAATAGACTGCAGCAATGGGCTGAAGATGTAGAAATTCTGTCACCTGTTCAATATGGATTTAGGGAAGGTCGGGGCACAGTTGAACAAGTCCTCAATTTTTCATTACTCCAAGGAAAATACACCCAGGCAAGGGAGGGTAAAATGTACGCCGTATTTGCAGACCTAAGTGCAGCCTTTGACTGTGTTAACCACAGTCATTTATGGAAGATCCTAGAAGAGATGAAGGTGGACGAGGTCCTAATTTCCTTGCTTAGGCAGCTTTATGTGGGAGCCAGGGCAAAAGTCAGATTTGGCACTAACGGCGAATGCACTAAGCCGTTTTATGTCCGGCGGGGTGTCAGGCAAGGCTGCGTTCTCGCCCCTTTTCTTTTTAATTTATACACAAATGATCTGGAGAAAGAGTTGAAGGTAAAGGTGCGTGATTCCCCCCAGGTCAAACATAATCAAATTGTTTCCCTACAGTACGCCGATGACGCTGTGGTCATGGCCTGAACTCAAAGAGGGCTACAAACGGCCCTAAATACATACATGAACTTCATGGATATGAGGGGGTTGAAACTTAATGTAAAAAATACATTTCTTATGACCTGCGGTAGACGTAGGAATGGCGAGTGTCGTCTGTTTTCAGGGAAAGAGAAGATTGCGCCTACCAAAACTTTTTCCTATCTGGGCATTGTATTAGGTGACACAGGTAGCTGGGGACCAGCAATTAGATCCAGGTCTTTGATGTTTAAACGAGCAACATCGGCCTTGATGATATTCTCCAAAAAAATGGGGAAAAGACCCGCAGACATTCTACTGAAAATTTACCAAGCAAAGTGTATTAGCACAGCAATTTATGGGGCTGGAGTCTGGGGAATAGTCGATTCAACACTCATGCAGAAGATAGAAAATGCATTTTTAAAATTTATTCAGGCTGTTCCCCAAAGCACACCTAATTTTAATTGTCATGCAGAGTTGGGCATTCGGTACATTAGTGACCTTATTAGCATGCAACCTCTATTGTTGTGGCACCGAGTATGGACCTCACCCGATCTTGGCCTGAACAGGGACATTATTATTGATTGTATGAGCCTAGATTGGGCAACTAGAATCCCCTGGTTGACTTATATCTGTAAGTTTGCTAATGATTTAGGGAGACCTGAGTTTTATCACACACCTGAATCACAGTGTAATCTCACCAGGAAGGACTTGAAGCTGCTTTGTTGGAACCATCTGGAAACTTTAAGGGCAGGTGTAGAATTGGTTAAGAAATCTGTGTCTCATCATCAACTTATCCTAGTGACATACTCTGTTCAAACTTATTTAAATTGGTGTTTAAATGGTTTTGATTTATACTTACTGACAAGATTTAGGTTTAATATTTTTTTTCGCCTAATAACTTTCCCAAATATGAATAACTGGGACAGGAAGCTATGCAGTTGTCCGTGTGACAATATGTCAGTTCAATCAACTTTGCATGCCATTTTTTTCTGTAAATTTTATGTCAAAGAAAGGTTGAGGTGGATTAAACCACTTTTAAAAAAGTATGGAACATGCAGACAATGCAGTCCGGCCCTACTGTTTCTTCTTTCACTTAATGATGTACACACTGTGGCTGTAATGACAGGTTTTTTAAAAAGTGTACTAAAAAAACGGAAAAGCTTAATTATTCTCTAAATGTAATTGTTCCTTTTTTAATCATTTTTAATATATTATATGAACTATTGTATGTATCAAATTGAATCTGTTGCTTTTATGATTTTATGTGTTTTAAAATCGAATAAAGCTTTTTCATTCATTTATTCATTCATTCACTCGTGATTATTGTCATTGCATATAGTTTTTATTATTTTGTTGGTATGTACAACTGCATTTTAACTTTTAATGTGATATTTTAAATGAACTTGTAACCAAATAAATTGCATATCAATTGAATTCACTGGTCTTTGAGGTGCATACAGGAATAGGGACTGTAGTATGTTCATGGTGAGTGAATGGAGTGAATGACATTTCGAGATTTATCAAGTGTGTGAGAATCACTTACGAGTAACTTACCCATTGGGATTTTGCTACTTTACACAGGTAAAGTCACCCTGCGTGACTTAACCTGTGCTTGTAAATATCACGCCTGTTCATGCAACGCTTCGCGTGTTAGGGGCGTGACATGGGTGTTGCTGTGGGTGTTCCCACGCAACACCCATGTCCACTGGTGCATTTCCAGATTTACGAGAAATCATAAATATGGAAATGTGTCAGAATGCTACGCCACCCTAGGGGTGGCGTTGCGAGGTGCAACAAGGAGAAATTGTAAAGGTAGGATTTTAGCCGTGTACATAGACTGCTGCATTGCAACTGCCACTTTTTTTTTTTTTTGCAGATTTATATAGCGCAAACTCGACCCACAGGTATTGGAGCGCTTTACATGAGCATCAGTTACATTACACAAGGAGGACACATTCCCTGTAGGCACCGGGAGATTAAGTGATTTGCTCAGAATCACAGGATGCTGAGCCGACGCTGAGACTCAAACCTGATTCCCCAGCTCCAAAGTTGGCAGCCCTGGCCGGGAGCCTGTGAGGGCCTCGCTTAGAAATGTCGTAGCCACAAAGAACAGACGAGCAGTGCGGAAGAACAAGGAAGACCCACTGTGTTAAAATTCTCAGTGAAGTTGGGGAGAGGAGTTGGCCTAACGGCTAGGGCGCTCGACCTCGGACCTGGGGATCTGGGTTCGAGTCTTGGTAACGACGCCAAAACCTCCTGTGATTCTGGGCAAATCACTTACAGCCTGATTCATGTACGGGCCGTTTTGCGTGGCCCTAATAGCGAATCATAGCGACTCGCAATTGAGGACACGCAAAACGGCATTCATGTACATTACGGGGAAAAAAAAGCGACTCGCACGCGGGCGCTAAATCCGTTAGCGACTAACTATAATCGCAGAATAATCGCTATTTCCGGCTACCTGCGTCGGGAATGCGAGTCGCAATCTCGTGCGTCGGGAATGCGAGTCGCAATCTCGTGCGTCGGGATTGCGAGTCGCAATCTCGCGCGATCGGGAAAACGGGAAGTCGCTTTTCCAGCACAGTGATGACATCACAACCAGGAAGCAGGCAGTTCCCACCCCCAAACACCACAGTGAGGCAAACCTCGAGGGAGCAAGTCGGAAAGCAGCAGCTAAACTAGTGATAGCGACTGTACTACCAAACTGCTGCCATGTCTGAGGAACCTGTTCCTGGCCCCAGCAACAGCGCAGGGCGTAAGAGGAAGCTGAAGTTCTCAGAGCAGGAGCTCGAGAACCTGATAGAAGGGGTGGTGGCCAACCATGACAGACTCTTCGGGATCAACTCCAGGAAGGTCCCAGAGCAAGACAAACGGAGGATCTGGCTGGGAATAGCCTCCAGTGTGAACTCCGTGGGTGTGGCCGATAGGTCATTGGAGGAGCTCAAGAAGCGATGGTATGACCTCCGAGGTCGTGCCAAGGAGAGGGTGGCGGAGCGCCTTGGAGAGGCATTGGGCACTGGAGGTGGCGGACCTACAGTCCCTCCCAACACACCCTTGGAGGACCAGGTCGAGAACACCCTTGAGAGGGAGGCGTGCGTTGGCGTCACACCTCTGGACTCCTCCCGCCCCACCCAAGACACCCAAGGTAAGTGGCATGCGACTGCGACCCTGTCCCCTATGACCGTCCCTGACCAAATAGGCTCACATAATGGCCCTTAGTTATGCCTTTGTTGCGCATCAGGAAATGCCCTGAAGCATTGTGGGAGATGTAGTTTGGCCACAATGTAGTAGTACCACAATGCAGCCAGACAGGTTCCAAAGTACGCAAATCCACAGCCATCCAGGGAATGTCACCCAGCATGCATGTCACATCAGCACCTCTGACAGTCACATGGAACTAATGAGTATCCACTTACCCTCACAGGTGGCGCAGAAAGCAGTGACAGCGAGAGGCTGCAGATAGATGAGGAGACCCAGGAGGAGGATTCACAACCGGAAACCCAGGCACCAGCCCCTGCCGCTGCAACAACACCAGCAGCCAGGCCCCCCACTGTTGTGGCAACTGCATCTGCCGTCCCACCCGCAGCCAGAGCCAGGCACCCCACTAATGTGCCTCCAGTCCCTGCCGCACCAGCAACGCCTGCTGTGACACCACCTGCAGCTGGTGCTCCGACATCTGGGCCTGCGACAGCGGCAACACAGCGGCCAGCCACTCTGACAGGCCAGCAGAGCAGGCCTGGGAGTTCTCGCCATCAGACCACAGGTCCAATCAGCAGGAGGGGCAATGGACAGCACCATGCCTGTTTGAGCATAGAGAGACGCATGCTCAGGATCCATCAGCGCCAGTCACAGCAGCAAGGTGCCATTCAGCTCCAGCTGCACAAAATTGGGCGCAATGTGGCCGGAGTGGGAGACCGCATGGACCGCATGACGGCGGCCATGGGCCGCATGACTGCAGCTATGGAGGAAAACACTGCTGCGCTGATCAAGCACCGCAGTGTAGCAAGCCGGCGCCACCACCAGCTCATGAGCCGGCTGGCCACCTACAGCAGGTCTAATTATGTGGCAGCAAATGCCACCTCACAGTTGTCGCGGCGCTCACTCACACAGCAGCACCAACTAGTTCAGTGCTGTGAGGACATCACCAGGGTCCTGGAGCACCTAACCACCGCGGTAACGGCACTACACCCTCCTGCGCTACCTGCCACTGTAGGGGGTGACGATGGCAGTGAGGGGGCTTCCAGCGTCAGCAGCCAATCTGCCACACTGGTCCCGCCACCTAGGCGCAGCACCAGGGCAACGCCTGGTACAGGTGCCCAGGAAGAGGATGAGCCTCAGAGGCGCTTGGGCATAACGCGCAGGAGGCGCAATTGACTCTGTCAGAACAACACTGGCACAGGCTGACGATAAGCCTGCCATGTACTTTCACACTGCAGTATGAAGGAATACTGTTAGTTGTAAATAGTTGAACTGATTACCTTTTTCTTGTGAATGAAACAAATATATTTATTTTGCTGCACACATTAGCCTTGTGTAATCATTACATTTTGCATGCAATTGTGATATGTGGGGTGGGGGAAGAGGGTGGGCTAGAAATTGTTCTCTGTGATGTGGTTGCGACGTCTGTGGCCTTCAGCTGGGTTCTCCCCGCGTGCATGGTGCGCATGTGCTGGTGGCCGGTCGTCCCCTTCTGATTCACTGCCTGAGATCTCAACAGGTATCCGGCGCTTGGTTGCAATGTTATGGAGCATTGCACAGACAGCCACAATGCGGCAGCACGCAGCAGGACTGTAATACATGGCCCCACCTGTCTTGTGCAGTATACGGAACCTGCTCTTGAGCAGGCCAAATGTCCTTTCTATACAGTTCCTTGTCCGGATGTGCGCAACATTGTAGCGCCGTTGCTGAGGTGTGGCAGGGTTGAGGTAAGGGGTCAGGAGGTATTCCCGTAGGGCGTAGCCACTGTCACCTGAATGAGAGGAGCAGATGTTGATTGCCTGTGCAGCGCAGTGACTTCATTGCAATGTGACATTGTCGACAAAGTGTACTTACCAAGTAGTTGTCCTTCCCCAAACTCTCCCCTGAGCAGTCGTGTGTGGAGTCCGCTGTGCCTGAAGATAAAGGAGTCATGGGTACTCCCTGGGTACTGTGCGACAATGTCAGTGATGATGGTCTTGGCATTGCAGACCATCTGTATGTTGAGGGAGTGGTAGGACTTCCTGTAGCGGTACATATACTCCGTGGCAGCTGGTGGGCAGATGGCGACGTGGGTACAGTCTATGCAGCCGAGGACATGGGGAAAATGGGCTACATTGTAAAAGTGTAGTTTTGTCAGGTCCAATTCCTGTTGGCTCGTGGGAAATGTGATGTGGCGGTGGAGCTGGGTGAGCATGGCGTCAACGAAAGTGTGGAGGCAGCGTGACATGGTGGGCTGGGATATCCCCCCAGCAGCCGCTACTATGCCCTGGAAACTGCCGGAGGCCAGGAGGTGCAGGCTGCACAATACCTGCACATGTGTAGGCACCGAATTGTTTCGCCTTGTTGGGTGCTGCATGAGGGGGTCAAGTTCTTGTATCAGCCAGGTGATCATTTCCCCACTCAGCCTGTATTTAGCATAAATCTGTTCTCTGGTTTGGCCCAGCAAGGTGACCCGCTGCCGGTAAATCCTTTCCTGCCTCATGCGTCTCCTCCGTGCTGCTCGCTGTAGCCTTCGCCGCCTCACCACCATGTACATTCCTGGCATTGTGGAACGCCTAATGCTGCTGCTGAATGTCCTTATGTGTGATTGGTCAGGCCTGGACCTGTTGGTGATTGGCCAACTGTTTTTCAAATTTTACTTAATCATGGCTTTTATGGTTACCACCTGCTTTGAGTTGTCCTTAAATTGCGCCGCGCAAACGTGCGATTTTGGGGTTTTTCGCTATTGTATTTTTTTCATGAATGCCGATAGAGAAGATATTGCGTTTCGCTATTAATTTCGCAGATTCCGTGGTTGGTCGCTATTTCCGTATCGCTAATGCTCGACTACCGGGAATCTGCGACTATTATTGCGTAATCGCTATTGTAATCGCTATTCTGTGTTTGCGAATTCGCTATTTTGTTCTTGAATGCCAATTCTGTATTTTGCACCCCCAATTCCATTTTCGCAGCCATTGCGGGCGCTATTTCGCTTCATGAATCAGGCTGCAAATCTCCCTGTGCCTAAAATGAAAGTAACTGGAAACGTAAAATGTAACGTAACTGGAAAAATATGTAAAGCGCTCTGATACCTGATTCGGTTCGGGTCTAGTTCGCGCTATATAAAACTCTGCAAAAAAAAAAAAAAAGAAGTTGGAAATGATTATCCAAAGGAAACACAAATCCAGAAATCGCAAGCTTAAGAAGTCCAGGCGGGATGTTGATTGTGTTGGCACACAGCATTGATAATACACGTGACTGCAAATCAAACTGACGTGCTTGGTAAAGAAACCCTTAACTTGGTGCTTACCCTGGTGCAATTGTTAACTAAACAACTGTGCTTACTAAAAGTAGTAATGTTTAATTTAGTTTGCGGTTAGCATGCAATCTAATGCAAGAAAAACTGAACAAAAATAGGCGGTTTATCAGAGAGAAAGTTGTGCAGGTTTAAAGGTCACTCTTTTGAAGTGAAAATATTGAAATGAATCTAACATGACCTTCGAAAATATCCAGATATCTTAATTGATAGTCTGGCGTTTTGACAAGAAGCATGCCATGCCTGTTAAAACAAGCAGTGCATAAACACGCACTTTGTACGTATGGTCCTTGCTTACGAGAAGCACGGCTGTCAGTGGAAGAGACTGACAGCTTTGCTTATCATAAGCAAGGGCTATAAGTACAAAGTGCTTGTTTACGCACAGCTTGCAGGTTTTCAAACGCATAAATAAAAGGCATCGTCATTTACAAAGCCAATAGCTCAAACTCTAGCAAATGCGAAACCTATTGCATTGCAAATGCTTGTTTAGAGGCTGTATGTAATAGTTCCTGTCTGTGCTGCGACTGTAATACTGCCGATAGGATTTGTTTGTCTTCAGAGGGCGGAAGTGCCCGCCTTGTGTAATCAAGTGAATGTTTGTACTTACACACACTGCCCTCTTTGCACTTACACACACTGCCCTTTTGGCACTTACACACACTGCCCTCTTTGCACTTACACACACTGCCCTCTTTGCACTGGACTGCGTCATGACCCTGACTTTTCAGTCGGAGGGGTAGGTTTCCTCAGAGATTCCTACACTCCCCTTACACCTTTTGTGATGTGGTGATGGGTGTTTACAACATGTTGCTGTACACAGCCTCAAGGTTGATGTACACTAACCACCTGGGAATTCTGAAGGTTTATAGTATACTAGCAACCACATAGGGATTAGTTACCATCTGGTGTACTTTGTAGACATTGGATCTGGGATCTAGCACCCAGTGTTTTCCAGGTTGGTGTGAGCATGTGAATGAAGGGAAACCGGTGACAGGGTTAGTGCTAGAATAAATAGTGCTGGGTGCTGGAATATAGGGCATGCCATTCTTGCATTCACGATACTGCCCTAGAGGGGGCTGGTGCTGGCGCAGAGGGAGCTTCACAAATTATGTGGTAAAGGTAGTGACTGAGTAAAAACGAGAAAACAATTAAAGGGAATTAGAGCAATAGGATGTATGAAGTTACCACGCAGTACATCACAACGTGGTACATCACAACACAGCTTTTACAACGCAAGTCGTTACCACGACTTGCGCTGTAGGGTGCTGGGCTTAGGAATAGTATGATTTATTATTCCAACTCCAGCCTACGTACAGTAGGGAAGGTGTTGGAATAGTAAATCACACTATTCCTTAGTCTAGAGTGCCCTCCAGTGCAAGTCGTGGTAACGACTTGCGTTGTAAAATCTGCCTTGTGATGGCACTGCTGTGTTTTGACCGCGTAATAAAGGTTGTTTCCCGAGCAATACATCCGATTCACTGGGAGGGAGTGGAGAGGAGAGCAGGAATGAGTCTGAGCTCCTCAGCAGAGACAAAGATATCAAAGTTGAAGTCAGACTGTATGTTTAAGAAAGCAACATCATTTACCTACCGGAAATTGGTCAACAACCTGCCGGATCCCACTGGACCCCTTAGGGAAAAATGGGCTCAAGACGTGGGCGACCTTGACGAGACTGAATGGCAGGAGGCACTGGCTTCCCCACGGGTAGTGGGTATACCATCGCGACTCAGACTGGTGCAACTAAAAATCTTACACCGATTTTACTACACTAGACACACCTTGCACAAGATAGGTAAAACACCACACCCGTATTGTCTACGTCATTGTGGGGACGAAAGTACCTTTTTCCATACCATATGGCAATGCCCCAAAATCATGGAATTCTGGGTAAAAGTGATGAGGATGTTTTCACAGACGTAGGAAGTCTCACTGGTACCGGAGCCCAGACGATGTTTCTTAAATGTCTGGGAGCCCAGTGACCTCACTCAACAGGCACAGGACTGGGCCACATTAGGGATTATGGTAGCCAAACGTAATATTGCACAAAAATGGGGCTCGGCGGAGCTACCGACACTGGCCTCATGGTGTAGGGATATGGACGCGGCCACGATTGCTGAGAGAACGGTATTCACCAATCAAAAGTGATGCATCGCTGCGAGGAAACAGCCATGCGTCACTTTTCATTGTGCCCTCCTTGCGACATGCTGGATGCGTCACATTTACAGTATGACGCATCATGTCGCAAGGAGTTACAGATACGTCAGTATTTCTGACGTATCTGTAGGCGCAAAAATGACGCATTGCTGGAGTGTGTCACAAAAGTGACGCAACTCCATCAATGGATCGTTTCAAATGGGCAAGTCCCGTTTCAAATGTGCCTGCGTCAGTCTTACGCCTGCTGTGAGGCAGTCGTAAGATATTAACGCATTTGCATTCTAGAAGTGATGCAGTGAAATCTCATAGAATTTGCTGTATCACTTCTAAGAGGCTTAGTTGCGTCATAACGCCCACCCTGCATACATTATACCTGGCGCAGGTAGAATGTGGCGCAGGGGTTTACAAAGTGACACACACCCAGATGCGTCACTTTGTGAATATGACGCAACATTGCGCATTTTTACCCTGCTGGTGCGTCACAAAAAAGTGACGCACAAGGGGCGCAAAAGTGACGCAAGGCCTCATGAATAAGCCCCAGAGTCCTCCCAGAGTGGGATGCTCCACCGGGTGGTAGGTGGCGGGAACCAGAGAGCGAGGGAGGAGAGCTGAAGGTGCAGTGGACGCTGCAGAAGTACTTCTTCAAAGGAACTCTGGCAAGACCAAGGCATATTTAGATGCTGCCGACACGAGGTAAATCACCAACAGGGTCATACTGCGAGGTGCTTATTAAAGAATAAAATGCTTATCCTGAACTGCAAGCACTGATTTATGGAGTAAGCTGATCCGTGAAAGTGAAAGTACCTTTTCCTTCCATTTACTTGATGGATGTCCTGTGATCTGCAGGACATAAGAAGACAATCAATTAATGCTGCTTTGGCCACAGCCTACCAGGCTGTTTATCTAGTAGTGTTACTGCCACTGCAGGTCTGATCTCTCTGAAGGTTGAATACCTCCACCGGCTTACGTCTCTACAAGCCTGCACATGCGCCTTACAAGTCTACTTCAAATGTTCATAAAGACACGTTGACGCCATATTCCCAAAATGTGTCTTGTAGTTGAGACAAACGTGTATTGACTACCAGAACCTGGCCATGCCACGTCAGATGGCTCGAAAGGAAAGCTGGGTTCTGACCTTTGAACCATAGGCGGTTTCAGTCAGTCAGCGCGGAATAGTGTGGGAGGCGTTGTTTTCGCAATGAGCACTTAAGGGCATATTTACAAGCCTCTTGCACCACTTTTGCGTCACTTTTCCCATGTTAAAAATGACGCAAAAGTGGCGCAAGGGGCTTGTAAATATGCCCCCTAGTAGCTTATTCTTTTCTGCCTACCTCTTAATGGAAAATGTTCAGTAATTCACAGAGAATTAAAAAATAATACACTGTGGAACTGCAACAGTTTTTCAAGAGTAGGTATAGAATTCTTAGTAAACACCAAATTACAAGCACTTGTGTTTTGGATAGCACTGTAAATTTGTACTGCCACAAATGTGACGTTCAGATGCAACAGCTAACTTATTGCTTTAGCTTCTTCTTGGGGAAAATATTTTCCCCAGCAAGTAGAGACCCCAGTCCCCAAACCAATCAATGATATGTTTTTATCATTTTGATTACTTCAAATCATTTACAACCATGTTTCATCATCAATATTCAGAAATATGTTTGTCAAATTATTAATAAATCATGGTCTTGAGCCTAAATATACGGAAACCTCAACAACAGTTTTGTCACTATATTTTAGGAAATGGGGATTTGTGTGAAAAGTTATGAATGTTTGTACTGTTTCTGCCCCATTACGCGCCCTTGTTAAATTATAGGTGCGGGTGGTGCTTTGAGACGCAGGGTATTTTGGTGCAGCACTTGAGTCAACTTTTGAAAAAGTTCATCAGTAAAGCAGTGCTGCTTTTAAAACGACCTCAGGCTTCAGCAGTGCACACATGAACTTGCAGAAAGAGCTGCTGGCCTCTAAACTGCCATGTCCTATTATACACTAGGGACTTAACTGTAGTTTTATTCCCCCTGCCCTTTTATGTACTTGGGGCTTAATAGGGTGGATCATGCGAATTATAAGTGTACGCTAATATACAGTGTACCCTCGTGTATGCGTGACGTTTCACTGTGTTTTCCCCTTAGCACTGGCCCAGGGCCTGGTTAGGCAGAGCACGGGGACAGTCTGAGTCAGTTACAACCAATACCAGTCAGCAAAAAAATGCAGGTGCACAGGGCATTCAGGATGACTTTGCAACCGGGCGGAATCTCTGCAATAAGATTGCGAAGATTCCGTCCGAATGCGGAAACTCCCCCACGACTGTGGGGCGTCTGCCACAAGTGTGGAGGCTCTTTGTGAATCAGACCCTCAGTGGTATTCATAAGGGCTGATGTCCTTTTGCAGCACTCACTGTTCTTCATGAGGGCTGATGTAACAGCACAATTAGGCAAATTCCGGTTTCTTTCAAGCAAGCAGCAACTTTGGAGCACTTTTGTTAGAACAATGGAAATAGCTGGGTCAGGTCCTGCTGCGCGCAAGGGTCATGCTGACAAAATAGAAGAGGGTGGAAGATTTAATGGCTTCTAAAGTTAGCTCCACTTCACAGAGCCAGGGAGACAACATGGCTGCAGCTCAGACAGCGAGGGCAGGGGAGCTGCCGAAGGCCCCAGAGTCTGGTATGGAGACGGTGCCCAAGGAGTGAAAGCTGTGGGAAATATGTGTTCAACCCATGTGGGCACCATAGTCAATAAAGTGCACTTAATGAGACAACGCGTGATCTCTTCAATACACAGACTACATGGAGCTGAGCAGAGAGTAAGAGGTCATTAACGTGGACTTAATGCTGCAAAGGGTGGAATCTCAAGCACGCAGACTGCATGGGACGGTGCAGAGAGTAGGGGTCATTAATGTAACATGCAGTCCACATGAAGCTTAACAGAGAGCAGGGGGCATTAACATGAACTTAATGCAGCAAAGGGCGGAATCTAACACGCAAACTACATGCAGCTGAGCACAGAGTACGGGGTCATTAAAGTGGATTTATGCGGCAAAGAGTGTATTCTCTAACACTCTGATTACATCTAGCTGAGCACAGATTAGCGGGTCATTGATTTAACACACAGTCCATGTGAAACTGAGCAGAGAGAAGGGGGTCATTAATCGAGCATGCAGTCCACATGAAGCTGAACAGAGAGTAGGGGTCATTAAAGTGAACTTGATGCAACAAAGAGTTGACATTGTAGAATGTAGACCGCAGGAAGCTGAGCAGAACGTAGGGGGTCATTACTCTAACATGCAGTCTACGTGAAGCGCAATCTCTAACATGCACTACATGCAGCTGAGTAAAGAGTAGGGGTCGTTAACATGGAATTAATGAAGCAGAAAGTGGAATCTCTAACATGCACTACATGCAGCCGAGTAGAGAGGAGGGGTCGTTAACATGGAATTAATGCAGCAGCAAGTGGAATCTCTAACATGCAATACATGCAGCTGAATACAGAGTAGGGGTCGTTAACATGGAATTAATGCAGCAGCAAGTGGAATCTCTAACATGCACTGCATACAACCGAGGAGAGAGTGGGGGATGTTGACATGGAATTAATCCAGCAGCAAGTGGAATCTCTAACATGCACTGCATGCAGCCGAGGAGAGAGTAGGGGTCGTTAACATGGAATTAATGAAGCAGCAAGTGGAATCTCTAACATGCACTACATGCAGCCGAGAAGAGAGTGGGGGATGTTGACATGGAATTAATCCAGCAGTAAGTGGAATCTCTAACATGCACCGCATTTAGCTGAGTAGAGAGTAAAGGTCGTTAACATGGAATTAATGAAGCAGCAAGTGGAATCTCTAACATTCACTGCATGCAGCGATTATAGAGTAGGGGTCGTTAACATGGAATTAATGCAGCAGCAAGTGGAATCTCTAACATGCACCGCATGCAGCCGAGGAGAGAGTAGGGGTCGTTAACATGGAATTAATCCAGCAGCAAGTGGAATCTCTAAAATGCAGCGCATGTAGCTGAGTAGAGGGTAGGGGTCATTGATATGGAATTAATGCAGCAGCAAGTGGAATCTCTAACATGCACTGCATGCAGCGTGTAGAGAGTAGGGGTCGTTAACATGGAATTAATGCAGCAGCAAGTGGAATCTTTAACATGCACTGCATGTAGCTGAGTAGAGAGTAGGGGTCGTTGACATGGAATTAATCCAGCAGCAAGTGGAATCTCTAACATGCAATACATGCAGCCGAGTAGAGAGGAGGGGTCGTTAACATGGAATTAATGCAGCAGCAAGTGGAATCTCTAACAAGCACCGCATGCAGCCGAGTAGAGAGTAGGGGTCGTTAACATGGAATTAATGTAGTAGCAAGTGGAATCTCTAACATGCACCGCATGCAGCCGAGTAGAGAGTAGGGGTCGTTAACATGGAATTAATGAAGCAGCAAGTGCAATCTCTAACATGCACTGCATGCTGCTGAGTAGAGAGTAGGGATCGTTAACATGGAATTAATGCAGCAGCAAGTGGAATCTCTAACATGCAATACATACAGCAGAGGAGAGAGTAGGGGTCATTGATATGGAATTAATGCAGCAGCAAGTGGAATCTCTAACATGCACTGCATGCAGCGTGTAGAGAGTAGGGGTCGTTAACATGGAATTAATGCAGCAGCAAGTGGAATCTTTAACATGCACTGCATGTAGCTGAGTAGAGAGTAGGGGTCGTTGACATGGAATTAATCCAGCAGCAAGTGGAATCTCTAACATGCAATACATGCAGCCGAGTAGAGAGGAGGGGTCGTTAACATGGAATTAATGCAGCAGCAAGTGGAATCTCTAAAATGCACTGCATGCAGCGAGTAGAGAGTAGGGGTCGTTAACATGGAATTAATGAAGCAGCAAGTGGAATCTCTAAAATGCACTGCATGCAGCGAGTAGAGAGTAGGGGTCGTTAACATGGAATTAATGAAGCAGCAAGTGGAATCTCTAAAATGCACTGCATGCAGCGATTATAGAGTAGGGGTCGTTAACATGGAATTAATGCAGCAGCAAGTGGAATCTCTAACATTCACTGCATGCAGCGATTATAGAGTAGGGGTCGTTAACATGGAATTAATGCAGCAGCAAGTGGAATCTCTAACATACACCGCATGTAGCTGAGTAGAGAGAAGGGGACATTGACATGGAATTAATGCAGCAGCAAGTGGAATCTCTAACAAGCACCGCATGTAGCTGAGTAGAGAGAAGGGGACATTGACATGGAATTAATGCAGCAGCAAGTGGAATCTCTAACATGCACCGCATGTAGCTGAGTAGAGAGTAGGGGCCGTTAACATGGAATTAATGCAGCAGCAAGTGGAATCTCTAACAAGTACCGCATGCAGCCGAGGAGAGGGTAGGGGTCGTTGACATGGAATTAATGCAGCAGCAAGTGGACTCTCTAACATGCACTACATGCAGCTGAGTAGAGAGTAGGGGTCGTTAACATGGAATTAATGCAGCAGCAAGTGGAATCTCTAACTTGCACTACATGCAGCTGAGTAGAGAGTAGGGGTCGTTAACATGGAATTAATGCAGCAGCAAGTGGAATCTGTAACATGCACTGCATGCAGCCGAGGAGAGGGTAGGGGTCGTTGACATGGAATTAATGCAGCAGCAAGTGGAATCTCTAACATGCACCGCATGCAGCCGAGTAGAGAGTAGGGATCGTTAACATGGAATTAATGCAGCAGCAAGTGGAATCTCTAACATGCAATACATGCAGCCGAGTAGAGAGTAGGGATCGTTAACATGGAATTAATGCAGCAGCAAGTGGAATCTCTAACATGCAATACATGCAGCCGAGTAGAGAGTAGGGATCGTTAACATGGAATTAATGCAGCAGCAAGTGGAATCTCTAACATGCAATACATGCAGCCGAGTAGAGAGTAGGGATCGTTAACATGGAATTAATGCAGCAGCAAGTGGAATCTCTAACATGCAATACATGCAGCCGAGTAGAGAGTAGGGGTCGTTAACATGGAATTAATGAAGCAGCAAGTGGAATCTCTAACATGCACAGCATGTAGCTGAGTAGAGAGTGGGGGTCGTTGACATGGAATTAATGAAGCAGCAAGTGGAATCTCTAACATGCACTGCATGCAGCCGAGTAGAGAGGAGGGGTCGTTAACATGGAATTAATGAAGCAGCAAGTGGAATCTCTAACATGCACCGCATGTAGCTGAGTAGAGAGTAGGGGAGGTGGACATGGAATTAATGCAGCAGCAAGTGGAATCTCTAACATGCACCGCATGTAGCTGAGTAGAGAGTAGGGGTCGTTAACATGGAATTAATGCAGAAGCAAGTGGAATCTCTAACATGCACTGCATGCAGCGATTATAGAGTAGGGGTCGTTAACATGGAATTAATGCAGAAGCAAGTGGAATCTCTAACATGCACTGCATGCAGCGAGTAGGGAGTAGGGGTCGTTAACATGGAATTAATGCAGAAGCAAGTGGAATCTCTAACATGCACCGCATGTAGCTGAGTAGAGAGTAGGGGACGTTGACATGGAATTAATGCAGCACCAAGTGGAATCTCTAACATGCACCGCATGTAGCTGAGTAGAGAGTAGGGGTCGTTGACATGGAATTAATGCAGCAGCAAGTGGAATCTCTAACAAGCACCGCATGTAGCTGAGTAGAGAGAAGGGGTCGTTGACATGGAATTAATGCAGTAGCAAGTGGAATCTCTAACATGCACCGCATGTAGCTGAGTAGAGAGTAGGGGTCGTTAACATGGAATTAATGCAGCAGCAAGTGGAATCTCTAACATGCACTGCATGTAGCTGAGTAGAGAGTAGGGGTCGTTAACATGGAATTAATGCAGCAGCAAGTGGAATCTCTAACATGCACTGCATGCAGCGAGTAGAGAGTAGGGGTCGTTAACATGGAATTAATGAAGTAGCAAGTGGAATCTCTAACATGCACTGCATGCAGCGAGTAGAGAGTAGGGGTCGTTAACATGGAATTAATGACGCAGCAAGTGGAATCTCTAACATGCACTGCATGCAGCCGAGGAGAGAGTAGGGGTCGTTGACATGGAATTGATGCAGCAGCAAGTGGAATCTCTAACATGCACCGCATGCAGCCGAGTAGAGAGTAGGGGTCATTAACATGGAATTAATGAAGCAGCAAGTGGAATCTCTAACATGCACTGCATGTAGCTAAGTAGAGAGTAGGGGTCGTTAACATGGAATTAATGCAGCAGCAAGTGGAATCTCTAACATGCACTACATGCAGCTGAGTAGCGAGTAGGGGTCGTTGGCATGGAATTAATGCAGCAGCAAGTGGAATCTCTAACATGCACTGCATACAACCGAGGAGAGAGTGGGGGCCATTAACATGGAATTAATGCAGCAGCAAGTGGAATCACTAACATGCACCGCATGTAGCTGAGTAGAGAGTAGGGGACGTTGACATGGAATTAATGCAGCAGCAAGTGGAATCTCTAACATGCACTGCATGCAGCAGAGTAGAGAGTAGGGGTCGTTAACATGGAATTAATCCAGCAGCAAGTGGAATCTCTAACATGCACTGCATGCAGCAGAGTAGAGAGTAGGGGACGTTGACATGGAATTAATGCAGCAGCAAGTGGAATCTCTAACATGCACTACATGCAGCTGAGAAGAGAGTGGGGGATGTTGACATGGAATTAATCCAGCAGTAAGTGGAATCTCTAACATGCACTGCATGCAGCCAAGGAGAGAGTAGGGGTCGTTAACATGGAATTAATCCAGCAGCAAGTGGAATCTCTAAAATGCAGCGCATGTAGCTGAGTAGAGAGTAGGGGTCGTTAACATGGAATTAATGAAGCAGCAAGTGGAATCTCTAAAATGCAGCGCATGTAGCTGAGTAGAGGGTAGGGGTCATTGATATGGAATTAATCCAGCAGTAAGTGGAATCTCTAACATGCACCGCATGCAGCCAAGGAGAGAGTAGGGGTCGTTAACATGGAATTAATCCAGCAGCAAGTGGAATCTCTAAAATGCAGCGCATGTAGCTGAGTAGAGGGTAGGGGTCATTGATATGGAATTAATGCAGCAGCAAGTGGAATCTCTAACATGCACTGCATGCAGCGAGTAGAGAGTAGGGGTCATTAACATGGAATTAATGCAGCAGCAAGTGGAATCTCTAACATGCAATGCATGTAGCTGAGTAGAGAGTAGGGGTCGTTGACATGGAATTAATGCAGCAGCAAGTGGAATCTCTAACATGCACTGCATGCAGCCGAGTAGAGAGTAGGGGTCGTTAACATGGAATTAATGAAGCAGCAAGTGGAATCTCTAACATGCACCGCATGTAGCCGAGTAGAGAGTAGGGGTCGTTAACATGGAATTAATGAAGCAGCAAGTGGAATCTCTAACATGCACCGCATGTAGCCGAGTAGAGAGTAGGGGTCGTTAACATGGAATTAATGCAGCAGCAAGTGGAATCTCTAACATGCACCGCATGTAGCTGAGTAGAGAGTAGGGGTCGTTGACATGGAATTAATGCAGCAGCAAGTGGAATCTCTAACATGCACCGCATGTAGCTGAGTAGAGAGTAGGGGTCTTTGACAAGGAATTAATGCAGCAGCAAGTGGAATCTCTAACATGCAATACATGCAGCCGAGTAGAGAGGAGGGGTCGTTAACATTGAATTAATGAAGCAGCAAGTGGAATCTCTAACATGCACTGCATGCAGCGAGTACAGAGTAGGGTTCGTTAACATGGAATTAATGAAGCAGCAAGTGGAATCTCTAACATGCACTGCATGCAGCCGAGTAGAGAGTAGGGGTCGTTGACATGGAATTAATGCAGCAGCAATTGGAATCTCTAACATGCACCGCATGTAGCTGAGTAGAGAGTAGGGGTCGTTGACATGGAATTAATGCAGCAGCAAGTGGAATCTCTAACATGCACCGCATGTAGCTGAGTAGAGAGTAGGGGTCGTTGACATGGAATTAATGCAGCAGCAAGTGGAATCTCTAACATGCAATACATGCAGCCGAGGAGAGAGTCATTAACATGAAATTAATGCCGCAGAAAGTGGAATCTCTGACATGCACTGCATGCAGCTGAGTAGAGAGTAGGGGTCATTAACCTCTACACCAGGAAGTCATCCACACCCCTTAATTGAAAAAGTATTGAACAAAAGAGCTAAAGATCATAGTATGACCGCAGTCCCTTAATAGCAAAAGGTAATTATAAATTTGCCTTTTATTCAGACTTTACCTTTATCTTGAGGGTGCAGATATTCGCAAGTCAAAGACGCATTGAGTGAAAAGAAGATACAACATTTGCCCAAACCGATGAAAATGTTAGCAAAAAAGGTCACCTACCTTACAGACCCAGACGCTGCTAACCAATTTGTGGAGGTAATTACTTGGGTGGAGGGATGCACAACCCTTCACATTAATAGGTAGTAAGCCTCAGGCATCCACGACAAGGAAGGATTATCCATACTAGAGGGTCATCTTCATCATGTACACTGATAACACCTAACTGATAGTATGGCTAGTGGAGATCTCCAGTCAAGCACTCATTTTCAATAATGCATTAGAAACATTTGGACGTAGATTGAAAGTAAATGGCTTAAACATAACACAGATAAGTCAGAGGTAGTTGTATTAATCAACCGGGCTGACCTCTGGCTGGGTTTCACTGGCCTTCCAAGCGAGGTCCTGCACCTGTGCATATCAGCGCTGCCCAAAGCCTTTGGCATATTAATTGACTCCAAAATGTTGCTAGCCAATCAGATCCTTTGGCATTTTGATTGACTCCAAAATGTTGCTAGCCAATCAGATCCTTTGGCATTTTGATTGACTCCAAAATGTTGCTAGCCAATCAGATCCTTTGGCATATTGATTGACTCCAAATTGTTGCTAGCCAATCAGATCCTTTGGCATATTAATTGACTCCAAAATGTTGCTAGCCAATCAGATCCTTTGGCATATTAATTGACTCCAAAATGTTGCTAGCCGAGCAGATCCTTTCGCATATTGATTGACTCCAAAATGTTGCTAGCCAATCACATCTCTGCTTTTGTATTTGCTTGCTCCCATCACAAGAAAATTACCTTCCTATCGAGGACTACAGATGGGATGTATCTGCCATTACTGTCAGATCCTCGTTTGCTTCCTGGGTTTGATGCGATGCACAAAGGGGTCCACCTCCCGACGTCCCCCACTCTGGAATATACAGAGTAAGGAGGCAATCAGGTGAGGGAAAAAAGAGAAGAGAATGAGCCGGAACCGTTGGGAGGAGGGATACCTAAAAAGAAGAACACAGGGTAAATACACAGGTAAAACAGTCTACACTCAAATTGTCTCGCTAGTACTATACTAATACCTGGGGCTGTATTGCAACCGACCAGAACCAAGACTATTCTTCCCGGAGATACTTCTCTCCAAGATCAATAAACGATAATCTATAACACAAGAGAACAAACCACATTACTCTCATGAGCATACCGGTCAACCAACCAACCCTCAGTGAATATCATACATACCATAAACAACCATTCACTGCTATCAAAGATATCAATCCAAACAACTAAGGAATCTTCATGAATATGTATGAACGAAACCCCGAAGAAATAGGACAGCCGTATTCCAGGATTCACCCAGCGTAGTTCACAAAATAATAAACTCAATGTCCATTAGACTTCAGACGAGCAAATACTCCCAGCGCCCTACAATAGCGCGAGTTATCCGAGTATTTAATCCCTCAAATAAATCCAAGATATGAAACAGCCCTTGTCTCATATCCGAAAGTCAAAGTCAGTATAAACAGAAGATAGCGCCTACCTGCGCTTGTAACTGCTCAGACGTTTTCGGCTCCACGCATAGGAATGCTGGAAAGAAGATCAGGAAACCAATGTTTGTTTCCTTTTCTGAACAAGTACCCTTGGGAGTCAGTTCCGCTCTCCAAACGCTTCCTTCAGCGTGAGAGGCACCAGGAGGGGTCCTAGGAAGATACAAACAGCGCGGCTCTGGAACGAGAGTCCTAGCGCTGTTACCATTCAGCCTGCATCAGCGAGACGCCGCTTCCAGCAACAAACAACACCGTCTCTCAGCAAGGCTGCACACAGGGACAGAACCAACAGAATCCAAAAAATGAAATCAGGAACTACAAATCCAAGGCGACGTGGAAGGTAGGTGAAACAAACCAGCAAGACTTCCGAACAAGACAGGATTACGCGCACAGGAGGTGCGCCCAGGATGACCTATATAAGTTAAGCTCCTCCCACGATGTTGAGCATGCTGGGAGATGTAGTCCACTACTAGGTAGGCGCCGGGATCACCTCCTGACAATTACCTCGTCAAGACTTTGACTATGTCAATTCCCTGTATTTTGCCCTACCAGAGTATACGATATGTTGTCTACCAGTGATCCAAAATCAGACAGCCAGACTGATGATGGGTGTTCCCAGATTTATTCATGTCCACCCTCTACTAAAAACTCTAAACAGGTTCTCAGTAAAGGAGTGTGTTGGCTATGTGTATCATGTACAGAACACTTTTCTGGAAAGTCAGCAGGTTCATCCGCAAGTATACACATTCTTACAGTGACCCCATTCCACATCTTCTAATATATTGAGCATTCCTAAATTCAAGAGAGTAAGATAACATGAAGACCAATGATAATGCCAATATGTAAGGGATAAACTAAGAAACATCATCCCACAAGTGTGCTTAACAAAACTTAATCATCTGGGTTTGAAACAAAAAATAATGAATTTTGGAACTTTAAAAGGGCATGCCTGGTCATGGATGATTTACTGAGATGGGGAGGGAATGCTTGAGAAAGTCTTAATGATGGTGGTTCCTTCAGTGTGTGAGGAGTGAGAGGCATGCAAAATAGGATGGCCATCGATGTGGCAGTGTTATACTTGTGCAAGGGCGCAGTAGGCAATCCGGAGCCACTAGGATAATTCGTGCCAGATTGTTTCTTATTTTCTTTATAAGTCGAGGAAGGAGAGGCAGTAAACAAAAGTCGTACGGGCACCATAACCTCCACTCTAGCCAGAATGCATCTCCTAGAAAAAGCATTCTTGGGAACTCCACTGTGCAAATGTTGTGACACTGTACGTTCTCAATAGTGGTGAACAGATCGAGCCAACGCTCTCCCCACTGTTGGAAGATGCCCTGCACCAGCTCGGGGTGTAACCTCCATTCATGATTCATCAGGTGCCAGTGGCTGAGCATGTCTGCCCTGGCATTTAAAGAGTCTGCCTGGTGGTTCAGAATCAGGGAAATGCCCTGACGCTCCAGCAAACTCAAAAGGCATACCAGCTCCTAGCACAAGGACCGAGGACCCCGCTCCACCCTGCTTGTTGCAGTACCACATGGCGGTGGTATTGTCTTTATGAACCTTCACCAGCCTTCCCTTGATGGAGGGCAGCAAAGCATTAATGACAAATAGATGGCTTGTAGCCTCACTAGATTACGGTAGAGTCAGGATTCTGCCAGAAACCAGAGACCTCTGATCTCGTCCTCTCCCCGGTTATTGCCCTAATCGAATAGAGATACATCCATCAACACTTTCAATTCCGGGAGGGAAAGGAATATTGGTCTGCCACTGGTCAGATTGCAGTAGTGAGCAGCCACCAATGCAGATATTCTACGGTCTCCTCTAAAAGCTCTATGACATCCAACAGGTTTTCTTGGTGCAGGGTGCATTGAGACTTCGGGTCCTGCTGCAGCGTGCACCACCTAGTGAAGGACACAACCACTGTGCATGAGGCCAACAGCCATAGAACTCTCAGAGTGTCTCTCACTGAGATCTAGGATCGAGGATAAAACACCAGGATCATGGCCTGGATGTCATGGACTGGTTGCGGTGGAGGAAAGGCCCTGAACAGCACCATGTTGAGAATGGCTTCAATAAAGGGAAGCCTCTAGGAAAGAAGTCAGGTGCGACTTTGGTTCAATGATCGAGAACCCCATTGATGTTAGGATGTTCAGTGTCTGGAGGTGATCCATTCTGATTGTGGCAAGCCCTTCCTCGGTAGCGAGTTGTCGAGGGAGAGGAATCTGGCATTCCGCAACATCTGAAGAAGGACTATAACCACCACCATCAGTTTTGTGAATACCCGAAGGGCGCTGGTAAGGCTAAAGAGGAGCACCGCAACCTGAAAATGCTCCTAATTGACCTTGAACTGCAGGTACACCCTTGAAAATACATATCCTGCTGGCCTAAGGCAACCATCCAGTCACCTGGAACCAGGGCAAGCAATACTTGGTCCAAAGTGAGAATTTCTGAATGTATCGTTCCAGGAATGCATTCAGTGGCTGGAGATGTAAAATAGGACGATGGACTTCATCCTTCTCGGCACGAGGAAGAAACGGAAGTCCAGCCCCTTCCTACTTCTGGACACCATCCTCTCGATGGCCCCTTTTTCCAGTAGAGCCTGCACCTCTTACAACAAGATGAAAGATGCACTACTCCAAAAGTCACTCTGATGTGAGTGGAAGGTGAGATGGATCAGAAAGGAATGGTAGGGCATAAACCTGTTGGACAATATGGAGGTCATATCTGTCGGATGTGATGGTCCTGTAAGGAAAGGCTTGATCTTTCCTCCCACAGGGTGGCTGTGTGCCACTAAGGACAAGACAACGCGGCTTGGAGGCTGATGCTGCAGGGGCAGATAACTAATGGGACCATTGTCCCTAGTGACCTTCATGATGTCTGGTGGCTAGGGTGACTGCTGTGGTGGTGGTATAGCTTGGTGGTCCATATTCAACCGCCCTCTAGAGTACACTAGAAAGGGTTGAAGTATTGAGTTTTGAGAATTTTTGAGTAATTGCAGGCCTATCTCCTTATTGCCAGCTTTTTCTAAAATACTAGAGAAGGGTATTAATAAACTGTTGTCCAATCTCCTGGAGCTGGACCAGCTGCTGCTCCCGTCCCAGTCTGGTTTCCATCTGTGTTTTCATATGGAAATCACCTTGGTCAAAGTCACTGATTAAATCAAGATGGCGGTGGACCAAGGGAAACAGGTCGCCTTAATATTATTAGACTTATTTGTGGTCTTTAACTCTGTATCTCATGACATTCTCCTCCAGCGTCTGGAAAATATAGCCATTGGAGATTCAGCCCTATCTTGTGTCCACTCTTTTTTAAAGGCCAGAAGTCAATCGGTTCGGATGCAACCATTCATCTTGAATTTGGGGTTCCCAAGGGCTTATCTTTGAGACTAACATTTTTTTATGTTTATACGACACCCTAGCATCACTGGTGGAACCCTTTGGTATCCTGATTGTGACCTATGCTGATGATATACAGATCCTGCTAACATTGGATACAAATGTGACCGAATCCTACAGAAAGTTTGCGTCCTCCCTCAGCTATTTGGTTACCCTCCATCAACTTGGGATGGAGACTACTGGCCTGGTCTTATTTTTGCCCTCACTCCCGGTCCCCATCTAAATCTGTGCGTGATCTGAGATTAAATTCATCAGTTCTATTTCCCTTGGGCCTCACGTGACAGTGGTGGTTGGTGTGTGCTTCGGACCTCTCAAGTCTATGAAGAAATTCTTACGCCTTCTGCCAATTTTGGCCCAGAAGACAGTCATCCATGCTCTCATCATGTCCCGGCTAGATTATGCCAGATTTCTTTTTGTGGGACTTCCGGCTTACTGTAAAGGATACACGATGATTCTGCAGGAGCGTCAGGAATCCGAAGTATAATCCGCAGCCTTCCCCTGTAGCCTTCCGACTCTATCAAGCACTAGAGCACAGGAGGCAAAACAGGGGAAAACAGGGGGAAAAAACAAGGAAAGGTTGGGGGTAACAAGTGGGTGTTGAGGGTCTTCAGACTGGTCGTCTCAACCTTCTTGTGGGCTTGGCAATCAAGAGAGACTGTAATGCAAAGGGTTATATTCTTACATCTGAAGAGGACAATCACATTCCCAATTATACAACATAACCTTTCATACCTAGCTACTTGTATATGAATGTTCCTGAATGGATATGAGAGGACCTCTGGACAGGGATATAACTGGAGCTGTAGTGAAGAAGACAATACCTTCATAAGTTGAATGACCTAAAGTATACTTGTATATGGTGTGACTAACAAGATATACTGCTCACTCTGATCTTCTGTCTTAACTGCCACGAAGCACACCCCAAAGGATTAATTGAACATAAGAATTCGGTTGTCATATCCTGGATAGTGGAAACAACATCTACAACAAACAAAACAGAAAATCATACACTGCAATACAGTAGTACTGATACCAATTACAATGTGCAGCGCAAGGATGCGCTGTTACCGTGTTTCTGGAACATGTAGCTGTAGCCCATTCCTCTCTGGTCCACGCAAGATATCAAGTCCAATGAGGTGAAGAAATCACCAGGGCTGAATAACCCCCAAAAGTAAGTGGTGAGTGAAGGGATAAGGAAAAGCCCTAACTAACTAAGGGCAGCACACCTGTAACAACCCGGCCGCCAACGGAGCAGAACCCGGCTGGCAGCGGAGCAAATCCGGTGTGGTAGGAAGAAGGAAGGGTGAAGGTGTGCCCGGCCCGTCAGCGGAGCAAAACCCGGCTGACAAGCGGAGCGGTAAACGAGGCCAACAACAGAGGGAGGAAGCCCGGCTCGCCAGCGGAGCACAAGCCCAGCTGACAAGCGGAGCAGCAAAGAGGCAAAGGTAGGGAGAGGAAATCCCGCCGGATGGCGGAGTCAAACCCGGCCGCCGGGCGGGATATTAGAACACTGCACAGCAGCCAAAATAGGGAAATGACACGGAACGTGTCAAATTGCACAAGCGCGGTGGAGAGGCGCTTTGTGAACGAGAGAGGCGGCCCGCAAAGGTTCTTAACCGAACCAACAGAGCCGAAGTCAATCTCACTGCGGGAGAACGCCAGGACGGAGGAAAAACCGGAAGTCAGGCACAGGAAGTCAGGCACAGAAACGAACCCAACGGAGCTAGACGCTAGAACGTGAAGCGTCGCTCCCTGGGTTAAGGATACCTTTATAGCGCACAATTAAAGGACTAGCGCACTGGGAGGGGGCTTGAGGCATGACAGTACACTCCCCCCACAACACCCCCACCTGGTCTTGGCTTGTCAGGGTATCTTTTATGGAACGCCCTTAACAGCCTGGGAGCATGGACATTGGAAAAGGGTTCCCATGTACGCTCTTCCACACCGTATCCCTTCCAATGAACCAAATACTGGACCGTACCCCTCACTCTACGGGAATCTAGGATAGTCTCGACCTCGTATTCCTCCGAGTCCTGCAGAGTGAACGGAGTAGGTTTTGCTGGCAGTGTAGTCCCGGGCTCAACCGGCTTTATTAGGGAAACATGAAATACCGGATGAATCCTGAATGAAGGCGGAAGTTGCAATCTTATGGCAACGGGATTGATTATTTTGTCCACCTTATAGGGACCTATGTATTTGGGATTGAACTTGCGTGGACCTCCAAGAGTAATGTATTTGGTGGAAAGCCAAACCTCATCTCCTGGTGTGTATATGGGTTCTAACCTTCTGTGTAGATTCGCCCCCTCTGTGTACCTCACCTTGGCCATCTCTAGACTCTCCAATGCCTTCCTCTGTATTTCAAGCAACATCTCTACTCTATCTGCAGCAGCAGGGGTTGGACAGTCCAAATAACAACCAGAGGGCAGCAACTTAGGGTGATATCCATACAAGCAAAAGAATGGAGAGACCTTGATAGAGGAGTGTGTGCTGTTGTTATATGAGATTTCTGCTACCCAAACCAATTCATCCCAGTCCACCGGAGACTGCAACACCTGATTCCTTATGTATTGCTCAAAACACTGATTGACTCTCTCCGTCTGTCCATCTGACTGTGGATGGTGACTCGAGGACAGACGGACGTCTATCTGGAGCAAAGAACACAAACTCTTCCAGAACCGTGACACAAATTGGGCTCCTCTGTCGGAGACCAAAGCAGAAGGGAAACCATGAAGTCTCACTATGTGTTGCATATATATGGAGGCTAATTCAACTGCTGTGGGTAGACGTTGTAACGGTACAAAATGAGCCATTTTGGTGAACATATCCACCACCACCAGCAACGTATTGTTCTTTGCCTTGGTGAGCGGTAGTTCTACTATAAAATCAAGGGACACCGTATGCCAGGGACCAGGAGGAGAAGGTAATGGCATGAGAAGGCCTACAGGGTTGAGGCGAGAAACCTTAGTTTGTGCACACACATAGCAGGTCTTAACAAAGTGTTCTATGTCTGCCAACATAGTAGGCCACCAATAACGGTCACGCACAGTGCTAATGGTTTTCTTAATCCCTGGATGACCCGCTATGGGATGTGTATGATACCACTGCATGACCTGTTCTTGGAGGTTCTTTGTCGGTATAACCACTCCCCCTTGTACACACACAAGGTCTCCCTTCTTGGACGTGTCTTGCGAACCCACTATAGCCTGCATGTCTGCTGACGCTTGACTACACTTGACCTGTGTCAGGAATTCATCCTCTGACCTAGTTCCTCCTACAATATTCATTCTAGGGATAATCGGTGTAGGCTCAATGGGATCTGTAGGCGTATCAAAACCCAACCGCGAAAGGGCATCTGCCTTTCCATTACGTCTGCCTGGTCTGTACTGGACAGTGAAGTCGAACTCACTAAAGAACTGAGCCCAACGCAGTTGCCTCATGGAAAGTGCCTTTGCTGACTTAAGATATTGGAGGTTGCGATGATCGGTGTATACTACCGCGGGATGTCTAGCACCTAGGAGATACTGCCGCCACTCTTCGAATGCCTTCTTGATAGCCAGAAGTTCCTTGTCCCCTACCGCATAATTGTATTCCGCAGGGGAGAGTTTATGAGAGTAATAGGCCACTGGATGACACTCACCGGACACTGCATCCGCCTGAGATAGAACACCTCCCACTGCCACTTGCGAGGCGTCTACCTCCACCACAAAGGGCAGAGCAGGGTCGGGATGATGTAGCACCGGGGCACTGGTGAAAGCATTCTTTAGCATCTGGAAGGAACGCTCTGCCTCACCGGACCAGACGAAAGGAACCCCCTTTTTCAACAAAGAAGTAATGGGCGATACCAAGTCCGAGAAATTGCGAATGAATCTCCTATAGAAATTGGCCAGCCCTATAAAACTCTGGACTTCTTTGATTGTCCGCAGAGCCGGCCATGCCAAAACAGCCTCCACCTTGGAGGGATCCATGCGCAGGCCACTAGGGGAAACGATGTATCCCAGGAAAGGAACCTCCTGCGTGTGAAAAGTACATTTTTCCAACTTGCAATACAATTGATTGTTAAGTAACCGTTCTAACACGTTACGGACATGCTGTTGGTGTATCTCCAAAGTAGAGGAAAAGATCAGCAGGTCATCAATGTAGGCGATTACGTAATCATCAAGAATGTCTTTCAAAACTTCATTTATGAAGAATTGAAACGCCGCTGGGGCATTACAGAGCCCAAAGGGCATTACAAGGTACTCGAAGAGACCATACTTGGTGCAGAACGCCGTCTTCCACTCGTCTCCCTCCTTGACTCGTACCAGGTGATAAGCGCCCCGCAAGTCCAACTTGGTGAAATATTGGGCATTGCGAATTCTGTCAAGGAGGGAGGCTATGAGAGGAAGAGGATAACGGTTTTTTATAGTCACTTCATTGAGCTTCCTGTAATCGATACAACATCGCAGGCCCCCTTCCCGTTTAGGTATAAAAAACAAGGACGAAGAGGCTGGGGATCGCGATGGTCTGATGAATCCCTTCTCAAGCATCGAGTCGAGATATTCTCGTAAATATACATTCTCCTTCTCAGTGAGTGCATACACTCTGCTACAGGGTATTCTGGCTCCTGCCTCGAGATCAATACGGCAGTCGTAGACGCGGTGCGGCGGAAGAACCTCCGCTTCCTGTACATCAAAGACTGCTTGCAAGTCACGGTAACAGGATGGTAGAACAAGACAGACCTCCTTACATTCCGCGGCTGTGTGTGCCTCTCTATTAGAAACCCCTACAACAGGCCCCAGAGCCACCGGAGGAAAGGATATAGTGGATGTTTCCCAATTGATGACAGGATTTTGCGTTCTTAACCATGGGATACCCAGAAGCACCGGGAACTGTGGGGAACTGATTAAATCAAACATTAAATCCTCATGATGATCAGGTGCTATAACCATGTGCATCGGGTTGGTGTGATGAGTAACTGGACCAGAAAGAAGGGGACTGCCATCGATGGTAGTGACATTACTGGCAATCACCTTTTTAGTGTTGGTTATCATATTCTCCCTAGCCCATTCTCTGTCCATGTAGTTTCCAGAAGCCCCAGAGTCCACCATTATCAAAACATGTAAACCAAGAGTGCCTTGTGTGAGATATGCTGATATGTACAAATGGTTAGTAGGAGCGTAAGTATAATCGGAAGAAGAGACTGTTGATCCAGACCTACCTGAGTTCCTCGTCTCACAAGAACTCAGGCTGACTAGTTTCCCGACACCTTGGACTGAGCGGGTTTAACTGGGCATTCTCTTAGGAAATGACCCGCTTTCCCACAATACAAACATAACCGAAGAGTTCTTCTTCTCTGTCTTTCCTCGGAAGTCAGAGGGCCTCGGACTATGCCTATCTGCATGGGTTCGCTGTCTTCCGTGGCTTTTTCTGGGGCACTCTTTTTCTCCTTCAGAGCAACATACCGATACTCATGCTTCCCTTTCTCTTTCTTTTTTTCATGCAAACGATGGTCTATCTTCACTACCAAATCTATGAGAGCATTACAGGAGGTAGGAAGATCGACTATCTGGGACAAGGCGTCTTTCAGTTCCTCCCGCAACCCCCTGTAGAACATGGTACTTCGTTTTTCTTCCGGCCAGTCAGACTCAATCACCAACCGGCGGAATTTGGTAATATAGGCCACCAGATCCTGAGTACCCTGTCTCAATTCTAACAATTCGGTATCGGCAGAATGTGTATACATGTGTCGATCGAAGAGCTTACGGAATTCTCGTCGAAATGCTGCATAGTTATGTAGCAGGGGGTCATCTCTGTCTACTAAGGGAATAGCCCAATCAGCCGCAGAACCACTGAGGTACGATATTACAAAAGCAACCTTAGCCTGATCAGAGGGAAAACATTGAGCCTTGCAAGAGAAGTGTAGTTGGCATTGACTAAGGAAAGCCGCGCATCGCGCTGTTTCTCCTGCAAAACGCTCAGGGGGTGCCAGAGGTATTGAATGTGGAGTGGTCACCTGCACAACCGATGTCCCTCCTCCTGTAGCACCAGAAGCCTGCTGTCTCTGCAGGGTGTCCATTCTGGCCATCAATGTCTGAGTCTCAACCTGCAGGTTACCTAACATACCTGCCACATCCGCCAATGTGACCGCTTCGAGATCCATGACGCTCGGGCAGAACGAACCTCTTGGGCTTCACGTTCTGTAAAGGATACACGATGATTCTGCAGGAGCGTCAGGAATCCGAAGTATAATCCGCAGCCTTCCCCTGTAGCCTTCCGACTCTATCAAGCACTAGAGCACAGGAGGCAAAACAGGGGAAAACAGGGGGAAAAAACAAGGAAAGGTTGGGGGTAACAAGTGGGTGTTGAGGGTCTTCAGACTGGTCGTCTCAACCTTCTTGTGGGCTTGGCAATCAAGAGAGACTGTAATGCAAAGGGTTATATTCTTACATCTGAAGAGGACAATCACATTCCCAATTATACAACATAACCTTTCATACCTAGCTACTTGTATATGAATGTTCCTGAATGGATATGAGAGGACCTCTGGACAGGGATATAACTGGAGCTGTAGTGAAGAAGACAATACCTTCATAAGTTGAATGACCTAAAGTATACTTGTATATGGTGTGACTAACAAGATATACTGCTCACTCTGATCTTCTGTCTTAACTGCCACGAAGCACACCCCAAAGGATTAATTGAACATAAGAATTCGGTTGTCATATCCTGGATAGTGGAAACAACATCTACAACAAACAAAACAGAGAATCATACACTGCAATACAGTAGTACTGATACCAATTACAATGTGCAGCGCAAGGATGCGCTGTTACCGTGTTTCTGGAACATGTAGCTGTAGCCCATTCCTCTCTGGTCCACGCAAGATATCAAGTCCAATGAGGTGAAGAAATCACCAGGGCTGAATAACCCCCAAAAGTAAGTGGTGAGTGAAGGGATAAGGAAAAGCCCTAACTAACTAAGGGCAGCACACCTGTAACAACCCGGCCGCCAACGGAGCAGAACCCGGCTGGCAGCGGAGCAAATCCGGTGTGGTAGGAAGAAGGAAGGGTGAAGGTGTGCCCGGCCCGTCAGCGGAGCAAAACCCGGCTGACAAGCGGAGCGGTAAACGAGGCCAACAACAGAGGGAGGAAGCCCGGCTCGCCAGCGGAGCACAAGCCCAGCTGACAAGCAGAGCAGCAAAGAGGCAAAGGTAGGGAGAGGAAATCCCGCCGGATGGCGGAGTCAAACCCGGCCGCCGGGCGGGATATTAGAACACTGCACAGCAGCCAAAATAGGGAAATGACACGGAACGTGTCAAATTGCACAAGCGCGGTGGAGAGGCGCTTTGTGAACGAGAGAGGCGGCCCGCAAAGGTTCTTAACCGAACCAACAGAGCCGAAGTCAATCTCACTGCGGGAGAACGCCAGGACGGAGGAAAAACCGGAAGTCAGGCACAGGAAGTCAGGCACAGAAACGAACCCAACGGAGCTAGACGCTAGAACGTGAAGCGTCGCTCCCTGGGTTAAGGATACCTTTATAGCGCACAATTAAAGGGCTAGCGCACTGGGAGGGGGCTTGAGGCATGACACTTACCAGCTACAAAAACATCAGCTGGTACACAATGTGGCTGCCCGGCTACTCCTTAATGTCCTCAGGTGGGAGGCAATATCCATCATAACGTTAAGGAGATACATTGCCTGCCCATTAAAGAGAGGGTCAAGTTAAAATGTCTTGCTCTAGGCCATAGCGCCTTCTATCGGGTTGGCCCAGTACATGTGGCAAAGAGGTTCACCCCATATCACCCTGCTCTTTATAGCGGAAGAAAAAATGGGGTTACTCTGCCTTTGCCCTGGATGCGTTCAGGGCTCGGAACGCTCTTCCTTTGGACCTCAGGGCCATGAATGATGAATCTGCTTTCATACACAATCTCCAAACTTGGCTGTTTCAAACTGCATATCAGTAGGTCAGCTCCTGCCTGGGTCGATTTCTAGTCTGCCTAGCGCCGGGTCACTCTATGAGTAGCCATGCACTATATAAATCTTCTTTGATCGATTGATTGAATGATTGAAACTGCTGAGAAATTGTCTGTCAGGAGTTGAGAGGCCCAAAGAAAGTGCTCTGCTCTCCTTCAAGCATTTGAGGGCTGAATCAGCCTTTTCTACCAAAAGTTGGAATCAACAAAAGGCAAATCCATTATGGATGCCTGAATGTCCCCTTAAAAACCAAAAGATCTCATCTATGCCTGGCAGCGGTGCACCACACTAGTGCCCATTGCATGCCCCAAGTAGTCAGTAGTGTCCAGGCCAGCTCAAGTTACATATTTGACTGCATCATGGTCGCTCTGAATCGTTTGGGCCAAAGAAGCTCGGAACTCCTCTGGTACCGCTGTCAAACTAGAAACAAGCTGGCAGAGGAGAATAGCCAATTATTGAATGCCTCAATCCATTTTGCATCCCTGTTCAGAGGGTTCATAGGAAATAATAACTTGGGGTTAACCTTACTGGTATCAGCTTGGAACATCATATTCTCAGGAATCAAGCGCTGTGCAAAAAAGTCTGGGTCATCTGGAGCAGGTCTATGGCATCTGGTCATTTGTATGTTTATTGGTGAGGAAGAGCAGGTCTTTGCCAAGTACCTATGATGGTGTCATTCAGGGCTTCATTAAATGGGAGTAAGGGCTCAGATGAAGCTGACTCTGGGTGCATGCACTGAAGGTGGCTGTAGCCCTGGACTTCAGCTGCATCACAGCTCTTCTGTAGTGGGTTCAATGGGCAACACCGACCCTGCTTCTGGAGAGGTATCCAGCCCACTGGCCTCTTGCAAGTCCATGTAAATCTCAGCATCATTATCATAGTGCTTACGGTTAAATCACCCGCCAACATCTCCACCTTCATCATTCTCAGACTGATCAGAATCTGAACCAGAAAGGTGAGGAACGCTTTGTGGAAGAGGAAGTGTTTCGTGTAAATCAGAGCATACTGGGGCCGGATGTTTGGGTCAAAACTTTTTTGCCTCGAGGTTTCCACTGGAGTCAGCAAGGGGTTCAAAATCCAGCATCACCAATGTTGTGACTGATGCTGGTGGATAGATAATAGGCACAGATCTTGGAGTCACAGTGGTAGTCGGCACCTGCTGCGTGCAGGTTAGAGGTGTTGAGGTGGAATCAAGGGAAAACCCGGCACCAGCAACCCAACTGAAGGACCAATCAAATCCTAAGGGATCAAAGGCAGTCCAGAGAGAGACAGAAGAGTGCCAAAAATACACAACATGGCCTTCTTAGAGGCCTTGACATGCTGCAGTATCGCCAGGGGAACTCAGGGCATATCGGGATCAATTGCGGAATTGGCTGCATGACCAGGGATCGGGAGTGAGATAAGTTGGCCCCTTGTTGCCCTCCCACTTTCTCTTTGTTCAGAGTGGCAGAATGGGGTTGAATCCCACTTCAGCTTCTTACACTTCTCTCTTGACTTACTCAACCTCAACTGCAAAGAAGACATGTCGCGGGAGCAATCTCAAGAGCGAGAATACATTTGTACCCTGAACTTGGAGTGGGTCATACGGGGGGTCCGAGAATTCTTTCGGTGTTCTGCAATATACAGCTTTGATTCACAATACCTGATTGCCTTTGGCGGCATGAGGGCACATTCTTTGCTAGTCCTGGAGTGATGCCCTAAGCCCAAATACTAGAGGCAGACCGTGTACCACTCTATCACCAACATCTGTTTCCAACAGTCTCAACATGGCTTGAACCCTTGAGTGGGGACACCATTCCCTTGCACACTGGAAAGAGTTTGTGAAATAATTTGTGAATCAATGAAAGACAGCAGCACTACAAATCCACGTACAAAGGCTTGGAAAAAAAGGAAATTTGTTCTTTGCACAGAGGAGGTGCTTGTATACAGTGCCGCTTCGTAAGTTCTAGGGTGAAACAAGGTCAAAGCGAAGCCAAACAGCACCACTTAGGAGTGCCCGAGCATTGCTATGAAAAGTTCAAGATCCACTCTGGCACATGGGGTTTATACTAAAGAGGAAGAACCTGCAGTTAGAAGTATCCATCAGATTATTTTTTTCCTGTGTCAAAGGACAGTGTGGTCAATTAACCACTCTCTTGTTATATCAACCCCGTATATTTGCCCTGACATTTTGTGTGCGTGTCAAGTGCATGTGTGTGCAGTGGATGAGTAGCACATGTGTGGTAGTAAGACAGTGTGCTGGAAGTCAGTGTACTGTGCCCAATCGGATCCTTTCTTGATGGCCCCAAGTAGAGCCTGGGACGAGGTGGAGGGTAAATATAGCATCTCCAGGCAGTAAAAGTAAACAGACTGCCTTCCTATGGCTTGATGGTGGAGACCCAGTGACTGAAGTGAGGGAAGATAGAGACATGGCTACCTTTGGGAAATTCAATGATGTCCTTGTTAGCAGGGGGCTGCTGGTTAGTTTTTCATGAGCACTGTCATTTAGTCGATTATGGGCGCGTAGGGTGGGACTGCAGAGTCTGTTCAAGGTAAAGAAGTTTCTAGGCAAGGCGTCTCTTTATGTCTTTCCCTGATTATTGCTTCAGAAAGGCTGATGTCAGCCAGATGCAAAGATATTACACATCTTCGTGACCTTACTTTGGGTACACCTTCTTGGCGCCAGCATCTTTGCTACATGAGGTGAGAGTGACATCTTTGCTTGACAGCTGTCTCATACAAAGCTTAAAAATGACATTTGAAAGAGAACCAACCCAGACTGGTTCTAGGCCTTAGACAGTGGAGCCACATCCCCTTTTCTGGAAAATGACTATAAAAGTGGGCCCCGACCTCCCCTCTTTGTGCTCTACAGAGTAGTCACTGTGTAATCAGGGCTGGTTTCTGCATGACAGTCATTCTCCCAGAAGTGAAGCCGCATTACCTGAAGTCTGCACTTCTTGCTGGAGGATATGAAGGACTCTATAGTTCCTAGGACCCCTTTTGCCTGCTGAGAGAGAAGGAGAGTACTTGGTCCTGCAGGATGAGAGACTTCCCAGGAGAAGAAATCCTGCAAGTTCCCAGACCGAGGAAAATCCAGAAGAAGTTAGCTGAGAGAGGGAGCAAAACCAGAAGCATGACTCATTTTGTGAAAGGGCCCCCCTGTCTCCTGTGGAGTTCCTATTGTGAAATGCACCAAAACATTCAAGAGTGATGCCATGGGTGACTCATGTTGTGCAGAGTCCCTTGGTCTTCTGAGTTGCAAAAGTGAAGCATAAACATGTCATCCGACATCTTGCCATGCGACCGAGAGACAGGTGGTGCTGCGGTCGTCATTGGAGTTGAAGATCCTTCGATTGCCACAACTGTCACATGCGCACACTCATTGAAGGCCCACCTACAGGCTGAAAGTATCATGATCGAGCCCGTGCACCACTAGAGCTGCATCTTCTCCAAGAAGGTAAAGACAAGGCGTAGCTGTGTAAAGAGAAACCTGCCATATGAATGTAAGACTTTTGCTTTGGTAAACTTGAGTCTGCAAAATGTATTGATTAACACATCTAGCCAGTGGCGTAACAAAGGCCCACACAGTCTGTGCCGTGCGGTGGTGGCCCGAGCTCCAGGGACCCCCTCAGCACAGTACCCTGGCCTGAGAGCTCCTGAGTGAGTCCAGAAGGGGCCCCGTGATGTCCTTTGCAGGGGCCCCCCTCAACTTTTGTTACACCGCGGCATCTAGCCATTGGGGTTTTCTAGACTGAACTGCACCTGTGGCTAATTAATGCTTATCCCCGTCCCACATATCAGGGACCATAGACATTAAGGAACTCTTATAGATGGAGGGGACTTCGGAGAGTATGCAGTGCCTTACTGAAGATCATAGATGAGATTACAATCCCGTGCCGACACTCTGTCGTGACCTCTGTAGTATTTTGTGTTGTTATGAGATGAATGTACTTTCATGTAACCGAATGAAGGGCCATATCATCAACACCCGGTGATAATTATCGATAAGCGCACTTAGCGCTAGGATAATTATTGCCGGGTATCGCTTATTTTTATCGTGGAGATAGTGCGCTATCAGCAACACTTATCTCCAGAGCAATAAAAATACCCGAGTTAGCTGCCAAATGTGCAATTATCGCTGGATAATCGCACAACGTTTGGCGCTATGTTGTTGATAGGGCATTGGATATCATGGCTAAGTCAAACTAAAAGCATGCGTAAGGAAAGTAAGAATAACTGCGGTTCTCCCTCACCAGCAGGTGGCCTCTACGAGTTGCCTCCTGGCCCCCTTTCCTGTATAGTGTCCAGCCAATCCCAGGCTTCTTGTGGCGTTTGAAAGAATAGCCTGCCCTTGGGTCCCACGACCCGCAATCTGGCCAGGAATAGCATGGCATAAGGGAACTGAAGTTGGCTTAGTTTCCTCTCAACTCCAAGGCTATCTGTATAACTTTTTGATAAAATTCTGTCCCTTTTAGAATAAGTTGCTGTAAGAAATTGGGTTACTGGTTGAGGCAAGGGGAACCCTTCTCAAACGGCAATCACATTCTTCTCAGGGTGAAGTCATAAGCAAACCCCAAACTAACCTGTGCTTCACCTTTGGGTGGACTGGCACAGATAAGTCATGCTTAACTCAGAGGCAATGTGTAAAGTATTAGTCCATCACTTAAAACAGTTGCAAAAACAACAATTGATGGGCAGAATGCAGAACAATGTCATACATTCACCCCAGTACAGAGATATGGGCCTAAATCCATCGTTTTTTTGCACTCCACACCACCCCAGGTCAGACATGGCTATATGCATTGTTCTGCATTCTGTCCACCACCTGTTGTTTTTGCTTTTGTCACTCCGAGTGGGACGGGAGTGGGATGGGTATGCTCAGACGTGAGTCCCGTGCTCTCCATGCCACTGGAATCAAGCTATCCAGGCTGATGACGGCTGAAAGCCCAAAACCGGTCCTTGGATGCTTGTTTCCAGTCCAGGGAGGACCTGGCTTGGCAGTTCGGGCTGGACTGTTCCCATGGGGCACAGGGTCAAGGCTGATTTGCATATAGCTGGGTTCAAGCTGGAAAGGCATGGTGAGCAAAAAAAACGATGGATTTAGGCCCAGATCTCTGTACTGGGGTGAATGTATGACATTGTTCTGCTTTCTGTCCATCAACTGTTGTTTTTCTTTTCACTTAAAACAGTAACACACCAAAGAAAATCAGAGGTACTTTCATCAATAATTGAGAAAAAGCTCTGAGACAATCAAATGTGGAGCATGCAAACCAAGAAGTTAACTAATGGGGTCTCCTTCATTTTTTATAGATTTTAGCCTGCCCACCAGGAAATATGTTTAGGGCTCCAAGCAGCCAGTTGTACCTAATTCTTTCAATCGTTTTTAATTCATTCAGAGCTACTGATTCCAAGAGGTCATTGCAAAAACAGATACCCAGACACTTGATGAATTTGTACTTCCACTGGAAGTTAGAGTTACCAAAATAGGAGGGGTGACAGTGTACATTTAAGGGTAAAACTTAAGTATTATCTTTGTTCAAAGAGTATCCAAAGAAGCAGGACAACTGACTGATAATATTCACAATAGCTGGCATAGCTATGTCTGAGGATTCAGTAAAGATTAATATGTAGACTGCAAACAAGCTGTTTTATAGACTACATCGCCAAATAGTATGTCTGCAATTTCTATGGATTAATTTAACATCAATAGGAGGGGATCCATGGCCAGAAAAAATAAAAGGGGGGGGATAGCGAGCAGTCCTGGCGTGTACCTTGTTGTAAGGCAAAGGGGGTGACGAGGCACCGTTTATTTAAATTCTGGCCAATGGATTAGCATACAAGGCCATGGTCACTCTGATAAAGAAATCCCCCAGGGATAAGGTGACTTCTAAATACAGCCAGGAAACATTATCAAAGGCTTTCTCTGCATCCAGAGCTACACCAGCTGCTGCTGTAGAGAACGAGGTAGAAGAATTTACAATTATATGATAGAACAAGCAAATATTTTCACCGACTAATCATCAATTAATAAAAACCGTCTGAGATGCATGGGCCAGTTTTGTGATCAAGGATGCAAGCCACGTGGCCACGATTATAGCATTATTTCAGCCTCTATATTTATTAATGATATGGGTCGAAGTATGCAGAAGTCTTATGAGATGATTGCAATTCATAGGGTCAGAACTGTCTGTCCCTTCTTTTGGTATAACCATGATATTGGCCTCGGAAGCGGTACCATACACTTTACCTGAGGAGGCAAAATGAATCTTTACTGCAACTATTGTTCATAGTGACCCGACAGATATTGAAATTCCCCAACACACAAAAATCCTAGGAGTTTACTACGAATGGTCCAATCATTTCTGCTAAATTCAGGAGGCCAATCTATTAAAGGTCAAGTCAGATTAATGTTATGTACAATTTGTAATCCAGATTCTGCCTAGCTGACCTTGGCATCTTCCTTCTGTGTAATCTGTAAAACACTCACATGCTGATGGAGTCTTGCCAAGTGCCACACATCTGAGAATAGAATAACATATTTTGAATAAATCTATGCATTTCAGCAGCTTCAGAAATGCATCACTGTAGGAAATCCACATTTTCTGCTTGATCACCCTGGATTTTTCACCTCTTTCTGAACTCAAATCTTTACAGGCTTTAGAACTCTGTGCACTTTATCCCTGCTAACCAGTATTAAAGTGTCATCCTCCTATATACATCATTACATTACATTGGCATATTCCTAATTGTCATATTTAACTTGCCTAGTAGTCCCTAGTACATGGCACAGAGTGTACCACAAGTGGACTGCAGCAGCTATTGTGCCAGCCACTACAGTGGCAGTGCAAACATGGCTTCAGGCCTACCATTGAAGCCTCACTGTAGCAGTGTATAAACTGCAAGTCATCCCATCAAAATAAAACCTTTGGCAGGCTACGATTCCTCTTTAAATACTAATAAGTCGCCCCTAAGTAGGCCTGGAAGCCTACAAGATGGGGTGCATGGTATTTAAAAGTAGGACATGGAGAAACTTAGCATTAACATGTACTTACAGTGACTAGCACACAAAAGCTATTATACACTCACAACAACAGTGTGACTAGCATATATAGAATGCTGCACATTTATTCATCTAGGCTTGAGTCAGAGTTAGTGTAGAAGGCATCCCTTAAGGGCTTAGAACTCACTCCTTGGTGCTTTGCTGCAACATTAACAAGTGCAGCAGACCTGTTAAAGCTGCAGGATCCTGGAGAGAGTGGGGACTGGGACTCTGCACATCCACAGAAGCCTGCTGGGACTGGAGAGTCCTGTTACTGAAGCCTGGCAGGAGGCAGAACCGCGGGGTCCTGTAGGGAGTGAGTGTTGCAAGAATCTGAAGCGAGTGTACAAGTGCTACAGAGCCAATGGAGAGGCTACTGCAAGTGTTTAGAGGGATGGAGCGCTCAAGGGCCTGGAGGGAGGTTTGTATAGGACCAATCAACAAGGACTCATTTGTACATCTTCAATAGATCCAGAGTAATGGGTATCACAAATGGATTTGCCAAAGTCATGGAGACTGGATATTAAAAAGGCGTCCAACATGAGTTCACAGAGTCCCATCTGATCATTCCATTTGTCACTATTTCACAAAGGGCACTGCTTGTTAATTCCTTAATTGACTCATGTGTTGGTACAGTGGGTTTTCTCCAGTATCGAGCTATGCAGGATTTTGCGCACGCTAGTGAGGGATCTAGCCATCAGAGCCTGTGCTCGTGGGCGTAATACACACCGACATACCAGGTTATATTGATAAACATTTCGATGGTACCAGTATGCCTTCTGAGACTTATCATGCCATCCATATCGAAGTCCTGGACCAACTAATGTTGCTGCCTTCCCATGCAGGGTGGGGTACAGCAGTTTGCCTGCATCACCGGCATTGAGTGTACTGGAGTAAGCCAGCTTTATGCAGGTGCAGGGGTACCAATACCTGGAACTTGAGTCTTCGTTCCTGTAGCAGTTTATCGCGTGTGGCTAGCAATGTTTCCCAGTCCCCCGACAATGAGTCAATGTACATTATATTTTGGCAGAAAATCTTGGTGCTCAACTGTTTGGGGGTCACGTAGAGATGATCTAATAGCAGACTGTGTGTGTCTGACATTACTCCATTGAAGTATCCTATTTTTCCTCCCTAACATCTTATTGGTGGTCGTGCTATATTCCTAAATATTATACCTCTTTCCCCTTTTATACAAAGTGCAGAGCTGCCAAGCTTTCAGATTGCTATGTGTGACATTTTCATAATTTCAGTGTAATTGTGAGTGACATTCAAGAACTATGAGGGACACTTTGTCGCAAGCAAAATCAAGCAATGAAGATGAGGGAAACATAAATATAAAAAATTACAAATGCAAAAACAACAAGTTGATTGACAGAATGCAGAACAATGTCATACATTCACCCCAGTACAGAGATCTGGGCCTAAATCCATCGTTTTTTTGCTCACCACACCACCCTGGGTTAGACACTGGGGTGAATGTATGACATTGTTCTGTATTCTGTCCATCAACTGTTGTTTTTGCATTTGTCACCCCGAGTGGGATGGGTATGCTCAGACGTGAGTCCCATGCTCTCCATGCCACTGGACTTAAGCTATCCTGGCTGAAGACGTCGGATAGCCGGAAACTGGTCCTAGGATGCTTGATTCCGGTCCAGAGAAGATATGGCTTGGCAGTTCGGGCTGGACTGTTCCCATGAGGCACAGGGTCAGACTGATTTGCATATAGCCATGTCTGAACTGGGGTGGCAGAGTGGGCTAAAGAACGGTGATGGATTAAACCCAGATCTTTTGACTGGGTGTGAGTGTTTGATTGATTCAGATGCTCCGTCCTTCACCACCCCCTTTTGTACCGCTTTTGGCCACCATAAGTGTGGCAGGGTATGCTCAGACGTGAGTCCCTTGCTCACTTTGCCACTGGATTCAAGCAAGCCGGGCTGAAGACAGCTGGAATGCCAGAAACCGGTCCTCGGAAGCTTGTTTCCGGTCCAGGGAAGACATGGCTTGGCAGTTCGGACTGGACTGTTCCCATGAGGCACAGGGTCAGACTGATTTGCATATAGCCATGTCTAAACTGGGGTGGCAGAGTGGGCTAAAGAACGGTGATGCATTAAACCCAGATCTTTTGACTGGGTGTGAGTGTTTGATTGATTCAGATGCTCCGTCCATCACCACCCCCTTTTGTACCGCCTCCGCCCTCTCAGCATATACATCTCCACCACATCCTTGACCAGTCCTCCCACTTCTACCACCAAGGATAATGACTTCCATTCTTACTGCCCCCTTCCCTCTGCCACCATACCACCGTTCCATACTCTCCATCATCAGGGACATCCAGACGACCAGATGTTCTATGGCACAGTATTAATGGTATTGTGTTTGATTATGTTTTATGTATTTACTTTTGAAAAACAATCAAGAGATTTCAAACTAAATTTAACAAACAGTGTGTTAAGTACTATTGCTATGTGAAATAATGATGTGTGCTTTAAGGGCAAAGGGGCAAGGATTTTAACACTGGTAAAAAAATGTTCTTAGTGTGTACACTCTACTGCTGCATTGTTGCATCTAATTTTAATTTATAAAATACAAAGGGAGCCCTGTACTTTTGCCGGAGATACGTAGCTTTGCTGCCCGGGACACTTCGCCGTGCTGCTGCTGGTGGTATTTTGTGCCTGGAATTAGCGGAGGAACAGCTTGGGGAAGCAAAACTACAATTCCCAAGCTGCAACACAAGGCGCTTAGGAGACGCGTCATCATTAGCGCCGGAGGTGCTTCAAATTTCGGGCAGGGCTCGTGGGGGACGGGCACGGGCTAAGGGTGGGCCCGTCTGCGCCCGTCGGCGACTTGAGGAGGCTGGGCTTGGCCACCCCTCTTGAATGCTTGAAAGTAGCCAGGAAGAGTCTGGTAAGGAGATTCCAAACTGTTGTGTTAAACCGCACCCTACACTAGCAAGAAGACTATGGGTAAGAGGAAACAGACGCAATCCTTGGTGGAGCCACAACCTAATACCACCCCTATAACAAAATATTTAAAATCCGCAGTGGGAATGATTGACAATGAAATTGTCCTGGTGAAGGAACAGCTCGCGGCAACTAACAATGCACTAGATGTTGCCCTAATGGCCCCGGAATCAGAAGGTAGCAAAGAGCCTTTGACACATATGGCACTAGTAATTGAGAAGTCACCTGAGCTAGATTCAGGACAACCTGGTAGTAATACAAGCACAAGAGGAAACTGCAGAATATGGGTGACAATCCATGTATTTTAACATCGCCATTGGAGATTTTAGAAAGATCGGGGAATTCAACTTTATTCTCCCCACCGGCAAAGAAAGTGAAACAGTTACCAAGAGCAAAGAACTGTGCTGAAGGTATCAAAGTGGCTAAGCCGAGATCAAAGCAGAAGACAAAGAATGGGGGTACATCTACTGGTTCAACAAAAGGAGAGGCTTGCGTAATAGATTGTCAACAAGGGCCATTTAATTTGGAGACATTATTAAAAAAACTACATTCAAAATTGGACTCCATCGAACGCCGTGTTATGTTTGAGATAAAACACGTTCAAAAAGATGTAACTTTTTTAACAGATCTGGTGTCAGGCATATTTGCATCGAAAAACCCGAGTATATTGAGTGCAGCCAAAGATATACCTATTATGTTAAAGGAGGTTAGTGTCTGTAATAGCACATCTGAAAATATACAGGGAAAGGATGTCAACGAACCTTTATCGAGGGTTAAAATGCCAGTCATCCAAAGTCGAGGGCCTGTTACTGAATATAGAGCACCACTAGAAGAAATAAATGAAATAAAAAATGTAGAGAAATCTAATAGGACCATGAACGGAGGTTTTAATACTGATGAATTCCTACATCTCCCACCCCAGGCAACACCGTACGTTATCATTCTTAAAGATGTACCAAGGTTAGATAAGGATAGGCTATATGAACCGTATGGGAAATTAAAAAATCAAGTGATACATTGGCTAACTATAAACACAAATATTAAAATAAATGCATTACAACAAAATATTATAATGTTGAGGAGAGTGAGATGGGTGGGTAACACCAGAAAACAGTGTGAGGGAGATTGTGTAGTAGTGAACTTCCGTAGTAGAGAGTTGGTTGAAGAGTTGATGGAGTTCTTTGATAATAAAAATATGGAAATGACCACAGATAGGACAAATTACATTACTGCTGTCCCATTGGGTTATTTTTTACAGGCCAAATGACGTGAATTTACGGACGATCGGACCATTTTCGGCAAAACAATCCTAAATATCCCTACACACAATTGGTATGAACTTCTTAGATCGTGCAGCCAGATCGATTGACATGAGAATTTAGAAATTATTATGGGTAGAATACCAGAAGTCCTTGACACTAAAATTGTTCAGGCTGATAATAAAAAGGCAAATATGCTGGATATGTGCTTGAGTGAGCAAACACCAATTGAGACACAATGTGACACTGTTGATCCCAATAAAGGAAGTATATTAATCTGCCCTAAAAATAAGATAGATGGCGCTTTATGCTCCAAAAGACCAAGTGTGAAACTACAGGAATGTAGGGTGGATGAAATAAATAACACTTCAGGGACTGTAACTCTCGATATGGAATGAGCGGATTCACACCGTGAAATCACTCAAGCTAGGTCGACAACTATTATGTCATGGAATGTGTCAGGAATTAAGAATAAATTAAGCAATGATTAATGGTACAAATCGATAGAGAATTGTACTATAATTATGATACAAGAAACATGGAGTATAGGCCCCTTTTTCATAAATGGTTTTAAAGCAATTTGCACCAATGCGACTCTAGAAGAAAGAGAGCAAAAGGAGGCTTAGCAACACTATTATCGGTTACTGCAGCCCTTGTAGTGAAAGATGTCAATACCAATTCTCAATATTACCAGCTGATACAACTATACTCTGAAGGGAAGCAAACCTTTGTCGTGATTAATTTTTATAATAATATTTTCGATAATACTCGATCAAAGGTAATTAAAGAATTAGAGGCTGATCTTGAGTTTTTTTTGTAAAAGAGTTGGGGTAGAGTATACTATAATATGGGGGGATGGTTTTAATTGTGACTTTATTGATAGCTTTGGGGGTCGAATCCCACATTTTGGACATGACCCTTATGGGGAAGCAATAAATTGAATAATTTTTTTATTTAACTTGGTAATAGTGGAACCAGAAAACTCTGAGGGGGAAACAGCAATCTCTACCTATGTAGGAGAGAGAGGTGGTTCAAATATTGACCATTATATTAGATCACTAAAGTGCTATGATTTAGTGGAAAAAATAATAATTAGTGAAAACCTTTTTAGTGATCATCACCCTCTAATATTAGTACTTGGTCTTGGCCTTGTTCGTCAACAAAGGGGTAAGTCTACACACTCAGATATTAAACTCCAAGGCAATAATGTTATATCTATTAAATGGTCAGGAGTAGATTCAACTTTCTTTTTGGAAAACTTAAGACAGAAAAACCAAAAGGACATTGGGATCTGTACGAGTAGTTCCTCTCCGGATTTGTTCAATATAAGTGATTTTTATAATATTACTACAGAAATGGCGAGTAATTTAATCCTTAAAAACAAGAACAGAACACGCGTCAATAACCCTAGATGGTTCAATAGGGAATGTTCTAGGCAAAATAGGAAAAATTGCTCTCAGATCAAAACCAAGAGATGCCGAAAAAATTAGTATTCAAAGAAAAGAATATAAAATAACAATAAAACAAAGGAAAAGTGAAATTCAAGAGGATGCATGGGCAAATCTGACCCAGGCAGCAGAAACAAGAAATATAACATTATTTTGGCATTCTATTGACCAACCTTTTTTCAAGGATAATCAAACCTCGAAAATTGAAATTACGGTACCCCCAGAAGATTGGATAATACATATTTGGTCAATTTTTAATCCAGATGCTATCAGTGTTACAAAAAAAATAATAGTAATTTTATTTTAGTTGACCCAGTAAGTTCGCCACCAATCACAATGGCAGAAATAAAAAGTGCTCTGCTAAATCAATCAATCAATCAATCAATCAATCAATCAGGAATTTGTATAGCGCGCTACTCACCCAGAGGGTCTCAAGGCGCTTGGGGAGGGGGGGTCCGCTACTGCTCGAATAGCCAGGTCTTGAGTTGCTTCCTGAAGGAGAGGTGGTCCTGGGTCAGGCGGAGGTGGATGGGGAGGGAGTTCCAAGTCTTGGCCGCCAGGTAGGAGAAGGATCTTCCTCCCATGGTGGATCTTCGAATGCGTGGCACGGCGGCAAGGGCGTGGCTGGTCAATCGTAGCTGGCGGGTGGGGTGTAGAAGGTCAGGCGGTTGTTGAGGTATCTGCGGCCCAGGTCGTGGAGGGCCTTGTGTGCGTGGGTGAGGAGTCGGAACGTGATTCTCTTGCTGACGGGGAGTCAGTGGAGGTCTCTCAGGTGTCCGGAGATGTGGCTGTGTCGGGGGATGTTCAAGATGAGTCGTGCAGAGGCGTTCTGGATGCGTTGGATTCTTTTCTGGATTTTGGCTGTGGTTCCGGTGTAGAGGGTGTTTACGTAGTCCAGTCGGCTGGTGACGAGTGCCTGTGTGACCGTCTTCCTGGTTTCGGTGGGGAGCCATCGGAAGATCTTTCGGAGCATGCGTAGGATGTTGAAGCATGATGATGAGACAGCGTTGACTTGTCTGGACATCGAAAGGGAGGAGTCCAGAATGAAGCCCAGGTTGCGTGTGTGGTCCGTTGGTTTGGAAGCGCAGCCCAGGGCGGGGGGCCACCAGGAGTCGTCCCAGGCGGAAGGTGATGATCCAAGGAGGAGGACTTCCATCTTGTCCGAGTTCAGTTTCAGGCGGCTGTTCATCATCCATTCGGCTACTTCTTTCATCCCTTCGTGTAGGTTGGTTCTGGCGATGGCTGGGTCTTTGGTGAGGGAGAGGATCAGCTGGGTGTCGTCGGCGTAGGAGATGATGTTGAGGTTGTGTTGGCGTGCGATGGCTGCGAGGTGGCTCATGTAGACGTTGAAGAGGGTGGGGCTGAGTGATGATCCTTGTGGTACGCCGCAGATGGCTTCGGTGGCCTTGGATCTGTACGGGGGGGGGGAGGCGGACTCTCTGGGTTCTTCCGGTGAGGAACGAGATGATCCACTCCAGTGCCTTCTCTTGGATTTCGATGTTTTTGAGGCGCTGCACTAGGGTGCGATGGCAGACCGTATTGAATGCTGCGGAGAGGTCCAGGAGGATGAGGGCAGCTGTTTCCCCGTTGTCGAGCAGGGCTCCGATGTCGTCGGTGGCTGCGATGAGGGCGGTCTCGGTGCTGTGGTTGGCGCGAAAGCCGGACTGCGAGTGGTCGAGGGATCCGTTCGTCTCGAGGAAGGCGGCAAGCTGTCTGTTGACGGTCTTCTCGATGACTTTGGCAGGGATGGGGAGGAGCGAGATGGGGCGGTAGTTCTTGAGGTCGGCGGGGTCTGCTGATGGTTTCTTCAGGAGGGCGGAGCTTGCGGGTGGGGGTGTAGAAGCTGAGTCGTTTATTGAGGTACGCTGGGCCAGTATTGTGGAGGGCCTTGTGTGCATGGATGAGGAGCTTAAAGGTTATCCTCTTGTTGACGGGGAGCCAGTGTAGGTCTCTCAGGTGAGGTGTGATGTGGCTGTGGCAGGGGATGTAGAGGATCAGTCGTGCCGAGGCGTTCTGGATGCGTTGCAGCCGTTTCAGGAGTTTGTTTGATGTTCTTGCGTAGAGGGCATTTCCGTAATCCAGCCTAATGGAGACGAGGGCCTGCGTTACTGTTCTTGTTTCGGTGGGGATCCACTTGAAGATTTGGCGGAGCATTCGTAGGGTGTTGAAGTAAAATGAGGAGACGGCGTTGACCTGTTTGGTCATGGATTGGGTGGAGTCGAGGATGACCCCCAGGTTGTGTGCGTGGTCAGTGGGTGTCGGAGCTGTTCCCAGCGATGTTGGCCACCAGGAGTCGTCCCATGCTGAGGGGGTGGAGCCGAGGATGAGGACCTCCGTCTTGTCCGAGTTCAGCTTCAATCGGCTGTTCCTCATCCATTTGGCAAAGGCCTTTATTCCTTCGTGGAGGTTGCTTTTGGCGGTTTAGGGTCTTTGGTGAGGGAGATAATCAGCTGGGTGTCGTCGGCGTAGGAGAGGATGTTGAGGTTCTGCTGGAGGGCGACGTGGGCGAGGGGTGCGAGGGGTGCCATGTATATGTTGAACAGTGTTGGGCTGAGGGAGGAGCCCTGGGGTACGCCGCGTCTTCATTGTGTGGATGGTGTCTTCGGTGCTGACCGGGGTCCAGTTGCGGAGGGTGGTCGTGGGGGGTGTCGGTTCGGTGGTTGGGTGCGTGGTCTGTGCGCCGAAGCTGTTGTGTATGTCGGCGATCTTGCTGTGGAAGAACGAGGCGAGTGAGTCGCAGAGGTCTTGCGAGGGAGTGATGTCGTTTCCGGCGCTGGGGTTGGAGAGCTCTTTGACGATGCTGAAGAGTTCCTTGCTGTTGTGTGCGTTGTTGTCGAGTCGTTCCTTGAATGCTGTCTTCTTGGTGGTGCGGATCAGCTGGTGGTGTTTGCGGGTGGCTTGCTTGAGGGCGGTCAGGTTGTCTGTAGTCGGGTTTTTTTGCCAGGCTTTCTCGAGGGTGCGGCAGTTCTTCTTAGAGTTCTTGAGGTCGTCGTTGAACCAAGAGGCTATCTTGCTGCCGGGCCTGCTGGGGTGGTTTTTCAGAGGAGCGAGGTCGTCAGCGCAGTTGGAGATCCACTGAGTGAAGTTTCTGGCTGCTTGGTTGGGGTCCGTTGAGCTGGCGTGAGGGTTCTAGCTCAGTGAAGTGGTGAGCTGGTCGGTGGTGATCTTGTTCCAGCTTCTGCGGGTGACCTATTGCGGGTGGTGGTGAGTCGTGGTTCTGAAGCTGAAGTGGACGCAGCTGTGGTCCGTCCAGTGGAGTCCGGTGGCTTGGCTGAAGGAGATGTACTTGCTGGAGGAGAAGACTGTGTCGAGCGTGTGTCCGGCGTAGTGGGTGGGGGAAAGCCGCAGGCCCTGGGTTCCTATTGATGTTTTTAAAAGTGATATAGATTTTTGGATTCCCAGTTTAATAAATGTTTTTAATGCTGCTATAGGGGGAGTCTTACCGGCTTCCTGGTCACGAAGTATTATTGTACCTATTTTTAAGAAGGGAGATCGAGGGAAAGCAAATTGTTATCGTCCGATATCTCTTCTGGACTCAACCTCCAAGTTAATGGGAATAATTCTCTTAGGAAGGCTAGATGACTGGGCTAAGGAGAACAACATTCCCTCAGAAGCCCAGTTTGGGTTCAGACGAGGTATCAGAACTTTAGACAATGTTTAAATTTGGAACTCCTAATAGGAAAATATACATTGACCAAGGAGGGGGTTTTGCACCTTTGTTCTGTAGAGCTTACAAGTGTGTTCGACTTCGTCAATCATGCTAAGTTGTGGGAAACACTAAAAGAGTTAGGAGCACCAAATGATATTAATATATACTTGTCCCAAATCTATTCCTTTTTAACCTCAAGAGTAAGTTTTGGAATGAAGGGTGAGTGTACACAAGGTTTTAAGGTTGCTAGAGGAATACGGCAAGGCTGTGTACTGGCCCCATTATTGTTCTCCCTCTATATTAACAATGTGGATTCCTTACTGCAAAAGCAAAATAGTCCAAAAGTAGGCAGACTCATTAATCCGGTATTACTTTATGCTGAAGAAGCTGTCCTTTTATCAAGGACAGCGAATGGACTACAATCCTTAATTGAGAGATTTGGACACTATATGACAGAGAAGGATTTACAGCTAAATCTCAAGAAGACTTTGTTAAGACATGTGGTAAGACCAAACTGAAGTCTAGACAACATAAAGTGGGAGGTGTAGCTATAGGTAGAGTGTCACCTTTTGTTTACTTGGGTCTGCTTTTTAATAAAAATGGGAATTGGAAATTTCACATTGATTCAAGTAAACAGAAATTTTTAAGAAGTATTGAGGGAATCTTTAGATTTTCGGCCAAAATAGGAAATAAGCCTGTGAGGGAGTTACTCACCCTGTATAGAACTAAGTGTGTGACGGGTGCCTGTTACGATGCAGATATATGGGGCGGGGTAAGTTCCCCAGTTCTCCAAATAGAAGAAAATACATTTCTAAAAAGAGTATTGGCAGTACCTAGCTCAACAGCCAATTATATTGCCCACAAAGAATTGGCAGTACCTTATATAAACAATACTATTAGTATAGTTGGACTTACATTTTGGCGAGGGCTGTGGACAAAGGAAGAGATTAAACTTACCACAGATATAATTAAGGATTGCCTGACCCTTGATCATTGGAACAAAATCCCTTGGTTTGAATATATTCAACACTTATTATCATGTTGTACGATAGATTTTGATAAAGGGGACCTTTCAGCTATACAAGGTAGTGGCAAAAAGGAGCTGAGGATGAGATACATCTCTGCCATTAGAATCGATGAGGCTAGACAAAAACATAGTGTTATTGTTTATAGCCAAATTCCTTCTGTGCTGGTATACAAAGATATCTTACACTGTTAGGTAATATCCAGCACAGATTTTATTTAACAAGATTTCGATTGGGTACTATACACTTTATAACTGCGTTTTGTGACAAAGAAAAGGGATTTCATAGTTTACCCAACTGTCCATGTAATGGAAAAACCCCTCAATCCACGTTACATCTAATGCTATTTTGTACCCTGTATAGCGATATTCGGAAATCTGTTTTAAAACCACTTTTCCTTACTAATAGGCTGTATAGCTATAAAAATGCTTTTAACTTTTTATGTAGTATGGATAACATAAAGACTGTTTACTCTGTTGTTCGCTTCATTGTAAGAGACGTAAGGAAAACAAAGGAATTAGCTTACCTAGATGTGTTGTAATATGAGAAACTGGACGATAATAGTTAGTGACGCTATAAATAAAAACAGAGATTAATTTTTCTGATTCATTTTAGCTATTTTTGAAATGCGGTTTTGCACAGGTTTTTTTATCTTCAATATACTGTATTATGATGAATTAGATATATAGTATTTTTATGAGTTGGTACAATTTAAAAATGTGGGTATTCTCTTTTTAAAATAGGGTATAATAATATGTTTTTTAGGATACGTTATTTATTGTTGCATTTTAATGATTAATGGATTGTTTATTTGTTATAAAATGATTGTATGCTATTAGTCCCCCCGGACTCTCAGAAATACATTGACTGATGATCCCTTCAAAATTGTATAAGTATTGACTGTAATGTAAATGGCATTTTTATCTTGTATGTTTTCCTAATAGGTATGCTTTTATGGTTGTACAATTTACACCGAATAAAGCTGCTTTGATTGATTGAAATACAGAATTATTACTTCCACTTGTGCGTGACTATGGTTAGTCAATCACTCAAAAAGTGTGGCTATAAACACCCTACTTATAGAGGGATTCGGACTGCTTTTGGTGATGTAACATTATCAGGAAATATATCAAACGTATTAGGGACAGTGCAAAGAAGACAATTTCCTATGCATGTACTGAATGTTTTATATACTTACGTTGTCAACTCCATACGTTTTTGGTACAGCACAGAAAAGGGTCAAGAAAAGACTAGAATGATAAAGTCTATGGCAGCTGTTTCTGGTAACCGCATCCACCACCATTTAGTGGTCTGTGTCTTTCATTTATAAACAAATCGGTTCCAAAATGAAGGTGGTGGCTCATGTACTTCCATTCTGCCAAACACCATCCTCACCTTTAATCAATCTCACAAAACATTCGGTTAGCATCAAAGATACAAAAAACATTTGGACACTAGGAATGCGGAGTGTATTTGTTATTTGATTATCGATAATACATTGGGCGCTTCAAATTCAGACAGCATAACCCGCATGAGAACTAAAAGAACGGGGTCAGAGGAGGATGTGTGAAATATTACAGAAGAAATTGAGACAAGCTAAGAAACAAAAATATATAATTTAAGTACTGAAAAAAACAAATCTTGGAGAATCAAAAACGAAAATACAGAACTGTAATGGTCAAGCTATTAGTCACTAATAGGATCTGTATCAAAAGGACAAAAAAAAGAATGTGAAAAAACATCACTTCAGACAAAATAATATATCATTACTTCCTATTGTATAATAAATGGTCACTCCAACCCCCCTCCCCTCAAATAGGCAACGGATGTCAAAGTTGAACCCATTATCATTAACTCTTTAGAATGTGCACTGGGAAGAGTCTCTGCAGTTAGGATACTACCTATATGGCAAGTGCAGACGAATTAAAGTTTATTTGGGAATGGAGGGACATAGCTCCTTTTCCAAAGCCTGAACAAACTGATGGTTGAGGAAAAGCAGTTGCCCATGTGGTAAGAAAGTATTCAGCAGGATCTCGGCCTTGTCTGACTTCAGAACAACGTCGCTGCTCTGGTTCAAGAGCTTCAGGGCGTCCACCAGGAAGCGGACCAGCATGCGGAGGGTGTTCTCCGCCAACACAAGGTTCTCATCCGCATCGCAGATGAGCGCGAAGCCAATGGACAGGACCCCCATCCACAGCACGCTCTTCTGGGCGTTGAAGGGGTCTCCAGGGGACAGTCCGAACACCCCAAAGTCAGCATCCTGCAGAGAAAAGGGCTCATCCAGGGGCGGCTGAAGTGCACTTTCCACTACTGGTTTCCCAGAGGCCTGGCGCAGCAGAGCACATGACATCTGAACCTGCCTAAAATAAAAACAATCAATTAGTTGTGATCAACCATTGCACAGGCATACAAATCATTAACTGCACTTTACACAAGCAGACATTTTTGCACTTCTAATTGTTGGGATTTGTAAAAAGAAAAACCACAAGCACTGTCCATTTGTTAACACACATCATACATGAGAACTGAGCAGCCCATAGTTGGCGTGAACAGATTGGGATTGGGTAACTGACAGCAACCAAGTAAACCACTCATTAACATTCAGGGCCATATGTAGATGGGGTAATACCGGTCAGTAACAGTGAAATTCGGTAAATATCACCGTTACCGACCGGTATTTAGGGATTTGAGATGTAGGAGGCTGCAAATAAGAAATCGGTAATTTACCGATTCGTTATTTTAAGGAATCGGTAAAATGCCGATTCCTTATTTTGAGGAATCGGTAAATTAGCTATTCCTAAAGCCTATGTAGGTAGCACTCAAGTGAATGCATTTTAGCCTTAAGGATTTGTTATTTACCACCAACTATAGGTTGGTGGTAAATCCCAAATACCTTTGAAAAAGCAATTTTTTGCTTTTTTCTCAGTGCCATGTGGCACACATACATGCCCTTAGGGCATGTATGTGTGCCACATGTGCACACATGCATGATTCAAGGGTGCAACAGGGTGTCAATGTGACACCTTGCCACCCTTAAATATGTTCCCCCTATTACCGATTCGGTATTTACCGAATCGGTAATACTGAATGTATTCCTATGGGCTTCCAGGCCCATAGGAATGAATGGGAATTACAGAATCGGTAAATACCGATTCGGTAATACCGAATATTACCGAATCGGTAAAATTTACTGAATTTTTACCTACATACTATTTACCGATTCTGAAATACCGAATCGGTAAAATTTGGTATTTAGGAATCGGTAAATAGAGATTACCTACATATGGCCCATAGTTCCTTATGAGTTCCTGCAGGAAGGGATGTTGCTCAGACGTCTGCGAGTGGAAGAGGTCTGAAAGTGAGGAGAGGGAGCCTCAGTTGGAGATCTCCTCTAGCCTTAGAGTGGTACCTTAGACCTTTTTAAATGTGTAGAACGAGGCCATGGGGCTCTTGCCCAGAGAAGACATTCCACTATGCAAGTGCGGGGAGAGTAAATGTATGGAACATATCTGCAGCACATGGCGGTATGCGAGTGACCAGGAGTGGCTGGGTCTTGGAATATAAGGAGCATCAGAGATTGTGGATTGTTAATTTGCTCGCGAAGATGATGATGACACAACAAGTTGTGGATTGATATGTTCAGAAGGCTAAGTAGCCTAAAAAGGGTCCTGTTTTCTGCTGACACCCTACTTGCCTAGTGATGGTGGCTGCTGGAGGAGGTGGAAGCAGGCCAGGGCAAGTTCATGCAAGTGTATGGTGAACAAAAAGACACATTTATCATAATGTATCTCGTTGCATAATGGTACAGCGGAAAAAATAATCCTTTAAGTAACACAAAGTCCTTTTTTTGCAAGTTCTCAACAAATACATCTCTTAGATGCCAACATCTGATAATAAGTGCATGTCTAGAGTCACAGACCTACAGTTGTAAATGCTGCATACGGGTGAAGGGCTATTTACAAAAGAAAGAATATCATTTTCCAGGCTGAAACCCAGGAATGAAACAAAACAAACACTTGAAGAATAATCACCTAGGAGGCAATTTCTATCAAATGGCAACATCAACACACAACAAATTGCCATTGTCCAAACAGCCAATTAAGGGCAAACGCAAAACAAATCCAAACGTCTTGATACTTTTAAGATAATGTTTAAAGGATTGAAATTCAAAAAGTATTACAAAAAATGACTACTCATATGTGGAGCATATTTAGTAAAACTGAAGATGAACAAAATAAATATACTGGGCAAGGGAAAACAAAGTTATTCACAAAAATAATCTCTCCTAAAATTAGAGAGCAGGACATGTGCTAATGAGTGATTAGCACTCCTTAAAACGACACAATTAAATCCTGGTGCTACATCAGATCCCTGTCCTTCCAGAATACTATTCTTAGTGCCGGAGACAGTAGCTTTACATCTAGAAACAGCCTTTACGACGAGGTTTTTACCTCGTTGGGCCTTTACTGCGCATTTATTAGCTCACATAATTTTACAGCGAATATGCATTTAAAACGCATGCCACTACCACCCATTAAAGGTAAGTTGGGGAGGGTGCCCTCCCCCTCACAAATACATTGTTTTTAAATCTAAAAACAATGCCTGTTATTGGCATGCGTTGTAAATGCATATTCGCGGTAAAAACGTGCACGCTAAAAAACGTGTGCCAAAGACATGCAACGTATTACCTGCGTTTTACCGTCATACAACCCTTTACATCTTACCAAGCTTTTACATACCATGTTTAATTCAGGATACTTTCCCAGCATTTGGAAAAAGGGCTCCAAGTTATTACTAATAAAGAAGCCTTCGCCTTATCCTCTTAAAGTTAACAGCTAACACCCCTTTTCCCAACTGCCGATTCCAGCCAAAAAAGCAGAGAAGGATATGAATATAGAACTCTTCATTTCTAAACAGCAATCAATTGCTTTACTACGCTCAATTTAGCTTCAGAGGCAGTCACAGCACTGAATCGGCTTTGATTGTAGCAACGGAAGAAGTTACAGCAATAGTGGAAAGTGGTGGTAAGGCAGTGTGGCTTCCAGGAGAAGGCACTGGAATGGATCATCTCGTTCCTCGCCGGAAGGACACAGAGAGTCCGCCTCCCCCCGTTCAGATCAGAAGCCACCGAAGTCATCTGCGGCGTTCCCCAAGGCTCCTCGCTCAGCCCAACCCTCTTCAACGTCTACATGAGCCCCCTCGCAGCCATCGCACGCCAACACAACCTCAACATCATCTCCTACGCCGACGACACCCAGCTGATTCTCTCCCTCACCAACGACCCCGCCACCGCCAGAGCCAACCTACACGAAGGGATGACAGATGTAGCCAAGTGGATGACGAACAGCCGCCTGAAACTAAATTCAGACAAGACGGAAGTCCTCATCCTGGGATCTTCACCCTCCGCCTGGGACGACTCCTGGTGGCCCCCCGCCCTGGGCAGCGCACCCAAACCAACAGACCACGCACGCAACCTGGGCTTCATCCTGGACTCCTCCCTCTCCATGACCAGACAAGTCAACGCCGTCTCCTCGTCGTGCTTCAACATCCTGCGCATGCTACGTAAGATCTTCCGGTGGATCCCCACCGAGACCAGGAAGACGGTCACCCAGGCCCTCGTCACCAGCCGTCTGGACTACGGCAACTCCCTCTACACCGGAACCACCGCCAAACTCCAGAAGAGACTCCAGCGGATTCAGAACGCCTCTGCACGACTCATCCTGGACATCCCCCGACGCAGCCACATCTCCGGACACCTGAGAGATCTGCACTGGCTCCCGGTCAACAAGAGAATCACCTTCCGTCTCCTCACCCACGCACACAAAGCCCTACACAACCAAGGCCCAGGATACCTCAACAGCCGCCTCAACTTCTACGCCCCCACACGCAAGCTTCGATCGACCGGCCACGCCCTCGCCTCCGTCCCCCGCATCCGAAGAGCCACCACAGGAGGAAGGTCCTTCTCCTACCTGGCCACCAAGACTTGGAACTCCCTCCCGACCCACCTCCGCCTGACCCAGGACCACCTTGCCTTCAGGAAGCAGCTCAAGACCTGGCTGTTCGAGCAGTAGCGCCTTGAGACCCTCCGGGTGAGTAGTGCGCTATATAAATGCTTCGATTGATGGATTGATTGATTGTGGCTCAATGGTTAGAGCGGCAGACCCTGATGCAGAGGTCTGGCCCGGGACCAGGGTTCAATTCCCACCTCGGTGGTTCTTGGGCTCAATTTCCTCGGACCTGATAATTCTCGCCTCGTTGCCAATTCTAATCATGGGTCCCACTCTGCAACTCTGGGCAATAGCTTGCTTAATCTCCACAATGGCCCCAACAGCGCTGGGATGCCTGGCTTAACCCTGGGGTTGCCCAGGAGTGGACATTTCACAGGGAAAATCCAGGAAGGGTTCCACAGCGGTATGAGTACAGCGCAAGGACGCCCCTTTGCTGGGGCAGCAGTGCGCTTTACAAGTACAGTCATTTCATTTCATTTCATTTTAGACCCGCCAGCTGCGTTCGACGAGGTCAATCAAATCAGTGCTCATAGCCAGGCTTGACACTATAGGGATTGGGGATTCTGACTTGGATCCACTCAGTTCTTTTCGGTCTTTCTCTCTGCCCTGTGGAGTTCCGCAGGGGTGATCATTAAGCCCCACACTTTTTAATATCTATGTCACATCTCTGGCCAAATTAGTTCACTCCTCTGGGTTTTGCTCAGTATCACACACAGATGACAATCAGATTGGGTCTCCATTTCAAGTGACTATCTTGAGATTGCAAGTAAGTTCCATGACTGTATATTGGAAGTTGGGGGATGGATGAAAAATAACTGCCTCAAACTTAATTCTGGTAAAAATTGGGTCCTTCTGTTCGGCAATGATGCATCTTTCTAGTCCCCCAGTTGGTGGCCTCTGGATTTAGGAAGTCTTCCATATCCCTCCAGAAAAGTCAAGAATCTTGAAGTTCTGTTTGAAGATATGTTGACTTTTTCAGACCAAATTAATCAAGTTACTTCATCCCACTGGAGGTCCAGAAAACACTCGTAGTTGCCTTGGTTGTTATCAAGAACTTACTATTGCAATGCTCTTTATGTCAACATTAAATAGAGACTGTTGAATAAACTCCAAATCCTTCAGAATGCAGCTGTGCGTCTTCTTCTAAGCATTATAAGGTTTCAGTCTGTTTCGCTGGCACTACCTAAACTTCACTGGCTGCCGGTAAAGCAGCGGATCGATTTAAGGCCCTGTGCATTGCCCATAAGGCTCTTCATGGCCGTAACCCGGAATATACGAATCGCGGATTCCAGAGGTATGTCCCCAAAGGAACCATAAATTCCTTCACCGAGATTCTGGTGGCACATAAATTGAAAAGGGCAATTTGGGGTGGCAGATGTATCATTTTCTCAACTGGAAAACTGTGGCACAGTCTTCCTCTAATTTTTAAAATCTAAAGACAGCCTAATTCGTTTTAGGAAATCGCTTAAAATGTGGCTGTTTTCAAACCTCTAGTTCCAGAATGGTTGTAGATGGTTGGTGCATGGCTGCAGTTTGCTCACTGCAGGTTGTCAGCGCCAAGACGCCTATGGGCATTTGCGGCTTTATAAAATATCAAACATGCACTTATTTAATATAACAATTATCATTTCTATTAAATTCCTTGCCACAGAGAAGCTTAAATAATAAATATTTTAACATTAACACTTTTGTAAAATGCAAGGTTTCCAGCAGCCTACAGTATAGGGCAAAGTTACAGAGGTTAAATTGTCACTCCAGTCGTTTTTTGCAAGTGTTTTTTTCTTTAAATCTTCTAGTGACTCCACCCGTCCACCACTAAAAGACAGCTGTTGGTGCCATACATTCACCTGCTTGACAAGTCTCCCCTCCAGATTCCCTGGCTAAGAACTGCAAATCTGCACTAACACGCTAACACCATGAACTGCATGCAGCTGAAGGGAACTCATCGTTTATAGATCATACAAGAGTTAGAGGAGGGAGGAGCTGTGGGCTGGATTAAAGCAAGAATCATAAACCATGGTCTTCACTCTTACGGGGGCATCAAGCTCATAAATACAAGTCACGCAGGATAAAATAAGGTACTGGTGTTAAACCTAACATGCTTCGGAGTAAAAAATGTGTGAGATGTTTATGAAGAGCAATGTTTCAAATGATGCCTATGCACTATCATTAGAACATTGGAATGTTGAGAGCCCCATTGAAAACAATGGAGTGCTCCGGGCTTCTTATGGCTGGTATAAGCCAGGAGCTCCAACATTACAATGCTTCCAATGCTGTGAACAAAGGCTTCAGGGAGCCTGAGGGGATTCCAATCCCCTCGCGCTCCCATAAGGCTTTGGTTTTTTTTGTTAGAACATTCTGCCCTCTAGTGGAAGAATGTTATAATAGCCTTATAGCCCTTCACAGCTGGGCTATATCGGATATTAAAGTCCCTCTCCCTTGTTAAAGGCCCGACCGAGGGCCTTTAATAGCCGGTATAGCCCTCTACGGCAGGCTATAAGGCTATAATAACATTGATAGGAGGCGTGCTAGAATGACTCAGAGTTAAGACATAAAACAGGAGCCCTGAAGCTGCTCCTATGGTAAGATGTTTCACTCCATGATGATCCTTACAGACAATTTTTCTTTATCTCATTGTCAAACAAGGAAGAATTGAGAAAGCGAAATCGGCGTGTTTTTCTACTTTCTACAATGAGCCAGAGATGTACTTTTATACATTTTCCCACAAATACCCTTTGACATGTGATCCAGCGGGCTATAGAAAATATATCATAAACAACGCTACCCAACTTCATAACCTATAAACAAAATTCTAAACTAAATATGGACCCATTTATAAACCTGATATATTTTGGGCCTACTGAATCAGGTGGTCAGAATAAATCTATATACACATTATCTACACACTATATACATATTTATATATTTGCAGAAAGAAAATTGTCATTAGAATAAAACCCAACCATTTAAACGACCACCATAGGCGACGTGATCTAGCTAATGGTAACCTACACTTCTGAATAACCAAGACCAGCTTGTTTGTCAAAAGTAAGATTTTATTTTCTAAATTATGGTATATAAGTTGTAAGTTTTATAAATGAAATTTATTTGCAATAAAGCAAGCATGATGGTAAGAAATATGAGAAAAATACAATTTAAGTAATTGAATCAATTTTAAAGAAATTATATAAAGTTTAGCATTTCTAAAACCTATTTCCCTAACTGAGCTAAATAGACAGAAATTAAAGTAAAGTTCTTTGAGGATTCTTACGTGCTCCACGCAAAGTCCAGCATCACATCACCCTCATCGGAAAGTCAGAAAGCAGCAGCCAGCCCAACCCTAAGGGCATGACTTTTTATACCTTTCTACGCTAACTAAACTAGCAAAGGAAAGTTTTCAGAAATCTACGACGTCCCATTGGTTGAGAGTGACAAGTGACATGTCACCCGATTCTTAAAAAGTTCCACAAAATCATGTCTTACAAAGACCATTGTCTCTTCCACGTGAAGCCAGAAGCTTCCTGCGATTGCAACTTTGTATTAAGTCATCCTCGCAGCTTCCATAGCCTTTCAGTATAACTTCCGCGGATGCCAAGTTAAGGACTGACAAAAAGTTCACTTTCGACCTTGGCCATGTCCGACAGAATGATGTCAGCTCATCAGTTTTTGCTTTGTGAATGCAGCTTCAATAAACGTTTTAATTCAGAATGGGCGTCTCGTGACTTTCTGCAGAATTATAGATCAGCTCTTTTTCTGCGGCTCAAATAATTAGGCCCAAAAGCAGGCAACTTATGATTTCTAGTATAAAACAAACACAAGAAAAGTATTAATGTAAGAAATAATGTAGATTCTGTATCCACCCCATGGTTTACTAATTAATTAACCCACCCGATTAATCAAAATGTTACCTAGCCATTGCAAACAAATAAAGCAGCGTTTATATTTACCAGTCTCCGTTTTTCTATGAGACCCATAAGCACCTAGAATAGTAGAAATGACATCACACAGACAAGGAAAAGCAAAACAAGCACATGCTTCGTTTAAGTTTGCAGCAGTTAGTAATGACAAAAACGAAAACAATAAATTATTTTATTATTTTGCACAAACAAAAAGATGCAACAAATATGCACGTTTATGAGCACAAATGTTAGTCCCCCCACGTGTAAAGTTTAATCTAGGTTGTATTAGTACGACATATCACAAATCATTAATAATTTTATTCATGTTATGGAAATGTGACTTTGCGAGTTTAAACAAAATTTTGTTTTCTATCTCGCTCCATCAACTCCCTCATCTGGTGATTAACAAATCACCACACCAGCACTCAAAATTTTGGTAAATTAAAATTTTTAAGAAATCGATTCAAATTCAATTGTATTAGTAAACCTAAAAGTCTGTTTCAGCATAATCTTTGCAATTAACATGACGCTCTCTATTTAATTCCTGTAACTCGATCTCCCTTTCCTCTTCTTTTCTTAGTTTATAGATTCTTTTCTTTTCTCTTAAATGTTTCTTTCTTTTATGTAACAAACAACCTATTTTAGTCAAAATAAAAATGAATACTATTATAATCAAAGGTGCCAGAATCTTGCCAAGAATTGAACTTCCGATATTATGAAACCAGTTTTTAATTGCTTGAAACCTTTTTGAAAGTTTCCCAGTAAAATCATCTTCTTCTAAAGGAATTATCTCTGAATGCATTTGTGTAATATTCTTAATATACATTTCAATATTCTTACTTTCATCAGGTATATATGTACAGCAATGTTGAACATGTAAAATGCCACAGACTCCTCCCTCTTTTGCTAGGATTATGTCTAAAGCAAGGCGATCTTGTATTACCATAGATCTAATTGCAATAACTTCAACATTTACTAATTGAAATCCATCAGCTGTGTCGGTTGATAATCTATCAACTATAGTGGATAATTTTCTGATTCTCCCTGCATTTAGGGTTATACCAACAAAAGGTATTACAGCTTGAAAAATATCTCCCAGAACTTCAGTAAAAGTTTCTCTTTTAGCTCTATTTACATAATTATGTATTTTAAACAATCCTTCTGAATCTCTGTCAACATGAAACACTTTAGGAAAAACAATTCCCACATAACAAGTTCCATACCAATGGTCTGGAAGGTTGTAATAGGCTTTGTCACCACAAACAAAATAAATTCCAGGAAAGATAGGATCTTTTCCACCTTTAAATCCCCAACCTCCCATAATCTGATAAGTATCTTCACAGTTGCTTGCACCTACAAAATAATTATCAAAAAGTGTATTATCTCTTCTAATGCAAAGCTTTCCACTAACAGGTTTGTCTATGTGAATTGCAATATTTTCAAGCATTTTGCCATTTATTTTCTCATCCTCTTTTTGCCAGAAGGATGACTTAGTCTGTTTGACTAATTCATTTCTCTTATAAATTGCTCTTCTCTCCTCAACCATATTCAAAAATTTCTTTCCTTCAGCACTTAATTTACATGTTAGATTATTCTTATAAGCATACTCATAAGTGAGTTCGTTAGTAACAAGGAAATATTCTCTCATTTGTTTTGCTTTCTTATGCTTATTTAAAGCATTATCAATCTTAACATTAGCAAAAATCTCATCATAATTTGAATAATAATATTCTAAACGACCAGTTTGATAAAATAAACTAGTTAATACACTACATGTAACAGCATAAGTCAGAGGAAGCATATTATATGTTACTCCTTCAGAAACAGAAGCAGGTAACTTAACACAAACGTAACAGTCCTTTGCATCCATTACCTTTACATATTCACTCAAAAGCTTTGTGAATGTATTACTTGAAAAATCACCTATTGATTTATCTTGATGAATGTTAGGCTGATGATCAATAACTTTTGCAGATGCACTATGTTTAGTTTGGCTAACCAGAGCTTTGCTTGTTATGTTAACTTTGTGTAATTCTCTATTCATTTCTAAAGGTATAATCACAGCTAGTACCAACCAGAGCAGAACTAAAATGAGCAGACATACCAGAGTCATCTTACAGCATCTTTTAAAAACAGAACATTTTGAAGTGCTCTCCTTAACGTAAGGCATTTTTAGGTTAGTTTTAGCCTCAAAAATAAAAATAAATTTTAAAATTTATATACACCTATATACACCCCCCTTTTAAAATATATTTTTCTTTTATAACCCTAAACAAGATTTCTTCGACCTTATGTCATACATAAGTTTTCTTCAACTAAACAGTTTTTCTTCGACCTTGTGTCAACTAACAGGATTTCTTCAGCCTTTTGCCAATTTAATAATTTTGTACTTTAATCATTGTCACTAATTTCTTGGATTTCGTTTTCTTCTTCACTACTATCATATATGTCAATAACAGGTGGAATTACTAAGTAAGTCCACTCAGGAGACTTGTATTTCTGGTTTGGTCTAATTATTCTCTTCCCTTTTCTCGATATCACTTCAATTTTTCTTCCAACTCCAACTTCTTTTCCTGGACTCTTTTGACTACTTATTTCTTCGACTTGTTCTATTGGCTTTTTGATCAATCTGACTCTCAATCTTCCACCAGGCCAGTAGTCTGCTTTTCTCACGTACTTTTTCTTTGGTTCAGAATTATTTGATTCTGACTTCCAAGTCCTTTTCTTTCCGTTTTCACTTCCACCTTCCACGTCACTTTCTTCAGTTTCGTAGTCTGAAATTTCAATTGACTCAGGAACTTCTCTATTCGGCAATTTCACTCCTTCAGGAACTTCACTTTGTCTTCCATCACTGGTACTCGGTAATTCGTTCTCCTCCTCTTCCTCAATTACCTCTAGCTTCCCAGATTTCGGATTTTTGTTCCTTACTTCAGAGTTTGTTCTCTGCCTTTCGATACTCTCCTGGTCTGAAACTTCTTTTGGTTCAGCTTCTTTATCTTCAATATAGACAACCGAATCTTCAGTTATCTTTCCTTTTAACAGATTCTCTTCACCTTCAGAATCTATTTCAATTATTTCTAAGTCTTTTCTTGTCAGATTTCCATTCACTGGCACAGTTTCCAGATGTCGACTTTCTTGTCGATCTTCAGAATCTGGAATTACTTCACCTTCTGTTCTGTCTTCTGCTTCAGAATCAGAATCATCTGTGGTATCACTTTCAATATCAGAACTCTCAGGAGTTGGTATTGGAATAGTATGACTTGGATGAATCCAGCGCTTCAATCCTCTGCACTTTACTAATCAGGTGGTCAGAATAAATCTATATACACATTATCTACACACTATATACATATTTATATATTTGCAGAAAGAAAATTGTCATTAGAATAAAACCCAACCATTTAAACGACCACCATAGGCGACGTGACCTAGCTAATGGTAACCTACACTTCTGAATAACCAAGACCAGCTTGTTTGTCAAAAGTAAGATTTTATTTTCTAAATTATGGTATATAAGTTGTAAGTTTTATAAATGAAATTTATTTGCAATAAAGCAAGCATGATGGTAAGAAATATGAGAAAAATACAATTTAAGTAATTGAATCAATTTTAAAGAAATTATATAAAGTTTAGCATTTCTAAAACCTATTTCCCTAACTGAGCTAAATAGACAGAAATTAAAGTAAAGTTCTTTGAGGATTCTTACGTGCTCCACGCAAAGTCCAGCATCACATCACCCTCATCGGAAAGTCAGAAAGCAGCAGCCAGCCCAACCCTAAGGGCATGACTTTTTATACCTTTCTACGCTAACTAAACTAGCAAAGGAAAGTTTTCAGAAATCTACGACGTCCCATTGGTTGAGAGTGACAAGTGACATGTCACCCGATTCTTAAAAAGTTCCACAAAATCATGTCTTACAAAGACCATTGTCTCTTCCACGTGAAGCCAGAAGCTTCCTGCGATTGCAACTTTGTATTAAGTCATCCTCGCAGCTTCCATAGCCTTTCAGTATAACTTCCGCGGATGCCAAGTTAAGGACTGACAAAAAGTTCACTTTCGACCTTGGCCATGTCCGACAGAATGATGTCAGCTCATCAGTTTTTGCTTTGTGAATGCAGCTTCAATAAACGTTTTAATTCAGAATGGGCGTCTCGTGACTTTCTGCAGAATTATAGATCAGCTCTTTTTCTGCGGCTCAAATAATTAGGCCCAAAAGCAGGCAACTTATGATTTCTAGTATAAAACAAACACAAGAAAAGTATTAATGTAAGAAATAATGTAGATTCTGTATCCACCCCATGGTTTACTAATTAATTAACCCACCCGATTAATCAAAATGTTACCTAGCCATTGCAAACAAATAAAGCAGCGTTTATATTTACCAGTCTCCGTTTTTCTATGAGACCCATAAGCACCTAGAATAGTAGAAATGACATCACACAGACAAGGAAAAGCAAAACAAGCACATGCTTCGTTTAAGTTTGCAGCAGTTAGTAATGACAAAAACGAAAACAATAAATTATTTTATTATTTTGCACAAACAAAAAGATGCAACAAATATGCACGTTTATGAGCACAAATGTTAGTCCCCCCACGTGTAAAGTTTAATCTAGGTTGTATTAGTACGACATATCACAAATCATTAATAATTTTATTCATGTTATGGAAATGTGACTTTGCGAGTTTAAACAAAATTTTGTTTTCTATCTCGCTCCATCACATGACAATACACTTCAAGGTGTCATCTTGTATCATTTGCCGGATGCACAAACTGGGGGTGCTTACATCTGCTTTGCTTAGCCAAGAGGTGGACATTTAAGCAATCTGATTGAACACCTCTGGGCTCACCTCCAACCCATCAATCAATCAATCAAATTGTGCTACTCACCCGTTAGGGTCTCAAGGCGCTGAAGGGGGTGGGGGGGTGGGGGGGGGGGTGCTGCTACTGCTCGAAAAGCCAGGTCTTGAGGTGTTTCCTGAAGGTGAGATGGTCCTGGGTCATTCGTAGGTGTGTGGGGAGGGAGTTCCATGTTTTGGCTGCCAGGTAGGAGAACGATCTTCCTCCGGCGGTGGTTCTGCGCATCCGTGGGACGGTGGCGAGGGCGAGGCTGGCAGAGCGGAGCTGGCAGGTTGGAGTGTAGAACAAGAGGCGGTTGTTGAGGTATTCGGGGCCCATGACGTGGAGCGCTTTGTGTGTATATCTACCCATGGTAGATATAACGAAGCCAGCTAAGCCTGTCTAATCCCACAGGGAGGGGAAGGCGAGGTCAAGCAAAGGGCCTTTCTTGGGGTGATCAGGCAGTATACATATATACGATTGAGGGAGGGTTCGAGGGGCAGTTTAACGACCAAAGCACAGTTATTATCCCCCTTATAACTTATGACAAAACAACAAATAACTGTGGGTCTTAAGCAAAGCTATGTGTGTGAAGGCCGGCTATGTGTCCGTTTCAGAAATTACTTTGAAAACAAACTACTGGACTAATATCCGCTGTGAAAAATGTCCATCAGTTTTACTCTGAACACTATCACAGTTTTTCACTAATCACATATGCACTGCTTTCAGTTACAAGTATAATAACAATCACCAAACATCCGTCTCCTCTCTCTATTCATGGGGACAGACAATGGACTACCTACTGTGAAGTAGACCAAATGATGTACTGGGCGGTACGAATCGTGTAACTAATGGACATTTTTCACAGCGGATATTAGTCCAGTAGTTTGTTTTCAAAGTAATTTCTGAAACAGACACATAGCCGGCCTTCACACACATAGCTTTGCTTAAGACCCACAGTTATTTGTTGTTTTGTCATAAGTGATCAGGCAGTAGCCACAGGTCAACAGACTGATTATCTTTTTTTTACGTAGGCCATTTCAGCGATGTACAAAACAGAGCCACTCTTCAGAGTGGAAAGTGGAACAGGACTTTAGATGCGAGAAGAAGTGCCTTGAGCTCCAAGGGGGTCAATCTAAAGCCGAAGGGTTTGACAAGACCAAAATATGTTTCCTGGTCCACAGCTTGAAAGGCATTGTAGCATAACTTGGATACATATATGGTGGTTATCAGTACGTTTCTTGGGACTTGGGTGTGCTCTGTGGGACGCCAGCCTGTGCAGCAATTAAATATGGTGGTTATGTTGCTGCCTGTCCTTTTCTTGTCTATTTGGATCAACATCACGCTCAAATACCTTAGCTCAATTATCAGTTTAAGAGCATAGTATTGTATTAAACTGGGTTCTATCTTCAGTCAGTCTTTTTCAAATTTTACAGACATTTGTTAAACCCTCAGCATGTGAAGCCCCTGACATGTCATCTCAACAGTTATGTGATGATATTTCCTGCTTTTTCACTAACAAGATCGATAAAATTTATGAAAAAATAATTTTGACAAATCAGGCCTCACTGACTAATACAGCATCCTTCCCTGATCCTACAGAATGTATACCTGCTGTACACTCGCTGGACGTTTTCCCTGCCATCGCGTTGCAAGAAACGTCTAATCTTTTAAAACAAATTAAAAGCGGGAGTCCAGAGGATATAATTCCTGCCAGATTAATGCCCACACTCGATGAACATCTGTGCCCAACGATCAGTGAACTAGTAAACCTTTCACTTATTTCAGGTGTTGTCCCTAAGGAATGGAAAAGAGCTCTTGTCAGACCCATAAGGAAGAACACCGCCCTATCGTGGTCTGACTTGACGAATCTTAGGCCTATTTCCCTGCTACCTTTTGTGGGGAAAATCATAGAAAAGCATGTTAACCACCATCTATCTGCACATGTGGAACAAATAAAGGCCCTGGATGGATCCCAATCGGGATTCCGCCCCAAATACAGTACAGAATCCACTCTATTGTCTGTTACTGATGATCTCCATGCCTACCAGGACAAGGGCCTCTCAGTCATCTTGGTTCTATTAGATCTATCAGCAGCGTTCCACACCGTGTCTCATACCATCTTGACGCAACGGTTGTCGAACGCTGGCATTAAGAACAAAGCTCTTGACTGGCTAAAGAGTTTCCTGACTGACCGCACCCAGAGAGTCACCATGGGTGCATATCGCTCGATGGAAATAGAGATTTCTAAAGGTGTGCCACAGGGCTCATGTTTCAGCCCTACTCTTTTTAATATCTACGTGGCACCCCTGGCAGGAGTTCTGCGTAGATACGGCTTTATCCCCGTATCATACGCAGATGATACACAGCTCCTCTTCCCCTTTAAAACTCTCACCACGGAGGTCAGGAACTCTTTCTCGACAGGCATGAAAGAAGTGGCAAAATGGATGGCTACCAACTATCTCCAATGTAACGTCACCAAAACAGAGATCATGTTATTTGGAGAGGCTAAAATACTATGGACCCCTGAATGGTGGCCGTCAGAACTTGAAGCAGTCCCTGAACCCAAACAGGTTGTGAAGAATCTGGGAATCCGGCTTGATCACGACCTGTCATTTAAACAACATACTAGCTATATATCGGGGATCTGCTTCCACACCATCGGACTCCTCCGTAAGGTCTTTCCACTTCTACCTGATTCAGTAAGGAAAACGCTTGTTCAAGCGTTGATCCTCAGTCGGATTGATTATTGTAACGGTTTGTTACTATCAGCCAATGAAGGAGTGCTGGATAAACTTCAAGTCATCCAGAACACGGCAGCTCGCCTTGTTCTGAATGCCCCTCCGAGAACCGAGTCCAAACCTCTCCTGAATCGCCTACATTGGCTTCCAATCCGACAAAGGGTCAAATGTAAAATATGCTGCCTGATCCACAAATGTCTGAATAGACAGGGACCAATCTATCTAGAGCGGAAATTTATTCCTTATGTTCCAGCACGATCTCTCAGATCTAGTAACAATCTCCTTCTCGTGGTCCCTCATATTAAAAAAGTAAGACACGGAGGCAGAGCCTTATCTACCACGGGCCCTAAGCTGTGGAACAAGTTACCTTTGGCCTTAAGACAATGTAAAGAGCACTTGACATTACGTAAACGTTTAAAAACCATTCTCTTTAAAAATGAAGTCTAGTTCATCCCCGCATCATGTTGCTGATTTCCGGTCAAAAAAGCGCAGAGATACTCCTGCCGGAGTGATTCAAGCGCTATACAAACTCACAAATAAATAAAGATGGAACCATTCTGTGCTATATTACAAAGTTTGACATCTACCATCTTTAAATAGTCCACATCGTAAATTACAATTTCATTTTTGGAAACAAATTTTCCAAAAGAAAACATCTTGGTTCACAAATATACAGGAAAAACCTAACCTAAAAATCATTTCATACATACAAATTATAAATTGTCCTTGGTATAGGGAATGACTAACTCCAGCCACTGAGGTTCATGACGCAACCTTCACGTGAGTCGGCACTTTAATTCACTAGCAATTCTTTTTTTCAAGTCATTTCTCTGTAACATCGACAATGAGCACATCATGTCGGCAGGGTTCAATTTAATGCCTTCATCAGGATGGTAGAACGTATGACTGGCAAGGTAAAAAGTCACTCAGTGTTACCGATGTGTGTATCTGTGGAAATCGGATATTCCTTGTTACCATAGAACTAACTTTTCTTCTTGCAGGTGATCTGAGGTTTCTCCATAAAACTCTATTGATCTTATTTTCATCATGTGGTCCATATTTCTCCGTAACTCGGTGGGAATGTTTATTCCTCCTCCAACAACTTGTTTTCTGTTTATGAAACCTTGTGCTCTTCTCGATTGATCTCACCTTCATCACGTTGTCAATACGACCTAGATCATAGTGGTGGACTATCCCGTCACTTTCACTGGCTTTCGATTGCATATGCTGAGTAGGCCTCGGCGGTAAATTTCGTTCGCGGAATTTGCTGAATTTCGCGTTCCGCGGAGAATGCGAAATTGCTAATAATTCTGCGTTCCGCGACTTCGCGTCATTTTTTGCTTGTTTGCGTTCTCAAAATGCGTGTTCGCAAGATATTTCCCCCTGAGCACGCAAACAGCGATTGCGAACAGGAAAAAAGCATCGCAAACAAGCAATTCCATGTGTTCGCGTAATTTCTGCATGTTCGCAGAGATTTTTTGCCGTTTTGTGGAGAGTTTCGTAACGCGATTACGCAAATTCCGCCAACCCCTAATGCTGAGGCTTTTGCTCTCGCTAAGCTCTTTGTTCAATAGTGTCTTTATTGTAGTGGCCACCTTACGAGCAACACAAGTCATATTGAGTACATGATGATGGCGAGATGCATCTAGATACCCAGTACCAACAACTGAGCAGACGCTTATAATACCTTTTTATTGTGTCCCAACTATTCAATTCAAATGGTAAAATCTAGGGAATGATAAAAATGGGCATGAAGGAAATCTAGGCATTTTTTATATGTATCCAGGAGACTGAATTAAGGAATAGTAGCAATTTTTACATCTCTGAAATGGGTGCTACCTATACTATCACGTGATACAGAGGGCATTTTTGCTAAATGTGCTCTTTCTTGCATACTGGCTTACATTTGGTAGCCAAAGATGGAGAGAAATTCAACTGATAATAACAAATCTACTATGTTGTGTTCCCACACTTCTCCGGATAAAACGGTACCCCAATTTTGTGGGCGAAATAGTGCCCAAGGCAGAAAGGCACAAACCTCAATGTGGAGAAATCACATTTTCACCATCAAAACCGACCTATTTTGACGATGTGGTTTGCAGTGATATTTGGGCCTGTGTTCAGCCACTGCCAAGAAAACCCAGTAAAGGCAGACATTTCTGAAGAATAGACTCCCAGGATAGTCCAGGGTAGTGCAACTTGTGTGGTTTCCACTTGGTTTTCATAGTCAGAATGCCCTTCAAACCTCAAGCTTTTGCTAACATGCATTTTCCTCATATTTTTGTGAGGGAAAGTTTCGGAATCTGTGGGAATCCATAAACCTACTAGCAGAATTCTTACACTTCTCCCAATAAAAGTGATAACCCTCTAGGGCAAGTGCGCTCTGTGCACTGCACGTCATAGTACACAAAACAACACACGAAAAAGAAACTTGGTATATGGAGAAGGGTTTCCTCTTGTGCCCAGACTTTGAATTTTATTCAAAGAAAATACTTCTAGTACAAGCACCGGAAGGATTCTCTTAAGCACTGCAGTGGACGACCTGCTGACGTACGCCGTGCTAGAATAACGCGGTGTACATCAATGGATGTCCGCCTCATTCACCTGACCTTATTGCCCGGAGCGGCCTTAGGCATGTGCGAGCTGTGCACCTGCACAGGGCCGCCAAACCCCACGCCAATATATATCCTTAATATAATAATCCTCTGAGGGTGGATGCATATTTGCATGGCGGCCCCTGGCAGGGATTTGGCGACCTCCGGCTCTGTTCCACTTTCAAACACCCTGACACCCCCGGGGGCTCTGCCCCGCCCGGACCCCCTCTTCGGGGGCCCCCTACGTACGCTCCCTGCCCAGGGCCGCCATGAGCCTAGAGCCGCCCCTGGTATTGCATCTTCAATTAGTTTCCGAAGAGGGTGGCGCCAGTCTCCATGGATATGGGGATGTCATTCCAGATTCTGGGCATCCAGAATGCTAAAGATCTTCAGAGCCAGCATTCTATCGAAGGATAGGAAGGAGTCAACAGCACCAGAAGCAAATCCTAGCGATGTGGTATACAAACTCCGCCGGACGAAAGCCTCGTCCATTGATGCACCCCAATGGGTCCAGAGTTGAGCCTGAATGCACACCAGGTCGCCGGTAACAGAGGCGGAGACGATGCAGAGCCAAGATGGAGGCGAACCGCCCTACCCCACAGGTTCTGCAGGTAGAGATGCACCTTCATGCAGGCCCCGACTTCCAGTACTACCTTCTCGAGGACTTGCAGAGCTGTGTTTATGCTAAAGGGATGGAGGTTTTAGCAGTGGTTTAAATGGGCCGGTACTCACTGGTACGTAGAACCGGCACTACTTATTTTTTCCCATTTAAAGCACTGGGTATTAGTAAACGAGCAACCCAAAGCTTGTTTCGCCTTCCAAAATGCTACAAGGTCCTACACCCCACTTTAAAGTTAACTTTAAGTGGTGGCTGAGGCCTAGAAACTCACTGAAGTGTGCAACTTAATTCCAATTCCATATTGGGGATTCGACATCTCTATTCTCTAATATTAATTGGGAGAAGCATAACCCGCCAAAATATAATTCCTTATATTTATCTAAATAATGAATCATCCAACTTTTATTGGCTATTCTCGGTTCAGTTTTATCTCCATACACTTATAAAGTGTTCTATTTATGTTTATACCAGTCCTAATGCAGTACCGCTACAATTAAAATATTTCGCCTTATAAACTACAGTGGTTCTCTAATGAAGAAAATCGTTTGACATCCACAAGATGGCGCTGAAAGACAAGCTACAATGTTTTGCTTGCACTACAGGAAGCTAGTCGTTTCCCAGCTGCCCTCCAATCGCGTCTTTCCAGCACGTTACTTGGGGTAACATACCAGCAGCAGGACATGCCTTCGCGCCATGCAGGATGTGAAAGAGAAGTCCAATAATCGATTATTCACTTAACCTTTTCTGTGTAACCCAGCATGCATCACAGCACAAAACTGCAACGCCGGGGTGAAGAACTATGAAACGAATCTTCTATTCTGTATTGGATGTCCTACAATCTTTCCTTATAACAGTTCTCCACATCACACGATTCAGTGATGTAAACGACCTTTCTTCTTCATATCAAGACCCCTTTATCAGAGAGTGGCACACATCTGCTTTAACTACACTGTGACAAACTCGCCTGTACGAAAAAAAATCCATTCCCGCTTCAAAAACCATCACATTTCAGAATCCGGTTCAAAAACGTCACTACCTTGGTGAGAATACACTTGCACATGTGAGGCATGAGGTATTCATGGGGGTAACAGGCTGAGATTTTGAAGCAAATATTCCGTACTTCTATGGCACAGTCAGCCTACCTTCTAACGCAAGCTAGGATCTGCACAAGGTCGACCATTTTCAATGACTCCAGTCAAGAGCAAGACGCATGTCTATCCGAAACCGAGTTAGGAGTGGGCGGAATTTGCATAATCGTGTTACGCGAATCTCCGCGAAACAAAAACATCTCCGCGAACACGCAGAAATTATGCGGAATTACTTGTTCGCAATGCTTTTTTACTGTTCGCAATAGCTGTTTGCATGCTCGGGGGGAAATATCTTGCGAACACGCATTTTGAGAACGCAAACAAGCAAAAAATTACACGAAGTCACGGAATGCAGAATTTTGGGCAATTTCGCATTCTCTGCGGAATGCAAAATTACCCAAATTCCGCAAGCGGAACGGAATTTACCACCCAGGCCTAGAATAAATCTGTATTTTCTTGACAAGCCCAGTCGTCATCGGGTGATGTTATTACCAACTGCAAAAGCAGCATATGATTCCAAGGCGTGTAATGCAACAGGCCCTCCTGATCCGGATGCACAGCTTTACCTTCTATAGATGTGTACAATACATCTCAAGTCTTAATATCACGTGGAGCAAGAGACACACAGAGTCCAATGACTGTCTGACCATCCTCACTGGTTGGATGGCTGGGAACTTCCTTCATCTGGATAAAATACAACAAAGTCAGCCGAGATGGGGGCCTACCCAGGCTCATAATGACAGCCTCCTTACTTCACTAGCTCAAATACACGTGGCCATTTCAAACAAAAAATTAGAAATTATAGGAGTATTTGCCGCTCCTGGGGAACTTCACATCAGGTGCAGAGGCAACATGAATCTGCGACCGCACAGAGCACCGGAGCATGTGGGAGTTGTGAATATGATCACTCGTCCCCTTCTGAAAAGTAAAACTAGCATGGACGAAAGAGCAGGGATCCAGGATTCAATACAGGCAAGCTAGTCACCGTACTGTAAATAGTATCCGAAGACCCTATCAAGCATCAGCCTGGCTTTGGTCAAACTTGTTATGTCGACAATCACATTGGAAACTATTGTGAAGGAAGTAATCGTGATTAACTGATGAACGGACCGTTGGAAGAGGAGGCTAGTGATCTGACCATCAGTGTGAAGGGACATCTCAGCGTTTAACAACAGGCTTGACTCCGCTGAAAAGAGGCCTCGACACAGCTGAGGTTCAACTTCCATAAACATCGGACAAGGGACGTGAAGCCTGCACCTGAGGAATAATGAATCAGATGTTCGTAGCCGCAGCAATAATATAGGACTTTGGTCATCCCTGAAGAGAGTAAAGGCAGTGTTTCTATTGTGTTCCTGATTGACCTCCTACCTCAACTACTGAATGTTCATTTTAACTATTGGAGTACAGAGTGGATCATAGAGTACATTCCCACAACGCTACAGAAATGACGCGCCAAAGCTAACCATACCTACTTCTGGATTAACAACAAAGTCACATACTGCATCGAAGGAATGTTGCCCCTAGGAATAAAACGGATATAAGGCGCACACATCTTCAGAATTCTCAGCTCCTAATGGTTGACTGAACTGAGGCCAACACTGCCAAAATGGAACATTCATTTTAGAATCCTGGAACCATATATCATGGCCAATATAATAGATGGACAAACAATTTAGGGCCCTAGAAATACTTAAATGCCTGCCATGGACACCACGCAATAGATACTGAGAGACATTAAGGGTAACCATCGAAACCAACATGATTACAGGTGTGGAAGTACCCAGAGAGAAAATCAGGATACCATCTACAGGTATAGGTTGGACAATGAAGTGAGCCTGTGAGGCAAATACAACTAGAGATCACTGATGAAGTAAAAACAAGATGAAGAAGAGGAGGATGGAGATGACCCACGTACTGACCAATAGAGTGGCTTTAGGATAGTTAACATAACACAAGCAGAGATCTAGAAGGCTTCTCATATGAGCCACCAAGGCTCCACTTCAAATTCATCAATCATTGCCCTTATAATCAAATCTTTCAGGAGGATGGTTGTGATTACCCCATTATAAGACGTTTTCCCTCCATCAGTGCTACCAATGTTTTCTCACCTTTCCTTCCCTTGATTTCATGACAGGCAGGTCCTTCGTGACAGCTCTCCCTTTGCTTCATTGCTGCCTCCCTGGTTCCTGAATTGTTTACTTTTCATTGAGTAACTGTGCTCAACCATGTTCAAATCAGCTTTGTTAAATTTTGCTCAACTGGTTTGTTTTTTCGCCCGCTCCCTTTTCCGCCACATTTCCCTCCCACTTCCCGCTGGCTTTGCCCACAACTTCCCAGCGTCACTTCATCCTCCCAGGGCCTACTTAATGGAGGCCACAGCGAGGCTGCGCCACTGGTGTGCCAAAAGCAAGCTCCGAGCCCTGGCCCCAGACTTTGTAACAACAACTGCTGCCGCACCTCTCCACTTTCAACTGTAGGACCTTTTTCCTGCCGGCACTGCCTCTTCTCCTGCAACACCAGTGCCCCAGCATGCACGATGACCACCACCACCACGCCAACCAAGACTGCTTCAGAACAACTACACTGCCTCCTACTCATTGCATAATCACTTTGCAAGCCCACCACCGAACTCTGTGACACCATCGCCTCCCTCACCTCCGAAGTTATCTTCCTCACCTAGACCTGGCTCATCCACACCGACATTGCCTCAGCAACACCAAACGGCTGCATGATAGCACACCAAGACCATATCAACAAACACGGAGGAGGAATCGCCATCATCCACAAAAAACTATCCACTGCACCACCACTGCAGATGACACCACCCCGGTCATTTAACATCTAAACTTCCATATCCATACCAAAGGCAAAATCACCATCATAGGCACCCTCGCCTACAGACCTCCAGGACCTCATCACAGCTTCAGCAACGCCAATCCCAGAATTCATCGCCCCACTTGCCACTGACTCCAACCACTACATCTTCCTTGGAGACATCAATTTGTCACACAGTAAGGAATCCATAGACCAGAGCCACATTCAAGACATCCCTGAACCAATACCACCAACTCCAGATTGAGACGAAAAGGAGTGTCCTTGCCGACCGCATTGTAGCCAGTTGTACCCACAGCAAAGAACTCTTCAACGTCATCGGAGAGTTCTTCAACGACTCAGCCACTGAAAACATCATCACCCCTTGTCAGGAATTCTGCCACACCCTGGCAGACTTGGACAAAATCACTAAATGTCGGTAAATAACATTTGGGATAAGGTACAACTATTGTGCATGTTTTTTGCTCAGAAAGCTGTGCAACGTTTATAGGGCAGAATCTTTTTTGTATCACTGAGTGATAAAATGTCAGAATGGTTAGACAGGAAGGCCACATAATATGCAGCAATTTTTGAATTTATTTGCAACACATGTTCCATAACTTGCAAAGTCTAACTAAAGAGAGGATTTCACTGAATATATTACTATGGAGTGCTACAAACCCTGATGGTTCTGAAGCATTTTAACTCTTTGTAAGTTAAACATTTCAGTACTCATTGGAGTTTGTTATGAACCCAGACTGCTCCAAGAGCACTATATTCACTGTTGGGTAAAGTAAAATGCGGCAAATGACCTCAAACTGTGTACGGCAAATACATGCTTCTGCATCTCACTCTGTCTGCTTTAGAGTTTTGTCTGCATTTTACATATTTATGTATTATGAACAAAAGAGAAAAATGTTGAGTGGCTCTCGAATTTACATGTACACTCTGGCATGGTGCTAATATGCCATGTTAAAAGGGAGTTTAACACTGGCACTGGTCTTTTTCTGGATTTAGTTAACTGGGCCTCTTTAAGGCCTCGACGCCATCTTGTTCAAAATGGATGTCTTGCCCTGCATGTTCATTGTTCAAAATTACTGCAGCACTCAGTCAAGCAGAGTCATGTTTGTTTATTTCCATTGATGTTGTTCTTTCCGTACTTGAAGTAACATTTCCAACATGGACACAATAATGTTGAATTCTCTCAAAGTCCTCCCGCTAACTCACTGTACTGCATTCATTCACAATAGTTTACTGGGTTTTTTTGTAGCATGTTTGTCCTGCCATCTTCGAATGACCTTAGAATAGAGTTGGCATCCTGTGGGATAGTGCTTAGGTGGGCATGTAGTGGGATAGTACTTAGATTGTGAGGCAATATGACGTTTAACAAAACTGTTCTCCGATTTACTAAAAGTGTAATTCTTTTGCCCATGCCATGATGATTTAGCAGAAATTTTCTTATAATCATTAAGATAGTTTATTTGATTGTAATATCCCCTTCTTTTTCCAGCCCTGATGATGTCCCAGATGGGACGAAACGCGTAGTCTGTGGAATATTTGTTGGTTGTGCAATATTTGTTTGTATAATATTTTGAATATCTTCATGGTGGATATCTTCATCAGGGGCGACTGTTTTGTCGAATGAAATACTACAATAAAAGAACTGAATACAAATGCCAAGGAAGCTTGCATGGAACTTTTTGATTCTTCATGGACTGCATGACTTTAATATGCAAGATAATATTGTTTACTCAGACGCTCCTTCTATTTGTGTTTGAATTTCAGACTTAGGGTGGTACATGAAATACAGAAAAGGCGAGGAGAGAATTCAATGCAATTTTCACGTTCAAAGTTGCATTGAATGGAGACAATATTTATGACCGAGCGGAACTTGATCATGAATATCTGGGAATTTTGGTATGCCCTACACTACTGGTGGCATTACAAGATTTCACAGCCAATTCAAAATTGTTATTGGAAAAAAGGATGGATTTCAATAAGTTTCATAACCGCTAATAAAGTCATACTGAAAAAATTGAAAACCATTACTACCCCCTCCCCCCAAAACTTGAGAGTGGATTTTAGACATATCATCACAGTAGGAGAAAATAAAATTGTAACCAGATATATGTGCATGAAATTATAGCAGGGGAATTCAATGATTTTTATCATTAAGTGTAGACCATTTTGATATATGTATAGCTTTTTTACTTAACTTTCTTTTTTTCCCCCCAACCCTAGTATATACATTGCATGTCTTTATAGAATTGGGAATCTCAATTTCTTAATAAATGGAGGTGGAAATTTTGTTTGACTTGAATGTATTAATTTACCCTTAATGTTGAAACTGTATTACAAGTCTTTATTCTGGATGCAATTATAGTCAAATAAAAATGCAAATACCAGGTCTGAAGCGTTATGTTGAGGTCCCATGGCAATCAGCTGTGACTGCATAATACGCTGGATGAGTATGATCATTTGCTGCTAGGGCCCAAGTGCTACCAACACCACCACATTTCATTTGAACAACCAAGTTACTTTTTTTAGGCACCTTCTGTAAGTATTAGCCATGGAGATCTTCAGAGCTACTTCGCCTCCGTCGGATAGGATTGGGTTTTCTTACTAGGGATATAGTTTCATAGGAGGGATACAGGATGTGAGGACTCTGGCCTTGAATGCACTCAATGCTGGCAAGGGACTCTGATGTCAGCTTATTTGTCCAAATACACACCAATAGCCCACAAAAGTGTCCAGTCCAAAAGAAGCTCAACCGGTTTCACCCACCATTCTGGTAATGAGAGGTGCTGGTAACCATTGTGTAAAATTCAGGAGCTTATTCCAATTAACAGCTGATCAGGCATGGTAATCAGTACTGGATAGGGCACATCAAACTTATGAACAGGAAAGAAACTGTCTAGCTCACTGACGGAAAAACAAGCATCATGAGGGCACGTCCAGATGTAGGTTTCTCAGGTTTTCATTCGATACCCGGCCCGCTATAAATCTTTTGTGCGGACGGGAAGAACCATTTAGGTTAGGTATCAGAGGATATATTTATATAGAAGACTCCGGATCCTACATCACAGAGTTCAAACAGTAGGGGACTAAAGGGTACACGCAGAAGGCAAAACCATTTACAAAAATATTAGAAAACCATTTAATGAAGCAAGTCCACGAATAGGTCTGAGAATTAAAATAAGAGTAATAAGGAATAACACACCTGTCGGAGTACTAAGTCAGAGCTCACGCGCAAACACCATTTCCAAGTACATTTCTACACCAAGTGAAACCCCCTGCTGGTCTTATGATTTTCATTCGCCGGCTCTGAGCAGGTGTAAAAAATTCTGCACTCAAATCCTAACAATAAGGAATTCGCAAAGTAAAGGACCGAGTGTTCACAGGTCCATGTGTCATTTCACATTCCAGGAACTCTGACTGTAATACCCCAAATTTGGAGTGGGATACTGGCTGGAATCTCCAGCACTCTTATCGCTAGAACTAGTTTATTCATTTATTTTTTATTTAAGGAGTTTTATATAGCGCTGGCCGGGGGTATCGGAGCGCTTTACAGCAGTTTTTCGCACAAGTCATATAATAGAGCCTGTTATCTTGTTATACATATTGGTTCGGAAGTCCAAGTGTGCTGTGCAGTATTGAGGCAGTACGAGAATCCTTAGATAACCTCGATTGGTGCACTTTGTCTTGGAATGAACCTTTTGGGGGGAGAGAGGGGCAGGAACAGGAGGAGGTCAGAAATATAGGAATATAGGATTGGGAAGTCCAAGTGTACTGTGCAGTATTAGGGTAGTACATGTGACCTGAGATAACCTCGATTAGTACACTTTATCTTGGGATGAACCCTTAAGGGGGGAGGAACAGGGGGTGGTCAGAGAGCAGGTAGGAGGTAGGTCTTTGTGATACAATGTCAGGGAGCAACGGCGAGTAGGGATTTGCGTTGAGGCGGCGGCTATCCCTTCGGGAGGGAGCAGTTGAGGAAAAGTACTTTTAGGTGTTTTTTTAATTTTGTGAAGGACGAGATAGTTCTGATATCTGCTGGGATAGAGTTCCAGACTTAGGGCGCGTTTCCGGCGAGGGATCGTGCAGCGTTTTTTTGTTTGCGTGTTTTTCATAGGGATGAGAAGTAGGGTATTTGAGCTCCTGAGGTTTCTAGTCTGACCAGCCCTCTTGAGTTTGGCGGCCAGGTAGTCGGGTTTTCCTGTGTGTAGGGCTTTGTGCGTGAGGCAGGCATTTCCGAAGCTGGCACGCAGTTCGACTGGGAGCCATTTTAGTGCTCGGAGTGCTGGTGAAACGTGATCGTATTTCTTAATTCCAGTGACCATTCTGGCTGCTTCGTTGAGTGTTGTTTTGAGGGGAGCTAGGTAGGATTTTGTGTTCTCTTCTTTGTTAGAGATGAGGAGGATCTCGGTTTTGTCTTGATTGAGTTTTAAGTGATCTAGAGACAGCCAATGTTGGATTTCTTTTAGAGTGTCATTTAGTCTGTGGATGTCATCTAAGGAGGAGGTTTCTAGATAGATCTGGGTGTCAACCGCATATAGGTGGAATGGGATGTTGGCATTTTTAAGAATGGTGGTGAGGGTTTCCATGTATTTGTTGATCAGTTCTGGTGAGAGCACTGATCCTTGGGGGGACACTTCTGCTGATGGGGTGTAGGTGAGAAGTAAAGTTTTTGATTTTTATCCTTTGAGAGCGGCTGTGTAAGAAGGAGGAGAACCAGCGTAGGACCACCTCATCAGCACCTACCCTTTCTTGTAGAGCCTTGATGAGTAGTTGGTGATCAACAGTGTCAAAGGCTGCCAATAGGTCCAGGAGAATGAGTAGGCAGCATTGATCGGTATCGAGGAATTTGTGGATATCGTCAGTGATGTTGAGGATCGCAGTCTCTGTGCTATTGCCTTTTCTGAACCCTGAATGTTGGGGGTCCAGAAGGTTGATGTTGTCTATGTGCTGAGTCAGTTGCAGGAGGACGCATTTTTCGAGGATTTTGGATAGGAGAGGGGATAGGAGACGGGTCGGAAGTTATTCAGGTCCTTGGAGTCAAGGCCTGTTTTTTTTATTAGTGGCGTGACTTGGCCAACTTTGAGGCATTCAGGTATGATGCCAGTTCCCAGGGAGCGGTTTATGATTCTGCACCAGAAAGGGGCTATGGAGAGTTTCAGTTTTTTGGTCATTTAGGTGGGTATAGGGTCATGGAGGTGGGAGGCGGGTTTGGAAGTGAATATTAGCTTGAGGATCTCGGCTTCCGGGATGGGGTCGAAGGACTTCCATGTTTTCATGGGTGCATACATGTGCTGTCTTTTGGCACCAGGGGCAAGCTTTTGCAGATGGGTTTGGCGTTGATGTCTAGTGAGAGCTCAATCTTGGTGATTTTTTATTCGAAGAAGTCGGCGAAGTTTTCGCACAATTCTTTGTAGGTCTGCATTGAGGATTCGAGGGGCTTCGAGGTTTGTTGCTTGCAGATTTTAAAGAGTTCATTGCACCTATTTTTTGCTTTGTCCAGGGCAGAGCAGAAAAAGGTGGATTTCTCACTGCTGATGTGTTTTTTGTACTTCCTTCGGGCTGCTTTGAGTTGTTCGCGTCGGCTTGCGGAGGGGTTGCTCCCCCACAGTCTTTTTGTAGCTCTAAGTTGTCTCCTTTCGTTATTAATCTCCGAGTTGAACCAGGATCTAGATGGGATGTTGCTGTTTTTTTTAGTTTCAGTGGGGCTACTTGGTCTAGAATGGATGTCAAGGTTGTGTTGTAATGGGCAGTGAGTTTGGTGGTAGATAGATCATCCGCAGAGGAGGTGAGGAGAGAGTTAACCCTTTCTTCAAGGTCAGTCATGTTGATCTGAGTGAGGTTTCTGGTCCATTTAGGAGGGTCTTGGGTGGGGCGTTGGCGGGCGATCGGTTGAGTGAGGTGGAAGAGGATAAAGTGGTGATCCGCCCAATCCATGGGCAGTGTGTGGTTTATCGGGATTGTGTTGCGTTTGGCGATAATGGCATCTAGGATTGCTTCTTTGTTGTGAGTTTCCTCTGTGCCGTGTTGGGTAAGGTTGTTGTTGTTGTGTAGCAGCTCGTTCAGGTTCTGAATTAGCAAGTTGTTTTCTTCATTCCAGTGTAGGCTGAGGTCGCCCAGAATTAAATTGTTCGCATCTCGGAGAGAGCAGTGGGCAATCAGGTCAGACAGGTGTTCAGTGAATGTGGTGGTGTTGCCTGGGGGGTGGTAGATAAGGTGGCAGATTACTATTTTGTTGTTGCTAGTGTCAATGTTGACAGTTAGGCATTCAAAGGTGTTGTAGTTGAAGTCAATGGGTCGCACTCCGACTCCACCCACCAGCGGGTGAACCCCAGGAGCATCATGGTAGATGCAGTTTTGTAGCGAGTGCGCTATTTCGAAAGTTCGTGTGTTTAAGCAAGTTTGCAGCACCAACTCTGGACACCGGTGTTTCGGAATTATTGTTCCTCGTCAGCAGAGTGTAGGTCGGTCAGGGGTTTGCTGTGCAGGCTGCCAAGTGTTCTCAGGTTGATACCGCTCAAGGCACGTGGGTGCGGGATCCGAAGGTGTTGTAGTTGTAGGTGTCTGTTTCCGTCACAGAAACATTGTTTTTGTGAATGATTGCTATGCCTCCTCCTCTTTGGTCTTTTCTATCTTTGTTGGTGATTGTAAAGCCTGTGACACGAGTATCCAGAAAAGGTAGGGAGGAATCATTTAGCCAGGTTTCAGTGATGAATGCTATGTCTATGTCTATGTCTATGCCGCTAGCTCTGTGGCGTGCTTGATGGATGATCTGCAGTTTATGAAAATGCAGTTGGTGGGGGTTGTCTCTGTTTTGGGTTTCTTCGCACGTGGACCGTGGGTATGATAGTGCAGGTGGCCGGGGGTCTGGGGGATTACGGAAGGGCCTGGTCTCTGCCTAGTCCGGTGATCACCAGGATTTTGGATTGGAGAGTGACAGTAATGGGGTTGTCATACGAGGAGGCGAGGTCTACCGCTTCACTCTCAGACATTGCATCTCTGGTTCTTTTGGGTCTCTGTGTCTGCTTGGAGGGGGTAGAGATCCATCTCTGGTGGGGGGCCTTTGTTGAGTAAAGATGGGGAGGGCGGGGATACGCGGAGGTTTATGGGGCGCGGCGAGGTTGGTTAGGATTTCGCTAAAACCCTGGATTATAGTTCCTATCTGGGTTTCAAGCAGGGTGAGTCGCTGCCCAGTCTCTAAGTCGATGTGGGTGTTCTGGGTGGGTATGTTAGACCTGGGGGAGGGGGTCTTACATTGTTGGGTTGCTTTTTTGTGGGTGTGTTGACCGTGTGGGTGTTTTATTGCATGTGGGTTTGGGGTGGTGGTTGGGAGTCAGAGATTGCGTGTTGAAGTCGTTCGAGGTGGGTTGAGGGGGGTGGATGGCAGGTTATGGGTGGGGGTGAATACCGGGGGGGCGTGAGTCGTGGGGTCTTGTTCTCTCTGGTGTGGGTGAGGTCACGTGGCAAGTGTAGTTACTAGGGACCATCAAGGTGGTGGGCGAGTTCTGGTGACGGGTCCGGTTCTTCGAAGGGGAGGGGAGGGGGAGTAGGGGCGGGAAGGTGTGGAGGACATGAGAGGGGGCAGTCTGGAGGGATTGTGGAGATGTGCTTTTTTAAGGGGCACACTGGTGCAAGGTTCACCCTTCTCTGTCTACGGGTCCTTAGACTAACAAAATAGAGATTGACATTGAAGCTGGAATTCAAAATAACAAGTTTATTCATTCATGAGTGAGACCACGTCCATACAACACCCTCAAGTGTTCCAGGAGGTACTGGCTTGAAAACACAGACCATGGTACTTATATACAGAGTTTTCTGCACTGGTAAGCATGTAGTTACAAATAGAAGGTACAAACATACACAGGAAGAGTTACCGACAAACATGGGTGGATGGGAAATCACTTAGTCAGCAAAGTGGGAGGGGAAGCAGGAATGCTTATGGCAGCACTAAGAGATTGACATTTGAGTCTGAGACCAGGTGTTCTGACAGCTACAAACTCTTCAGCATGCATACTGCTATTAGCTGAGTCAGGAAGTCAACTAAAATAGACAGCACAAGCAGGGAAAAAGACGAGCAGCAGAGGATGGGAGAATTACATAGCTAACAAAATGGATGCCACAGACAAGATGGCTTCAGCTTATGCTAACAGAAATTATTTTCGATTTTCCAGGATGGGAAAAGGGCGTTGAAGGACTCTAGATTGTCATTGTTGGCTTGTATCAGGACTGTGCCGCTGGAGTAGATGGTCACAGTGGTGTTACCAGTACGCCTATTGCGGTTAGGAGCTGACCGTGTCAGTTTGCAGCTATGTGAAGTGTTGGTTGTTTTGGAGAGATTGAGCTGCGATCTGAGGATGGAGTACCATATTTTGGGCCTTTAGGTGTAGAAAATGAGGACCATTTTTACATTTCTTTGGAGGAGCAGTGGTAGATGTCTGCGACTAGTGATTCAGAATGTTGTCTGATCAGTTTTTGCTTAAAAAAATGTTCCGCTTTGGGTGAGAGGTTGGGCGGGAAACTGATCGAGAAGGAGTTTGGGCCGTGAAAAAGAGATGGTATGGGCTGACGTGGCGGAAGGCATTGTGTCTAGGTAGGGCGGGGGGGCGAGCTCCCTTTAGGAAAGGTCGGAAAGTGTTTCCAGAGCCATCCTTAATCAGAGATTCATGCTGTTTTTTCTTCGGCTGGTTGTAGAGAGCAGACTCGGGGTGCTGGCGGATTGAGGAGAGGGAGGTGAAGATTGTTGGGATCATCACTGTGTGCAAAAGGTTAGGGGGTCAAGGCGAGGCAAGATTCAGGAGGGGGAGGGAACTGTTCTTTGTGGCCAGGGCAGCCGTCTTAAAGTCAGGCACAAGCGTGTTGTGGGGATTGATTGCCGGCTCAGAGTCTCCTCGGCAGGGGGGTTGAGTTAGACCGGGGGCGGGTCAGAGGCTGTGTATCTCACCAGCACAGTGGGATCAATAGAAGAATGGTTTTGCGGCCATGGCGGCTATTTTGGGATCAGGCATCCACGGGCTGCGGGGATCGATGCAGACGTTATTTCCTGATTTTGAAGTTCTTATTCCAGTTTGTATGGGTTGTGGACAAAATACTTTATCTGATGATTTTTTTTTTCCAGTCATATTTCATGCTGGTGGAATTCTTCCTGCCATTTTGTGGCCAGGGCGCCATTTTGGGATGAGGCACCCGCGGGATGCCTGCTCGGAACCTCCGCTCCGCTATCTTTGTCCCACGACTCTGTCCAGAAGCGGGATCCACGATGGCTCCGCAGGGCGATGAGTGTCCCTTCCAGAGTTTCTCCAGTGTCCGCCAGTCCGATCCCTCAATGCATCGGTGGAGTCGGGGGCCCTGCCACCCTCGTCCTGCGACTCAGTCCCAAAACGGGACCAAGGATGGCTCCGGGGGCGTAAGTGTCTCCTACAGAGTCTCCCCAGTGTCCGCTAGGTCCGATCCCTCAATCCGCAGCGTATCAGTGGAGTTGGGGGCACGGGGCTCAGATCGTCATTCCTTCATCCATGCTTCTCCTGTGCAGCTCCCTGTGGATGGCAGCAGCATGATTCCAAAATCTTTCCTCTTGGTGAGTGATCCGGCGGGACCGCGACCTCCGTGAGGGATGTGCAGGGGGACAACAGGGACTTACAACGCTTAAGCAATCCTAGTGCCAGGGAGCCCTGCACCAGTGCTCCGTCCCATACGCCATCTTGTCCTGAGCAGATGAGCAACGCGGCTTAAAGTAAAGATAAACAAACGGCTAAGACACGGCAAGCGTTGACCGGGTCATAGAGCTTTTTTTCCTCTTTAAGTCATGATGCACAGCAGCCCAATTATACTGGAAACAAAGGCAGATATTTCCTGGTTGAAATCCTTATGGTAATGCGATACAGGCAGACAATACGAATACAAGGAATGGTACATAATAATTGAATATCCCTCAAAAATTATGCGTAAAGCATGGTTCAAACTGATCCAATTTAAAAAATATCATGGGGTGTAGGACCCCTCATAGGCTACACAGAACAAATTTCATTGTTTTTGACGAATGTCTCAGATGTCAACACCCTGAGGCAGACATGGCTCCTATGTTCTGGAAGTGTCCGAAACGCAACCCTTTCTGGGAGACGGTTCGAGGTTTGGTGAAGAAAGCAACCGGTAGGAACTATGCTTTTGCCCTCGAGACCAAGATCACAGGATTATACAAAAAAGTTAAAGTGGCAAAGTTGAAGAATACATTTGCAGATCTAACATGCTTACTGGCCAAGGGATATGTACCAATGCCTTAGAACATACCCACGCACCCTTGGCCGGTACACGGATGAAGACATTGCTGAAGCAGATGAGCCATTTTGTAGCTGTGCTCCAGAAACAGACTAATGGCATGCCGTCCAACACACACTGTGCCATCACACGGTCACCCGGTGCAGAGCAGATAACACAGGCTGGCAGGGAAGGCGTGCTGAAAACCACTGTAAATAGTGTTTTTCCAGCTCATTTTCGAATGCTTTAAACTGCTGTCGCCTTTTAAGGGGTGGGAAAACACCCCAGGTCATCGGCACCCACCAGCCTCAGCAATCTTTTTTTTGAGGAAGAGGAAGGTGGGTTGGGGGCGGGTGGGGTTCGCAAGTGCCTTGTATGCACTTCTCGGTGCGAGACGCCACTCCATTCACAGCGCCGCCCTCCCTCAAACTGTGAGGTTGTTCTTTAAGTTGGCAGGTATGTAATGAGCAGGTTAATGTCATTAGGTGGGAGGACACGGTTAGCACTGTGAAAGCTAATCTAAAATGGATAACAGAACTATGTGAGCTTTTTATTTCCTACATGTAATTCCAATTATTTAATGTCTAAATTATTTGACGTCAGAGCCTATGTCATTAAAAACACTGTTGATAATTAAATTTCACAGCCTAGTTGGATCCCCAAAACACGGATCATGCAATTGATTGTGCTTTAAATGGTTTAATATCCCATTCTTGTCTGACCCCACCACAAACCGGCTAAAATGTCTAACCTTAGCATAGTGCATGTGCCTCTAGGCAGTGTAAAATATTTTTGTTGATGTCAAGAACTAAGAAACACGTAATGTGATAAGCAATCCTGGACACACGCTGTACTGTTGCCAACATTGTTAATTGTTATATACCACTAAAAAAACATTTTTTAACTTTACCTTGCCACAGTCAACATTTGTTCTTTCCTTCGCAATCTCTCTCTCTCTGGATCTTGTTCTCTCTGGTCTTCTGCTTGATCGTCAAAGGTTTCGAAACTGAAGGTCCTAGAGTACAGTACGCGGCACAAACTTTGGCTTCCATCTAGACCAGAGCCCAGGGTGTGGATGAGGAAGCCATGGACCATAGTGATATCCTAATAGCAGAGGAGGAATTGTAAATATTTACATTTAAAATGACCATAACAAAAACGTTTACAATTTTATCTTTATGATATCCAATGCAGACTTCAGCTGTGCTGCAATGCTGTGGGCCAGTTCAGTCAACACTCAAACAATATTCCATCTCCCAGCTTCCCAATCAGCTCCTAGCACTTTGCGCCATTAAAATATCCAGACAGAAAGAGCATGCACTCCATTTTGCCCTGTCTTAAACCCTGTAGATAACTTATCCACGTATCCATCTTCTCATGTCGTGTAATCGGACCAGCAAACGACCCCTGTCCACATCAAACAAGGAAAACAAATTCTCCTCTAAATCTGAACCTCTATTGATTCTTAATAACCCTGAATGTTGTGCCAAATATCCTTAAAATGTGTATACTAATGCAGTTGCCAAGTACTTAATGGCCATGTGGCAGATAAGGGGAAAAGTATTGAAAGGTTAATTTCCTACTAAACGTGTAATGGATTGTAAAGAAATGTAGCTAACTGTGTCCTCATTGCCTTAGACCTTCCAGGAAACTGAATTAATGTGTCTATTGCTCCTTGCCTGGTTTTTACTGTATGTTTTATGTATTTTAAATGTTTTTCTAATTAATCTTTTATGGTCTCAAAATGGCCGAAATAAAGAATTTTTGGATTGGATTGGATTGGTATACTAATGTTATTGTTTCAAATACGGTTATATTATTAATGCTTTAAACCAATAAACGTAGGTGTCAAGAGAACAAGTGAAACTACATTCAAATAGTAGCATTTTAGCTGCAGAAGCTACTGTTGTTCTCCGCCTCAGGAGTTAAGAAGTGGGAACATCTCCATGTCTGACACACACTTCCTCTGGGTAACGTTACCCTGAGAATCAACATTTGGGTGCAGGGGTTTGTAGCTGGGCCTGTGTTGGCAGCCCCTTTGCCCACTGTTAAATGTCCGTGCCATCAACACAGAGATAGAAGGTGGGGTAAAACCCCTGCTTTGCATCCAACTAGGACCTCAGATTGGGGTACCGCTGCGTTGGAGAAGGTAGACACCAACTGAACACTCCCTCAGAGACAAGCAGAGTCTACAACGGAGACTGTAGTCCTAGTTTCTGAGGACTACAAAAATGGGCACCATCAAGTAAGTGACCTGCAGTTCATAGGCACCTTCACTGAGCCTGCACCTGTAACTAGCTTTCATAGAGGACTATTGCCTGACATGCCGCACCTCGTTTGAACCTCTAATCTATTTTTCAATTCTTTATTTCGATACAACCGTATAATAAAAGGTACATTTAAAAAAAAAACAATCAATTTCATCCAAAGGCATTTTCCATAGCGATACAACTCTTACTAATATAGTTTTTACAATGCTAGTTATGGAGGGGTGGTATCAAACAAGAGTTTACAATCAATACAATAAATACTAAAAAGGCACGTATCAAAACTAAAAACAATCGATTTACATAGATTTACAATCAATTTACAATTAATTAATCTAATCTATTAAAACCGTTTTACAAAATTGGTACAATTAAGTCCTTTTCTGCAAAGTTTAAGCACTGGGCTTGAAAGTCATTATAGAGTTCTACTGTTGAGTTCTGAGTGCTACTGAGTTCTGAGTCTCTAGCCCCACACTAACTTCCTGAGAATCCTAGGACAGCTTGCCTTGCTACCCTGAGATTCAAGTTATGACTGGGTGTACCTGGCTCCCAGTATTCAGAAGTCAGAACAGAACAAGCCCTGGGGAAACAGGAGTAAAAGGCCTCAATCCCCTGGATCCTTGCCCAGTAAAACCTGTATGCCCTAGGACACCCCAAAACGGTTATGGCAGCATTCAAGGCCACTTTACTATCAGCTCCTCTAAAGAAGCAGAGTATGGATCTACAACTTCCCAACCCCATAAATGTAACTCACAGAGTCGGAGAGGACATGGGCGCAAGGGAAGCGGGAGGCTTCTCCTCCTCAGTGGTTCAACAAAGATTGGATAAAGTAGGACCAGGCTCAAATATGGCAACTAGTGCGTGGCACGTTCCTATTACTGGGAAGTGCTATGCTAGACCCAAACTATGTAGACGAGGTCAGGGGGTGAAACAAGGGTACAACAAATACAAATGGTAACAAAGTGGAGAATGCAGGGTAGGTGAATAGGCACTAGCGCGAGCAAGGGAAAGGATGGCTGTGATGGAGGCTATTGAAAAGATTCATGGGATTTCCATGATATCTGAATGATTGATTTTAATGAATCTGGTAAAAGGTTGTGTGCAATGAATAAAATGGTATTGCATTTAATGACTGGATGGGCAATTGCAAACATAAGAGGATGTGCCATCTAACTTCGCACAAAATGGTGGGCGACTTCATCATGCAACTCTTACAGCCTGATTTAGATCCTGGTGGAGGGGAATACTCCGTCACAATTGTGATGGATATCCTGTTCGCCATATTATGATTCTAGTATATCCTATGGCAGAGCTTTCCAAACTGTGTGTCGCCTGCGAATGGTGGGTGTGTCGCGGGCACTTAGCACATAATTGCTGCTAATTAAGAGAGGCATTCCTGACACTCTGCTTTATGGGCTTTTAAAGGCCTGTGAAGTGCCCGGGTGCGGCTGTGTGTGTGCTCAGGAAGCTGGGGTGAGGCGCAGATAAAATCCAGGAAGTTAAGTGCGGGACTTTACTCATTTACTTACAGTATGTAATGTTTGAGGTAGACTTGCTATGCAGGATCATGTTTTACCACCGGATGAGAAAAAAAAAATCTTAGTTCCGCTGAGATGGCGTACTTTCGATGGGACACTGACAGCCCTGATGAAGCTCGCCGAGATAAAAAGAGATCGAGATCACCCCTGTATCCCAACAAATGAAACGCTGCTAATGTGAAACATACAGTAGAAGAAATTAGTTTTTTTTTGTTATCGTTGCCTGGGCCATCTAAATCGTATGTAATTGGCACAGTACATGTCCGTCATTACTTTTTACTCATCATCAATACATTTGTGAGACACCATTTCTACTTTCATACAGTCTACAGTAGAAATCGTGATAAAGGTCAAAAGTTGTGGATTGCAATTGAGATTAAAAAATGCCACTGCTGACTCGAGTATATACCCACCTGTATTCGCTAAAAGGTAGAACATTTGTTAATGAAAATTGCCTGTTATGAGAAACATGAGATAGAAGAAACACAAAGTAAGCTTCGTACATGCTTGTCAAAAAAAAAAAGAAATGCCTTTGTCGTTCCTGTAATATTGACACTGGTAGTATCATCTCATTAAGGCAAGTGCAGCGATTTTGCCACCCTCAGTGAAGGAGGTGCACTGGGCAGCGGATGGAGACGGAGAACACTCTTCATCGGAGCGGCCTGTCCCTCCACGGATCAGGGGGCGCGGATATTCTCAACTGGTTCATTTGTAAAGCGCTCTGACACCTTTGGGTAATGTTTGCGCTATATAAAATCGCATGAAATAAATAAAAAAGTGACAGAGGGTGACAGACAGAGGGACAAGGAGGGAGGGAAACAGAGAGAGAGAGACACAGAGGGAGGAAAACAGAGAGAGCGAGAGAGAGACACGGAGGAAGGGAAACAGAGAGGGAAGGAAACAGAGAGAGAGGGAAACAGAGGGAGGGGGCGACAACAGAGGGAGGGGGTGACAGAGGGAGGGGGCGACAACAGAGGGAGGGGGCGACAACAGAGGGAGGGGGCGACAACAGAGGGAGGGGGCGACCACAGAGGGAGGGGGCGACCACAGAGGGAGGGGGCGACAACAGAGGGAGGGGGCGACAACAGAGGGAGGGGACGACCACAGAGGGTGGGGGCGACCACAGAGGGAGGGGGCGACACAGAGGGAGGGGGCGACAGAGGGAGACCATTTGCCCACTTTTATTTCAGAATTTTCTTCCGGGGGAGAACCCTGCCCCCCCACCTGAACCCTCCTTAGGTGGTTCGGGCTCACTTGCTCGCCACACTGCCTCACTGTGTCACAAAATGATGCATCTCCAAAAAGTGTGTCACCAACATGAAAAGTTTGGAAAGCTGTGTCCTATGGCGATCGTAATACGGTGTTTGTGACCGAGTACTCCATACACCAAGATCTAAACAAGGCCCCAAAACTTGCATGTTTTAGAAGACTCTAGAAAGTGGTGAAGGACAAAGTCATAAGCGGGGGTGAAGTGAAGAATCTGTGTGACGGATGGGTATAGGGGACTGGGCAGCGAAGGACATGCAACATAGAATGTGACCAGGGAAGGATGCCAGTGAATGAGATGAGATGGTGACCTCGAAAAAAGGGGCAGACTATTAAAGGGATGCCAAAAAACAGGAGTAAGTGATGGGATATATAGAGCCCATACAGTACAGTACGGTTGGAGCAGTTAAGGTTAGGGAAAGGAGAATGGGAACTTATGACCAAAGTTCAATGCACTCTGGGAAACCAAGGACGAGACGAGGAAGCAAAGGAACGTGCTCAGATGCAAGTACAAACAGAGAGTTTAGGGCACACCAGGTAGAATGTAAGAGGTGAATGATACTGTTGGAGTTGGCATGCAGCCAGAGTCAGTTTGTAGATGAGTTGTAAGAAAGGGACGGCCCAAGATTAAAGACTTGGGGCAAGATCACTGGTGTACGCTACAGTACACTATCGCTTGACAACACCGTGGTAGAAGAGTGTATGATGATGTGGACTTTTCACGATTCAGTAATGGACAGCATGACCAGGTTGGCGAGGATAAGTGCAGTAACCTTCACAAAATAGTGCAATAGCAACGGGGTAGAAAAAAAGAGAGACACGTTAGCTAAAAATAAAAAAGTATTCATGAAAGCTTGACATTAATACGTTACCCAAAAATCAGATGTGCTGCATGGCCTTGACATTGCAGGGCGGCTGCACTTATTTAAATTCCTTAACACCCCTTCAGAAAGTGATGTTTAAGCTGCTTTCTTTCCCCAAAACAATGTTGGAAAAACTACCTATTTGTAAAGCACACTACCATCAAAATGTTTTAAATCAGGTGTTTGCTTCTACCATGATTAAAAAATGTCAATGTCAATTAAATATAGGTGGGTTGTAAACATTTATCGTTAAAAAAAACATTTTTTCCTGGCTTTGCAAAGTTTGGGAAACACTGATCTGTTTTAATAAAATATACATAACTTGAGGAGCAAGTGGTCAGTGGTGGCATACAGGGGGAAAGCAACAGGATTCCTGACAAATCAGCTACTCTCAACTCAGGCGGTTTCAGGCCTGCCCCTGAAAATCTCCCCTCTGGTTTCTCGCGAGATACATAGTAGAGCCAATTCATATAAATTGGGTGATGCGCCAAATGAGCTGAGCTGCAACCTCCAAAAGGCTCATATAAAAATTCCCTTTGTCCAAATGGTGATCTGGATGGGAACCGATGTCCAAACAGGAAGGCGGGACAGTTTGGACACATTCTCGAATACTAGCAGCCCATCAGAGAAAATAAAGAAACGCTCTGTAAAACTCTACGAGTTTGTCACGATATGTGAAAGTGTTTACCATTCCCAGACTCTGCGCGAGTGTAAGTTACATCTGTGTAAGTATGCAACATTACACTAATGATGGCTATACACATGACAAAAACACATTTGTTTTACAATAACGTATTAATTAATGCTCAAATTGAGTGTATCCATTTGATCTACCTTATAAGAATAAAAACAGTAAAACAAATACTAGTATTTAAGCTTGTGCCTATAGGTTACATGAAACCGTTTGCAGCAGGCACATATCTGAGCAAATGTACTCTCCTTTGAACTTGTAAGCAGTAGGTTACAGAAGGATCTCATCTACACTGGCCATTAGTCAATATTACTAACATACCGTATGACCTGCAGTTTACATGCAGTACTCAGCAGCAATGGCCATTAGTCAATATTACTAGTATACCGTATGACCTGCAGTTTACATGCAGTACTCAGCAGCAGGCATACACAGTCAGACCTGTGAGCAGGAGACCGAACCACCTTATGTTTTGCCAATATTATGCCTGGGGATGTGCTGGTTGCAGATATGGGGATGTGCTGGTTGCAGATATAGCGCTGCAGCAGGTGCCTTAACCTCATCAGCTGCCTTCAGATACAGCCTGTTTGTGGCAAGGTTCATAGACTGCTTTGTACCATTACTCCTCGTACTTTTGTGCTCGTTTTCTTTAGGGCTACTTTGTAAGCACATACTTATTGCTTATGTGCTTACAAACACGGACTCTTTCACATAGGAAGACGCATTACCTTGATTTCCTGTGATCCTCCGCGCTGCCTCCTCACCCCAACCTCCAAGACGCTCCCGAGCTCCACAATGACTACCAGGCAGGATCTCCCCGTGACTGCTTTTAGCATTGACACAAAGAAAGGACGAGTGCGCCCGCGCTCGACAAAGGTGTAAAGACAGCGGCCATCTTTAAAGGGAGAGGGAATATTACCAACTGAAAGCAAAGAAGTTTCAGTCAGTAAATTGGTGTAGTAACAACTTAGAGACACCAATTAGAATTGAAATTAGTTTCCTTTAATAGATAAGCCACAGATTACATCCAGCCGGATTCAAAGTTGAATTATTCTGAAAACCCAACAACTGATACAGACAGAATACACAGATCCCATTAGAATTTTAATGTCACATACAAAATACTATAACTTCTAAACCTCTAAAATGCTACGGATATAATTAATTAAATCTAACTTACTAGCTACTACAGTTTCTTACTACAAGTCTACAAAAAAAGAGTATTTATCCAAATTGATATTATTTTTAGGTAAACTTTGCTCGCCTTCCAACGTTAAAGTACTCTAGCTTATATAAAATATAACTTTTTTTTTTCTTTGAGTTCTCCGTTAATTGGAGGCTAAATTTGTGCTCATGGTTGAAACGCTAAATGTGGCACACTACGGCTTACTTTATCCCGTCAAAGATAGCGTCCATGTTAATAATATTTGGGAAAAGAGTATTAAAAATTCACTACTAGACTGTGAAAATTAAATCACATTCTTGTGTACGGAGGATAAACTAGACCATGGTTACTCACAAACATTTTGACAGGGACCAAAAAGTATGGCCTGTGGTGTGTGGCTGAGGGCAGCATTTCGGTTGGCGTGCTCAAGCTAGGTTTTTGCACGCGCTGGTGAACGTAATGAGCCTTGCTGAGTACTTGTGAGCGCTTACGAGATATGGTGGGCGCCCAAGAGCACCAGCGAGACTTGCAGATTTCCTGCAAGCGCTTGCAAGACTTGGAAGCCGGGAGCGCGCCATTAGGACACGCTTACGACGCCTGGAGCCTTTTTAGGTCTCGCAGACCTAGTGCTGGAGCGCGCATGCGCTCCTCGGTCTGCAAGGCTTATAGTGATCAAGGAGATTTCCAAAGGGGCTTGAAGCCCGCCCATCATTTTCATTGGGTCGCATTAGCGTTTATGCTAAACGCTAGCTTCCCATTGAAAATTAGGCTTTTAGGTTACCGCCCTGTCTCCTTGTTGGCCGGCCCATCCGGACTGGATTGTTTCCTTGCGGCGTTACACGATGGGCTTTATCTGGTGATCGAGCACTCTTTTTAAAATGTACACTGATGGGGACAATGGCGGGTGCAGCGATATCGGACACTGCGCTCGTGTTATTTTTTTTTTTTACTTTAAAACTGAGCGCGGCGCTCGCTTCAGGGACACCGTACTCGGTTTATTTATTTATTTTTTTAAACTGTAAGAAGACTGAGCGCGGCTCCTGTTTCTGGGACACTGCGCTCGGTTTATTTACTTATTTCTTTTGTTTTCATATGGCCATTCTGACAGCATCTTGCCGATGCTATACAACATAGCCGAACAGCATTGGTGAAGCCTTTAATCAGCATTTGATCTCTTTGCCAATGCTTGTGATGCTACTGTGCTGTTATAGTCAATTAGTTGCATTTTAATGTAGCTTTGGTTGTGCTGTTGTATTTTTATACATATGCGATTGTGCAGTGAGCTAAGCTGAAGTACAGCAGAAGTGCATGTGTGCAGTAAAATTGTAGTTGTTCTTTGTGCTGCAGCTCAACATCGGGTATACATGAGTGTTGGATTGCAGCAGGTGTTGTGCAATAGTGCAGTGGGTGTGCAGTTGTGTTGAAGAACATTCATTGTTGGGCCTTGGTGTTGTAACACTGGGAATTGCTCGCCTTCATCTGTGACGCATCAGTGCATACGTAGTTGTGATGGAGCACAACAGTGAAAGTGCTGCGATGCTGTCATACAGCAATGGTTGTACAAATGTGCCGTAACCGTGGAGAGTTGCTCAGATTTGTGTGTGTAACAAAGGATATATATCATGATAGCTGAGCTGCGGTGGGTTGTGCAGTTGTGCTGTATTCTCGGGAAGTTGTTTTGCTGTCCTTTGATCCATCAGTGGTTGCGTATCAGTGGGTCTTTGGCTGTTCTGTGGTGCAGCAGTGATTGCGCATGAGTGAGTGTTTGGCTGTTCTGTGGTACAGCAGTTGTTGCGCATGATTGTGTTGCAAGGGTCCTGCTCATACACAGAACTGTGCACAGAGACCTAGGACGTCAGTGAATTGTGGTGTACCAGAAACTCACCTTCGTACCTAGAAAAACCCCAACCAGCTAGCATCAGTATCACATTAGCTCTTTGTCCTATAGCAAAGTAACCAATGATTAGACAACCCAGAACATGCGACTTAGGGCCATCTCAGGAATGGTGGGAAGTGAGAACACTCTTTTGCTATACTCTCATACCAGTCCACAACAGGAGTAAATAAGAGACACGGTAAGATTAAAATATTTATTTTAATGACGTTATCTCATGTGAAGTATCTTAGCCAACATAAGCAGACGTATGATTAAAAATAATATGGTCAGCATGGTTACAATTCCATAAAATACAAAAGGAGAAATCATATTACAATGATGGTGAAAACAAGTCCTATAGCGCCTAGTCTTGACACCCTCCCTATATAGGAACAATGTATTATAAACTATAGAAGGTCGCTTAGGCATGTCTGGGGGACCCCATTACCTTTCCGCTCAGTAAGAGTAAATTAAATCTGGATCAGCATAGGTTCTCTGCATCCCTGGAAACGGAAATCTTCCAAGTGTGTAAAATCATGGCAAGTGTGAAATAATAAGGGCGCCAGAATCTTACTTTGCTCACAGCTGCCAAATTGTTGTGTCTAGAAAGCATTACTCGAACATGTTGAAAACCAGCTAACATGTTTTGATAACCTTGACGGCTTAAGCACTCACTGTGCAGACTAGGGGCACGATGTAAGTCTAGAGATGTCGAAAACAAAACTTTTTCTCATGTGTAGACCTTCGTGAAGGCTGACTTACAAAAAGAGCTATGCAGTGTCGTGCGTAAAAGCAGCAAAAGGTAAAATGTCATTTAAACTTCTAATAAGCCATGCTAAAATAACATGCGCGCAAAGCAGGCCTTTGGCCATACTACAAGTGGATGTTTGGCTGTTGTGTGGTGCAGCAGTGGTTGCGCATGAGTGGGTGTTTGGCTGTTCAGTAGTACAACAGTGGTTGCGCATGAGTGGGTGCTTGGCTGTTCTGTGGTACAGCAGTCGTTGCGCATGAGTGGGTGTTTGGCTGTTGTGTGTTGCTGCAGTGGTTGCGCATGAGTGGGTGTTTGGCTGTTCTGTGGTACAGGAGTGGCTGTGCATGAGTGGGGGTTTGGTTGTTCTTTGCTACTGCAGTGGCTGCACATGAGTGCGTGTTTGGCTATACTGTGGTACATCTGCAATGCAATAGGTCTCAATGCAATAGGTCTCGCAGTTATAAGAGTTTGAGCTATTACATAATAAATGACAATGCCTTTTTAGGTTTCGCTGGAGGGCGGAGCTCTTAGCTCCGCCTCCAGAGAAATCTCTTGATTTCAGTAAGGACTCTGGAATACGCCCCCCTGTCCCATTGGCTAGCTCCATAAATGGAGGCTAGCCATTGGAACAGAGATCTGTCCGTCAAGGCCGGACCAGATTCGGGGGCGTTCCCGAGATTTTTTCCCTGGGCGTTCCCAGGTGAGTGCTCTGCCTTTTGATTACCCTTTCCCGCCCCCTCCCGTTGTCTGTGCGCCGTTCCCGCCCCTGTAAACACGCCCCCACTCCCAAGCGCTTGAAAGTCCTTTCTTTCCTTTATTTTGCTTTGCAGGTGCCACCCTGCTTATGGCTGCCCTAGCGAGTGCCCACCTCACCTCTACGTTTAGTTTTCACTTCGAGGGTGCCACCCCTCAGTTATGCCCAAGTGTTCACCGCCGCCGGCCCGTGGATCTGCTCTGAGGCGCTGTCCCGCCTCCATCCCCCCAGGGCCGCGCTGCCATTGGCGGCCCCGGAGAAGTGATTGCCGCTTGGTGATTGGTCCCCGGCTGCAGGGACTCCCGACGCGTCATCTTGAGGCCGCGCAGGGATTGGCCCAACCTCGAGGGCTTCCCCAAGCGCGACCCGGAAGTGCCCGCGGACACAAGGAAGGAACCGGCTGCATCGGCCAGCAAGACTCTCAAGAGGGAGAGCCCCGGCCGCCGGCGAACAGAGGAGACGCGCTACTCCCTTAGAGCAGCCGAGGGAGCATGCAAAAGAACCCGGTGAGTGGCAGACAGGCTTTTGCGACTCCTTCGTTTTAATGAGCATGCTTTGAATATTCATGCTCGGGTGTTGATTTTCTATCATTAACTCTATTTTTGTAAACCATATTTATGGCACAGTATTTATGTCAGATGATATGTTGACTGCCATATCGGGAGTCACATCCCTTGAAGCTGCGTGGAAGCCTGTATTATTATCAATAAAATGTCTGTTTCTCCTTCTTGAACATGTCTGCCAGGCTGCCAAATGAGCTAACAATGGACGTATTGATGTTGCTAATTAGATTAAACCAGACAAGACGTAAATTCTGATTTAGTGAATATGTAGTCATAGTTATATTTTTTAATTTATTTAATTTTGAGGTGGTTGTGTGACATTCAGACCACTTCACGGAACTTCCATGGGTGGAAGAAAATTAAAGTACAAGACGCTGGGCATCCCTTAGTCTACAGGTCCAGCTATATTCTCTTATGCAGAGTCAGGGTTCTGGGCAGATGACAGTAGATGTATTTGGTGCCCATTTGGTTGCCTGGCAAGTGTTCTTTTAATGAGACATGGATGGAGCGGAGATTCCAGAAAGCAGAGCCTTGTGTGTTTCAGGTTCTACTCCCAAACCCTTGCACTTCGCTGGGAAGAATGGTGACCAGATTGTAGGCCACCATTCAAGGGAGGTCCTGCGATGGAATTCAGTGTCTTTGAAGGGCAGCTAGACCTGCAGCCATGTGTCACCTTCGGACAGTTCAGCTTGCCTTCAACTGTGTTCGTACTCATTCAGGAAGCCACCAAAAAGCGTACAATGTGGTCTGAGCAATTTATCATGAGGACTGCGTAGCCTTGGTCTGGGCCTGTTCAAGTTTGTGCAATGATTATGCATGGAAATTTGTGCATCTTGTATTATAATGTTGGAGGCGGGACAATGCTATGGTGAGGGTTTGGGCTGCCTTGTGACATAGAAAGGATAGAATGACTCTTCACCACCTTAGGTAATTGTATGTGTCTTTTGTGACAATGTTGATGTATGGTGACAGTGTTTTCTCAACCTGGAAGATAACCCAAGGCTTTGGCTTCTGCTTTGGTAGAGTCAGGGAACTCAACATGGCTATGAGCTTGACCCGTAGGACTGGCTAGCTAGCCACCGGATCCAGGAGAGTTAAGGCATGGCTAGGTCTTGTGTATCTATACTTAGACATGTTCTTTTTGTAATTCTGTTGGTTTTGTGTTGCTTGTCTATTTTTAGAAGTGAAGTATTATGTTCTCTCTTTTGAGTGGGTTGTGATTTTATATCACATAATGAGAAGAAGATTGCCAAGAAGGAAACCTGGAAGTTTTCATCCCTGATGAGATTTAGTAATTTCTCATGGTTAGATGCCTTCCACGGAAAAGTAATGCATATAGAGACAGTGGCTCCACCTCTATAACTTCAGTATTTATAATGCACATACATTTGAGTACATATCGTTGTTAACATTCCACATGAATATTCAATGAACAGCTTAATTGCAAGAGAAATTAGTGAGCTCTTGATAAAAGAAAAGACACAGAGCATCAAAAAGATTTACATTTTTCTGTTCACAATCAACTGGTGTGTGTTCTGGTTACATACAAGCTGTAGTGTGTGCTCTGTTTACGTATAAGTGGAAGTGTGCTGTATTAGCGTGAATGTTTTCTATTTGCATGCAAGGGGGGGGGTGTATTTTCTGTTTAAATTGGAGCGTTGGTGGTTTTTTTGTTTACTAGAATTGGTAGTGTCCTCCTCATATATTAGTAGTAGCGAGTTTTCTGTTTAGGTGGTAATGCAACTTTTTTTTTTGTTGATTTTTTTTTATATCGGGAACTTGACCCAAAAGCATTAAAGCCCTTTATATCGTATCAGATTTTTTTTTTTAAACCTGGGGAGCCGGGATGAGCTGGAAACAACCCACACCTTCAGTGTGAGAGACATTGTGTATGAGAGACAGCAGTGTCTGTAAGAGACAGCAGTGTGTGTGAGAGAGACAGCAGTGTGTGTGAGAGAGACAGCAGTGGGTGTGTTCAAGGCAGAGTCAGCAGTGTGAGAGAGACAGCAGTGTGAGACCTTTTATTTATGTTTTGGTTTTTGAAACATAAATAAAACTAATTATTTGCAATGTCAATAGCATAAACTTGCTTAAATACGTGACCTATTGCATTGAAAATGCAATACAAATCGCATTTGCGAGAGATTAAGCTATTGCCATTGTAAATGACAATGCCATTTATTTATCTGTTTTCAAAACCAACACATAAATAAAAAGTTTGTAATTCACAATGCCGATAGCTCAAACTTTTCCAAAGGCGAAACCGTTGCATTGTAAATGCTTGTTGTTTATGTTTTGTTTTTAAAAACATCAATTAAAGGCATTGTCATTTACAATGCCAATAGATTAAACTCTTGCTAATGCGAGGCCTATTGCATTGCAAATGCTTGTTTTCTGATGACAGCGAGCATGACAGAGCACCAGTGAATGCATATTTTCTCCTAGTAGTGGCGCCTACTCTTGATTTTGAGAATGCATGTCCCGTTGCCGAAAGTAAAAAATGTAGCACGAACTGGCACGTTGAGCACCTCCGCCCGCTTGTGGAATTCCGCGGAGTGACGCAGAGTTTTTGGGGCACTCCGCAAAATTATGCATAGTAGACCACTGTGAGCTCCTCCCAGGCCTATACATGAGTTCGGAATGTGCCCTATACAAAACCTCTTGTGTTTGATTAATTAACTATCATGTTGTTCCATGTATGATAAAAACCTAGGCCACATAGTGGGTGCACATGACAACTAAATTGCCTCTTGGTTAACTAACAGCATTGTTGTCAGGGCAGGGAAGGCATGAATGTTTCTAAGTTCAAGTTTGAGGACGATCACTTTTAATAAATACCTGTCAATGCAGTGATATAATCTGATGCACTAAAATGAAACGCCTCAGTTTATTAATGAAATACACTTTTTTGAATTTTGAAGAGTATCATATTTGTTGCACAATGTTATTAAAACTGAAGATGCATCTTTAAGTGTTGCAGGACACCTTCTTTGCTTCTCCATCTATTGTAGTTTACATGTAAATAAATACTTGCTCATTTTATTGCTTTTTTTTAAGGAGTTTATATAGCGCTAACTAGACCCGAGACATCGGGTATCAGGGTGCTTTACATAGCACCAGTTTCGTTACAGAAGGACACATTCATTTTTGTTAGGCATGGGGAGATTAAGTGATTTGCCCAGAATCACAGGATGTTGAGCATCATTGCCAAGACTTGAACCCGGTTCCCAGCTTTAAGGTCGATTGCTCTAGCCGTAAGGCTACATCCTCTCCCCAATTGCTTTCTGAACGTCAATGCTAGTCAAGTACACAGCAGCCCAGGGACAGCATGTAATGGTCAGAAGGGCCGTAGTTTGAGTATCCCTAATCTAAGTTATCCTTGTAGGAATTTGAGTGAATTTAAAGAGTTTGCTAAAAGGAAGCTCTGACAATATGTTTTGCCAGATGTCTGTTGTGAGAAGTTGGCCTGATGTATGATGTTCACTATTCTAGTGAGCACCTTGTATCAGTCCAAACAATCCTAATGGTGGTGGTTGTAAAGTCAACCTTATAGACAAGCTATCCTAGGGGTACAATGGACTAAGCAGTTTTAGGCTTAACTCAAGAGGGCATGTGAAGCCAGCTGTTTTACCATATGCAATCCTTTTAATACCAAATGAAAGGACACCACACAAGTTATATATTATAAAAATATATGTATTTATTACTAGAATAATCCTCTGGACTCTTTATGAGGACAGAGGCACAAGCGTTTAAACAAAAGCACAATTAAATATACAAAAGTTGCACAATTATGGATAGGCCCGGTGGCCACTTAAACCATATACTAAACAAGTGGTATAAGAACCACACCACGAACAATGGTAAGGCCTAGGGCCTTGGGAATCGCTGAGACTACACTGGACTAACAGTAGTTAGGACGGGAGTAGCCCGCGGGATTCGGGTGCAGTGCCTAAAGCACACGCATGCACCAATGCAAAGTCAATGGCGCGTAAAAGTTACAATGTTACTGTTTTGGAACTCTTCCGACTGGACTAGAACTTAGCCACTTTAAACTAGGACACTAGAGGTATAAACCCCTACAGGAGCACCGGTGTTCAATCGTTACCTCACCCACAGGAAGCGGGTGCATTGGTGCCAAAGTGTGTCGGGTTTCGTCGTGGAGTTCTATGGAGCCTGGAGATGAAGATGCTGCAGGCGGCCAGGAGAGAAGAGTCCGGTTGGATCCAAGGGTGGATCGAAGATGTAGAGTACCTGAAAGCAGATGGGACAGAGTCTGGGTCACTAGCCAGTGACCAGGAAGGAACCAAGAAGGAACCAGGCGATGTCGGGCGCAATCAGGTGGTTGTCGGGAAGCTTGTTTCCGCTGCCACGTGGACTCGGGGGCATCAACGATGACCAGGAGTAGAACACAAGCTGTCCCACGGAGGCTCTCGCTGTCGGCGGTGTCGGCTTCCGGATCGGAGTCAACAGGCCTTGGCAAAGGCAACCCACGCAGGATTTGAAGATCGCTTCTTACTCGGATCAGCAAGGTCAGAGCTGCTGCTCCTTTTCAGGGGAGCGAGGGCCAGTCTGGAGCAACCAGACCAGCAGAGTAGTTTTGTAGTTTCGTTGTCGTAGAGGCCACTAGCCAACGGGCAAGTGACCAGACAGACGTGTCAAGCAGCAAAATGCTAAAGGGCCCCACGCAGCACTCGGTGAGTGTGGAGGGGTGATCTTCGGTGTACGAGCTGCTCGGGGCTGGGGCTTCTCAAACCCCAATGCACAGCTTCGAGGGTGCCTCGGGACCTGCACTGTCAGCACTTTGCAGTCTTTTCAAGATGGCCGGTCCCACGTCTCACGTCGCCTCCACGGGTCTCAGCTTTGCTGTGGCTGTGGATCGGGCTGTTGGATGTCTGGGAATCTGGTTCTTGTCAATCTCTGTTGCTCGAGCTCCGGCGGGAGCTGCAACAAAGCAAACCGTTGGGTGCTGGATGGTGCCTGTTTGCACAGGGTGGTCACTCCTTGACCACAAGGGAGATTCTTCAGTCTTCTACATTGAGTAGGATGTTGAAGGGTCCAGAGTTTCGTTTCAAATTTTCAGTCAGGATTATCTGATGTCTATGGACACAGCCCCTACCTTTATTCCAAATCAAGGGGCTGGATTACCTGCTGGGCCCCTCCTATGGGTGGGACCCAGGAAGGGGGTGGTTATACCCCTTTCCATTTGTCCAGTTTCGCGCCAGAGCTGGGGCTGGAGGGCCCCAGCACCGGTTTGAACTGGGCTATGCATGGGGAGCTTTGTGCGCCCCAGGCAGTGTCTAGTTTCACTCGCCCTGCCTGCCTCAATCCACTATCTCCTGTCTGGGGTGGTGTAACACCTCCCTGTGACAGGATACTATTTGTCCAGGCCTCCCCTGCCGGAGTTTCGGTCAGCAGCAGGAGGCCAGACTTGTGTCTGTGGCAGCAGCATCCATTTTGTGATGCTGAGGCTCTGGTTAGTTTTAGCCACATTTACAGTTACCCCCATGTCTTATCCCTCTAGAAGGGTGGAATGCTACCCCCGTCGCCAGAACTGGCGAGGGGGTAGTATTCCAAAGCGTATGACACCTTACATGACATGTTTTGATAAAGCCAAACCAAAGTTAGCAATAACCGCAAGGATTATAATGCACTTAAGAGTATATGGTATGGCAATATCCCAGAACAGCTATAAGGACATGGTTCCAAAAGGTGCAGACAGGCTCAGCTCATGCTGGAGCACCATCTCACATAAAACCAAGCACTCTGCCTCCAGGATTGTTAAGGCCTGCCATAGGAGTGACTTATAGGTGTATATGTGTCCAGATATAGGTTTAGATATAGGTATACTATATCTAAGCAAGGGGTGATTACACGACCTTGCCCCAGCTGAGGGATCAGCCAGTTGTGTCAGTTTGGATGGCCAGCCAGGGGTGGCAAAAGATATGCTGCAGCCCCGGGTAGGCCTTGGATGCACCTATGCCCTGGGTACTTATAGTACACTGTACAGGGGCTCATAAGGTGACCCAATACCCAATTGGTGATGTACCTACAGTACATGGTGTTGAATTTAGAGAGAGAACAGCAGGTTGTGGGTCTGATTAGTAGGCCCACAGCCACATTAAGTCGAAACCCAGTGAAGCAAAAAGCAAAAAATGGGGTGACCATAGGAAAGCAGACCCTACTCTCCTACATCTGTGCATAAAATATATCCCATAGCAAGCAATGAATGAGTATGCTGCAAAGTACTAAGTCTTTCAAGTGGAATACATATTAATACTCAAGCCACTTTAAATATTTGCTTTAATTTGTGGTGTTGTTAATCCTTTAGTGTCCTGCAGGACACGTCATACAGAAGCCCTACCCTAGCGGCAGTCCTAACACCTAACCACACCTATCCAACACAGGTGTCCCCAGTTAGGTGACCCTACTAATAAAAGAAGCCGGACGCACATGCCCTGGGCCAGTTAAGTAATCCATACCACTAGTGACCATGTAGTCTTTTACTTTAGCACGTGAGCCTAGGACCCACTACTTTACAAACCTGTGGTTTTCCCCATCAGTTTTCATTTTAAATATATCTGTAATGGTTCCCTCATTTGGAGAGTGTCACTCTCCTGAAAGTTTCATCATGTAACATGCTAAAATATGATTAGAATTCAGGTCTTTTGAACCCTCTCAAAGTTCCAGCTGACCAATTACAATGAGATACTACTGCCTTCACTAGACTATTGTAGAAGATCTTACTCACTACCGGTGCAGATCCCAACCAGATACATACTATGAGCATTTCCTAACATCACACTATGACTATCATATATGGGATGATAGTATGAAAGTCCATGCCAGAAGATCTCTCAAATCTATACTCAATCAGGACCATAAACATTCAACTAAAAGGCAATGCATTTAACAGTAAGTAGAGATGGGGACATCAAAGATATTGAAACAGAGGAAATTGCAGTCAGGGCATTGCAGGACTAACCATATAAGAAGGGCATAAGGATAGATATTATGGTTGCCACCTGACCGGTTTTAAACCAGCACGACCAGTATTTTAATGCACTACCCAACAAATTGGTTTTCCATTCCGCCATTTGACCAGGACGTTGACTTGACCTCTGATCCACATATCTAGGAGAATCCTTATTTTAAGGATACAATACTCCTCACCCACCTAGCTAGATACTCAATGGGTGTACCCTGCAATACTTTGCCACTGGATTCAAGCAAGCCGGGCTGTAGACGGCTGAAATGCCAGAAACCGGTCCTCGGTAGCTTGTTTCCGGTCCAGGGAAGGCATGGCTTGGCAGTTTGGGCTGGACTGTTCCCATGAGGCACAGGGTCAGACTGATTTGCATATGGCCATGTCTGAACTGGGGTAGCAGATTGGGCTAAAGAATGCTGATGGATTAAACCCAGATCAGTTGACTGGGGGAGAGTGCTTGTATTGTCAACGCTCCGTCCATCATTTCCTTTGGTTTTTCTTTGGAGCCTGCAATACCCAGTGGGCTCCCAGCAAGCTTTTTTCTCCCCATGCCCAATATTAGCCAGAGCTCTGATCACTGCTCTAGTTGGGTGTTTGTGGGAGTAGGTGGTAGACTGGGTGGCTGAGATGTGTAAAAACTGACTACAGGCACTCTCTCAACAGTGTTTATTCTTGTGAGTGTCCGTGTCAAGATTAAAAACAGAACTGAACCAAACAGGCACAATAATATGCCATTGTTTATGTTCAGTTGGGTTAAAATGTTACATGCCCAAAAGTGCCCATAAGGTCTAGGCATTTCATCAGGACCATAAATAGACTCCTTGAGTGATTTGGTCGGCTAATGAGGGTCCCTTAGACAAAAGTTGAAGCTGCGCCTCCCCACCAAAATTGTTTCCAGCTGAATGTGAACGGCTTGAGAGTTAGAGCAAGAAGGCAAAGGGTTCTAGACTATCTTAATTGTAAGAATTGGGACATAATAATACTCCAAGAAACCCATCTCCTGAAACCCGAATGGGAAGATATAATGAAAACCCAATGTTGGGGAGATTTTTGTATCTGTACCGAGCAAACATGTTGTGTTAAGGGGGTAATTATTATCTTTAAAAAATCAGTGAAAGCAACCATAGATTCCTACAAAACTGATATAAAAGGGAGATGGGCTGTTGGAAATACCCACTCAAGTGGCAGATCACTAGTGATTGCAGGTTATTACCTAATGTTGACAATCCCTCAGCTCTACAGTCACTCTTTGCATACCTTTTAGATGTGTCTGGACCCATTATCCTCGGTGGTGATTTTAATATACTGCTTGACCCCGTACTAGATAGGAGCCCTCCCAAAAAAATATCCACCCTGCCAAAAATGAGGAGATGGCTTAAGATTTAACTAGAGGACTTAGGTCTAATAGATGTATGGAGAGGTAAGGGTGAAAAAAATCATTTGTTTACATTCAAAAACAAAAAACTGGGACACTCCTCTAGAATTTACTACTTTTTAATCGACAAGTCACTAGTAGGGGAAGTAAAGGAGGTCAGACATCTACCTGAACATTTATCGGATCATTCCGCAGTATTAATGGAGATTGAAACCTATAATCACCATATTCAGTCAATGTGGACTATAGATAAGACATTACTTCTAGACAACAAAATAATAGAGGACCTTAGAGAGGAAACTACATCTTACTTCCACTTAAATTTGAAACAGACCTCCAGTCAGATCAGATGGGAGGCCTATAAGGCAGTACTTAGGGGAAAGCTGATCAGCTTAGCGGCCTATAGAAACAAACTAAATAGGGAGGAAATAGAGAGTGTAGAGGGTGAAATTCACAGATTAGAAACAAACGTCAGTGAGGAAACATAAGCTGCAAAGGCGGAAACATTTAGGAGTGAACTAACTAAGGCAAAAAATAACTTAGTAAACATATTAGATGCCCGAATTAAGAAGAAATGGGAGGCCAGCCAACTTGCTCATTATCAATATGGTGAGGGGTGTGGCAAGCTCTTAGCTTGGAAACCAAAAACTGACTTAAATAGGAATAAGATCTCATGCATCCAAGAGGTGAATAATAGTCAACCGCTTACAGAAGAAGCAGACATTAAAAAGGCCTTTCATGATTTCTTCTCAGATCTATATAAAGATGATACGAATAACAGCGAGGCCCTAACCCAAGAATATCTCAATCAATGGTTTAAGCAAATTCTGTTAGAAGAGCAAAGGAAAGAAATAAATGCAGAATTTACTGAATTTGAAGTCAATGGGGTAGTTAAAGCTCTAAAAAGCGCCACGGCTGCCGGGCCCGATGCCTTGCCTAACGAGATTTATAAGGCCCTGAGAGGAGAACTTGTACCGGAACATACTAATATGTTTAACAATATATTTATAAGAGGACAAGCAACCCCTAAATCATGGAGTGAGGCTACTATCTGTTTTATATTAAAACCAGGGAAAGACCCTAAGCACTGAATCCTACAGGCCTATCACTATGTTAAACTGCGATTACAAGATCTTCACGCAGTTACTAGCAAAGAGATTGGGAAAGTGGGCAGGACAACTAATTTACATAGATCAGAAAGGCTTTATAAAGGGTATACAAATTCAGGAACTCACTCATGAATTAATAGGAGCAATAGATCTGGCGGACGAGGAAAACCTTCCTCTATCGGTTATTACCTTTGATTCCGCCAAGGCTTTTGATAGGGTTAACTCGAGATTTTTACATAACACACTGGAGGCTTATAAACTAGGAAGCAACTTTACAAGAGCAGTAAGAGCCATATATAGCTCCCCAACCTCATGTGTGTTGATTAATGGGTCCCTGACGGAGAAAATACACATAGAAAGAGGTACCAGACAGGGGTGCCCGCTATCTCCTATATTGTTTAACTTTTATATAGAGCCCCTGACCTGTGCTTTAAGATCTAATCAATCTATACTTCCTTTCAGCTGTAGGAATTGGGAAAAGAAAGTTGCACTCTATGCGGATGATTTAATGATATTTACAAACAATCTGATATTTCCCTCCCTGAAATAACAGCAACATTGCAGCAGTTTGGAAATCTATCAGGCTACCAAATCAATCAACAAAAGACTGAGATAATGTGCTGGAAGGTACAGAGTAAAAACCCCTTGGTAAAACACCAAATACAATACTTAGGGATCCTAATTGTGGGTGAGATCAAGAAGATTGCTCAAATAAATTTTAATAAAATCCAATCAGAGGCCCAAAAATTGCTTAATGCATGGAGATGTCTTTCTTTATCATTTATAGGCCGCTCTAATCTGGTAAACATGATGATCTTGCTCAAAGTCACATAATTTTTAAATCAACAGCTTTATTTGGGCTTCAAAGGGAGCCAGAATTTCATGGAAGAAGCTAAGAAGGAAACAGGAACATGGAGGGATAGCCAGCCCGGACTTATTCCAGTACTACAGGGCGTTCCATTTTAAAAATATTAGAGAACTTAAAAAAAAATACAGGGGCATATTAGCAAGGAATAGCGATATTTATCGCACAATGCGCTTAGTGCGTTTTTTTTTATCGCTGTCTATTGCTGGATATGTTAGCGGAGAAAAAGTGCTATTAGCTGGAAATCCAGCGATATTCACGCATTAATGCCAATGGGGACTTAACTTGACAATCCACCTCCCATTGGATAAACAGGTAAGTCATGTTTTTAGCAGGCATTAGATTATAGCAATAATCGCGCTTAGCGCAATTTTTTTTATTGCGTTGCATGCCTTGCTAATAGACGATAGCTAAGTTAGCGACTGCTTTCAGTCGCTAACAGTTTGGGTAAGCCCACTTTGCATATCATTAGCGATAAATATCGCTGACATGCAAAGCGGGCCCCAAACCGGTCACTATCGCCTAAAAGCTGTCGCTAACTGCTGTTAGCGACAGCTTGCTGATAGGGCGATCAAAATATTGCTGCTTTAGTGGCAAAAAGTGCCGCTAAAGCGGCGATATGGTCCTTGCTAATATGCCCGACAGCTCTTTCCCAATCTTTATGCAAGCAATGATAGGCCTGGAAGGAGACCACTTTTTATATTAATTTGGCCATACGAAATTCTTCAAGAAAATGAAATAAAAAATCTTAGGAGCGTCCATTAGATTGTGGGCCCAGATAAGGCGTCTGTGGAAGATTCCCTACTATTGTCATCATGCCCCCCTTTGGGATTCGCCTGGTGCGCCTGAATGTTTAAAGGATGCGCTATTGGTTCCGCTGAGAGACAGCGGAGTAGTGGAATGGGGACAAATATTATTGGACCTAATATTGTTGACTGTGATCGGTAGAACTAATGAATGGGGATTTGTCTAAGTTCAAGCACTATCAGTTAATAAGCTGGGCCAAATCCCTAGGAAAAGATGGGACGGGAAATACAGAACTAGAGGCGAAGCGCCTAGGGAAATTTTAGAAGAAAGAAGTAGCTTATTGGTATTGGGCGCTTATCGATGAAGGACGAGAGGAATTCACATTACCTAACGAGATCTGGGGGAAGACGCTGCCGTCGCTGGATGTATCAACATGGCAAGTATCTGCGGCTGCATGTGGGTATGTTAACAAATCCTCACCTTTGAAAAATAACTTTTTATTTACTCTGCATAGAGCATATTGGACACCCAAGAGGTTGTCGAAAATTAATAAAGGGAGAGTAAGGAGTTGCTCTAAAGGCGGAGAAGAGCGAGCTGATGACATCCACATGTTTTGGCAGTGCCCGCACCTCCAAAACCTACTGGGACAATGTAGGTAAGATCCTTTCAGATGTCCTCCATCAAGAAATACAGGTAAGCGCCCAATTGATATTGTTTGGGGTAAAACTAGATGATAGAGGGAGACCTAGTCTTATAAAAAAACAAAGGAATTTATTATGTTTGTTGGTACTAGCTGCCAGACGAGAGATTTGCATAAAGTGGGTCAATTCCCTTCCCCCTACGGTAGAAGAATGGCTGAACTCAGTCCTTAGAATACATTTAAAGGACAGAGCTGGATCACACAGTAAAAGATTGGAGTTTTGGAATAACTGGGAACAGTACTGGGCAGAGAAACTGTAATAAACCATAATTCGGCGACCTGTTGAAGTCCAATGATTAAGCGCAGTAATAGTTTTGGGTGTTGGTTACAGAGATTCCACTTATGAAAAGAGTGGGCAAGCCGTGCAAGAGATGCTTAATAGGCCGTTAGGATACCCCCACGTAGGATATAGAACAATCCAAGTGCTGGGGAAGGGCCATGGAAGGTACAGACCAACAAGAAAAGCTCTCTTTAAGTGGTTACTTTTGCTATAAACACTCTATTTCTCGAAACTCTGCGTGATGAGGACAAAAAAAATGTGTTTCCAGAGGAGGAGCCGTGGAGATCCTACCCTGCCTCCTGAGGAGTCCCTGAATAGTCTGCGTTAATTATTTCCCCTCCATTCCCCTCTATTGTGGTTGATATGGTATTTTAATGTTCTTACCAAAATAAAAAATCACAGACTAGAAAAAGATATTTAATCTGTGGAAATCAATGTGAGAAATAGAAGGATGGATGATTTAGAGGAAAGACGAACCAGACTAGGCAAGCATGATTATTGGTACTACTTAGAGACACAACTTGAGAATGGAGATGAATGAAAAAAGTATTAATAGAGAAAAACTTGTCCATCTTGGCTTTAATCTGTACCACAGTTATTGTACTTGAAATTACATTGTAACTAATTGTTTAAAGAATAAAGATTTTTTTTAGCCGGCAACGATGGCGGTCGTGTAGAGCGAGAGCTCCGACCAGCCACCTGCTATCCTGTGGTGTTATCCTGGCCCTAAGCATCCACAAGGGCGTTATATTCTCCTGTGAGGTCGTCTGGCCTGAAGGCATCATCCGGTGGCGGAGGCGGTGACATTGCGGCCCCGGAAGACACGTGTCGCTCCGGCGGTGTGGAGCGGCCTGCGGAGTCCGGCTAGGCCTGAAGCCGGGGCCTCGGTTTCCACGCGGCCCGGCGGGGAGCATTTGGTCGGCGGCGGCTGCGTGGTGGAGAGGCGGATGCAGACGGGGCGCGGCTCGCTCTGACCAGTGAGGAGCCGAGCGCGCCTGGAACTCTGGCGTGTGCAGGTGCGGGGTCGCCGCGGGAGAGGTGCGGAGTGCGGGACAACACCAAGTAAGGCTGCGAGGGGCCTGGCTTCGGGGCGGCTTGGTGGGAGCAGCCGCCATCTTGAGGCGTCCACTTACCCTTGAGTGAGCCCGGAGTGAGGAAGGAGCCCGTGGCGACATTGATTGATGGACTGTGCCCCATAGCTGGGGATTAGTGTCGGTGGCCCTCCCCGGGGCTGGCCGAACTGGTGGTGGCGGCCTGGTGGGACCTGCTGCGATTTCTGCACCGCGGTGAGTGGAGTGGGGCTGCAGGGAGCGGTGGGGTGCGTCGGCCATCCCATCTTCCCCTCTCCCTCCCACGTCAACCCGCCGGAATAGCAGTCTCTTTCTGCGGCTGGGGAGCTCGGGGCTAGATCGGGCCACGATGGGAGACTGGTGAAACCCTGGGACCTGTGGAGTGGTGCGCGTGCTGGGGGCCCATTGGGGCTTCTGCTGGAGCCGGCTGGCTTCGCTCTCTTGCGTGAGGGGCCCGGCGTCCTGGTCCAAGCCCTCTTTGGTTGTCCAGCGCTGCAGAGCCTGGGGGTCAGCTCCTGTGACTGCGCACACCTAGTCCGAGCGGCCTGCAGCTGGTAGAAGACGGCCCATTGACTAACTTGTTGGCCTTGCCGATCTCTGACCCGCTAGAAGTGACGGGCATTGGCGAGGGAAGTCCTACCGCCTGGAACATCTCGCACTGCCACGATGACACGGGATCGCACTGGCGGCGGCCACAGCAAACAAGGGACACTTGACAAATTCACGGAGGTGGGTCAGGCGGCCGGTGCCGGAGGGTTGCAGAACTCGGCACCCGATAATGCAGCGTTGTTGGCGGCCATAACACAGTCAAGGGACATGCTGGACGCAAAGATTGGGGCCGTGGGGTCTGATGTTACGTTACTCCGCCAGGACCTGAGGAATGCGGTGGAGCGAATCACCGGCGCAGAGACTCGCATATCAGAGGTGGAAGCTGATGTGTCCATGTTGAAAAAGAAGGTTGCGGCTATGGAAAAAATACAAAAGGGCCTAGCCATGACGGTCGAGGACGCGGAAGGGTGGGCTCGGCGGAACAACCTACGCTTCATAGGATTCCCGGAGGGCTGTGAGGGAGACAACGTGGAGCACTTTTTGGCCCAGTGGTAGGAGGGCTGGCTTCCCGTGGACACTCTATCTCGCTGCTTTGTGGTTGAGCGGGCCCACCGGGCTCTTATGCAGAAGCCCCCGGCTGGGGCACGCCCACGGCCGATCATCGCCAAATTCCTAAATTATTCTGATAGTGACACCATTCTGCAGCAGGGGAGGGTAAATGCCTCCCTCACATATAACAACGCGACCATCCTCATCTTACCAGACTACACAAGGTTGGGGCAGCAGCAGCGCCAATCTTTTCTTGCAGCCAAGGCCCGCCTTCGTGGCCTCAAGCTCCAGTATGCTTTACTTTACCCGGCACAATTGCGAGTAATCTATAAATCCTGCACGCTGTTCTTCGATACCCCTGAGGAAGTATTCCAATGGACGGATGAAATGTGAAAATCCGAGTCAACGTCGCCCAGGGTGGAGAATCAGATTCCTCCTCAAGTGGAGTGGCCTGGCAGGGTCTCAGGAGTCAGCGGCGCCACCGCAGGAGATCGATATCTGGACACAAATCACGCTCCGGCTCGGTGTCTCGCGGGGGTGATCCGGCACCGGAACAGCAATCAGAAGCGGCATGAAAGCCTGGCACTCCCGTATAGAACTGTATGTATGTTACTCATGGATGCTTAGGTGCGCAGTATTTTAGGGCTGGGAGCCTGACCCAGCAGGAGTGGGTGGGAGGGAGTGAAAGCCCCGTTATTATGGGTTGTCACTTGGGGATCGATTGGAGGGGGTGGTTCTTGTTTCCCTGTTGGGGACTAGGCTACTATCCGACCGCGCCAGGTGCTTCCATGTTTGGGAGGTACGGGGTGGGGGGTGGAGGGGGGGGGGGTTGGTGTTTGGGATTGGGGTTGGGGGGACTGTTTGTGCATGTTCGCTGCTTTATGTTTGCCATGTATTCCGCATGCTGAGCCACGGGGACACCCTTAGTCTTCATAATGATATTGTCTTATGTCCACTGCTGAGGAAGGAGGGCGGGTAGGCCCTGGCTCTTTGCACATATTGAGCTGGAATGTAGGAGGGATGTTGGACAAGGTGAAATGGGGGGCTGTCTTTCAATGTGCTAAGAGGGCTGGGGTGGATGTCTTATTACTGCAAGAGACCCATTTACTTGGTGCGAAGGCGCTTTGTCTCCAGCGATCTGGATTCACCCATGTGTACCACGCGAGATTCACTAGAGGCTCTAAAGGGGTCGCTATCCTTATACACCGTAGGGTTTCCTATGTACATGATAAACTCTGGACTGACACGCAGGGCAGGTATGTTTTTGTGCGGGGCAGGGTGGGGGGGGAAAGGTGACCCTTGGTTGTGTATATTCCCCGCCACCACTGCAGTGGCCATTGGTGGAGAAGCTCATGTCCCTTTGGGGTGCCCTGCCTGATACCCTCTCCATTGTAGGGGGGGATTGGAACTATGTAATGGAACTGGGTAGCGATAGGTGGCGGAGTGGGGCGGCTGATCAGGGAGGAGGTGTGGGGGGACCCACCACCAAACTACATGCCATGGCTACTGGCCTTGACTGGACGGACGCCAGGAGATACAAACATGGGTCACGTAGGGAATACACATATTTTTCCAAGGTGCACGACTCATTCTCCAGACTGGACTACATTTTCGTTCCAAGGGGGTTGGCCTATAGAATACTGACGGCAGACATTCTGCCAAGAGCCCTGTCTGATCACTCACCGGTAGTCATCACATTTTGTGTAGGCCCAGCCAGACAACCGTTTCGGTGGCGCATGTGCCCTTGGTACCTGCTGCAGGACAAATACAGGGAGCATATGACCACTATCTGACCTCTAATGTGGGCTCTGGAGACTCCCCGACTACGCTTTGGGAGGCCCCGAAGCCCACCTTGCGGGGCGTAGATACTTCCTGGTGCGCGGCGGCCCGCAGGGAGCTGCGGAGGGACTTAGTGCAGCGTGAGGCGAATCTGGAGGCGTTGGAGCGCAGAAGTCGGGAGGTGGGCGGTGGACCAGCCAGACGGCAGTTAGTCTTGGCTCAACAGCAGTAAACCGCGGTTTTGATGGAGGAGGCACGGCAGGCCTGGCTGGCCACTCGTAGTCGTGTGTACCAGTGGGGGGACAAATCATGCAAGATGCTACACTGCCTATGTCAGGGTACTTTACATGCCCAACCACTGCCTCAAATCTTAGACCCTGGGGGGGTGCCCATACTTGAGCCCCCAGCAATTGCGGAGAGCTTCGCTGCGTACTATGAGGGGCTGTATGCACTCCAGGAATGCTTGGCAGCTGATGTAATCCAGCGTTTCATTAATGACCTCCCCCCATGCGCGGACGAAGTGCGGGAACTCCTGGACAGGCCCCTGTCGGATGATGAATTGGGCACGGCCCTAGGTGAGCTGAATCCTGGTAAGGCACCGAGCCCGAACGGCTTCCCATGCAAATTTTTCCAGCGTTTCCATGTACAACTGGGCCCGTGCCTCCGTCCGGTCGTGGAGGAGGCGTGCGAGGGTGATGTGCTCCCACCGATTGGTGACACGCTGAGGTGGTGGTCTTTCTGAAGCCGGGTGGACCCCCGGGGAGTCATGCGTCTTACCGCCCGATTTCACTGCTCAACACGGAAGCTAAGGTCCTGGCTAAGGCTCTGGCCACTATGCTCAAGTCCCACATTACAGACCTGGACCAGGCGGGTTTTATGCCTCAAAGGGCTCTTTGCCACAATATTCGGCGGGCCCAGGTTGCGATATCGGCCTGTAGGAGCTTGGGGGAGCAGGCAGCACTGTTTTTAGCGGACTTGGACCGAGCTTTCGACTCCCTGAGCTGGACATACTTGTTTGCTGTATTGCGACGACTCAACTTCGGCCTGCGCTTCCTGGTGTATATACAGCTGTTATACACTGATCTTACGGCTTCTTTGCGCATTCGGGGTGTGGTCTCTCGTTCCTTTTTGGTTCGGTTGGGGACGCGGCAAAGCTGTCCCCTCTCCCCTTACTTATTTGCGCTCGCCATGGAGCCCCTTGCGGCGTGGGTGCGCACTGTCGCCCAACTTAAAGGCTTTCGGTGATCAGCGGGCCTGGCTGATAAAATTACGCTATACGCTGATGATGTCTTATTTTTCCTCACCAACTTAGATCGCTCGGGGCCGCGGCTGTTGCTCATTTTACAGATCTTTGGCGAAACCTCTGGCCTCTATATGAATCCAGGGAAGTCAACCTTGTGGATACTTGGCAGTCAGCAGCGGGTAGGAGAGTGGGCGTCGGGCCTTCCGTTAGATCGGGAGGGGTGAAATACTTAGGGGTGTACCTGTCGGAGGAGGCGGCCGCCTCCCGAGATCGCAACCTCACCCCGGTATGGGATCGCACGCGCGAGGACATGAAGGTGTGGTTCCGAATGCCATTGACTATCTATGGCAGGTCAGGTGTCTTTAAGATGGTGGCGCTCCCTCGCATAGTGTACCAACTACAAAATCATCCACATCGGATTTCGCCCCGCTGGTTCCAACAAATCAACTCGGCACTGAGTGGGTTTCTGTGGGAGGGGGGGCTCGCGCACGTGGCGCTGCGGACGTGCTTTTTATCTTCATATACGGGGGGTTAGGCACATCGGACGTTCTCTCGTATTACCAAGCAGCACATCTGTTGGTCTTAAACGACTGGTGGTACAGTGATAGGGGTCATACGGCCTACGTGGTCGAGCGTTTTTTTATGGGCTCGGCGTCTGTGCATATGCTGTTGTACTCGGCACCGCTTTGGAGGTGCCTTCCCTCGGCCACGCAGGTAGTTTTCTACATCTGGAGGCAAGCGCTGTGCAGAATGGGATGGTGGAACGTGCTCACTCAGGAAACCCCACTCTGGCGAAATGGTCGCCTGCCCCAAATGGACACGTTGCTGGTCTTCCGGGGGTGGGACACGATAGGAATCTCCACTCTAGGCGATGTGGTGTCGGGCTGCTCCCTGAAGTCTTTTCAGAACTTGCAAGATGAATTCGGAATGCCCCGCTCCCAGTTTTTTAAATACCTCCAGTTTCGACATGCTCTGACACCATACTTGACTGACCTGGAGCAACTTCCCAAATATATCAGACACTAGTCCATCATTGTACCTCCGACTTACACAGACTTAAGTCCGCATGGGAGCAGGATGTAGGGGACTTGGAGGACGAGGATTGTTCCCCCGACTGTCTCCGGTGCGGTTCGGATGTGGGCACACTTCTACACACCACATGGGGGTGCTCTGCGCTACATAGATTCTGGAATGGGGTGTTTCAATGCTTATCTGAGGTGTTGGCCAGGGAGCTTCCCCGCGATCCAAAATTGGCTTTGCTGCATGTCATGGAAGGGGTGTGGGCACCAGGTACAAGCTCCATGTATTACTTCTGGGCCTCACACTAGCCAAACGAGACATTGCCAAAGCTTGGAGGCGCCACCAAGCCCCGCCACTGGCCGCCTGGAGGAATGGCATGGACTTTTGCATGGGGCTAGAGCTACCTATATTCATGGCCAGGGGGTGCCCCCGTAAGCACTTTAAAATCTGGAAGAGGTGGGCTGGAGTTGGACCCTCTGCCTGAGGGGGCCACCCTCCCGACAGTTGGACTTTTGGCAACTCCGCGTAGTGTCTTGATGGACTTGGCATGTCTTGTTGTAGATACTTTATTGCACTTAAGCATTGGCAGCAGCGTAATGAGGGGTGGGATTGGGGGAGGGGGTGGGTGTTTTTGTTTCATGTAAAAGTCTGCTGATGTTGCTCCACCAATGGTTGCAGTAGACTCCGGATGTCGGAGCTTTGCATTATATGTGAGTTCAGACAATAAAATATGTTTAAAAAAAAAGATTTTTAATAGCTTCCTAAATTTGCAGAAGTCCAGTTCAGCTCGGATGGAGAGTCTATTCCACAGTTTGGTTGCAGCTACAAAAAATGCTTTACCACTCAACCTCACAATTTTTGTCTTGGGTATATTTACTAGAGTCAGTTGGCTATATCTTAAGTTATGGGAAGAAAATTACCATTGTCAGGACACCTCAAAACATGGCTGGTAAACAGGAAGAGTACGGAAAGAGCTATCACGGCTATATGCCATCACTCCACGCAGTTCTGGTTGACCAAGCCATGGTAATTGACAAATTCAGAGAATTCTATGCCACCTTAGATCACGAACAATCAATTCCTCGCAAGCAAGGGATAGAAAGGGCTGTGGAAGAAACAAAGCTATGAACACTAAATGCAAACTTATGGAAGAATATGAACACTCCTACAGATGTAGAGACCATCAAATGGGCCATTCAGTAGTTGAGAATGGGTAAGAGGCCAGGAAATGATGCTCCGCGAGACAGATTTCTACCCGCCTGGAGAGACATGCCAACTCTCAGAAGGAGAACAATGAGGGATTGCAGGACATGAAGGAGTCATCTCCTTTCTGCAGCAAGCCACCTAGGCGTTAACCTCAAAAGGCAGGCTTCCAAGGTGAAGCTGCCTTTAAAGAGCAGATGTGGGAAACCACTGGGAGGGCTGCTGCACTGTTGAGGTAAACAGACTAGCATGGGGAGCAGAGATGGGAAACCAGTTTGCAAACATTTTTCCCCAGGGCATGTAGCCCTGAGGCAGCCACACCCGAGGGGTGGGCAAGGGAAGTCTGAACACCGATAGAGGGGTCTCCCTATCTTGGGAGTTGGCAGAATGGTGCATCCTGGAATAGCCAGATGCTGCAATCCACAGGATGTGGTTACAAGGTGGGAGGGAATCTCGTAGCCCATTGGCTACCAACCGCATCCTGCCCTAGGGGCACTTTCAGAGCATAAGAGGGGCACACCTGGCACGCAGTCCTGAGATCTCGGTTCCTGTCTGACTTGGAAGAAGGACCAAAGAAATAATGTCCTGCTGCACCAAGGGACAAGCTGAGAGAGGCTGCTCAAACAAGGACTGGACATGCTGCACTTGGTGGGCTAGCGCAGAGAGGGACTGTGCCTGCCATGTCCTGCTCAGAGAGAAGCAGTCTACAGAGCACATTCCAGCTAACAGAACTCCAGGGGTCACTTGACTGGCCACATTTCCGCAGCACAGGACCCCAACATCTGAAGAAGCCTGCTGGGGTAAGTTGGTAGCCCAAAGTCTTCAAGTTGCCACTACCACTGCAGTGCAGCGCCGAAGCCCAAGACCCGACGCACAGAGCTGAACCTGAGTTTGCTGAATCCAGGAGTGCTGTCAGAGAGTTGCTGGAACCCTGATAAGGTGATTTACTGACCCAGGAAGGATTGTCCTGTGACCGCGACAGGGGGCGACTGGCAGTCCAGTGGAGACAGAACTTCGGCCAGACCAGGGACGACTTTGTGGGACGCTGATCCTGCAAACAAGACCCCCTTAACATCTTCATGGACCAAGGAATCCCAGCACGAAGACCCTCCCATAAACCGCGAGGAATCTACAACATCCTTAGAGCATTTTCAGCATCCTTCATCCCTTGCACCAGGACCACTCCATAGCAATCCATCGCAACGCGGATAAAGTTCCTGGAACTGCTGAAGGATTGTTTCCCCTGTAAAGGTAACTGTTCTTGAGGACCTTACTGCCCCCCTTGACTAGCTGCCTGCCGGAGTTGGTGGCTCCAAATGCTTCTAACCAACTGCAGTGACGCTTGCCTGAGTTGCAATTACAATTTGTTGACTTTGTCAAGGCTTGTTCGTAGTTGAGTAAAATTGCAGATTTATTTTTTTTGCTAGTAAAATCTATATCTCTGGAACCATCCATTGGATCTTTTTTGTTCTAGTGTCTAATTCTATAAAGAATACAGTCTATTTTTTTTTAATTGGTGTTGGATTTCTTCACTGTTGTGTGGATTTCGTCTTCAATTGTTTAGGTGCTGTTTAAATGCCTAACACTTGTTCCTCTTTGTAAGCCTTGCTGCTCAGTGCCACAGCTCCCCAGGGTTCAGCTGAGGGTTTGACAGATGAAACCCAAGGGTCCTAAAGGGAATGGTAAGTGTATTACACTGTGAGGTTGTACTACCACACCATAAAACTCCAGTTGTACTACCACACCATAAACTCCAGAAAAGACTCCAACGCTTACAGAATGCCTCAGCATGCCTCAACAACCCCCGCCACAGCCACATCACTGCCCACATGAGGGACCTGCACTGGCTCCTAGTCAACAAGAGGATCACCTTCAAGCTCCTCACCCATGTTTACAAAGTACTCCACAACCCCAGACCAGCATACCTTAATGAGCGACTCACCTCTTACACCCCGAACCGCCAGCTTCGCTCCGCCGACCTCACCCTCGCCACCGTCCCACGCATCCACAGTAACCACCACCGGTGGCAGATCATTCTCCCACCTCGCCGCCAAGACATGGAACACCCTCCCCACCCACCTAAGTCAGACCGAGGACCTGCTGACCTTCTTGAGACATCTCAAGCGTGCATTAGAAAGGTGTTCTTGTTGACTGGAGTATGAGAAAAGGTCTCGCAAATGGGTACTGTAAGGAGAAGAATGTTCGATGCTACTGCTATGGCTGGGGAATCCAGGAGGGTTGTATGATGGAACCCCGCAGGAATTTACACTGCATGTCTTTACAACACAGTCACTACCCTGCCTGTGACGTTACCACGCATTACTTTATCATGCAAGTCGTTACATCAACTTGCTTTGTGGGACGCTGGACTTTGTAAAAATATCATTACTATTCCAACTCCAGTCTACACAACAGTAGGGAAGGTGTTGACCTTAAATATTCAACACCAGTCCAACAATGCGCCCCCTACAGCAAGTCGTTGTAACGATTTGTGTGGTATTTAACACATGGTAATGTCGTATGCGGGGTACTGGCTTCATTGTAAAGGATGGTCGTTGTAAGGACAGCATGGTAATTGAAGTTTCGTATTGGGGAGTGGTACTGCCTGCACCTGCAGACCTACGCAGGTATGTAGATCATTGATTAGGTGTGGAGGTGGGCAGGGTGGGGTGTTTTGTGGGTACCCTGATTCTACTGCTTTGTTTTCAGAAAGATTGCTTAAGTGGCTAATTGGGCTAATGCGCCTTCGAAATAGATTTGTAATTTGGAGAAATTTAGTTAAAATTTTCTGAGACAAATTCTGTCTTTCGTCTTTAAAAAGCGGGTATGCTGGAGTAAAAAGTGTGATGGTAAGTGGTTTTCTTGCAACTTCTGAGAGTGTGCTACAGACCAGGGCCTGGATAGCTTTGTATTTTCCTCTGCCCAACACTGCTATTTGTTTGTGACAGCATATTTCCCCACAGTGAAAACCTTCTAACTTTAGGAGGGCAGGCTGCCCCTCTGAACCTCACTGCTGTCTTACACTGGTTTCAGCATTGCTAGTGGGGCCACAATGAATGTGTTTCTGGTGACTGTTTCTTACTTCTCTGTTTTAAAGCGACCTAATTTAGATTGGAATACAAGACCAGAGGGTCCTGTTTTACCTGTTTCCTTGTGTTTATTTCAACAGCGGCCACATTAAACATACCACACTACCCATGTAACATGGAGAAAAGAACTACCATATTTGATCAGAATGCTCCCAACCAATCAGCTCCAAGCTACCCTATAGCCTTCATGACTGGGGACAACAAGGCCTCTTTTCTTGCTACTCACCATCCAGATATGAATTTTCATCGACGCTTAACAAGATTTCCTGAGGGTGCTGTGGTCGTTTCACTGTTGCTGAATTGCTCTCCTTCTCTCTCTCTGTTATGCTTCTGCTCATTTGGGTATTAACTGGTCATTGACTGATCATGGACGGTGAGTATGGAAATATAACCTAAAACTAAAACTGTCAGTATTTAGTTACTAATTGTGTGTAATTCTTTAAAAGGCCTAACTATCTGATGGTTTATTAAACTTTTGCAGTGAGTACCTTGCTCCTAGAATGGCCCTACATCAGCAGCTTGTGCTGATGGGGCAGGTTTTCAGGAACTTGATTAGTCTTGTGGATGGTTTGTGAAGATTATTTCCTTATCCTGGGGATCTATATTGAGGAGTGTAGTTGGAAGATAAAAACATGTCCATGTCTATCGGTGGTGACCTGTAATTTTACTTTAGATGGTCTGTTTTTTTCCTTAAAGATAGACACATTCTAGCAGGTGAAAAAAAGAACTGAATGCACCTTTCTGAATTCAACAAACCCGGTAACTGCATCACTGTGAAAAATGCATTCAGCGTCATTCAAATACAGAAAATGTATGAGCATAAATTTAAGTTGGGGGGTGTCATATAGATATTGCTTACCTATATACCGTGTTAAGTTAGCATGAGCTTATTAAATGCTTAAACGCCATTTTACCTTTGGCTGCTTCTGCACACGACACATAATTATTGTTTTAGCTTTCAGCCTAGAAGAGCGTTGTGATTTACTTGAGAATAATATGTTATTGTTCTGATATCAACTTTGCTTAGAAAACTATGTCTGAACAGTGAGTGCTGAAGCCTTCAAGGATAACTCGACACAGTGTTGTTATGAGGTCTTATCTTCGCATCTTCCTAGACATAACATAAATGCAGCTGCTGCCAAAATCTGGCTTTAGGCACGTTTTATATTGCTTTGCGAAGAGCACAACACACACTTGATGGTGCTTCGCATGCAGAGAGCTGGTGGAAGATGATGTGATCCTCTGCCACTGAGATCTTGAGGTATGGGGTCGCCCTGCTAAAACCCAAAGAGACCTTCTTAGTGTTAACATGATAAGCTAGATAGGGAGGGTGAGAGATAGGTGTAGTTAAACTCCTATTCATTTCAACATTTTAGCATGTTGTCACCTTTTGCCTTTTATGGACTAGTAACTATGCTGATAACTTTGCTTCTTATAATATGTTTGCTGGTATTATCTAAGATACTGCGTTTGAGAACCCTGCATTAGTAAATAAACATTTCAAATATGCACGCGTCCTCATTTACTCCACGTTCTGGTTTGAAATGATTGTATAATGAAAGAGTGTTCATGTGTTCCACGTGACCTGAGGTATTCCAAGTTCATGTTCTGGTTTGTCTAAATATTGGGAGTTCGTAAGGACCAATGAGACACTGTAGCTAGCTAGGTAAGGGGATTTTGGGTACCAAGGTGAGTTTTGGGACACCCTAATTCACTGAGGTTCCAGGTCTCTATGCACAGTTCTGTAGGAGAACAGGATCCCTGCTAAATGGTGCCCATACGTTGGTGGTCTTATATCATGACACTCGAGTAGTATATCATTCAATCCTTAACCCCTTCACTGTCGTTTCCAGAAAACGGTGGTGTCGGAAAAAACCTACCTATTTTTGAAAAAGGTCTTTTCAAGCTTGAATCTTTCTAAACGGTTTCCTTGAATTACTTCCCAGTTGTGCTATAAAGTTTACTTTGTTCTTCACTCTTTCTGTGTCGTCATGGCCGCTGCCGTGGACATTCCGCAGCATAGTCGCATTGCGGTGCCCAATTGTTAGAATTGGGGGTCTCTGGTTGGCGCAAGTATTCACTTGTGACAAGCAGGGACCCTCTCCTCTAAGTCAGGGCGAAGGATGACCCCTTAGAATTACCCTTGCTCACCCTCTAGGTGCGTGGCGTGAGCAGCCAAGGCTATTCTCCAGGCGTTATTCAGTTAAGCATTTGTAATCACACACATACTAAAAATTTACCAATCCCCCCACAAATGGTCACCAGGCTGTAAATATATAAAAATACGATTCTTTATGTAACAATATATATAGCAGTTCAGACTTATCACAAGACCAAGTATAACGTTGTTTTCAGATTAGGCCACAGATTGTAAATAGGCAAGCTTTTAGTTTCAAGTTCAAATGAGGATTTCCTTGTAAAATCACTTCTCTTACAGTCTTTCAATGTTAGTTGCTTCCAAAGCACCTCTTTGCACCCAGTCGGGGGACCTAGATCAGCTCTGGGCTACCGGGGCGCTTCGCAGCGCCTCCCTCTCTCTCTCCGAGGAAATTGACCCGGCCCCTACCGCGGCTCACGTATCAGGCGTGGGGATGCCTACGCCGCGTACGGCTCTTCCCACCGGCTCGGGGACGGAGCTAGATGCGAGCCGGCTCGGCAGTGCGGGTTGCAGTGCGGTCAGGTAGGGAGGCGGGGAACTGGGAGGCCGGGCGCGCTAGGCTGCACAGACAAAGTACTTACGATGGCCGGAGCAGCGGAGCGCTGAAGGGGAAATAAAACGTTGCGGGCCCCTAGCCCGGGTAGATCTCAGGAAGGGTGCAGTTTCTTCACGGATGGGACGAGTCGTACACGGCAGTGCGACTCGTTCAGGTCAGGGGTGCCTTCGGATCCTTTACATCAGCGGGTGCGGGTGCACAAGCAGGCGCGGCCCTCGACCCCCACAGTACGACGGTACTGGGGGTCTCCACGAGGAGGGGGCGGCGCGGCTTGCAGACACTCGGGGATAGGGAAGCGGGGACAGCAGGGCACGGTCCGTGCGGGCTGCGGGTCCCGGCGTGGGTTACTATCGCCTCTGGAATTCCGGCGGGAGGGGTGCTCCTATTGATAGGCGAGGGGCAGAGGAGCAGGCAGCCTAGCCCGGGGGCAGAGAGCGACTCCGATCGAAGCGAGGCTCTCACGGGGTTAAAGGCAGGCAAGCTCCCGAGTGCCACAGCCCTAGGAGGGGGCGAAGAGGTGCGCAGTCTTCCTCTGGCGGGAGGCACACACGGCTCGAAGTTGGAGGGCGAGCAAAGGCACCAAGAACCCACTAGTCCTGGGGTTCAGATCAGGGGGCAAGCTCAATCAAGCCCTTGGAGAAAAGTTTCAAGCACAAGTCAGCAAAGTCTTTTAGAAAAGTCTTCTCCTCTCCTTCCTCAGCAAGGCAAGCAGCAGGCCAGTCCTTCCAACGTCTTCTTCTCCTTCTAGTCGGGCAGAGGTTCTTTGTGGGAAACAGGATTCTGATTCTCAAGGAGCAAGGATCCTACTTTTATACAGCATTTCTTTTGTCTTCTCAGGCCAGGGGGGCCTTTGCATAACTGCTTTCAGTCTCTGAGTACTTGTTGGGTGTACTTCTGGCTTCTGCTTTCAGTGTGAGGGGCAGGCACATCAGGCGCTCCACGGGAGGTGGAGCCAGCATTGTGTGGACAGGGGCAGCCAGGAGTACCTTGATGATAGTGCTTCGCCCTTCCTGGGCCAGGTGCAGGCTGAGTCATCAGTCGCTCCTCAGGGGGCGGAGCCAGCATTGTGGTGGCAGAGCACAGCCTGATTAAGAGTCCAGGGGCACTCCTACCTCCCACTAAGGTGTAATTCTTGCATTCACCACCTGTCATCCCCCAGCCCTGTCACTCACACATCCCAGACAGCCAGATACACATACTAGCAGAGGCGGGCTGAAATGGTTAGGCAAGCAAATGCTAACTTTCTAAAAGTAGTATTTGCAAACACAGGATATTAAAATAAACTTTACTAAAAGAAGTACTTTATTATTCTGAGTTCAGGCATACTGAACTTTATTTTCTACCATGCTCCCTGAGCCTGCTGGGATTATAGAGTGTAATAATTCCAACAGCCCATCTGGCCTAAAGGGAACAGGTAGCCTTACAATAGTGAAAAACGAATTTGGCAGTAATTCACTATTAGGACATGCCACACTCATCAGAGCATGTCCTACCTTACACTTACAATGCACCCTGCCCTTGGGCCTACCATAGGGGTGACTAATATGAAGTTAAGGGAAGGTTTAGGGGCTGGCAAGTGTGTGCACTTGCCCAGCCAGCATGACAGTACCAGACTGCACGCAGGTTCTGCAATGGCAGACCCTAGACACATTTTAAGGCTGCTTCTGTGGGTGGCACAACCAGCGCTGCAGGCCCACTAGCAGTATTGGCATTCACAAGCCCTGGCACTCCTGGTGCACTTTACTGGGGACTGACAGTAAATCCAATGAACCAATCAGGAATATCAATCATAGTTACACTTTTCATAGGGAGCACTTGCACTGCAGCACGGGTTGTCCGTGGCGCAGTGCCCTGAGCAGCGGACACCAGCAAAAACATCTGAGGCACATCAGCAAAAAGTGGAAGGGAAACTCACGCCAAGGTGCAAGGTCTAACACGTGTCCCCTCCAGCTGAAATGTGGGGGGAACTACCCTTCCCCAGGGAGTTCCTCATCACTAAGGCAGAAAAACCTGACAGACCGTCAGCGTTGGCGTGATCTGTGCCAGGGCGATGTTCCACCGTGAAGTCCATACCCGGTAGGGAGATGGACCACCTCAACAGTTTTGGGTTCTCACCCCTCATCTGCATCAACCATCTGAGGGGCCTGTGGTCTGTACATCTGAACCCGGAAGTGATACCCAAACAAGTAGGGTCTTAGCTTCTTCAGCGCCCAGACCACAGCAAATGCTTCTCGCTCTATTGCACTCCACCTACGTTCCCGGGGAAGTAACCTCCTACTGATGAAGGCTACAGGTTGGTCCCAGCCCTCCTCAGTCATCTGTGAGAGAACAGCCCCTACACCATGCTCTGAAGCGTCTGTTTGCACTAGAAATTCCTTGGAGAAATCAGGAGCCAAGAGCATGGGCGCCGTGCACATGGCAGTTTTGAGGGTGTCAAAAGCCTTCTGACAGGTGTCAGTCCAAATCACATTCCTGGGCTGCTTCTTGGAAGTCAGCTCTGTCAAGGGAGTCACAATAGTGCCATAGCCCTTGACAAACCACCTGTAGTACCCAGTGAGCCCCAGGAAGGCTCTCACTGCAGTCTGGGTCTTGGGGGGGTTCCCAAGCCAGGATGGTCTCAATCTTGGGTTGCAAGGGTGCCACCTTGCCACTCCCCACTTGGTGTCCCAAATACACCACTGAACCCTGCCCAATCTGGCACTTGCTTGCCTTGATTGTGAGGCCTGCTTTGCGCAGCACCATCAACACTTCCCAGAGGTGTTGCAGGTGTTCTGGCCAGGTGCCACTGAACACTGCGATGTCATCCAGGTAGGCGGCACTGAACTCATCCAGCCCAACCAACACCTGGTTGACCAACCTCTGAAAGGTGGCAGGGGCATTCTTCATTCCAAATGGCATAACCCCGAACTGGAAATGCCCATCTGGTGTAGAGAATGCTGACCTCTCTTTGGCCCCATCGGTCAAGGCGATCTGCTAGTACCCAGACGTTAAATCAAACATGCTGAGGAACCGGGCAGCCCCTAGCCGATCAATGAGCTCATCAGCGCTGGGGATAGGGTGCGCGTCAGTCTTGGTGACTGAATTGAGCCCTCTGTAGTCCACACAGAACCGGAGTTCAGGTGTGGCTCCCGGCGCAGCAGCCTTTGGGACCAAGACCACGGGGCTGGACCAAGGACTGCTGGAGGACTCAACCACCCTAAGAGCAAGCATCTTGGAGACCTCCTCCTTGATGCAGGCCCTGACCCTGTCAGTTACTCTGTAGGCCTTATGCCTCACAGGTAAGCTGTCTCCTGTGTCCACATCAAGGACGCACCAATCTGTGACACCAGGAACCAGGGAGAACAGATCTGGAAACTGCCCCAGCAATTGGCGGCAATCTTCCTGTTGCTCAGGCGTCAGGGTGGGTGAGAGGTTAACTCCATCCACTGACCCATCTTTCTCAGAGGCTACCAAGAGGTCAGGAAGAGGCTCCGACTCCTCCTCCATTCCATCATCAGTTGCCAACAACATGCCCACTTCGGACCTCTCCAAGTGGGGCTTAAGGCGGTTAACATGTAGGACCCTCAAAGGGTTCCTGGGAGACTGCATGTCCACCAAGTAGGTTACAGGACTCTTGCGCTCCACAACCTCAAATGGACCTGTCCACTTATCCTGAAGTGCACAAGGCTCCACTGGGGCCAAGACCCACACCTTTTGCCCAGGTTGAAGCTCTACCAGAGTGGCATTCTGGTCGTACCACCGCTTCATCTCTTCCTGGCTGGCTTCCAGATTTGCCTCAGCAAGTTGCCTGAATCGCCTGGTCTGGTTTCTAAAGGCCAGCATGTAACTGTATACATTCTGGGGAGGTTTCCTGGGAGATTGCTCCCAGCCTTCCTTTACCAAACTCAGAGGTCCTCTCACGGGGTGACCATACAGTAGTTCAAAGGAGCTGAACCCTAGGGATTTCTGTGGCACCTCACGGTATGCAAAGAGAAGGCATGGCAAGAGGACGTCCCACTTACGCCTCATTGGACCTTCCAGGCCCATGATCATGCCTTTTAGGGTTTGGTTGAATCTCTCCACCAACCCATTTCCTTGGGGATGGTAAGGGGTGGTGAACTTGTAGGTTACACCACACTCTTGCCAAAGGGACTTCATATACTTGGATATGAAGTTGGTCCCCCTGTCACTCACCACCTCTAGAGGGAATCCCATTCGTGAGAAAATTCCCATCAGTGCACGTCCCACCACGGGGGCTGTCACTGTCCTCAGAGGGATGGCTTCAGGGTACCGGGTGGCATGGTCCACCAAGACCAGGATGAACCTGTTGCCCATGGCTGTCTTGGGGTCCAGAGGCCCAACAATGTCAATACCCACTCGCTGGAATGGCGTACCGACCACGGGGAAGGGTTGCAGAGGAGCCTTGTGCCTCCCTCCGCTCTTACCACTTGCCTGGCAAGTCTGACAGGATCTACAATGAGCATCTGAGCTCTTGTGCATTTGGGGCCAATAAAAGTGGGTGACAAGCCTGTCATAGGTCTTGTCCATCCCCAAATGTCCTGCTAACGGCACATCATGAGCCAGCCCCAGTAGGAAGGCTCTGAACTTCTGGGGTACCACCAGCACTCGGGCTGACCCAGGTTCAGCAGCCTTAGGCTCTGAATACAGGAGGTCATTCTCCCAGTACACATAATGTGTCTTGGCCTGAACACCATTGGCCTGGTCTGCAGCCTGCTGCCGCATACCCACGAGAGCAGGGCATTCTTTCTGCTCCCTGCAGAATTCTTCCCTGGAGGGGCCTCCTTCTTGCTGCCAATGGGTCAGCTCAGGCAGGTCCCCCAGTTCAGCAATCTGTTCCCCAGTAGGCTCCAGGACATCCCCCTCAAGGTCTGCTTCCTCCTGGACCGTGGGAACTTCAGGGGCCGGTTTCCCGCGCCCCCTGCGCCTTCTCCCTAAGGCCGGTTCCTGGGCCTCTCCTTCAGGCCCCAGGATCTCTTGAGCACCCCTACTGGCTGCCATGGACCGGGTGGTCACGCCCGCCCAGTCAGGCAGTCCTACCATCCTCAGGTGAGTCGTCTTCTCCACTTTTTCCCAAGTGGAGTCCTCCAAGTCATTCCCTAGCAAACAGTCCACAGGCATGGCTTTCCTCACACAGACCTGCAGAGTACCAGAGACCCCCCCCCCACTCGAAGGGAACTTGAGCCATCGGACACTGACTCTCTGAATTATCAGCATTGATAACCCTACAGTAGGCATGGGGTACAATCTGCTCTTGAGACACCAGGTGCTGCCTCACTGCAGTCACACTGGCTCCTGTGTCTCTGAGAGCCTCAGCTTTCTTACCATTGATGGTCACCACCTGCCCATATTTTTTAGTGTTAGAGGGCAGGTAGTTCTCAGGGACCATCTCACTGTCTCCTAGCGAGACTAGGGTCATCTGGACAGGATCTCCACGCCCTGGGACCACCACTTCTTCTCCCAAGTGAACACTAGTCACTTGCCGGGGGGGAGCACCAGTGGGTTCTGGTTTACCAAACAGGCGACACTTGGGGTCAGTGGAAATGTGACCGGGGTCACCACACCTGTAACAATTGAAGGGCCCCTTTGGAACAGGTCTACCTGTCGGGGCCCCGTTCTGCTTTGGGGGTGGGGGAGGCTGAGAACCTTTCTGCTGGTTCCCTTGGGGATTACTTTGGGGGCCTTTAGGGAACCCTTTCTGTTTACCCCTGTCCCCCCCACTCTTCTGCTGGGGACCCTGCCCACCTTTGGTGGAGTCTCCCACTGGACCCTTGTGGACCCTGGTGCTGAGCCAGCGGTCCGCCTCCTCAGCAAGCTTCCTCGGGTTGGACAGCTTGCTATCAATCAGGTGCTGGCGTAGCTCAGGAAAACAATTACCGGACAAGTGCTCCCATGCAATTAAATCAAAGAGACCTTGAAAATCATTCACCTGATTACCCTTCACCCAACCATCCAGTGCTCTGCAAAAGAAAGTTACATACTCCACATACGTACTCCCGGGAAGCTTAGTACAACCCCTGAACCTCTGTCTATACATTTCCGGGGTCAGCCCATATCTGGTCATTAAGGCCTCCTTCATGCGGGGGTAAGAACTTTGTTCTTCAAGGGGCAAATCTAGGAGGGTATCCCGCCTTTCGCTAAGGAACTTTCCCCACAACCCCGCTCCCCAATCCTTGTCAGGGACCCGGTGGGAGGACATGGCTACTTCATAAGCCCTAAACCACTGTCCTATGTTATCCCCCCTAAAGAACTCCTTAACTACATCTTTGGGTATGTAAACTCTGGACTCTACCTGCACCGGCGTTGTGCTGACACCAGAAGGAGTTGTTCCCAAACCTCTCAGCTCCAACTCCTTCAATCTCAGGTCATGCTCCATTTGGCGTTGCTGCGCCTCCATGACCAATCTTTGCTTGTCCATCTCCATTTGCCCAGCTAATCTTGCCATCTCCATTGCATGTGCCCTGTCTGCTGCCTTGTCCGCCAGCTCCTCTGGTGACAGGACTCTGCTGGGCTCCACAATGCCATCTGGTGGTATGATATCCACCGCATTCCGTGGTTCTCTTGACTCTTTCCAGGCACTCATTGCCTTGATGTATTGGCCTTTCTTTTTGCACCCAGTGTGTGCAACTCTGAACTTTACACAGTAGCCTTTCAACTGTTCCACTGTATAACCCTCCTGTCCTCTGTGTTCCCAATCCACATCTTCAATTCCAGAAATCACAGAGGGTGCTCTTCCAGCAGGGATTGAGCCAGGCATGGCTTCAGCAATGGTAGATGTCTCAACAAAATTATAAAAATGGGAATCTGTGGCTGAGTTATAGGTCTGCTCTCACTATGTGGTGATCAGCAATTCACTGTATGTCAACTACAAATGCAAATTCGCAAATCCTCACCGCTGCGTCCAATGTTAGAATTGGGGGTCTCTGGTTGGCGCAAGTATTCACTTGTGACAAGCAGGGACCCTCTCCTCTAAGTCAGGGCGAAGGATGACCCCTTAGAATTACCCTTGCTCACCCTCTAGGTGCGTGGCGTGAGCAGCCAAGGCTATTCTCCAGGCGTTATTCAGTTAAGCATTTGTAATCACACACACAGTAAAAATGTACCAATCCCCCCACAAATGGACACCAGGCTGTAAATATATGAAAATACGATTCTTTATGTAACAATATATATATAGCAGTTCAGACTTATCACAAGACCAAGTATAACGTTGTTTTCAGATTAGGCCACAGATTGTAAATAGGCAAGCTTTTAGTTTCAAGTTCAAATGAGGATTTCCTTGTAAAATCACTTCTCTTACAGTCTTTCAATGTTAGTTGCTTCCAAAGCACCTCTTTGCACCCAGTCGGGGGACCTAGATCAGCTCTGGGCCTCCGGGGCGCTTCGCAGCGCCTCCCTCGCTCCCTCCGAGGAAATTGACCCGGCCCCTACCGCGGCTCACGCATCGGGCGTGGGGACGCCTACGCCGCGTACGGCTCTTCCCACCGGCTCGGGGACGGAGCTAGATGCGAGCCGGCTCGGCAGTGTGGGTTGCAGTGCGGTCAGGTAGGGAGGCGGGGAACTGGGAGGCCGGGCGCGCTAGGCTGCACAGACAAAGTACTTACGATGGCCGGAGCAGCGGAGCGGCGAAGGGGAAATAAAACGTTGCGGGCCCCTAGCCCGGGTAGATCTCAGGAAGGGTGCAGTTTCTTCACGGATGGGACGAGTCGTACACGGCAGTGCGACTCGTTCAGGTCAGGGGTGCCTTCGGATCCTTTACATCAGCGGGTGCGGGCACACAAGCAGGCGCGGCCCTCGACCCCCACAGTACCACGGTACTGGGGGTCTCCACGAGGGGGGGGGGGGCGGCGCGGCTTGCAGACACTCGGGGATAGCGAAGCGGGGACGGCAGGGCACGGTCCGTGCGGGCTGCGGATCCCGGCGTGGATTACTATCGCCTCTGGAATTCCGGAGGGAGGGGCGAGAGCGCTTCAGCGCGCTCCTATTGATAGGCGAGGGGCAGAGGAGCAGGCAGCCTAGCCCAGGGGCAGAGACCGACTCCGATCGGAGCGAGGCTCTCACGGGGTTAAAGACAGGCAAGCTCCCGAGTGCCACAGCCCTAGGAGGGGGCGAAGAGGGGCGCAGTCTTCCTCTGGCGGGAGGCACACACGGCTCGAAGTTGGAGGGCGAGCAAAGGCACCAATAACCCACTAGTCCTGGGGTTCAGATCAGGGGGCAAGCTCAATCAAGCCCTTGGAGAAAAGTTTCAAGCACAAGTCAGCAAAGTCTTTTAGAAAAGTCTTCTCTCCTTCCTCAGCAAGGCAAGCAGCAGGCCAGTCCTTCCAGCGTCTTCTTCTCCTTCTAGTCGGGCAGAGGTTCTTTGTGGGAAACAGGATTCTGATTCTCAAGGAGCAGGGCTCCTACTTTTATACAGCATTTCTTTTGTCTTCTCAGGCCAGGGGGGCCTTTGCATAACTGCTTTCAGTCTCTGAGTACTTGTTGGGTGTACTTCTGGCTTCTGCTTTCAGTGTGAGGGGCAGGCACATCAGACGCTCCACAGGAGGTGGAGCCAGCATTGTGTGGATAGGGGCAGCCAGGAGTACCTTGATGATAGTGCTTCGCCCTTCCTGGGCCAGGTGCAGGCTGAGTCATCAGTCGCTCCTCAGGGGGCGGAGCCAGCATTGTGGTGGCAGAGCACAGCCTGATTAAGAGTCCGGGGAACTCCTACCTCCCACTAAGGTGTAATCCTTGCATTCACCACCTGTCATCCCCCAGCCCTGTCACTCACACATCCCAGACAGCCAGATACAGATACTAGCAGAGGCGGGCTGAAATGGTTAGGCAAGCAAATGCTAACTTTCTAAAAGTAGCATTTGCAAACACAGGATATTAAAATAAACTTTACTAAAAGAAGTACTTTATTATTCTTAGTTCAGGCATACTAAACTTTATTTTCTACCATGCTCCCTGAGCCTGCTGGGATTATAGAGTGTAATAATTCCAGCAGCCCATCTGGCCTAAAGGGAACAGGTAGCCTTACAATAGTGAAAAACGAATTTGGCAGTAATTCACTATTAGGACATGCCACACTCATCAGAGCATGCACCCTGCCCTTGGGCCTACCATAGGGGTGACTAATATGAAGTTAAGGGAAGGTTTAGGGGCTGGCAAGTGTGTGCACTTGCCCAGCCAGCAGGACAGTACCAGACTGCACGCAGGTTCTGCAATGGCAGACCCTAGACACATTTTAAGGCTGCTTCTGTGGGTGGCGCAACCAGCGCTGCAGGCCCACTAGCAGTATTGGCATTCACAAGCCCTGGCACTCCTGGTGCACTTTACTGGGGACTGACAGTAAATCCAATGAACCAATCAGGAATATCAATCATAGTTACACTTTTCATAGGGAGCACTTGCACTGCGGCACGGGTTGGCCATGGCGCAGTGCCCTGAGCAGCGGACACCAGCAAAAACATCTGAGGCACATCAGCAAAAAGTGGAAGGGAAACTCACGCCAAGGTGCCAGGTCTAACACCAATCACTTGCAGAATTACAATGTCCCAGTGGATGGCATGGCCGTGATAATGGTGGTGAGTGCGGAAATAGCTTACCCTTACGAAATCTTTTATTCGTGGGTGACATTTCCGGCTGGGGACGAAACTTCAGGTGTGTTCCACACTTACACTCCCTCTCCTGTACCGAATGAATATACTCCGCAGGAAGTACCTATTGATACTTGGCAGCATCGCGTTTGGTTTGATGGCGCCCTCCCACATACTTTAACCGCTCCGAGGTTAGGTCCTTTGTCTATTCCAGGCGCAAATTGGCCTGTTTTAGCTGGATTTACTCCTCATCCACAGCGCGTTATTCGAGCGTTAGTGCAAAACATAACCCGCAATCTCCCGGGCGGGGCCCCGGGTGCTGCGGCGCCTCAAGCAGGACAGGGCGGCATGAAGCTCAGTCCTGTGATGGTCAATGCTGTGATGGGCAAGCGCCCCCAGGAGAAGGATGATTTCCCTTTCTGGCTTGCCGAGAAGTTTGACCAGCTTGAGGCGGTATTTCCTAACACGTCTCCTGGTGAGAAACACAGGATTCTAACAATTAGTATGCCGAAAGACTTGACCCCCGAAATCGGTGACTGTGAAACCTGGGGTAGGACATTTGCGGCGCTCTATGCGAGGTGTTACGGCACTCCGTCTATGGCTGTCCTGCCGACGGTCATTAAATGTGTTCAGGATGAGCACGGACCTGAGGCTGCGGTTGAATTGGGTATGCGACTGTGTGGCTCCTATGAAGTGGTTTGCGATCTCATTCTTGCAAATGTCAAGGGGGATGCGGTGAACTTTCAGGTGGCTAATGCCTTGAGTGCGCTTCCCGATGCCGAGAAACCCCGACAGTTAGCGAAAATTATTGTGGCGGCTTATAAAACCGTGGGTCGCAATAGTAGGGGTCTCAAGCCTTTTTCGACTAAAGAAAAAATGCAACCCCAAGGGCAGAAGTCTGATACTGACGTTCAGCCCAAGTCCAAGAAACAAAATTGGCTTAAAAAACAAAAACAGGGAAAGCAACAACAACAGACACAGGAGTCTCGTCCTGCATCTCCATTGCCTGCGCCCGCAGAACGTGTTTATGACTTGGGCTATTGCGCGAAGATTAAATCACCTGATCGTTTTCAGGTTTCTGATCAACGCTCTCCTCGTTCTTTTCAGGATACATCGGCCTCGTCGACCGGTGGTGGAGGAGGAAGGGGTCGGGGTGGCCAGCAAGGACGTGACCAGCCCTGCCCGAAAGACGGTGGAGGAAAGCAGGACGGCTCTACGCTGAAGAGACCCCAGTTTCAAAAGAAGAAAGTTGCCGCTTTAACAGCGCACAGATATGCCACAGATAGTGAGAACGTGGCTTCGGAATCTGACGTGGGCTCTGACCTTGCTGGACAGTGCGGCGGAGATTACCATTGTGCGGGAGGCCCTGCGTCCACTACTGAAGGTGACAGCGACTGATCGTTATGTTGTAATAGAAACAGCTGACACTAGAGTTGCTCCCCCTGATAGACTTTATGAAATTGTCCTGTTAATCGAAGGTGACATACAACGTACCATAGAAGGGGTATTTTGGGAAAATCTTTCGTCTACGTATGACATTTTGCTTTCGGAGGCTGACTGGCCCCCTCCTTTTGTTCTCGCAGCTCCGCGAGGGGAGGAGGTAATCCTCCCCAGTTTCGCGCACACAGTCTTGAAAGAGCATGCGCTGAATTTTGCAGAAGAGTGGGCTAAGGCTCTAGCGCCGGCTCTGTACCGTACACAATGTGGTTGGGATAAGTTTTCACCAAGCCACGAGATTCCTTTGCGGTCTCAGCCACAGCCTCAACCTCAATATCCCATTAGACGTGCAGCCAAAGCTTCCGTCGCGGCAATCCTTGAACAATTGGAATATCAAGGAGTGATTGAAACATGTGTGTCACCAATGAATAACCCTCTTTTTACTGTGTCCAAGCCTGATGGTTCGTATCGTTTGGTATTGGATTACCGGCATTTAAACTCGCATTGCCATACCTGTGCGGTACAGAACACACACGGCTCTGCCTTAGTGGATAGTCTTGTGCGTAAGCGTTTTAAGACCACGCTTGACATTTCCAACGGTTTTTATGCCCATCGAGTGGATGGTCTGAGTTTATTTATTTATTTATTTTATTCGATTTATATAGCGCATTATAACCCTGGGGTCTCTAAGCGCTTTGTCAGGCAGCACAGACAGATTCCTAGGTTAACACAACCGAACTTATAACCCCACCCAGGCCTTCTGAAACAAAACAGTTTTCAGCTTCTTCCGGAAGGACATCAGATTGGACTCCCTCCGCAAATCCATCGGCAGATTATTCCACACTGCAGGGAGGGTATTAGAAATAGCACGACCACCCACTGTGGCTAGTCTAGCGCGCGGTTGGGTGAGAAGAAATGCTTCGGCAGATCTTAATGCCCTGCCCGGTGTGTATGGAGTCAGACGGGTCTTGATGTATCCTGGGGCCTTGCCATAGAGTGATTTATGTGCAATGCATAGCCCTTTAAAAAGCACCCTCTGCCTCACCGGCAACCAATGTAGCTCACGCAGAAGTGGGGACGCATGCGAATTCCTGGGTTTCTTAAAAATGAGCCTAGCGGCATCATTCATCACCACTTGGAGCTTGTCCAGAAGTTTTTGGGGCAATCCTATATATAGCAAATTGCCATAGTCCAACCTTGATAATATCATTGCGGAGACCGCCTGTCTCAAGGTTGAAAATGACAGTAGTGGTGCGATTTTCCTGAGTTGTCGGAGAAGTCCGACACAGGTTCCTACCACCATGCTAACTTGCTTCCGCATGGATAATTTGTCATCCACATGGATGCCTAAACTTTTTACCGTCACTGCAGGTACTGGAGGTGGGCCGAGTTCTCTAGGCCAAAACCCATCGTGCCAATGACTGCCCGCTATAGTGATTGGTAAAACCTCTGTCTTGTCAGGGTTGATTTTTAAGGAGTTCAACGACATCCAGTTGGTTATATGCTTAAGGATGTTTTGCAGCCTTACTGACACCCCAGAAACCTCGTCCATTTGGATGATGATTTGGGTGTCATCGGCGTAGTTGTATACCTGACAATCCATTTGGTTGAGGAGTGCAATCAACGGTTGTAAATATATGTTGAATAGCAGGGGCGACAGGGCAGACCCCTGCGGCAGATATACAACTATGAGGTTATTTGGACTATCCAGAATTACCAGGCGCACTGCCAAAGTATCCGTAGAGTCGATGAAAACTTAAAGTCAAAGTGGTGGTATAGGCAATAGGGCGAACGGTATATCCTCACAACCGTTCAGAAACGGACCAAGACTTGGCCCATAGGGAATGCAAAAAAAAAAACAACAATGCCCCTGCACTATACCAATAAGTATGTGATCAAATGGTTCTTAGTTTAGTAATTCAAACAAACATAGGAGCACCAACAAGAGTCAAATTTAGTGGACACTTTCTACATCAAGCAATCCAATTTGGACAAAATAGAGGTGTCACAAAGTTCCGCTGTTGGTGTGATGATTCGGTTTATTGTTCCTACATAGCGGCCAACACGTGTTTCATCGCAGGGAAACAGACTGCGAATCTTCAGGGCCTCTTGGGTGAGGGGCATAAACACATCGGTTTAGCCGTGTTGTATAGTCATATATCTTGACTAGTTCAGCACTATGTATGTTGTGGAAACTTCATAAGACCTGATGAGTCTCGTTTTAGAACAAATGTCGTTTATACCGGACCGTTCCTTGGAAAACGGCGCCGGGAATCACAAGAGGGAGTGCTACTAAGAGGAGGTGTACCCGCCTTGCCTCTAAAGTTAACAGTGTTGCGATTACTGAGCATACTGCTTTCTTCTCTCCTCCCGGTATAAACGACATTTGTTCTAAAACGAGACTCATCAGGTCTTATGAAGTTTCCACAACATACATAGTGCTGAACTAGTCAAGATATATGACTATACAACACGGCTAAACCGATGTGTTTATGCCCCTCACCCAAGAGGCCCTGAAGATTCGCAGTCTGTTTCCCTGCGATGAAACACGTGTTGGCCCCTATGTAGGAACAATAAACCGAATCATCACACCAACAGCGGAACTTTGTGACACCTCTATTTTGTCCAAATTGGATTGCTTGATGTAGAAAGTGTCCACTAAATTTGACTCTTGTTGGTGCTCCTATGTTTGTTTGAATTACTAAACTAAGAACCATTTGATCACATACTTATTGGTATAGTGCAGGGGCATTGTTGTTTTTTTTGCAGACCCCTGCGGCACTCCACATGATGTTGACATTGCAGTGGAGACCAATTCTCCCAGCTGTACTCTTTGCGTGCTTTCTGACAGGAAAGAGGCAAACCAGGTAAGAGCTGTGCCCTGGATGCCGAAGTCCCTCAACCGCGACAATAGTTGTTTATGACATACGGTGTCAAACGCCGCGGAGAGGTCTAGCAACACCAGGGCACCAGGTATCTTCTTGTCTGCCCTACTCCTGAGCTCATCTAAAATAGACAGCATGACCAATTCCGTGCTGTGGTTCGCACGGAATCCCGATTGATTCAGTTCCAACAGGCCGTTCCTTTCCAGATGATCGGAAAGGTAGGGTAGTACATGCTGCTCTAGCACTTTAGCCAAGAAAGTGATCTGAGAAATAGGCCTGAAATTTTTCATGCATTTCACATCTGCCCCTGGTTTTTTTGGCAAAGGACCTAGTCGTGCTTCCTTGAAGGCTAACGGAACCTTCCCTGACGCTAAGGATGAGTTCAGAAGAGCCAAGACCTCTTCCTCCATTCCTGGCAAAGCCAGTTTAAATATTTCCGGAGGACAGGGATCAGCCTGAGAACCAGATTTGACCCGCCCCATAAGCCGTGGCAGTCCCTCCTTCGTAATCAAGGGTAGGGTGTCCAAAGGACTGTCCACCCGCTTCTTAACCGGGGTGGTCTGTGGGAGGCAGGCATGCGTAGAGGTGCCGGCGATTTCAGAGATCAGATCAGTTATTTTACCGGTGAAGAAGTCCTGAAATCTCTGACAATCCTCTAAAGTGAACTCCGGCCTCTGTTCTTTTATTTTCCTGAGTTTATTTAGAACCCTAAAGATTTCTTTTTGTGGATCTGTAGCTGTGATAATTCTTTCTTCATAGAACTCGGCCTTCCTAGCTGTTATAGCACGCTTATAGGTCGCTAGTTCCAATAGATAGAGACTTCTCGCCTTGGTGTCATAGACTCTGCGCCAGGCTCTTTCCGCCTTGCGCAGGACCCTCTTCTTCTCCGTAAGAGAGTCATTATACCAGGGAGATCCAGAGCCTCTATTCACTAGATTGACCCTTCGTGCTGGTGCCACGTAATCGGCCGCCTTTCGAAGTCTGTCGTCCAAATTATTGAGGAGGACATCCGGATTCTCATCCCAAGAATTCAGGGGTGGGTTCGCTAGGAGATGTGCTACCATTTTATCTCCATTGACATTTTTCCATTTTCTCACCACCCTCTGCCCCTCTACAGGTTTCCTTTAGTTCATCAAGAGGTCTCCCTTCACTAAAAAATGGTCCGACCAAACACAAGGTGTCGAGCTCGTCGATCCCTGTGCCGGAAGTGTCGTCCACACCAGGTCAAGCGTGTGACCTTTCACATGTGTTGAACCTTTTACTTCCCAATGGACCTCCTTTACTTGCGGCGGTGTGCAGTTTCGGCGTTTGCCTATGGGCTATAAGAATAGTCCTGGGGTTTTTACTGCCCGCATAGTCTCTCTTCTGGAGAGAGTCGACCCAGATGCATGCTCGTATGTGGATGACATTTATCTCACTGACGACGAACTTTGGGAGCATCTGTGTCGAGTTGACTGCTTAATTTGTAGCTTTGCAGACATGGGTTACAAATTCAATTTTGCAAAGTCGCACATTGTGGAATACACAGTGTTGTTCCTGGGCTATGAGCTCAACAATGAAGGTAGAGGTTTGGTTCCTCACTTTTTGGAGAAATGCGCACAACTGCGCGCTCCAACAACACAGAAAAAATTACAGTCCTCACTGGGTTTCTTAAATTTCGGAAGAACATACATTCCGGAATATGCCCAGCGTATCAAGCCTTTGTATGCTTTGATACAACCAACTTTTTCCAAATCATGCTGGCGGCCTGAGCACTCTGCTATTTTGCAATCTTTGCAGGCTGATCTGCTCGCTTCTAAATACTTACTGACTCGTGATAACCACACCACCCTGGTGTTAAGAATCATCCCTGGGACGGTGGGTCTCACGTACATTACTTTTAATGAAGGAGACACAGTACCTATTGCTTACAAGTCACACTTGTGCACTTCGGCTGAAATGCGTTTTTCCACTGTGGAGAAAGTTTTAACGGCTGTGCAGATGGCGATTCTTAAGGAACGCGCCCTGTCACAGGGGAAACGCATGTTGGTTGTTAACCCGTGTCCTGCTTTGGAAGCAGTTACGAAAGCCAGTGTACCTAATTCAAAAGCTTTGCACCCTCGGTGGATTCAATGGGCGGCTTCACTGACTTCTTCGGATGTCACATTTGTGTTTGACGCATCCTTACCGTCACAGGAGTACTTGCAGTATGAATTCGTTCATCCAGCTCCGTTAGCTATGCGACCTTTGGAGGATTTCCATTGCATCATTTACACTGATGGTTCGGCGCAGTTTGCGCATGGCTCTCAACACGCCTACGTTTCCGCATGCGCCATTGTGGTCGGTGCCATGGTGAACGATGAGTTCAAGTCCAAAGTTGTGCACACGCAGGCTCTAGGGGACTGCACCGCACAATTGGCAGAGCTTCGTGCTCTGATGCTTGCGTTGGAGTACGCAGATCCTAGTGTGACAACTCTTATTGTGAGTGATTCCTATTACTGTGTCCAGTCTTACAATGAGAACTTGTTCTTTTGGATTCAGAATGACTTTCGTGATTCCAAGGGTAGCACAATAAAACCTAATATGATCTGGGTTTGAGTGGCTGAGCCCAAAGAGAAGCTGCCACTTGTGTTTGTAATTCATACTCTTGGCCACCAGCGTGTTGGAGTTCACGCTTTGGGTAACTCGCTTGCCGATGAAGCGGCGAAATCTGCAGTATCTACATATTTGGTTGCAGCAGTTACACGGTCCAGAAGTAAGATTGATGATGATATCTTGGTGGCAGTAGCTGTCACTGAGAAGGGAGGTAAATATCCTGTGGGGTTCCCTTCGAAGTACACATACCACTTAAGTCCCGATAAGGTTCCTTATGTGAAAATTCCTGAAGATGGGTAGCGGTTGATTCCCAACTCGAACCGCAGAGCTACATTGATTACAGCGGCGAATGAAGGTGTGGCGTCTGCGCATGCGGACGTCTCAGCCACTCTATCTCAATTACAGCAGCGTTTCTGGTGGCGGGGACTGTACAAACAGACGCGCGATTATGTCCTTCAATGTGACATTTGTCAGCAGATTAAGCCTTTGACTGCTGCGCGTCCACCACAGACACAGTTGTACATATCTAATAAACCACTAGGATGTGTTTATTTAGATCACTGCGGTCCTTTTTCTTCTGATACTGCGTATAAGTACGTCTTAGTAGCAGTTGATTCATGCACACGCTTTGTGTGGGTCTGGCCCCATCGCAGCGCTGATTCACGAACTGTCATAAGAGATTTGCGTGTCTTTGTAGGGATTTTTGCCTGTGGTACCTTCCATTCGGATCAGGGTCCTGCATTTGCCTCTAAGGCATACAAGGATGCCATGATGTCGTTGGGGGTCCAAGTCAAGTTTTCGTCTTCGTACAGACCTGAGGGTAATAGTGTAGTGGAACGAATGAACCGTGACTTAAAGCAATCATTGACAGCTCGAGTTATAGGCACTGGCAGAAAATGGCTAGCCCATCTCAATGGCGTGCAGCGTGCTCTTAATAATCTCCCTAGAAGGTCTCTGGGTGGGCGTACCCCATACGAAATGCTCTTTGGAATCAAGATGTATGTCCCGGACCTTGACGGTCTAGACTGCGTGGCTCAAGCCACAGCCTTTGACGTAGATGAACATTGCAATGTTTTACAGGATCTACAAAAGACCAGAGACAGTCTTGCAAAGGAACATTTACCCTCCACATCGGATGATGCGTTGCAGATCCCGGTAGTTGGCTGGCTACCCCAAGTTGGAGAACTGGTTCGGGAGAAGATCGATAACAGGAAAGAGTTTGGTCCTTCCTATCGAGCTCCGGTTCCCGTACTTGGAGTGAAGGGCACAAGAACAGTCACTTTACCACCACTTCCAGGTCGTAAGGAAAACAGGTTTATCTCAATTGACAATGTCAAGATACACAGAGTGGCCGATTCTTCTTAGTATGACACCGGCTGTCTCCTGTCCTTCGATTGTGAGAAATTCTGTTTTGGCCACTGCTTTTAATTCTGAGTCAGAGGTGGCCATCGAGATGCCTACAATTTACAGTCCTTTATTAAGTACTTTGCCTGGTACTAACGTAGATGAACTTGATTATACTTACCCAACTGACTTATCTATGCCTGATTTGCAAACACGTTTGGCCACAGAATCCAAGTTTTCATTTGACACTGTTTCACATAACTCGAAAAAGCCCTCACGTTTTGCAATTTATGCCAGTTTATTTAAAAAACATTTTTTGATACCCCCTTGGACATATATTTGGCTGGTACTTTTTTCAATTTACCTTTTTATGTCAATTGGTTTTGTGTTTTATTTTTTTCGGATTGTCGATGGACACTATGTTGAGGAGAGAACATGCATTCGACATCTTAATGGAACTTTGGCCCCCCTTTCCTCGTCGCATTCAGCACACAGACTGAAGAGAGACTTGACTTTTGTTAACATCACTGCTTGGCCTGTTCTTGATGGGATTGTGTGGGATGCGGTTAAATTTCAAATACATGGCCCTACTTAGGTTGTTAATGTCCCTAATGTTCTCAGGGTCAACATGGGAGATGGGGTAAAACAAAACATACGTTCTGATGATTGGGATATTCAGGCCGTAGAAGCATTGTTTTCTGATTTGAAATATTATGCTGCCTTTGATGCTGAAGATTTATATTTAGATTCTGCTAATTATGGTGTATTATTTTGCTTCCAACATTTTGGCAACCATTTTCTGCATAAAACGAGTTCCTGAAGGGGTAATGTAAATTACACACAGTGGGAGCATTGTCCAGCTCCTTTACAAGGCAGTTCGAGTACTTTTTTGAAAAAGTACACTTATTTTACCGACTTTAATCAGTCCAATCCCAAGTCTTTTTATTTTAAAATGACACAGAAGCCCATGTCCAAGGTTAGACTTACCGATACTAAATTGTTGTATTCGAAGTCCTTTCTAGACAAGTTGGCTGTAGGAGGCTACGAGCTATGGAAGGAAACCATTGACCTTAAATCCGTTTGGGGTTCTAAAAGTTGGCAGGTACAAGGCACTGAGGCTTTGCACTGAGCATGTCTCATCCCGAATCATATGTTGTTTTTGAATTCTAGCATTTTGCAAATGACATGCTTTGGATTGGCCACTTCTAAAAAATTAAATACACCTACCGTCCCTGATTTAGAAGAATATTCTGGTTGGAATAATGTTACACAGTTTTCCATTAGGGAATTGCAAGCTATGTTGCGAAATGCATCCTTTAACATATCCAGCTTGGATCCGAGAGGTTGGCTGATGTGGCACAGAAGTTCTGATTCATGCCAACGTCGTTTTCTAGGTTTAACTGATGGCTTTACACAGGTCAGGCCTGATCCTCGTTTTGATACTGACTATTCTGTCACCACTTATTTGGTAGGCAAATTACGTCAAAATTGGCTGAAACATTCTACCTTGGCTGCGGTTAAACTGCATCTATCCAAGTTAACTGATGATGTAGAGTTAAACGATTTCATAAAAGGCCTGGCTAGTGGTAGATCTAAAAGATGGATATATGCGATTTACAATGAAATCTGGAAGACATCACAAATTGAGGCTGCTACACGCCTTCGAGCTATTGATCTGGCTAATTTAAAAAAGTGCTTGCAGTGGTAGATAATAGTATTAACATGCTTTCTTCCCGCATTTACACGTTAAATAATATTGTGTCTTCTGTTGTTGATTTGAGTCCTTACCGTTCTCCATGGCAGAGGCCACTGCAGCAACATGGCTTATCCACGGGTTAATCACTTTACCATTTGCCTTGTACAAATTTAATGCGCTATATTGCGATAGGTCGATATGAACCGCTGGGTACTTCGTTTCTCCATGAGGCGTGGTCGCTTCCATTCACTTACAGATGCCTGAGAGATCATCTGATGAGTCCCATAGTTACTCACGAGTTGGTTTGTTCTGGCGACAGGATTATGGCCTTGGCAGCGATGCATGGACTAATGGGTGATTGGAACATACTCGCAGCAGCGCAAGATTTCTTGGCACAAAGCTATATTGAAAACCCGCCGAGTTGTCCTCTGATGATACTAGAGGCTCCGGTGCTGGAGGAGCACATATGTTCTTTCCCACTGTTAAATTGGATGGCTGAACTGTTTTCGGATGATGACAGTGACTTCATGCTGGAGGCTGTTGCTGCATATTTTGCATATTCAGTCCTATCCTAACGGCTCTTTGAAGCTTTTGATTAGGACCAGTTCTTAATTACAAAAAAAGAATTTTTTTGGACAATTATGCGTACAATTTTCACAACCCACACGTGTTGACTGGAGTAAAATGATCAATGGAATGGCAAGGTGGAATTTTTTGATTGACTTATGAAAAAGGTTTTTTCGCCCAAATTTTGAAATTTGACCAGGCTCATCGCTCTTGAACTCTGCTTTCATAATGTGCCCATTGCCTTATCATATCTTATATTATCTTATCCGTGCTCGGATCATGGGGGGATGTCATATAGATATTGCTTACCTATATACCGTGTTAAGTTAGCATGAGCTTATTAAATGTTTAAACGCCATTTTACCTTTTGCTGCTTCTGCACACGACACATAATTATTGTTTTAGCTTTCAGCCTAGAAGAGTAAAATGATCAATGGAATGGCAAGGTGGAATTTTTTACACGTTAAATAATATTGTGTCTTCTGTTGTTGATATTGTGCAAGATGAAGTGTCTGTGTTATACCATGGGCAAAATCAATTGTGATCCATTATGCAATTTGCGTGGACCCTGCAGACGCTTAAGGCTGGAAACGTGCCTTGGAATTACATGAACGTGTCCTCTCTCTTTGCACATTTTAATTTGACTGACAAGCAGCGCTTGCTTTCGATGCGAGATGCATCTTTTTCCATGTTACACATTGAAAAATTTGAGTCCTTACCGTTCTCCATGGCAGAGGCCACTGCGGCAACATGGCTTATCCACGGGTTAATTACTTTACCATTTGCCTTGTACAAATTTAATGCGCTATATTGCGATAGGTCGATATGAACCGCTGGGTACTTCGTTTCTCCATGAGGCGTGGTCGCTTCCATTCACTTACAGATGCCTGAGAGACAGGAATGAAGTTTATCTTAACGGGGAGGAGTGCACGGAAACACCAGATCACTCATCAATATGTAGACACATTCAATTGCACGGTTCTTGTAACCAGGACCGGCCAAATTTAGCCTGTGTTTTGAAAGGTACTCCGGTTCCCGCAATAATCCCCACTTTCACATTACTGGCAAACGGCAGTTATTTACTTTTGAATAACTAAGACTGTTGTGGGTTAATTAGAGGTATCGCTTATGTGGTTACTGTATCGGAACGTGTTGTGTGTTGCAAAAACGTTCTGTATCCTCCTACACATGGGAATTCAGATGTTTCCATCTGGCATCAAATTCCAACCTTGATGGCAGAGTTCAATGGTATCAGTAGAATAAGAGCCCTTTTGTCTCAAAAAGAAGTGGCCCTGAGTTCAGCTCGTGAAACATTTGTCCTTCACGTCGCCAACACCCGCACAGAGGTGCAGGCGCTATTGAATACTGACTTGCCATTGCATTTCAGTGAGCTGGTACATTCAATCTTTAATGCTTCCCCCACTTCTGGCCTCGCACACTTTTTTAAAATAGTTAGTAGTGGTCTCGTGACTTCTTTTGAGAAGATTTATGGAGTCATTCCTGCTTTCTTTCATTCTATATTTTCGAGCCTATTTTGTGGTTTTCCTGTTTTGCTGGCACTGGCTGCAGGGGTGATGGTGATATTTTGTTTTATTCAAAATGGATGCCCATCCTGTGTTACACGCTGCACAGCCCCATCTGGCACTGTTTCGCAACAGGATACTTGAATACTATGGCACGCTGCCGCTTGCAACCTTAAGTGCGACATATGGATTGTCGTTTCGATTTTCCTATTTTACATGTGTCCAGCCTGTATTTTATTGCCTGAGCTGCGATTTCGACTGGGCCCTTGATTTGTGTCTCTGCAAGACGGTGTCTCCTGACGTCGATTTTAATCATCTGATGAGTCCCATAGTTACTCACGAGTTGGTTTGTTCTGGCGACAGGATTATGGCTTTGGCAGCGATGCATGGACTAATGGGTGATTGGAACATACTCGCAGCAGCGCAAGATTTCTTGGCACAAAGCTATATTGAAAACCCACCGAGTTGTCCTCTGATGATGCTAGAGGCTCCGGTGCTGGAGGAGCACATATGTTCTTTCCCACTGTTAAATTGGATGGCTGAACTGTTTTCGGATGATGACAGTGACTTCATGCTGGAGGCTGTTGCTGCATATTTTGCATATTCAGTCCTATCCTAACGGCTCTTTGAAGCTTTTGATTAGGACCAGTTCTTAATTACAAAAAAAGAATTTTTTTGGACAATTATGCGTACAATTTTCACAACCCACACCTGTTGACTGGAGTAAAATGATCAATGGAATGGCAAGGTGGAATTTTTTGAATGACTTATGAAAAAGGTTTTTTCGCCCAAATTTTGAAATTTGACCAGGCTCATCGCTCTTGAACTCTGCTTTCATAATGTGCCCATTGCCTTATCATATCTTATATTATCTTATCCGTGCTCGGATCATGGGGGGATGTCATATAGATATTGCTTACCTATATACCGTGTTAAGTTAGCATGAGCTTATTAAATGTTTAAACGCCATTTTACCTTTTGCTGCTTCTGCACACGACACATAATTATTGTTTTAGCTTTCAGCCTAGAAGAGCGTTGTGATTTACTTGAGAATAATATGTTATTGTTCTGATATCAACTTTGCTTAGAAAACTATGTCTGCACAGTGAGTGCTGAAGCCTTCAAGGATAACTCGACACAGTGTTGTTATGAGGTCTTATCTTCGCATCTTCCTAGACATAACATAAATGCAGCTGCTGCCAAAATCTGGTTTTAGGCACGTTTTATATTGCTTTGCGAAGAGCACAACACACACTTGATGGTGCTTCGCATGCAGAGACCTGGTGGAAGATGATGTGATCCTCTGCCACTGAGATCTTGAGGTATGGGGTCGCCCTGCTAAAACCCAAAGAGACCTTCTTAGAGTTAACATGATAAGCTAGATAGGGAGGGTGAGAGATAGGTGTAGTTAAACTCCTATTCATTTCAACATTTTAGCATGTTGTCACCTTTTGCCTTTTATGGACTAGTAACTATGCTGATAACTTTGCTTCTTATAAAATGTTTGCTGGTATTATCTAAGATTCTGCGTTTGAGAACCCTGCATTAGTAAATAAACATTTCAAATATGCACGCGTTCTCATTTACTCCATGTTCTGGTTTGAAATGATTGTATAATGAAAGAGTGTTCATGTGTTCCACGTGACCTGAGGTATTCCAAGTTCATGTTCTGGTTTGTCTAAATATTGGGAGTTTGTAAGGACCAATGAGACACTGTAGCTAGCTAGGTAAGGGGATTTTGGGTACTAAGGTGAGTTTTGGGACACCCTAATTCACTGAGGTTCCAGGTCTCTATGCACAGTTCTGTAGGAGAACAGGATCCCTGCTACAGGGGGAAGAAGTTCCTTTATCTTAAGTGAATCCCACCAATTAATTAACGTGTTAACAGTTTATGAATTTACAAACTGTTGAAGACTGCAGCGAAACCACTGCAGATGATGCCATCAAGCTGTCTTTTCAGTTTTCCACTGTGCTCTTCATAGATCACTGAGCTGAAGGTCTGAGCTCTAGATTTTAGTAATACAAAAACATCTTCAAGTCCTTTTTCCCATGACTAGACCTTTGGTTGCTATCATATTAAATGATTCACTGGTCACTGGTTTCTTCTCTGAGCTAATCATCGTCTTCACTTGGGGATGACTGTTTCTCTCAACTACAATGTACATTTCAAAGAATCAAAACTAAGGGCCCGATTCACAGAACTAACTTAAGACAAAATCCTAAACTTACTACTTTTGGTATTCACAGAAGTTAGGATTTTGTCTTAAGTTTGTCGTAAGACAAACTTAAGACAGACTTAGGTTAGGATTTTGTCTGAAGTCTGTCCTAAGTCTGTCTTAAGACAAACTTAAGACAAAATCCTAACTTCTGTGAATACCAAAAGTAGTAAGTTTAGGATTTTGTCTTAAGTTAGTTCTGTGACTCGGCCCCATAAGGTTTCAGCTTCCTAGTGTGAGGTAACCCCGAGCCTAATGCTAGCAGGGCTGCACAGAAGGGCCTTGCTACTCACTTTTAGGCATGCTTTGTAGCTTGAGATCACATTCTAGTTTGCACACTCTATGGTAAATATTGAAAGACCTCATTCACTTACTTATTACTAGTACTTAATGTAAGCCAGTGGTTGCAGGTGGGGCCCACCATTCAGTAGCACCAATCACTAGCTTCTGAGCAAAACTTTGTGCCTGCCACTTATTATTTTACAAATTAATCACTGGTTGTTAGCCAAGAGTTTAGCACAAGACATTCATAGACTAGGTGTGTTGATACGAAAAATCCTCATTCTGAGGTGCTGTCTGTTTGACCTCTGACCATTTTCTGTTCACACCCTAAACATAGTCTCTTTGCCAGAAACCCTTTTTTAATGGTGGTTAATAAGATCTTTTTTTAAATGAAGCAAACCCTAGGATGATATTCTAATAGTCTATCTGCTAAGCTCTGATGACACAAGAATGACTCTATTTGTCACCAGTGAGCCATGGAGGTTGGTCGATGGTGTGCCTTCTGTTTGTGCAGGGCAGATGCTGTAGACAATATGAACCCCAAAGAGGAGGAAGTTGGATCATATTAATTATATGAGCTCAATCTGTAGGATACATTTTTTCCTATAACGTTTGATTTCACTTCTTGCTCGTCTGTTCCACCAATATCTGGCTTAGTGTGTGCTGCCTTGGGATGGCATGAAAAGTGACAGATGTTTGCAATGATATGTTAAGTCTTCTTCTGTGGTAATGAGTAGTGACTTGCTACTCGCCAAAAAAGCCCTTCAACACCCCATCGGAGGATAACAAGCGCTATATAAATGAAAACCTTTTTCCCTCTTCTATCCCTCCGCTATCCTTCTCAATACAAATAACTGACTAATATCCACCACTCAAATTACTTTCATATTTCACTGTACTAATTCAACACTAATCCTTTATGGGTTCCGAGAAGAGTGCTACTTGTCAAAAAAGTGCTTCAACACACCATCAGGGGTAACAAGCGCCATATAAATGCAAACCCTTTTCCCTCTTCTATCCATCCGCTATCGTTCTCCAATCCAAATAACTGACTAACCCGTTCCACCACTCAAATTTCTTTCATATTTCACTATTGTAATTCAACACTAATCCTTTATGGATTCCTGAGAAGCGTGCTACTCGCCAAAAAAACACTTCAACACCCCATCGGGGGTAACAAGCGCTATATAAATACAAGCCTTTTTCTCTCTTCGATCCGTCTGCTATCCTTCTCAAAACCAAAATACTGACTAACCTCTCCACTACTCAAATTAGTTTCATATTTTACTATACTAATTCAGCACTAATCCTTTATGGGTTCCGGAGTTGAATGCTACTCATTGAAAAAGTGATTTGAAGCCTCGTCAGGGGTAGTAAGTGCTATATAAATGCAATTACAATAAAATTACAATACAATAAAATCTCTTTAACCATTTCATATTTCTACATTTAAGTAATGTGATGATTGCTGGTTTTATTTCAAATGTTCGCTAAAAATATAATGGTGGCTAAGCTTTCCCTCCCTCGCTTCTGCCAATGGTTGGAAGAGATAGTTCCCTCTAACTTGCACGCATGCGCATGGACGGACTTTCTCCAGCTCCCACACACTCTGCCAAAGCGCACACGTCACAAAAGAGACCACTCATCTGCTGCATACTAAAATATAACACTGTCTCCTGTGAAGGCCCTGCAGCCATTGGGAGTGCCTGTGTGGAACAAGTGGCCCACCCTCAACCCCAGTCTGCCTGAGCCCACGCACATGATTGCCCCCAGCACCCTGGAGAAGGTAGGAGTGAAAGTGACGCCAAGTACCCATGGGATGCAGGGAAGAAGCCACGACTGTGCTACTTTCACTCTCGGCCAGGTGGCTGCCGCCCCGCCCAGTAGGGTAGCAGTGCACGTGCCGCGAGGTGTGACTGAACCTGCGTCTGGATGGCGTCGATCCCGGCCATAGAGCCCTTTGTCGTGGATGGTGCCCCTCCTCCCTAGCCCCTCGATGGAGGGACTGGACTGACAGTCTCCAGATCTATTTTGAAGGGGCAGGTATAGCCCGGGACAGGCGCATAGCCCTACTCCACCACCTATGGGGCAAGGACGTACACCGCATTTACAAAACACTAGTGGAGGCCACACCCAAGACGTAGGTGACGTTGCACAACGCTGTCAATGTGCACTTTGAGCCAATGGCGAACAAAGACTATGAAAGGTTTATTTTTTGCCAAGCAGGAAGCTTTTGAAGGAACTGGCCAGCACGTGCGGCTTCCAGGACGTACAAGAGGAGATCCGGGGTGGAATAATGCAGGGTTGCTACTCGTCCAAGCTCAGAGTGAACATCCTCCAGGAGTCCGATAAATCCTTGGCTGACATCCTCACCCTGGGTCGGTCAAAAGAGCTATTGCACGCCAGACCGTCCCATATGGAGGCTGTCCTCCACCGCCCCATCAAGCTGGAACAGGTCAACGTGGTGGAGAAGGTGAACGTGGTGAGATCAAAGTTATGCCAAAGCCCAGGAAAACAGCCACAAGACAAAAAGAAGGAATAAGGCTACTATGGAGGCACGCCCCATCGCATGCAGGACTGCCCAGCGAGAGGGAAGCGATGCACAGTCTGCGGGTGGATGAACCATTTTACGGCAGCATGCAGGTCATCAAAGCCCCGGAAAGAAGCAGAACAACCAGTGGCCGAAGCGCAAGATAGTGAAGACATGGACGACGACATGGGAGACTACCCTGTCCATTATGTATTTGTGGTGGACCAACCACGACGGAAAAGACGACGACTTCCAAGGTGCAGACTCAAGATCCACCACCAAGTTGTAAGGGCCACTAGTGACACAGGGGCCTCGATCGAACTGATGGCTGCCAATGTATACAACCAATTGAGCCCACGCCCACCTTTGCGAGAAGCAACGATTCTGGTATTTGCCTACGGATAGAAGACCCCCATGCCACTCCTGGGACGTTTTAAAACGGAGCTTTGGCACCAGGACCTCAAGATCCCCACCACAGTGTATGTGACCAAAGAGGGAAGTGGAATGCTATTATGTGGACAGACAGCAGAAGAGCTGAAACTGATCTCATTTGTCTGGCGGTACAAGAAGAGGAACTGGCAGCCATCATGGAGGAATTTGATGACGTCTTCAAGGGCATTGGATGCTTACAAGGGAAAGAAGTCTCTCTCCATATTAACCCGTCAGTCCAACCGGTAGCGCTGAGGCACAGGCGCATTGCATTCCACCTGCAACAGAAAGTCGAAGAAGAGCTGGAAGCACTGGCGAGGCAAGGGATAATAGAGAAAGTCAGCGGGCCCACTCCGTGGGTGTCCCTTATCGTGGTGGCATGGAAGCCAAAACAGCCATGGCAGGTCCGCATCTGAGTTGACATGCGCCTCTCAAACGCAGCTGTAAAAAGGGAACGCCACCTAACCCCTACCATCGACAACATCCTGGGGGAACTGAACGGCACAGTGTGGTTTTCAAAGATGGACCTACGTTCTGGATATCACAAACTACCCCTACACCCGGACTCTCGATACATCACTACATTCTCTACACACGTCGGCCTCAGGAGATACAGGCGCCTCAACTTTGGGGTCTCAAGTGCCGCTGAGGTGTTCCAGAACACCCTCCATGAAGTCCTCAGCGGCCTCCCTGGAGTTTTGAACGTAAGTGACGACCTGTTGGTATATGCATCGTCAATGAAAGATAACCACCATCGACTTCGCAGTGTTCTCCAAAGGATTAAAGAGTCCGGATTTACCCTGCACAAAGAAAAGTGCCAGTTCTTGAAGAACAAAATCAGTTTGTTTGGCTACACGTTCTAAGACAAAGGAGTGGCCCCAGACCCCGACAAGATGCGAGACGTTCAGGAAGCTCTGGCACCCTCCAACATCTCGGAAGTACAGAGTTCCCTATGGATGGTAAACTTCTGTGGGCGTGTCATCCCAGATTTATCCAACCGCACAAAGCCCCTCTGGGAGCTGACGAAGTTCACCACCACATGGCAGTGGGTTCCTGACCAGGAACAAGCATTCAAAGACACCAAGCCAGCCCTTTCGGCAGACACCACGCTGTCATATTTCGACCCGGCCCAGCCCACCAATGTTGCAGTTTACGCCAGTCCCTACGGGCTAGGGTCAGTGCTCACGCAGCTACAATGCAATGGTGAATGAGCCCCGATTGCATATGCAAGCAGCTCCCTTACCGACACGGAACAGCGCTACTCTCGGATAGAGAGAGAAGTAATCGCCATCCATTGGGCCTGTCGGCATTTCCATATCTATGTGTATGGCCATCCGTTTACGGTCTCCACCGACCACAAGCCCCTCAACCCCTCTGTTTCAAGGGTGGGCATCAAAGCCTCCCATGAGGATTGAAAAATGGATCCTTCAACTGCAGGGGTATGATTACAGAGTGGAATACAAGCCAGGCTCATCCAACCCTGTGAACTACCTATCGAGACATCCTAGGGCCGCAACTAAAGCAGAAGTGGATAATGCCGAGGACACTGAGGAATATGTCCAATTCATAGCGGAAATGTCCCGACCACTTCTGATGAGCCGTGAAACTATAGTGGGTGCCACCTGGAATGATGAATGCCTGCAACTGGCCATCATCGCAGTTCAGGCGAACGACTGGCACCCCATTCAGACCACAATGACCAGACTGACTCCCCAAGCGAAGACCATCCTAGAGTCAATCATGCGGATCAAGGACAAAATTTCTGTCGACGGGGGGGGCATGGCCAGCAGCATGGCCGACTAGACGTGCTCTGCCGGAGCTCCGGCCGAGTTGCCCAGTAATCCGACATATATTATCCTGCACAAGCTATACGAGGCACCGGAAGGACGACTACCCGCCGTGGCACCTGGCTATAGCGCCGCATGGCCGGCACACGCCTGATTTCACTGGCAAACCGTATATGAAGCTGACCGTAGCGGACACCCGGCGGCCATGATGGCGACCGCGAGGCGCTGAGAACTCCTGCGACCCTAGAGCCCCTACCGAGGACCCGACTGCCAGTCGCGTACCTGCCGGAGGTTTCAAGACCTGCCCTGCCCCCAGGTGACATTGGACGCGTGTGGCGGGTGGACAACGGCGGCTTGAGGTGACCGCGGACAGCCGGCCGCCTTTACCAAGATGGCGGCCGGCAGAGACTGAGACGGCTGGAAACGGCGAGACCTCACGGCTGCCCTGCCCAGACTTCGGCGGACCCGGTACCCGCCTGCGAGACACTACATGGGTGCAGTAAGGGCAGTGGAGCGAGGGGCCGGCCACACGACACCTGCGGAGCAGCGAAGAACCCTTTTGCGGCACCAGCCTACACCAATATGGCGGCGGGGAGATCCGAGGGCCCCGGGAGCTAGACACCGGGGCACAGTAGTGAAGGAGGTGTCCTGTAGCCCGCGAAGGCTGAACTTGCGGGGGCGAGAGCTCCTGCTAGACCTGCCGCCCGGAGTGGACGGACCTTCGTGGCGGGGCGGAGCCCCCAGCGGATGACCGGCGAACCTAGGGGAGGCAACAACTGAGGCGGAGGGGGCCCCTGAGCGACTGCGGGGGAGACCCGTAAGCCTGTGACACCGGAGGCCGATATTTCTATCTCTAACCTCCGCAGTGGCCCCCGGCATCTGCGAAGACAAGGCTCTCCGCGAATACTCCCAGGTCTGCAGGCGGTGGGACAATGGGGAAGACAGACCGGACACCCAAGGTCACGCGGCAGGGCCCCATGGATAACTTCGCAGCACCACGGACGATGGCGGACAACCAGTCCATACAGCCTGGCGCACGCAACGACACGGCCATGCTAATGGAGGCCATCCAGGCGTCCAGGACGGACATTCAGGCATCGCGCTCTGCCCTAGAGACTAAGATCGGGGAGGTAGGGTCTGAGGTAACCCTGCTGCGACAGGATTTCCGAAACCTGGCTGACAGGGTGACGGCGATGGAAGCACAATTGAAGGACGACGAGGAGTCGATCACTACGCTCAAGAAGGACATGGCGGAACTACAGGCCTCCCACCGTCAACTACAGTGGAAAGTGGATGATGCGGAGAATAGGTCAAGGCGCAACAACCTCCGCTTTGTAGGATTTAGAGAAGGGATTGAGGGCAAGGACATGTCCGCCTTCCTACTAGCCTGGCTGAAAACCACTTTCCCGACTGCGCAGTTCTCCACATGCTTCATAATTGAGAGGGCGCATAGGGCGCTCCTGGCCAAGCCACCGGAGGGTGCGAGACCACGACCAGTTATAGCACGCTTCCTGAACTTTGCGGACAGAGACATGATCCTGCGGGAAGCCAGAGCCTTGGGAGAGATCCGCTTAGAGAACAATACTATAATGATCTTTCCTGATTACAGCCAGGAGGTCTCAAAACAACGCCGCTCGTTCTACGCGGTGAAGGCAAAGTTGCGGTCGCTAAACATCAAATATATGCTCCTCTTTCCCGCCAAACTCAAGGTGATATATAAGGATACATCCACCTTTTTTGCACACCCGGACGACGCGTGGCAGTGGCTCGAGGAACGTCCCATCTTGAATAGCAGGGAAGCGGCTGGCCGAGAGGCACTGGACAGGTCGGTGAGGGAAAGGTCGAGATGGGAGCTGCCGAAACCGCAGCGGCGGAGACCACGGAGGACGCAACAGAAGTCAACGGCAACACCTTACAGAACCCGAGGCATGGCGGAAAAGAGAGAAGGCAGATCAGAGTCCCCAGGCAATGTTTCCGTTGCGGGATCAAGGTTCAGTTGTCTGAGGAAGGGAATCCGTTCCGAAGGAGAAGACGTGGAAGAGTCGGAGGGCCCCACATCCGGAGGGGAGGAGGAAGAACCCTTGGGCGACTCGCTGCACCCGCTGGTCAAAGAAATACAACAGCTGGAACAGGACTCCTCGGGTCAGGGCCCGACCATGGACACACAGGACTCACATTCGTGATTATGGGTGCACGAAGCTCGGAGACGATAGCGGCTCGGCACAACGGAGCACGCAAGTTGGCACACCCCCTACTGTTCCTTTTTTCTTGAGTTTCTTGGACTAGTTATTGTTTAGTGTGGGGAGGGATGTGTGGGAGGGCGACTGACCTGCTCCCATGGATAGTCTGGTCCCCGGTTGGGACGCAGCTGGAAGGGGAGGGAGGTGGGGAGGGAGGTGGGGAGGGGGGTGGGGGGGGGGGGGGGAGTTTGGCACTGGAATTACCTCACGTTGGGGTTCTGGGGGTATAGGAGGGGGGGGGGGAGTTAGTTGAGATGCAGCAGAGAAATGACATCCCATACTTGGATACGTCCCGTCCCCGGGATCCCGCACATGGTAGACACTGGGTCATACAATGGCAGATACACTAGGTAATCCACACATGGGTGGCACGGGGGTCACCGTGTTAACTTGGAACGTCAATGGCCTGGGATCGAAAATCAAGAGAAGTTTGGTCAATGCTTATCTCAAACGCTTGGCGCCCGACATAATTCTCCTCCAAGAGACCCACCTTAGGGGCAACCACTGCACGTTCATAGCACGTGGACGATATGTGGTCTTAGCACACGCGGGTTACACGATGGGTTCCAGAGGAGCCGCAGTTCTCATAAAAAAAACAGCACCATTCAAGGTTACACATACTTGGTTAGACTCGCAGGGGACATACGCGGGGGTTCAGGGGCTGTGGCGGAGACGTAAATACACGATACTCTCTGTGTACGCCCCACCCAAGCTCCAGTCACGCACACTGAAGGCAGTCATGAATATCCTGTTAGACACAGCTGACACGACACAAATTGTGGGAGGAGACTTTAACGATGTAATGTGCCCATCCCAGGATAGAACGGGGTCAACCCACACTATAGGAGCTACAACCGCCCTAGCGCGCCAAATGACCACTATCGGCCTCACCGATGTATGGAGATGGCTCCATCCCACACAAGAAACATATTCATTCTACTCAGGGGCCCACAAAGTCTTTTCCAGATTAGATTATATCTTTACATCTAGGCAGGAGATCTCGGCGGGAGATCTAGCGGAATATAAGGCAAGAGGGATTTCCGATCACTCCCCGCTATTTATACACCTAGGGCGCGAGAGAGGGGGAAGTCAGGCGCAATGGCGACTAGCGCCGTGGGACATTCAAACGCCAGAAATTCTACGGGGCCTACGAGCGGACATACGGGTCTACATAGCAGAAAATGAGGGATCGGTTCATTCGGGGGCGACCCTGTGGGAAGCTATGAAACCAGTGTTAAGGGACCGCATTCAGAGCAGGTTGAGGGAGGTCAGACGGAAACGCCACGAGGCAATAGCGAACGAGGAGGCGAACATTCTGACTCTAGAAGCAGACTACTTACAACAGAAGGGGGAGACACGCCTTAGGAAGCTACTAGACACTCAGAGACACTACAGGGAGCTAGCCACGGACGAGGCGCGCACTCAGGCACTGGCAACACTCCACCGACTATATGATGTAGGTGACAAATCCGGGAAACTTTTAGCCTGGTTGAGCAGGAGGGAACGAGCGACCGGGTGGGTGGACCAGATCCAGTTACCTGGAAGCAGGCGGGTGTCCTCAGATGTGGCCATAACGGATGCTTTTGCGACCTACTGCGAGGATTTCTATAGGGCCAGAGATTTAGGGGATTGTGAGGACGCACAGCGATACTTATCCGATATGGTGCTGCCCACGTTGTCCGAGGAGGCCAATGCTGCCCTTGAGGCGGACTTGACGCTAGAAGAAATAGCGGAAGCCGTGGCAGCACAGAAACCGGGGAAAACCCCGGGACCCAACGGTTTCCCGGCGGAGTTTTTCAAACGGACAACGGATCTGTTACAACGGCATTTGAAGGCCCTCTTCACAGACTCGTACCAGGCTGGGAGCCTCCCTCCTGACTTGGCCTTAGCCACTATTGTCCCAATATACAAAGAGGGAAAACCGAGAGATGACTGCTCCTCATACCGCCCAATCTCCCTCCTGAACATAGAAACAAAAATTCTGGCCACCATCCTAGCGAGACGATTGAGACAGGTCATCACAGAACTGGTACATATGGACCAATCCGGCTTTCTGCCGGACAGGGCAACCAAACTTAATCTTCGCCGCACCCACAATTGGCTACAGGAGGTCCGCGAGAGGAGTGAACCCCACTGGTTCCTCTCTTTGGATGCGGAGAAAGCGTTCGACGCAGTCCACTGGCCTTTCCTAATGGAGACGCTCCGACGGTTCGGATTTGGACCCAAATACCTGCAATGGGTTCGACTCCTGTATTCAGACCCGAGGGCTCGAGTACGGATCAATGGGCGACTGTCCCGCGAGTTTCCGATTGGGAGGGGGACCCGTCAGGGATGCCCATTGTCCCCCCTTTTATTTACACTTACAATTGAAATTCTAGCGTTACGAATCTGACGTAATCAAGATATTAAAGGCTTTACTTGGGGAGGATCAGATGCGCCACAGGAAAAAATATCTCTGTATGCGGATGACGTACTACTGTACGTGACTGATCCAGATAGGACAATCCCGGCGCTGTTCGGAGAGCTGAGCAACTTCGGGGCGATGGCAGGACACGCAATTAATTGGCACAAATCAGTCCTTTATGATCCACAAGGTAAGGAGAGGTGGGAGTATCTGCCGGAGTTACTTATACATACTAAAGAGGGCTTCCGGTACTTAGGGGTTTTTATTACCTTAGATAGGGATCGCTCCTTCACTGACAATATACACCGAATAATGTTGGGTGCGAAGGCAGAGATGGACAGATGGAGACAGCTCCCGCTCACTATATTGGGTCGTGCCGCCCTCTATAAAATGGTCCTTTTGCCCAAGTATCTCTATGCGCTCCAAAATGAGTACTATCCCTTACCAAGTATGACCTTAAACAAAATACACGCAGATCTCCGCACCTTCCTGTGGCTGGGGAAACAGCCAAGAGTGGCCCTCGCCACGTTGCAACGACACCAATATGGTGGGGGGATCTCGCTTCCTAACATGGAGGCCTACTATTGGGCAGAACACCTCGCGCCCATTAATGAGTGGCTGCATGCAGCAGCCGACCACCCTACATATGCACTGGAGAGGTCTAAGTGGTCGAACACGACTATACTACACTTCCTCTATGGAGGGAAGGGGGGTCAACAGCTCCTCCCTGCCACCAGAATTACGTTGTCGGCGTGGCGTAGAGCGACAACACGAATGGGGTGGGACAAGAGGCCCACTCGCCAGACGCCGCTCTGGTGCTGCCAGTGGCTGGGGGAGCTCAACAAGCTGAAGGGCTTCGGCAGATGGGATGACATTGGCATCTCCACTGTGGGAGACGTGATAGCACGGGGGGAATTGAAAACTTTCCAGGCGCTCAAAGACGAATTTGGCCTTTACAACACCCAATACTACAAATACGTTCAACTGCAACATGCATGGAGAACACAACACATTACACTCACTGACATCCCAGAATATGCACCGCTGGAGGGCAGATTGCTACAGGAGCGGATGCAGGGAGGGGCGGTATCACTGACGTATAGGACCCTGACGAATAATATGCTGGGTGACCTACAGGCCCTGAGGGATAAGTGGGAGACCGACGTGGGCGCCATGGAGGATCTGGACTGGGAGCTTGCTCTCATGCATCCTCGTGAGGTGGCGATAAAGTCGAGACTCCGTCTCATACAATTTAAGGTGCTACACCGGGTCTATTTTGACAGGGTGCGGCTCTTTAAACTCGGTAGGATTGCCGACACAGCATGCCTTAGATGCCACCAACACACGGGCGATTTCTTTCATACAATCTGGGGATGTGCAGTCATTCAAGAATACTGGGAAACTGTGTTCATGGAACTGGGCGAGGTGCTGGGGGTGGACATCCAGCGGGATCCTAGATTGGCGCTCCTGGGCGTGACCACAGAAGTTGATCTCACCCGCCCTCTGCTTATCTTTTTGTTGCTGGCTCTGGTGGTAGCAAAGAGAGACATAGCACGACTTCGGGGGGCGCCCGGAAAGCCGGACCTGGAGGAATGGCGGAGAGGGCTAGATTTGTACATGGCGGCGGAAAGAGTGACTTATAAAGCCAGAGGTTGCCCCAAAAAATTCCGGAAAATATGGACTAAATGGAGACACTACCATGGTCTAGAATGAGTCAATACGACCAGAATGTATAAGGTCAATGGGACCCTGGAAGAGATCCCTTATACGGTGGAACTTACTGAACAATGTATATATACTGTGGATGTCCTGCTTACGACTCTGGAGTATCCGGATGTAAATACAACAGATGAACGGGGGGGATGGGAGTGAGGGAGGAGGGAACGTTCGGGGTGGTGCACTGCTGCTTGGGGGGGTTCTTCTGGTTCTGCGGTTTGCATGTTTTAATTCTGTTGCTGGTGCAAGAGTCATGAAGTTCACTATGAGGGTACACTATTCTATAATGACAGAAAAGTTGCAAGACAGGCGGCGGGAGTGGAATGTTGACGCTCTGCCGTGTGACCTCATTTGTGTAATGATCCTTCTGATGCAACAATAAAAATTTAATAAAAAAAAAAATAATAATAATAATAATTTCTGTCGACAGCAGTGGTTGCCTACTCAGAAGTCCGCGACTGGTGATCCCATCAAGCCTTGCTCAACAAGCCGTGGACCTCGCACACAGAAGGGACCAAGGCATGGTAAAAACAAAGGCTCGGCTAAGAGCAAAGGGGTGGTCCCGGGGATGGACCCGATGGTCAAGCAGACGGTCAGAACGTGCTCATGGTGCCAGGTATCAGGCCAACCGGATCGTCCTCACCCCGTCATTACTGAAGACGACCCCCGACAACAGTGGGAGTGCGTTAGTATTGACTTTGGGCATCCTTTGGAAGGGCGTTACGCCCTCGTGGTTATTGATGATTACACAAAGTACCCAGAGATTGAAATTGTGGGAAGTCAAACAGCCACGGAGGTGATCATCAAAATGGAGAAAACCATTGCAACTCACGGTATATTTGAGGTGGTGAAGATGGATAACGGTCCAATGTGAGAAGTTGGCCTGATGTATGATGTCCACAGTTCTGTGGGCACCTTGTATCAGTCCAAACAATCCCATATGGTGGTGGTTGTAAGTCAACCTTATAGACAAGCTAGTCAAACGACCGCAAAGGTGCACCACAAAGAGCAAAAAACAGACTCAAATGTTATTAATGAACAAAAAAGAATGTTTTTCGTTAGCGAGATGTTGATATTCTTCAAGTAGTCTTTATTTTCAAATATTCAATACAACGTACAGCCGACGCGTTTCGTCCCAAGCTGGGACTTCTTCAGGGCTGTCGGTAAAAACATACAAGCAAATAATTACTCTAATATATACATAAGGTAACAAACACTGAAACAACATACACAATTTACAAACCATTTTAAAATTTACTAAAAAATAGGCATTGGAGCTTATACAAACAAACGAAATCGGCCCACAGAGAACATGATGGAAAAGGGCCTATATGTACAAGGGAGGTTATGTACACCTCATTATATATACAATATTTACATTTATAGAGGAATGAATCCTTAATCTGACACTGAGTATTTTACATTTTATGCTAACAGGGAAAACTCAATGGATACTAGATGTATCACTAGAAATTCATTAGCAATACGCTAACATAACTCAAGGTGTATCTGCTGAACCAACTATTTATGTATAGGGGTTTCTTAAGGCAAGGAGAGCCAGAGGCCAGAACGTAGGGGCACAGCAAGAGACGGACCAGGAGTAGGACACAGTATGGTGTGATGGATTAGCTCAAGGGTATTACCAAAGTCTACTAGTGCTGAGAACTACCCAAGGAATGGGCTCAACTCCTTTGAAGGAGGAAGGGAGACTGGATTGGCAGTATTTTAAAACCCTTCATTCCACAGACAATCAGTGGTTGACATAGTTACCTTTTATGAGTGTGGTCTGTCCCTTTTGGAATGAAATGTGCAAACAACAAAGAATCCGGAGAACGTCTTCCCAGATTCAATTTTCCACTGTGCAGTTTGGTGTATATATTTTTTGTTTTTTCATCCAATATGGAACAGACAGAGTTAAACCTCCAGGGACAAAAAGGGAAAGGAGAGACGGGATCAGATTCAATAACTTACACGGTGATGGAGAGAATATCGAGACCTGGCGCTTAAAAAATATGGCAGATGAATTATCACAACTTACTATATACTCATGTACTGGTTGAGGACAAGGATTTGTAGGGTTCCTGAATATAGACAAATGTTGGTCTCACAACTCAATATGTTTATAGCTCTTTTTCACGTTCTGAAAGACATAAGGAAAATGTATAAAAGAATTTACACAAGTGGGTGAAGACTAAAGATAGGAAGGGAAACAGCCTTTTCAACAGAGATGTTTACCTGTAGTATTAACGGAATACCAGGGGACAAGAGGTCCTATAAGTCTCTGGGAAGAGGATGTGGGCACTGTATTCCAGTAGGCCTGCCAAGTGAAGAGTAAACAGAGAGGGTGTTTGCTGTTAGTATAGCGAAAACTTAAAGGGCCTACCCCAGACTTAATGGATTACTTCGGTTATCTTAATGATAATCCATTCAATGTCCGTTTTACGATGACACATAGTCAGGATGCCATTGACTTTTTGGATGTAAAACTCTTCATAGAGGATAATAAGATTCATAGTTGTACTCATCGCAAGGCGACTGCCTGCAATAGTATTTTACACTATGAGAGTGCTCATCCCCGACATGTAATCGAGAATATCCCCTACGGAGAAATGATCCGGATGCGCCGCAACTGTAGCACGGAGGATGCTTTCATCCAAAACATCCAAGAAACAGAACAAAGGTTCCTGGAAAGGGGCTATCCCAAGGTCAACCTTGGGAAGGCCAACAAAAAAGTTCTACACATATCAAGACAGAGTACCCTAGCACCGAAAACCAAACGTACAGATATCAGCAGACCTCCCGCATTTAGTACACAGTACTCAGATCAAAGTAGCAAAGTTTTCAATATCCTAAGAAAACATTGGCACTACATTGTAGACATACCAAGCCTACAGGGATTGGTCTCCAGGACACCCAAAATATGTTACAGGAGAGGTAAAAACCTCCGCAACATACTATGTCCTAGCTACATAGAATCTAACAGACGGCCAAACTGGCTTACGCCCTCCACCAAGGGTTTCTTTACATGCAGTGACTGCAATATGTGCGCATTAGGGAGAAACAGAACCAGGAATTTCTGCTTCAACACCAAGAAAAACTATACAATAGATTTCCTGATCAACTGCAACACTAAATATGTGGTTTACATATTGGGGTGTGACTGCAATAAAATTTATGTTGGCAGTACCAAGAGAGCCCTTAAGATCCGCATCCAGGAACACGTGCGTGCAAGACGAAATGGGGATATGAGACACCCTATGACCTTCCATATGCAGCAATGCCATAAAGACACAGATAACATGTGGTTCATAGGTATTGATCAACAACCCATCCACCCAAGAGGAGGAGATAGGGAACTTGCATTGAGACAACGAGAGGCGGGTTGGATATGTAGACTACGTTGCATGGAACTCGGTCACAACACCGAGGATGAGCTACATCACTTCCTCAACTAGTCATATCCCCTTTGTATCATATTTCTGTATCATATCCTGGTCTCTAGATCCCTTGAAATATACATTGGACTATTGATTCTCCAGCTATAAGTCAACAATTTAGGTCCACTGCGTAGTGAGCTACCTGACAATGTTACTTCTTCTCAGAAAGACCTGGCATAGTACAGCACAACAATGTTATACTCACACTATGTTAATATAAAAAATAAATAATTGTATCTGTTGACATCAAGTGACTTAGAATAATCTCAACATACAAGAATATCCATGTTGGTAACTGTTTACGTATATATGTGGACTTTCTTGTCAGTATTCCTTCGCATGCCCCTTTTCTCCGTTATCTAAGGGGTAAATATGGCTCGAGGGAGATTACGTTTATTTCTGAATACTGCCGTCGACAGATCACGTAATCACTGCCTTTCGGTGTCTATTCTTCGTAAATATTTCGTCTTAACAATTGTTACATTACTACACGTTCTGAAAAACATTTTAGATAAATTCCTTTTTGAATTTATTTTTCTCTCCTATTCTTCCAACATCTTCGGCAAATCTGATACTTTCGGGGTGGGTTTTCACTCAACAAGCTTATTAGTTCTAGGAATTTGATTACTCTGATAAATGCCCCGCGTTAGAGACTTCTTATGAAGCAACAGATACAGAGACATAGGCTAAGATGGCCGCCGTTTTCTTCCTGACTTTCAACAGTCCGCACACGGCATTCTCCGGCTTGTACCCTATGGTTCGTCAAAAAATAAACTTTACTCGTGACTTCCTCATGCCTTTCTTCTATTATGCTTAATATACAAAATGCTAAAGAGTAGGAGTTGACGTCGCTTGCAATGTGTTTCATATCTCCACATCGGCTCGAAAAACGGTGAAATATATTTCATTTTCACTCGGGTACTGATAATTATGGTCATCAAACAAGTTGCTGGAATAATTGTTTAACAGATTATCGAATGTCAGGAGTGATGATTTATTGCAATCATGTACTAAGGGATCAGTAAACACAGGGAAATTTAGCTTTTCTAAACACACTACAAGATGGCCGCCGCTTATTTTTCGTAAGGCAATAGCGCAATGCCTTTACTTTCCGCTCTGTATTTCGGCGCGAAAATCTCAGGTGTTATCGCTCAAAACCCGATTAACACCTGTATATAAGGACATGTACAAATCAGTATGTTCGAACACAGCGTCTTTGCGGGTGTTTCGGCGGGACGAAGGCTTTGTGGATGGGCGCCGGCTGCTTTAATACGAACGGTAAGACTGTTGGTCCAAAACCCCTATTGGCCTTTGAGCCTGCCCCATGCGCCAATCCTTTTTGGTTAGCATTTGCTTCATTAGTGGTCCTAGGCCTATCTCTGTATTCTGGGCATTGCTATTTACCAAAGACCAAGGGGAAGGTTTACTTAACTTGATGAGCCTTAGACTTAATATTTTGTTAAAACCAGATTGGCCCTCAGATCTGATTTTATTCTCTGCAGATCCAATTGCTGGTCTGAAGTATATACTTTTCAGAAAGGGGTAGCCACCTCTGCTGTGCACCCATACTCCAACTAGGTGATAGATTGCTCTTTAGCACTGAACAATGGAATATGTTTCTAAATCTCCCATATATGAAATAAACTAGCTGGTTATTTAAGAAGGGCTTGACCATACAAGTAAAGGGCATGGACACACTTAAGGGTACTCTAAATAGATCTATGGCCCTTTAAGTTTTCGCTATACTAACAGCAAACACCCTCTCTGTTTACTCTTCACTTGGCAGGCCTACTGGAATACAGTGCCCACATCCTCTTCCCAGAGACTTATAGGACCTCTTGTCCCCTGGTATTCCGTTAATACTACAGGTAAACATCTCTGTTGAAAAGGCTGTTTCCCTTCCTATCTTTAGTCTTCATCCACTTGTGTAAATTCTTTTATACATTTTCCTTATGTCTTTCAGAACGTGAAAAAGAGCTATAAACATATTGAGTTGTGAGACCAACATTTGTCTATATTCAGGAACCCTACAAATCCTTGTCCTCAACAAGTACATGAGTATATAGTAAGTTGTGATAATTCATCTGCCATATTTTTTAAGCGTCAGGTCTCGATATTCTCTCCATCACTGTGTAAGTTATTGAATCTGATCCCGTCTCTCCTTTCCCTTTTTGTCCCTGGAGGTTTAACTCTGTCTGTTCCATATTGGATGAAAAAACAAAAAATATATACACCAAACTGCACAGTGGAAAATTGAATCTGGGAAGACGTTCTCCGGATTCTTTGTTGTTTGCACATTTCATTCCAAAAGGGACAGACCACACTCATAAAAGGTAACTATGTCAACCACTGATTGTCTGTGGAATGAAGGGTTTTAAAATACTGCCAATCCAGTCTCCCTTCCTCCTTCAAAGGAGTTGAGCCCATTCCTTGGGTAGTTCTCAGCACTAGTAGACTTTGGTAATACCCTTTTGCTAATCCATCACACCATACTGTGTCCTACTCCTGGTCCGTCTCTTGCTGTGCCCCTACGTTCTGGCCTCTGGCTCTCCTTGCCTTAAGAAACCCCTATACATAAATAGTTGGTTCAGCAGATACACCTTGAGTTATGTTAGCGTATTGCTAATGAATTTCTAGTGATACATCTAGTATCCATTGAGTTTTCCCTGTTAGCATAAAATGTAAAATACTCAGTGTCAGATTAAGGATTCATTCCTCTATAAATGTAAATATTGTATATATATTGAGGTGTACATAACCTCCCTTGTACATATAGGCCCTTTTCCATCATGTTCTCTGTGGGCCGATTTCGTTTGTTTGTATAAGCTCCAATGCCTATTTTTTAGTAAATTTTAAAATGGTTTGTAAATTGTGTATGTTGTTTCAGTGTTTGTTACCTTATGTATATATTAGAGTAATTATTTGCTTGTATGTTTTTACCGACAGCCCTGAAGAAGTCCCAGCTTGGGACGAAACGCGTCGGCTGTACGTTGTATTGAATATTTGAAAATAAAGACTACTTGAAGAATATCAACATCTCGCTAACGAAAAACATTCTTTTTTGTTCATTAATAACATTTGAGTCTGTTTCTTGCTCTTTGTGGTGCACCTTTGCGGTCGTTTGACTTGTATTTGGATTCCATAAGGAATAGGCACAGTAACGATGGGTGCCAGTCAGTGTGCACACAATTCCCTTTAGTTATTTTAGGGTTACTTATTATTTTGGGGTTAAAGGTAGTTAGGTGCTGTTACTAGGAAGGGTACATCGTTATACCTTTGGTGTTTATTTCAGTTCACCCTTATTAGCACTGCTACACCCCGTATTCGGTTTATACGACTGTTCCAGTGAGATCCCTGTAACAAGGTCATCTCAAACATGCTCAGCTTTAAAGATAGACGGCAGGAGCTTGCCCAGGAACTTTTTACACCTGGGGCCAAACCAACTGGCACAATAACTCCCAAGGAAGATGGCTTAAAAGCCAAATTCCAAAAATTAGAAAAACTAAAAAAGAACGAGATGTCCCGCTGGTGGGATGGCACTACCTTGGGAAAGTACATAGAGAATGAGAAAGTCCCACGAGGGTTGAGGATACTTATCTTCCCCACGTTTGAAGACTTAGACACTGACCAATTAGAAGACTGGGAAAACAACTTACGGAACGCTTCGTTCACAATGATGCATATCCTTATAAAAAATGCTGAAAAGAAGGGAGCAAAAGCTCAGGAGGAAATAGAGGAGTTGGAAAAGGAGATAGCCCTATCAGAACTGAAAGATGTGATAAAGAAGAACTATGCCATACTAGATGGTGTGCTAGAAAAACATCAGACTTACCTGAGAGACAAGAAACTAAAGAAAATAAGAAGGGACAATAAGGACTACAGTGATGGGAGGGTTTATACCTTTTCTCACAAATACGATAAGGTGAAAGTCCCGGGAGAAGACAAAAGAAAGAGAGTAGAGACTCCCGAAATGAGCTCTGCGAGCAGTATCACATCACTCTCCTCAGTTGCAAGCTCTGTCTCCTCAACTGAACCCTTGAGTTCCAATGCAACCAACATCAGGCCCAATAATTTTTTATTAGAGATGGAGAGGTTGAGGCTCGGGGCACGCCCCATGCACAAAGAACCCCAAGGACAAGAAGGGGAGGGAGGAAGTGGCAGAAACTCAAACAGAAACTTGAAAAAATCAAGTCAGGAACCAGTGGGGAGAGTAACAAGATCCAAAAAGAGGGGGAACCAGCAACAATAGTCAGAACAGATATTAACACTCCAGCAAGATCAATTGTTGTGAACTTGTCCAAGAGAGAGTTAAAGCAAGATGAAATTTCAGTCCTCAGTAAGGGTCTGGGCTTCTGTCCCAATCAGACAGGAGGGGATGTGGATTTATTTGTTGATTTGATGAAATTTGTTAGACTGTTAAAATTGAAGGATCATTTTTCACGTAACCCGACCAGTCATGTTAATTTGAATGATGCCAATCATGTCTCGGATTATACTGTAAATGAAATAAACACCATTCAAGCAATGATGTCTGTTGAATTTGATACACCTATTGATATTGAGATTGTAAGAGATGAATTGAATATAACTGAAGATATACACATTGAAAGGGGACTTAAACCTAGATCCAAATTCATCCCAACAGGCACCCACCCTAACATTGAGATTTTCCGTGAAAAGGTTAGTCAAGCATTCTACCAAATGCTCGAGAATCCTAAACAAACCTCTCCCCCCAAATACAATCTTACCCGTACTGAGTCTGAAGCCCTAAAAAGATTACAGTCGGATATTAATATCGTTATCCGGGAGGCAGATAAGGGTGGGAACGTGATCATTATGAACAAAGAGGACTATATGAACAAAATTGCCCGACAGTTATCCGATTCCACCTGCTATACCAGACTCAGTAACAACCCCACAGAGGCCCTCACATCCCATATTAATATGAGATTAGCTGAATGGTGTGAGACAGGTTTGCTTAGTGCTGAGGAATGCAGATATCTCACAGTAACGGCCCCATCTTATCCATGTATTTACATACTCCCTAAAATTCATAAGGGGGGCCCCTTCCCACCAGGCCGCCCAATTATTTCTGGGGTTAATTCACCAACGGAAAAATTGTCAGAGTACGTTGATACATTCATCCAGCCCATGGTACAGAATCTCCCGGCATACTTGAGGGACACTAAGGACATACTTGCTAAATTGGAGGGTTTCATCTGGACAGACACTCTCCATTTTGTTACACTCGATGTAGTTGGGCTCTACACCTGCATAAAAAAGGAGTTTGGGTTGAGGGCCCTTGAGACTTTCTTGGAGAAAAGATCAGCAGACCATCTGTTACATAATGGTGTCCTTCTCGAAATGACGGAAATTATACTGTCAAAGAATTTTTTCCTGCACGATTCCAAATGGTATCACCAAACGCAAGGTACTGCGATGGGTTCCAAGTTTGCTCCCGCTTACGCCGGCCTTTTCATGGGCTGGTTTGAGCGGGAGCATGCATGGGGTCGTCATTCAGCCAAATGGATGAATAACATAATTTTCTGGGGTAGGTACATCGATGATGTGATAGTGATCTGGGATGGACCTACCCCAGACTTAATGGATTACTTCGGTTATCTTAATGATAATCCATTCAATGTCCGTTTTACGATGACACATAGTCAGGATGCCATTGACTTTTTGGATGTAAAACTCTTCATAGAGGATAATAAGATTCATAGTTGTACTCATCGCAAGGCGACTGCCTGCAATAGTATTTTACACTATGAGAGTGCTCATCCCCGACATGTAATCGAGAATATCCCCTAGGGAGAAATGATCCGGATGCGCCGCAACTGTAGCACGGAGGATGCTTTCATCCAAAACATCCAAGAAACAGAACAAAGGTTCCTGGAAAGGGGCTATCCCAAGGTCACCCTTGGGAAGGCCAACAAAAAAGTTCTACACATATCAAGACAGAGTACCCTAGCACCGAAAACCAAACGTACAGATATCAGCAGACCTCCCGCATTTAGTACACAGTACTCAGATCAAAGTAGCAAAGTTTTCAATATCCTAAGAAAACATTGGCACTACATTGTAGACATACCAAGCCTACAGGGATTGGTCTCCAGGACACCCAAAATATGTTACAGGAGAGGTAAAAACCTCCGCAACATACTATGTCCTAGCTACATAGAATCTAACAGACGGCCAAACTGGCTTACGCCCTCCACCAAGGGTTTCTTTACATGCAGTGACTGCAATATGTGCGCATTAGGGGGAAACAGAACCAGGAATTTCTGCTTCAACACCAAGAAAAACTATACAATAGATTTCCTGATCAACTGCAACACTAAATATGTGGTTTACATATTGGGGTGTGACTGCAATAAAATTTATGTTGGCAGTACCAAGAGAGCCCTTAAGATCCGCATCCAGGAACACGTGCGTGCAAGACGAAATGGGGATATGAGACACCCTATGACCTTCCATATGCAGCAATGCCATAAAGACACAGATAACATGTGGTTCATAGGTATTGATCACCAACCCATCCACCCAAGAGGAGGAGATAGGGAATTTACATTTACATCTAGATCCCTTGAAATATACATTGGACTATTGATTCTCCAGCTATAAGTCAACAATTTAGGTCCACTGCGTAGTGAGCTACCTGACAATGTTACTTCTTCTCAGAAAGACCTGGCATAGTACAGCACAACAATGTTATACTCACACTATGTTAATATAAAAAATAAATAATTGTATCTGTTGACATCAAGTGACTTAGAATAATCTCAACATACAAGAATATCCATGTTGGTAACTGTTTACGTATATATGTGGACTTTCTTGTCAGTATTCCTTCGCATGCCCCTTTTCTCCGTTATCTAAGGGGTAAATATGGCTCGAGGGAGATTACGTTTATTTCTGAATACTGCTGTCGACAGATCACGTAATCACTGCCTTTCGGTGTCTATTCTTCGTAAATATTTCGTCTTAACAATTGTTACATTACTACACGTTCTGAAAAACATTTTAGATAAATTCCTTTTTGAATTTATTTTTCTCTCCTATTCTTCCAACATCTTCGGCAAATCTGATACTTTCGGGGTGGGTTTTCACTCAACAAGCTTATTAGTTCTAGGAATTTGATTACTCTGATAAATGCCCCGCGTTAGAGACTTCTTATGAAGCAACAGATACAGAGACATAGGCTAAGATGGCCGCCGTTTTCTTCCTGACTTTCAACAGTCCGCACACGGCATTCTCCGGCTTGTACCCTATGGTTCGTCAAAAAATAAACTTTACTCGTGACTTCCTCATGCCTTTCTTCTATTATGCTTAATATACAAAATGCTAAAGAGTAGGAGTTGACGTCGCTTGCAATGTGTTTCATATCTCCACATCGGCTCGAAAAACGGTGAAATATATTTCATTTTCACTCGGGTACTGATAATTATGGTCATCAAACAAGTTGCTGGAATAATTGTTTAACAGATTATCGAATGTCAGGAGTGATGATTTATTGCAATCATGTACTAAGGGATCAGTAAACACAGGGAAATTTAGCTTTTCTAAACACACTACAAGATGGCCGCCGCTTATTTTTCGTAAGGCAATAGCGCAATGCCTTTACTTTCCGCTCTGTATTTCGGCGCGAAAATCTCAGGTGTTATCGCTCAAAACCCGATTAACACCTGTATATAAGGACATGTACAAATCAGTATGTTCGAACACAGCGTCTTTGCGGGTGATTCGGCGGGACGAAGGCTTTGTGGATGGGCGCCGGCTGCTTTAATACGAACGGTAAGACTGTTGGTCCAAAACCCCTATTGGCCTTTGAGCCTGCCCCATGCGCCAATCCTTTTTGGTTAGCATTTGCTTCATTAGTGGTCCTAGGCCTATCTCTGTATTCTGGGCATTGCTATTTACCAAAGACCAAGGGGAAGGTTTACTTAACTTGATGAGCCTTAGACTTAATATTTTGTTAAAACCAGATTGGCCCTCAGATCTGATTTTATTCTCTGCAGATCCAATTGCTGGTCTGAAGTATATACTTTTCAGAAAGGGGTAGCCACCTCTGCTGTGCGCCCATACTCCAACTAGGTGATAGATTGATCTTTAGCACTGAACAATGGAATATGTTTCTAAATCTCCCATATATGAAATAAACTAGCTGGTTATTTAAGAAGGGCTTGACCATACAAGTAAAGGGCATGGACACACTTAAGGGTACTCTAAATAGATCTATGGCCCTTTAAGTTTTCGCTATACTAACAGCAAACACCCTCTCTGTTTACTCTTCACTTGGCAGGCCTACTGGAATACAGTGCCCACATCCTCTTCCCAGAGACTTATAGGACCTCTTGTCCCCTGGTATTCCGTTAATACTACAGGTAAACATCTCTGTTGAAAAGGCTGTTTCCCTTCCTATCTTTAGTCTTCATCCACTTGTGTAAATTCTTTTATACATTTTCCTTATGTCTTTCAGAACGTGAAAAAGAGCTATAAACATATTGAGTTGTGAGACCAACATTTATCTATATTCAGGAACCCTACAAATCCTTGTCCTCAACAAGTACATGAGTATATAGTAAGTTGTGATAATTCATCTGCCATATTTTTTAAGCGTCAGGTCTCGATATTCTCTCCATCACCGTGTAAGTTATTGAATCTGATCCCGTCTCTCCTTTCCCTTTTTGTCCCTGGAGGTTTAACTCTGTCTGTTCCATATTGGATGAAAAAACAAAAAATATATACACCAAACTGCACAGTGGAAAATTGAATCTGGGAAGACGTTCTCCGGATTCTTTGTTGTTTGCACAATTCATTCCAAAAGGGACAGACCACACTCATAAAAGGTAACTATGTCAACCACTGATTGTCTGTGGAATGAAGGGTTTTAAAATACTGCCAATCCAGTCTCCCTTCCTCCTTCAAAGGAGTTGAGCCCATTCCTTGGGTAGTTCTCAGCACTAGTAGACTTTGGTAATACCCTTGAGGTAATCCATCACACCATACTGTGTCCTACTCCTGGTCCGTCTCTTGCTGTGCCCCTACGTTCTGGCCTCTGGCTCTCCTTGCCTTAAGAAACCCCTATACATAAATAGTTGGTTCAGCAGATACACCTTGAGTTATGTTAGCGTATTGCTAATGAATTTCTAGTGATACATCTAGTATCCATTGAGTTTTCCCTGTTAGCATAAAATGTAAAATACTCAGTGTCAGATTAAGGATTCATTCCTCTATAAATGTAAATATTGTATATATAATGACGTGTACATAACCTCCCTTGTACATATAGGCCCTTTTCCATCATGTTCTCTGTGGGCCGATTTCGTTTGTTTGTATAAGCTCCAATGCCTATTTTTTAGTAAATTTTAAAATGGTTTGTAAATTGTGTATGTTGTTTCAGTGTTTGTTACCTTATGTATATATTAGAGTAATTATTTGCTTGTATGTTTTTACCGACAGCCCTGAAGAAGTCCCAGCTTGGGACGAAACGCGTCGGCTGTACATTGTATTGAATATTTGAAAATAAAGACTACTTGAAGAATATCAACATCTCGCTAACGAAAAACATTCTTTTTTGTTCATTAATAACATTTGAGTCTGTTTCTTGCTCTTTGTGGTGCACCTTTGCGGTCGTTTGACTTGTATTTGGATTCCATAAGGAATAGGCACAGTAACGATGGGTGCCAGTCAGTGTGCACACAATTCCCTTTAGTTATTTTAGGGTTACTTATTATTTTGGGGTTAAAGGTAGTTAGGTGCTGTTACTAGGAAGGGTCCATCGTTATACCTTTGGTGTTTTTTTCTTATAGACAAGCTATCCTAGAGGTAGCATGGACTAAGCAGCCTTCAGGCTAAACTCAAGAGGGCATGTGAAGCCAGCTGTTTTACCATATGCAATCCTGTAATATCAAATGAAAGGACACCACACAAGTTATATATTATAAAAATATATGTATTTATTACTAGAATAATCCTCTATACTCTTTATGAGTCTAGAGGCACAAGCGTTTAAACAAAAGCACAGTTAAACATACACAAGTTGCACAATTATGGATAGGGCCGGTGGCCACTCAAACCATATATCAAAAAAGTGGTATAAGTATCACTTTACGAACAGTGGTAAGGCCTGGGGCCTTGGGAATCGCTTGGACTATACTGGACTAACAGCAGTTAGGACGGGAGTAGCCCGCGGGAATCGGGTGCAGCGCTAAAAGCACACGCATGCACCAATGCAAAGTCAATGGTGCGTAAAAGTTACAAAGTTACTGTTTTAGAAGTCTTCCGACTGGACTAGAACTTTGCCACTTAAAACTAGGACACTAGAGGTGTAAACCACTACAGGAGCACCGGGGTTCAATCGTTACCTCACCCACAGGAAGCAGGTGCATAGGTGCCAAAGTGTGTCGGGTTCCGTCGTGGAGTTCTATGGAGCCTGGAGATGAAGATGCTGCAGGCGGCCAGGAGAGAAGAGTCCGGTTGGATCCAAGAGTGGATCGAAGCTGTAGAGTACCTGAAAGCAGAGGGGACAGAGTCTGGGTCACTAGCCAGTGACCAGGATGGCACCAGGAAGGAACCAGGCGATGTCGGGCGCAATCAGGTGGTTGACGAGAAGCTTGTCTCCGCTGCCACGTGGACTCTGGGGCATCGAGGATGACCAGGAGCGAATCACGAGCTGTCCCACGAACGCTCTCGCTGTCGGCGGTGTCGGTTTCCGGATCAGAGTCAACAGGCCTTGGCAAAGGCAACCCACACAGGATTGGAAGATCACGTCTTTCTTTCAGAGTGACCCCGCTCTGGCCCCAAGTAAATGGAGAAGTAGAGAGGTTCATGCGCACTCTAAACAAGGTGATACGCATTGCGCATGCCGAAGGAGCGCCCCTGGAGAGAGCCATCTACAGTTTCCTGAGAGAATACAGATTGACGCCTCATCTCACGACAGAGACTGGCCCGAGACCAGCAAGCATGGGTCGAGTGGTGCGAGACACCATCCCTCATCACCCAAACTGGACCCCTTCTCAGATTGACACCGCAAAGGTCCTAGCCAAAAGGACCAATACCAGCGACCAAGCCAGCGTCGACCGACGAGCGAAAGCGTCAACCATTCACGTAAGGGACAGGGTCTATGTCAAAGACAGGCACCCAGGGAGCAAATTCCGACTTCCCTTTGAACAGCGCCCATGGACAGTGATTCGCCGAACCGGCACGATAGTAACAGCCCAGAGAGGAATTGAAGAACTCACACGCAATATATCTTTCTTCAAAAAGGTCAACGCTGGAACTCCTGACCGGTCGATAACGGACAGTATGGAAGCAAGGCCAAGTCAACAGTCAGTGAACGAAGAGATGGATGGTTGCCAAGGGACGATCCCTACGGATGACCCGGACAGGTTTGACTGAGGCACACCATCGCTGCTCGGAACTCCAGACAGAGGACTGCCAGGCTCCCCGGTGAGATCCCCGGAGGGTTGGGTATCGCAGGAAGTGGCCCCATCCCTACCATCCTCACAGGGAGAGCATTCCAGATATGGCCCGAGGAGCAATCCGGCTCCCTCTTCCCGCCTGGTAGGGTTCATGGTGTGATGAACCAAGGACTCGCAGCGGACTGGGACTGGTAACGGAGTATGAGCTGGTATCAGATGGCACGCCGGAACTGGTAACATATCTACATGTTGATGTTTTGTTTATTGTTTAATAAAGGTTGGAAGGAATGTAATGTCCTCCGGCGGGGTAGCGTTTCAGTCTGATGCATGAGCGCTGGCAAGTGACACCATCCGCTTACTGTAAATAAAGAGGCGTGGCCCTGCTCTGGCAGTCGGAACCACGCAGTTATCCACCAAAAATGTGTCAGGCTTTTATTACAGCCGCTGCCGCGCTAATTATTCAACCGCGCGCGGCGCCCATTACAAAAGCTTCAGAAAGGCTGTCATAATACCTACAAATTTGCATTCAGTACTTGAGCAACTTCTAATCTTCTAGCCTGTGGCTGTGTCCAGGCCTCTGCCTTGAGAAACCAGGTCCAGCGAGTCTGTATTCATTCTGATGACTCTGGGTGAGGCGTTGCGACCACACTGTAATTTTAGGGCACCCAGAGCAGTACCGCTGGGGATTATACATAGCTAACCCAAACAGTACGTACAACCTTCCCCCTTTACAGGGGAAAGAGGAAGTGTTAAGCTCTATAAAAAGTTTGAGAAAATGTTGCCAAGGTTTGCATTTTCAACATCCTGTCACTGCAGGCAAATCCCTTAATCTCCCCAGTGCCCATGAACAATGAAAGCGTCCTTGTGTGATGCAACAGGTGCTCATTTAAAGCGCTCCAATGGCCTTGGCCTACTGAGCGCTATATAAACAAACTCGATTCACTAGCAGCAGTGCCATATGGGACCAAGCATAAGGCTGGAATGACTGTATTGTCCATAGCATTTATTTATGGTGTTGGCTACAAGGACAGCAGTTCGAGTGACGAACAAAAAGACTTGGCTCCACACCACGCACTGCAAGCGTGTATCGCCCGCCTGGGTGGAACCTGCTGCGCTGACTGACCATCGAGAAATTCTGGAGACCGGGAAAGGTCAAGCTATCTCATCTGACGGGTCTACGGAAGTCTTCCCGGACCACACGATTTCTGGAGCATCGCGATACAATTTGAGACCGAGGAAAGAATCTGCAGTTTTGAACGAGACTGGTTGAGAAACCACCCTGGGTTTGTGAAACGGAGAGCCAATGAGGCAAGGGGGGGGGTAAGGGGGGGAGGGATCAGCCCAGCATTAGTGTAGTGACACCCGTCTTGGCCCGTGATGAAGAAATCAACGGCTACCCAAGGGAGAAGAGCTCCAGCGATTGTTTTCGACAGGTTCTTAGAAAGATCGATCAGCGCTGTCATTGAAATGAATAATAGGAAAATGATTTGTGCTGTAGGGTTTGTTGTTGCCCTGGTGGTGTTGGCAATAACCACTTGGTTCATTGAGAAAGCAGTTCCTGCTCGACAGCTTTTTGTTGCAACTACTCCAGCTCCACTGGAACACTACTATTACACTCTTCATGAGCCGAAACATCGACAGTCCTATCTGAATAACACATTCATTCAGATGTTGCATCATACCTAAAATGCTACAAATACTACCAATTGTTGGGTGTGTGGGATGATACCTGCACACCAGAAGAAAGGAGGAACACCTTTTATTCCTCTACCTTTTTCCCATAGTGGTTCATGTCAAGCTTGGTATGCCCTTTTGTTTGCTTATGGAAAGCCTTCAGTAGGTGGAATCATTTTTCAATTAAATAAAGAATGTTACCAAGATGATAATGGTTATCCTCAAGCTAAAGGGACTAAATGGGAATAGGATGAATACCAACTGGACAATATTTCTACACCGTATGTCTTCACAAATGTGAGGCATATGAAGAACATTGGACCCTTTGTGATTTCTGTAACCAGAGCAAAAGCAGATTTATGTATTGGCAGTGCTGGGAGAATTCCCGTAGGACAAAGTGAATGTATAACTACGCTGAACATTGAGGGTGTTAATAATAGTAATTTTATATCGTCGCACAACACCTACTTTGTGTGTGGTAATAAAGGATATTATCAATTACCTGTTGGATGGTTAGGGGTATGGTACACATCATTTTTGTTACCACCTGTGTTTTTAGCACCTGCATCATATAATCTTGACCTGAAACTGTACATGATATTTCTAAGAATAGATATAAACGGACAACAAGTACTGACGAGATTGACCAGACAGACACCGCTCTGCAACAATATGTCGATTTCAATTTGGGTTTATTTTTCTTTGTGGGTGCTGCATTGAATAGCAGAAAGATCAGACGATTGACTCGTGTAGTGGAAGCTGTCACCAATCAGACAGCTATGGCACTTGGGGACATTACAGAAGAACTGCAAATTGCAAGAATTGTAGCACTCCAAAATAGGATGGTGCTCAACGTGATTTTGGCTGATCGAGGTGGTGTATGCCGCATCATCTGTAGCAGTTGCTGCGTCTTTATACCTGACCACTAACCTTCAGTTTATGACGCAATCTCTAAGCTGCATAAGATTTCTGCAGACATTCACCAAGAGACTGGTACGTGGACATTTTCAAACTGGATATGGACACTCTTTGTTACTTGGGGCTGGAAGCTACTGACTCTTCTATGTATACTACTGGTGATACTATTTACATGATGTACTTGTATACAATGTGGTCCCATGATTTGCTCCATGTGCATTAATGCTTGTACACCTGCCAAAAGAAACATTACAAAAGAACAACACATGCTAAATAGTGAGGTTACTGAGATGATGAACATCATTGTACAGGATGCAGATCCAGATTACCCAAGACAGACTAATGTCTTCAGCAAATGCTGAAAGGGTCGTCTGTCGTAATTTAGCAATGATTAGGTTCAGCATTAGCAGAAGACATCTTGTATTTAGAGACTATCTTGTCCGTTTACGGAATCCATTTTGTATTTCTGTCTGCCATTTTGTTTGCCATGTGCTCTGTCCTACCTTCCGGTTAACTGCTCTTGAAATCTGCCTAGAGCCAAGATATATTTATCCTCTTCTGCTTTGCACATGCTCAGTTGAGCATGCAGCTGTCTCCAATTTGTAACTGTAAAGATGTGTCTACCAGACCTAGCTAACTGTCAGCCCTTCCCACTTGTTGCTAGCACACTCTCTGTATGACCTTATATGTATTTGAAATCAACACTCTGTGCCTTGTACCGCCTTCATTTCAGCCCCTGTGTGGGTATAAAAGGACCAAGCTCCTTCTAGTCAGTGTGCTACCTCATACTATACCGAAGGGTGTTGTGTGAATGTAGTTTCACCTCATGAGGTTTAATAAACTCTGTCTTTTCTATTCCAGTTTCTGTGCCAACTTCTTATTATTGGTCTAAGGACTCTAAGCAGAGAAGGGCGAATCCCTTGCACTAGTAGGCCTGGCTGAGGCTTGCTACCACAAAGGTGTATATAGGGGAGTCAATTGACATGTATTTTGCACATAATCAGGAATCAGTTAACTCCCCCGGGCATTATGTGCGTTCAAAACAACCCCCATTAGAAAGTATCATAAGCTGCTTGACAGGCAAAAAACATAAAAAGCAGCAATTGGTCAACGACCTGGAGTCTTGGATGCTGGATCTTGAGACACACTACCTAGAGAGCTCAGATCAGAGGCTATGTAGAGAATTGGTCCATAACCAAACTGTCTTACAACATACGTTATCAGATTAGGCAAGGATAGTTTGGTTCACTTCGCAAACATGCATTTAGCAGTGGGGAGACAAGGCTAGCATCGCCTTTCCTCCAATTTACGGCAGCATACCCCAATCTGATACTTCTCAGACCAGGACAGGCCAAGAATCACTGGCGATGGGACCATCCCCCAGTACTATTCTCAGTTATAGGACCAGAGCTATGGATTGCCGGAGGCATTGATAGACTAATTTGTGACTGACCTGTCCCTACAGACCCTTCGAACGATGAGCCCCAAAGGGTGACTATCAGCAGCCTTGAGCCAACTGAACTTGGGAAAAATCGGCCAGACCCAACGGCTTCTCTGAGGATTTTTCAAACTGTTCATGCATAAACTGAGTACGCCTCTGGAGGCAGTAGTACACAAAGCAGTGAAAACTATATGGATGCCCCATAACTTTCACTGGATTGAGATCACAGTAATACTGAAGGCGGGATGACCTTAGGATGTTTGGTCCTCGCATCGTTTTATTTCCCTCCTAAACACTGAGGTTAAGATCATCTGCAGGGCTTGGCAGACCGCTTACTTATACTTATCTCCTCAGTGGTACACCCAGTCCAGGAGGGATTAATGCCCAGATGTACTACCAAACATTATATAAGGCGATTACTCCATGACTTCGCTCTTTGCAACCAACTTGTGCAGTGGCAGCAGTGCTCTAGGAAGATATGGAGAAGGTGTTCAACTGTGGGCCAGGTTTGCTAGCTAATGTGCGCCTCCTGTATACGGATATCACTGGCTGCATCCATGTGGGCCTCATAACACATTTTGCCTTCCATAAGGGCACAGGGCAAGACTGCCCATTATCCCCACTCATTTTTGCCATTGAACTCTTGGCTGAATGGTTCAGCATTGATGCACAGATACAAGGGTTGGAATGGGGATAGAACAGCCCGCTATGCCAATGAAGTCTTGATATTTTTTACGGACCCTGAGAGATCAGACCCAAGAGCGCTACAAATGTTTCAAATCTTCGGAGAAACATCAGTCTTTTTAATTAATTTACCCAAGTCCTTGGTGTTCCAGATTCCCAACCACCTGGGGACTTAGGCTGGGCATTTTAGTTGGCGGTCTTCACGCAGAGATTTGCTTTCTCAGAGTGTTCATCACCGTGCACAAACACATGGCATGGGCACGCAAAATCCAACCACCAATCAATTCACTAACTGCAGCCCTTAAGACACGGTCTGCACTCCCTCAGCTCATTATGGGTAAATCTGACATATTAAAAATCAATCAATCAATCAATGGCACTTATAGAGCGCGCTACTTACCCGTAGGGTCTCAAGGCGCTGGGGGCGGGGGGGGGGGGGGGGTGCCGCTACTGCTCGAACAGCCAGGTCTTCAGCTTCTTCCTGAAGGAGAGGTGGTCTTGGGTCAGGCGCAGGTCGGTCGGGAGGGAGTTCCAGGTCTTGGCGGCCAGGTAGGAGAAGGACCTTCCTCCTGTTGTCGCTCTTCGGATGCGGGGGACGGTGGCGAGGGCGTGGTTGGCTGATCGGAGGTGGCGTTTTGGAGCGTAGAAAAATGGTGTCCCTCCCTTGATTCTTGTACCAATTAAAGAACTATCCCTATTCTTCTTTCACAAAATACACTCTATGATCGTAGTTTCTTAACTACATGTATGAAGCAGATATTGAAACCTACTATAGGGCGTCACACTTTATGATTATTAACAAATGGTGATACGAGGGGATCCCACACTGAGAAATGAACACTTCAGGGGACTCCCATTCGACACCGTTATGGAGTCAAGATGTGATCATCGCTTCTCCCCTGCAATGAAACTGGTGATCAGACTGTGGACTGCTACCTTAAAACACATGAGATGGGGGTGACTCCCAGAGCAGACACCGTTATGGGAGGGCTCCAAGTTGTCGCAAGTGGCAGCACTTGAGGGATTCCACAGGTGGGACACAAGAGGAATCTCCACCCTTGAGGATTTAATGGAAGACACAATCCTTAATTCCTACCAAACATTACCGAAAGAATATGACCTGCACCATGGCTAATTCTACCGCTATCTACAGATATAAGATGTGTGAATGGCCTACATGAAAGGACTAGAGGACCTACCGGATTACAATCCCAAAATTACTTCTTGGAGAACTGGGGGTGGGGGTGCACACACAGTGGCGGAGATAAGCTGATCACTTATACACCTTTGTGGCGCAATGCTCCGCGTGGGAGTGTGACATAGGCACCTTCACAGATGAGGAATGAGCAGAGGAGATAGCCTCCTGATAGCCTCCTCACAGTATCCAGAAATTGCGACACGTCTCTGCCTCATACAGCTTAAAATATATCTTTAGAACATACCTCACGAGACAAAGACTGAAAAATGGGTGTTGTGTTCTCCCCCTCCTGCCTCCGATTAACGGCTCAAGAGGCGACCACATACATACTACATGGACATGCAGAAAACTGGAACAATAGCGTCATGAAACCGCTTGTTGTACGTGCGCTCAATAAATACCTTTAACATAACAATACAGGTGATGGATACTCTGTTTGGGTGGGGTTCTAAAGAGATCTATGCCTCCAAATCCAAAATTGGTCCTCTAACACACTACTACAGACCTTAACAAAGGCCAGTAAAGTTTATCATCACTAAGGTTAAGATTGATCACGACCAAGAAGGACGTAGCCCGAAGATGGAAGGGTGGCGACCCTCTGGGAGTACAGGAATGGTGCAGAGCACTAAATCGGTGCATTCAGCAGGTAGCAGGCCAAATACAAAGTCATGAGCTGGCCCCATTAGTAGATTAAGTTCTGGATGAAATGGGCAGATTACAGAGGCATTACCACATACTCAAGGGTCCCACAGATTGACGTCATTGAAGCACAGATCTGCACATTCACCGGGCTGATGGCTAGGGTCCCCTTCTGGTTAACAAGTCGTAGGACGTTCCGTAGAGGGGGCTTTTAGAGAGAGCACGTGGTGGAGAAACATGGGTGAGTAACACATGTGCTGGGCTTGTTTTAACACGGTCTTGGTTCCTTTTATTTTAAAACCAAAATGTGTTAGGAAAAGAAATTGTACATTTTGTGGCACATTAATCAACAAATTATTTATAAAAACAAATCTTGCTATTCAAATTGCAATTATTGCCCATTGCTTGCTCCACAGCTGAACAACTCCAATATAAACATGTATCATAAAAAAAAAATACATAATGGTTAATATATAAAAGGGGTCTGGTGACATTTGATAGCCATTCTACCTTCAGCCCAATGGTTTATGTCACCAATGGCATTATTGTATCATATTACACACACCGATAGTCCCAGAATACAGAGAAACACAAGGAGCATCAGTAAGAAGTATACAACAGAAACAAACATCAGGTCTCAGACTTCTTTAAATCTTGTTACCAGGCTTTGCATCCGCTCACATTTCAACAAATCTAAAACAACCAAAATCTACTACCATCTGAATCTGCCTCAACTTCCAAACTTGGGCACTGTGCTTCTTCGCCACCAATAGAGACACGGTCATAAACCAGATGTCAGGTTCAGATCGGTAGGTTATCAGACTAACCTGGTCAAAACATTTCCAAAAAGTTTGAGAACTGAAAATTCCTTAACATACAGGAATAAACATCTGGGTCTTCACTACACTGCCAGCATGAGTAAGCCATTTAATTTTTACCAGAGTGGATAAAGTATGAGATGCATCATATTTTGAATAAATACATGTCTTAGGTCTGTGCCACTACTAGCTATTGACTTGCGTATAGATTCCAACATTATCAAGACGAGATTAATTAGGATAAATCTTCCATTTCTCTTGAATACATGACATCTCATCTGCATATCATCTCATCTGCATATCATCTCATGATATCTCCTCTGCAGATCATCTCATCTGCAGATCATCTCATCTGCAGATCATCTCATCTGCAGATCTCATCTGCAGATCTCCTCATCTGCAAATCATCTCATCTGAAGAGCATCTGACCTCTCATCTGTAGATCATCCCATCTGCAGATCATCTCATGACATCTCATCTGCAGATCAACTCATGACATCCCATCTACAGATCATCTCATCTAGACCTTACCATCAGGAAGAAAGTTGCTTACGTATGGGGTTCCTCATTAATCCCCACATTGTTCAATGTGTACCTGGACCCTTCGGAAGGGATTATCCAGTCTTTCGACATTAGGGTGGTCTCTTATGCCAATGACATGGAATCTGCTTTCTCAAGTTCCAAAAACTGTTTCTACGCACGAAACTTTAAAAGCATGTCTAATCAGTATAACAGACTAGATGAAACAGTCTCTTAAAATGTAAATTTAATAAAACAGACATTTTGCCCCTCAGCAGCACACTAAGTCTGGTCCAATGAATGCTGGCCCACTGGAACTGCTACTCCCCCCCTCTTCCATCCACAGAAATTAGGGTGTGAATCTAGAGAAATACATGTTCTTTGACATACAATGCTCATTAAGGAAGTTTCTTAACTTGATAACTTTATAAACTCAGAAAAACCTAGTTCACACCTGGATTATGGCCAGGCTGGATTAATCTAACAGTCTGTACGTTGGGCTCCCCAACTGCCTGAGCAATCGTCTGCAGATCATGCAGAACGGGGCAGCCAGCCTATTTATTAAGATAAGTTCAAGTTCAAGAATTTATAAAGCGCACTACTCACCCAGAGGGTCTCAAGGCGCTAGGGGGAGGGGTTTATTGTTTATCGAAAAGCCAAGTTTTCAATTCTTTCCTGAAGGAGATGTGATTCTGAGTAAGGCGGAGGTGGGTGGGGAGTGAGTTCCAGGTCTTGGCAGCCAGGAAGGAGAAGGATCTGCCGCCCATGGTGGTTTTTCGGATGCGCGGGACTGCGGCGAGGGCTTGACTGGATGATCTTAGTTGGCGGGTGGGATAGTAGAAGGACAGTCGGGAGTTGAGGCATTCTGGTCCTAGATTATAAAGGGCCTTGTGTGCGTGGGTGAGAAGGCGGAAAGTAATTCTTTTGTTGACGGGAAGCCAATGGAGGTTTTTTAAGTGTCCGGTGATGTGCTCTTGGCGCGGGATGTCTAATATGAGTCTCGCTGATGCGTTTTGGATGCGCTGGAGCTTTTTCTGCAATTTTGTTGTAATTCCGGCGTAGAGAGTGTTGCCATAGTCCAGTCGACTCGTGACCAGTGCGTGGGTGACAGTCTTTCTTGTTTAGAGGGGGATCCAGCGGAAGATTTTTTTGAGAATGCGAAGGACGTTGAAGCAGGAGGACGATACTGCGTTGACTTGTCTGGACATTGAGAGAGAGGAGTCTAGAATGAAGCCATGGTTACGTGCATGGTCAGTAGGAGTGGGCGCTGATCCCAAAGCGGAAGGCCACCAAGAGTCGTCCCATGCTGAGGGGGAGGATCCGAGGATGAGCACCTCAGTTTTGTCTGAGTTGAGTTTTAGGCGTCTCTGTTTCATCCATTCGGCTACTTCTTTCATGCCTTCGTGAAGGTTGTCCTTGGCGGTGTTGGGGTCTTTGGTGAGGGAAAGTATCAGCTGGGTGTCGTCGGCGTAGGAGATGATGTTGAGGTTGTGTCGACGTGCGATGGGGGCGAGGGGACTCATGTAGACGTTGAAGAGGGTGGGACTGAGTGAGGAGCCTTGAGGTACGCCGCAGATGACTTCTTGCACATATCTCATCTTCTTCAACATCATCACTGGCCGCCAGTACAAAAGCATCTCCTGTTTGCCACATTGGTTCTGGCACACAGGACTTTCTACAGTTCTGAACCGAAATAATTCACTGACAGTATCCATCACTGGAGTCCACCCACAACTCTGAGGTCATCTGATGCCACGAGGGGAGGTGGTTCTTTCGCCTTCCGGTCCTTCAGGCCTCCATCATAGCATCAATGAGCCTTATTTTAGGAAATAGTTGAAAACTGTGTTGGGTCAGGACATGTCGGTCATCGACGACCTTGGATCAGTTTTCTTAAGTCATTGCTTCGAAACAGCGACACATCACATCTGACATCAGCCCAGAAGAGAATTTCTCAAAGTCGTTCTATTGGCTGATAAATGTATAATGCTCCGCCACCGAAGGAACGCCCCCATTGAAATGCAAGATGTACATAGTTTTCAGGAAAAGCGACTGGCAAAGACTGCTGAGTGAGCATAGAAACCATCCGGAAAAGATGGATTCAGACACTAAGAGCAAAACATTGGTCATGATAAATGCACGCTTGAAGCATCAATTCAATACATATCATTTTAAAGAAGAATATTAGTAGTGCGTGTACATAAGTGTTTAGGGACTTAAGGTGTTTTATGCTTCTTGGGTTGCTTTGGGTGGGCTAAACTGACTTTCCAATATGGCCGCCATCTTTCGGTTTCTTTTCAATTTTTAAGCTGCGGGCTGCAGGTCAGTCACCTTTAGCTATTGCTTTGTTTTCCCAAAGGGAGTTCTCTGCCTAATGTAGTCACAAGAAAGAAGTTCTAAGCCAATATCAGCTCTGTACACATAAAACGACGGTAGTGATTCTAACAAGCACTGGTAAAGGAATTTGATCTGGTTTTAATATAAGGAAGGAAAACATAGGCACACGTGAGTTTTTGTGCAATATCTAGGCAACCTGCCTCGTTCTGTGCCTTTCCCTGTGCTTGTAGACTGCTGTTTGATTCCCCAAGGTTGCACAGCAGGTAGGCAGAAAGAAGAGGCAAACACAGACATAGAAGGCACAGAAAATAGCAGGTTGCAGAGTTCCAAATAGTCTGAACATGGGCACATACCAGTGTTTGTAAACACCTGCCCACTTGTTTTCCACATACTGTTTTTTTTTCTGAGTAACTATGTGCACTACCAGGCCAAAAAAACTTTTGAAGGACTGTCGAAGTAGCAAGTGCTTTTTTATGAAAGAAATACATTTCAATATTTTACAAGCTGATAATGACAATTTTAATGCACAAGCCTCAGAGGTCACATTCCAGCGCTAAGCACAATATGAGACACAAGTAAAATGTGGACTCGTGACAGAACCCAGCGAGTGGTATGCAGGAGCCAATGAGCAGTGGTATTTCAATGATGAGCCAAAGTCAGGACGCGTCAACAAATCATTTTTATTTGCTTATTGCTCACATACAAACATGGAAGACAAAGATTCTGATCCCAATCTCCACCCGAGTTTCCCTTTTTAAGTTTTTCTCCCTTTAAAGTGCCATTCATAGAAAACATGTAATTTTCAGAAACGTAATACAGAATGTAAGTACCTTTTAAAATTGTAGGAATTTAGTAAAAATTAGATTGTAGTATCTCTTTAAAAAAAGAACAGTAGATAATAAAACTGTCCTGTGTGCAAGTCTGCAGGTTAATGCCTCAGAAGAGGATAATTATGCTCCCTGGGAACATTATTAATGCCTACGTAAGAGTGAGACAGACGTCAAAATGGTGAGAGGCTTTGGCCAAGCAGTGGGTGAGTCTTGTCAGCTCATCCAGCAAACTAAGTGGTGGGAGTTTCAAGGAGCCGAGACTAACTATAAGAAAAATCCCCCTTCGGGTACAAGGATGTCGAGTCCAATGCACATGCTGGTAAGGCAGATTCTATGTCGAAGGTGAGATGTATTGACCATGCGTAACAAAACCATTAATTCATGAACACATCAATACTGATGTGTACATTAACACTCGAGTAGAAAAATTATCCTGCACCATCTGAATCTGTAGAACGTATAGAGCAATCAACCTTCAAGAACAAACATCTCATTTAATCAATGCAAAACAAAACACAAAAAAACAGAAGATTACAAAAAGCAGCAGGGAGCAATGTAAACAGATCATTTGAAAGAGTATTAGTGGCTATTGCATGGGTAGTCAGTTAAACCCAATAAACTCTACAAAGTGCACAGATATATATGGATTAGTTGCAATAAAAACATTATAAATAACATGTATGAATAACGGTTAAATATTCTACATACAAAGCATTCATGTAACATAAGAATAAGAGCCTCGGAAGAGAAACTCTGCAACACTGAACAACAATAATCTTGGAGGTGTGTCAACTTTACTGCGGAAGCATAAGTACTCAGGAGGGCTGTTACATCAAATGTGAATGTACGTACATCAGGAATTTTTTTCTTTGCATCGGTTTTTTAACATTGTTACTTCACAGGTAAGTGTATTTTATATGTATGCGTTTTTATAGAACAGTAGCAGTTACCACAGTGAAGTTATAGATCAGTCACACTTTCAACTGAAAAGGCATTTTTGATTTGCCTATATTTTTTTTAACTGAATGGCTTTGCATGGAACTTGCCAATCTAACCCAGTCAACTAGGCTTTGGCATGGCCAGGTTTGTCTAGATCGGTTTCCAAAAAAAAAGAAATTACCATTTACCTCCCACAGTAAATGTTCATGAAAGATAGAGCAAAAAATAAATAAAAGCACAAACCGCTTAAAAGAATTTCATAAACTTGTCATGAATGTAGAACTTTATCCAGAAAGGCTGCTTTATTTGTTGAACAATCATTCAGTAGGGATTGTAGTTTGTGTTTTAAAAAAAGGTCCCAGGCAGAGTTGAAGGTATTAACACTTTTGTTAATTTGCTTACAGTACTAACATTTGGCAGATAGTATGTTCATTTGGCTATTGGCATTTAGAGTGTGTATCTATAGAGTGCATTAAAGGGAGGGCAACAAAATGTACATTTGTTAATACATTTAGTACTGAGTGTTGGATCTACATTAAATTTGGCACTAGCTAGGAAGGAATTGTTTCCATTGGTATATGAAGTGTTGTGCCAATCTGTAAAGGGGAAGAGGCATAGTTAAAAAGGGGAGGATCAATAAAATGTTCCTATGCTTATAACTTTGGAGCGGTTTTATCAATTTGAGGCAAGTAGTTCGCAAGGGGTACCCAGAACAGATATATTAAGTTTGATGGAGGACAAGGGGATAGGCAACATTAAAGGTATTGGGCGGGGGGTGGGTTCCGGGGAGTGTTAATTTTCTTATAACATTGGCACTGTGTGATGTACTTGCACAAAATCTAAAAGAAGCTTGGAAGGTTTCATTTTTGATTGGTATGTTACGTTTTGTGGCAACCTTTACCATGAGGGAAGTAAATTTTTTATAGCTTTAACACCGATTGATGAATCTGTATCAAATGAGGCAGTCAGTCAGCAAGTAGCACCCAGTGCAGGTATTTTAGGTTTTATGCAAATTCAATTGGGTAGGGGGGTATTAGGGGAGGAGTTAGTGAGTATTTTTGATTTACTATTAACGTTGCTAAATTTCGTTTAGATCCATTTAATTGACCCAAAGTTATTAGTAAATGTAGGAAGCTGGCTCTCTATGGGATATCCCAAAAAGAGTTATATTTTGCAAAGTCCAGCTATTTCCTTTAGCACTCTCAAGGTGCTCTTATAGAAGGAAGTGTTATCAAGCAGCCTTAGGCTTATCAGAGGGGAGTGTTAGACATTCACAAATAGACACAGTAGCCAATAAATGACACACACAACTCAATAAGGAGATCCACACCAATTTATAAAAATAACTTGCATCTTTATATATATTTTTAGGCACCAGAATCAATACTATCAGGTAAGTCCTTTTGCAAGGATGGCTGGTGTAAATCAGGCTAGTAAGGATTTTTAGGCCTCAGGTATGGGTTGCATTTAGGGGGTAGAGATGAGCTTTAGGATTTCAGAATGAACACCATCCACTCCGGATCTCCGTCAGACCCATGCCCACACCACATCTTCAACAAAGCCAGCACCACCATCGCACCCCATCTCCGCAAAGCCATCAACATCTCCAACAAGACAGCACCTTTCCCGGAGAGCTGGAAGCACACCGAGATCAACGCCTTACTCAAGAAACCCAAGGCGGACCCCAAGGGCCTCAAGAACTTCTCCCTGCTCCCGTTGCCGGCGAAGGTCATTGAGAAGAACGTCAACAAACAACTGACCGCTATCTTGAGGAGAACAACATCCTGGACCCGTCCCTGTCCGGATTCCCCAGCAACCACAGTACCGAGACTGCCCTCATCGCCGCCACCGATTACATCTGGACCCTGCTAGACAACGGATAAACCGCAGCCCTCATCTTCCTGAACCTGTCAGCCGCCTTTGACACCGTCTGCCACAGCACACTACGAACACACCTCCACGACGCCGGGATCCAAGAGAAGGCCCTGGACTGGACCACCTCCTTCCTCTCCGGCAGAACACAGAGCGTCCGCCTCCCCCTCCTCTGCTCCGAACCTACCGAGATCTGCGGCATACCCCAGGGCACATCCCTCAGCCCAATGCAGTTCAACATCTACATGGCACCGCTCGCCCATGTCCCCTGACTGCACAACCTCAACATCATCTCCTACGCCGATGACACCCAGCTGATCCTCTCCCTCACCAAGGCCCCCCTACCGCCAAAACCAACCTCCACAAAGGAATGAAGGCAGTCCCCGAATGGATGAGGAACAGCCGACTGAAGTTGAACTCAGACAAGACGGAGGTCCTCATCCTCGGATCCAACCCTTCGGCCTGGAACGACTCCTGGTGGCCGACTGCACTAGGAACAGCTCCAACACCCACTGCCACGCATGCAACCTAGGGGTCATCCTCGACTCCACCCTCTCCATGACTATGCAGGTCAACACTGTCTCTTCCTCCTGCTTCAACACCCTCCGCATGCTCCGCAGAATCTACAAGATCTACAAGTAGATCCCCATCGAAACGAGAAGAACGGTCACCCAGGCCAGCACCAGGTTGGACTACGGAAATGCCATCTAAGCAGGAGCCTCGGCCAAACTCCTAAAACGGTTTCAACGCATTTATTTATTTATTTATATTCTTATAGCGCGCATGAATCAGCCCCGAAGGGGTATCTCCGCGCGTAGCTTCTGTATGAGTCGGACAAACTTTATTGAGCAGATGACAGAAAGGGAAAAATAAAAGAAAAATTAATCTTGTGTGAACAGGTATGTTTTTAGTTTTTTTTCTAAAGGAAAAGAGGTTCGAAACTTGTCTCAGCTGAGGTGGAAGGGAATTCCACAGCAAGGGGCCTTTAAGAGAGGGTGCTCGGCCACCCTGTCTCGCTCTAGTAACTTTGGGTACATGTAGCAACATGACGTTGCTGGATCGTAGAGCACGTCCGGGAGAATAGGGAAAAAAAATGTCTTTTAGGTATTTGGGACCGGACCCATAGATGCACTTATGCATAATGCAGCAGAGTTTAAAATTTACCCGTTGTTGTACTGGAAGCCAATGGAGATGGGAAAGGAGAGGGCGGGACGGGGTACGGGGGGGGCATTCAGGATGAGTCTTGCCGCGGTGTTCTGCACCACCTGCAGTCTGCGTAGTTGTTCATGGTTGGCAGAGATGAGTAGACCATTGCAATAGTCTACTCGCCCAAGGACAAGTGCCTGTACCAACGTTTTCCTGTGGGTGTTTGGCAGGAAGGGGAAGATACGCCGTAAAAGACCAATTGTTCGGAAACACGTTCCCGTAACCTGGCTGACATGATCTTTTAGAACCAGGGTTTGGTCTAGGCGTACTCCCAGGTTTTTGATGGTCTGTTTGGGCGCTGGGACAGGTCCTAGCTCAAGTGGCCACCAATCCGGGGACCAGAGCAAGGTGGCCCCTCCAAACAACATGACTTCCGTTTTAGTCACATTGCATTGGAGGAAGTTCTGGGCCATCCAACCTGCCACAGCTCTCATGCCATTTTGAAAAGATTGCATGACTGCAGGTGTAATAGTTTGGAAGGGAAACAACAGCTGAGTGTCGTCAGCGTAAGAGATTGGGGAGAACCCATAAGATCTTATAATCTCCGCCAAAGGGGCCACATATATGTTAAATAACGTGGGGCTCAAACATGAGCCCTGTGGCACACCCTTGGTAAGCTTTCTGCAGACAGATTTATGGGAGCCTAACTTGACACCTTGTTGTCTGTCTTCAAGAAAGCTTTCAAGCCACGCAAGGGCGGTCCCTTTTACTCCCACTCCCTTCAGGCGGTCGAGAAGGATATTGTGCGACACCGTGTCGAAGGCAGCGGACAAATCCAATAGCACCAGAATCACTGAGCTCCCCCTGTCAAGTGACATTCTGATGTTATCTGTCACTGACAGAAGGGCTGATTCGGTGCTATGGTTGGGCCTAAAACCAGATTGTGAGTGGTCTAGGCCGCCCGCTGCCTCGATGTAATTGGACAGGTGTGCGTTAACATATTTCTCGGCCAGCTTGCTGAAATAGGGCAGAAGGGAGATGGGCCGGAGGTTGGAAAGCTCCGTCCACGGGAGAGCCGCGTTCTTGCGGATGGGGTTCACCACCGCTCTTTTCCATTCAGTTGGTACTTTTCCCTCTTTAAGAGACTGGTTAATTACATCCTGAATGTGGGGGGCTAACAGGGTACTGAGGGAGGTTAAGGTTTTGACTGGGATAAGGTCATCCGGCGACCCAGATTTTACTTGGGTCATTAATGTATGTAGCTCTTCAGTGTTGATAGGAGGAAATGTAGTTAGCATAAAGTTGATGTTTTCGTTGGGGGAGGAAGCAGTCAGAGTATCACTATTAGTTTGGGATACTAGAATTTTATCATAGATGGATTCTATTTTATTTTCGAAGTATAAGGAGACTTCTTCACATAGACTTTGTGAGAAGTCATCTGGACTTACACAGGCCATGGGTTTTACAAATGTTTCAAGAATCCTGTACAATTCTTTAGGAGAGTTGCCGGCTTCTATGAGCTGTTGGGCAATGTTATTTTTACGGGCAGCTTTGATATGTTTATAGTAGTTGGCTTGAGCTGCACGATGTGCCTTTTTGTTATCCTCAGAATGTGATTTTCTCCATCTCTTCTCTATCCTCCTGCATTCTTGTTTCTCTTTTCTGAGAGCCTCGGTGTACCATTTTTCCTGTCTGGCCACAGGGAATTGTCTAAATGTTTTCAGGGGGGCAATTTTGTCAATGGCTACAGTTAGAGATTGCTGAAACATAGTTAGCCTATGTTCTACTTCCTCAGTATCTTTAGTATCGGGTTTTTCCCACACTTTTTGTAATGTCTCCAGTGTGAGTTTGTGCCACTGTCTGCGTGTAGTGGGGGGTAGGGATTTCTTATGGGGACCTTTGTTGACTTTAAGAATAGTAAATTGTAGTAAAAAATGATCAGACCAGTTGACTTGGGTAGGTTCGTGACACAATATATTGTCGAAGTTAGTGTATATCAGGTCGATGCAGTGTCCACCTTCATGTGTGGGACCCTGATTCTTTTGTGTAAGACCAATGGTTGTCATATCAGTAGACAAACTTTTGGTCCCCGTGGAGTCAGGTTGGTCGGTATGAATATTAAAATCTCCAAGGAGAAGGAAGTCCTCATTGGCCCGTATGTGTGGGCCTAACATCTCTAAAAGAGATGTAGAAAAACTGGGGCATGGAAGTGGTGGTCTGTATACAAGTGCTCCCTTACTAGTCTTTCTGTTAGGGAGGGTAATTCTGAAAACCATTATTTCCATTTCTTTGCAGCATTGTTTGTCTAAGATGTCTAGTTTGAGGTAGTCTTTATAAATTATAGCAATGCCGCCGCCTATTTTTTCGGGGCGATCAGAATGGTGAAGTTTGTATCCCATAGGTACTCCCAGGGTGATGGCAGATGCCGTGTGGGGCTTTAACCAAGTTTCAGTGATGAAACAGATATCTGGAGTCAGGGAGTGTATTAAATCCCAGATCTCAATTTGGTGTTTGGGCATCGATCGAACATTAATAAGGATACAATGCATATCTTTAAAAGACATATTAGGTTTGTGAGAGTCAATAAATGTCATGGACGAATAATGGCATTTTTTACATGAGAAAGGTCCTTCGAAGCAGGGTCTGTTAGCTTCTATGTGGCAAGGGGAGGTGAATTGCCTTAATAGTAGTAGGGAGGAAGCCTCATACCTGATACATTTATCTGCATGAAGTGGCGCCATAGTATAGAGCTGCCGCCCCGTCGCCTCGTCCTGTCGCGGACGGGCGCAGACGGGCAGCTCTTAGGCTGGTCTTCGGCTGAAATGAGGCTGCGCGCAATCGCTGCGCGCTTCCTGTGAGGCGATGGCTAAATAGCCCCCTGCTGACAGCTAGAGCGCTGACCGCTCCCGGAAGTGCCTGGCCCTCACCTGTCCACCCTCCGCTCAACGGTAATGAATTACCGAGTCGGACCGAGGCGGGCAGGAAGTGGGATCGAGACCAGCACTCCGGTGAGGATTAAAATAAGTATTAAACTATTGCAAAGCACTAAAAACGAGCACCAATCGTTTTAAAATTGACAGTGATTTAAAAAGCGGCAATGTTGGAAAATGCTCTGTCACTCGAAAGTTTCCCTTCTTGTCCAGCAAGCTAGCGGTGTGAAGACACTGCCACCGTCTTCTCCCGCATTCAGAACGCCTCTGAACGCCTGATACGCAACATCCCCCGCCGCAGCAACTTCACACCCCACCTGAGATACCTGCACTGGCTCCCCGTCAAGAAGAGGATAACCTTCAAGCACCTCACCCACGCACGCAAGGCACTCCACAACACCGGACCAGCGTACCTCAACAGCCTACTCAGCTTCTACACCCCCCACCCGCCAGCTCCGCTCCGCCAACCTCACCCTAGTCCCCGCATCCAAAGAGCGACCTCCGGTGGTAGATCAATCGCCCACCTCACTGCCAAGACCTGGAACACCCTCCACATCCACCTACGGCAGACCCCAGACTTGCTGACCTTCAGAAGACTCCTCAAGACCGAGCAGTAGCAGCATTCTCCACCTCCCAGCGCCTTGAGACCTGCACGGGTAAGTAGTGCGCTTTACAAATGCTATGATTGATTGATTGAATGAGTAGCATATAAGGATAGTGAGGGTTGTTTAGGGTTCAGGGATGGGTTGTAAATAAGAGCAGTAATGTGCCTTTTCGGCCTAAGTGATGGGCAGAGGGTATGAATAGTAATTATTTTTGGGGGTTCAGGGAAATGTGTTTGGGGCTAGTAAAAGGTTTTAGGCCTCAGGCAATGGTAGTGAGGGGGTAAATTAAGGAACATTTTGGATTCAAGGACATAGGGTTGTTTACACGTTAACATGTAAGGGTTGTGTGGGAAGTAATGTGTTGGTATTTTAAAATTTCGTTTCAAATAGTAAAATTCAATTTTTAAAATGTAATTATATGTATAAACATTTGACATCTAATAACATTAAGTTAAATTTAAATTGTTAGTGATTGGTTTCATATGTATGTGTACATAAATATACAAGGGTTTAAATATACAAGTGTAAATAAGGGTATATATAGATTAAAATTTATACTGTAAATAAATTAAATAAGGGTTAAAAATAATACTTGCCTATGAAGTAAAGGACTGCAGATGTAAAGGTATGTGATTTAAAGGTTGCCCCTGATGTAATGACATGCAATGTTAAGCCACTCCTAGTGTAAAAACTGAAATGTAACGACACCTGATGTAATCAACTGAGTAGTTAAAACGGAAATTCAATCTTTGACATCATCCGCTGAAGGTAAATCAGAACATGAATGAGATAAACACATTGAGAGATTTTTGATGGATTTAGTGTTTGGCGGATGCAATATCCTAATGCACTTATAATAAGGCAGCCAGAGTATGCTTTACACCTTTGTGACTCTTAAGTGCACAAACTTCAGTTTTTTTTGGTCCTTGCCTTTAGAAATTTTATTGTAGCCATATTTATTGAAACTAAATTGATTTCCTGAGATATCTGAAGAATGGACAAATGGTGATAGAGGGAGTGAAACTTTGTTAGACCAATGTCACCATCCGCCAATCCCTCTCCCATGAAGTCACCAAGAGAGCCACTTTTTCACAGATGACACATTTCAACAAGGACTCACAAACATATCTAAAAGCAAGCCTCAAAGCATCCCACAACCAGATGATACATTGATTCACAGTTCAAAGTGCAAACAGTGCTATATACATAAGTACCAGTAAGAAAAAAGAGATTCACTGCATGTGTGGGAGAGATAAGTCCCTAAGAGATCTATAGACAGCACAGAGGGTGGAGGATGGAGCAGAATGCGATCAATTTGTGACAAGTCAATTAAAAGTCATATGGCATAGAGCAGTGCCCTGATACACAAGTGTACAACGCTGTATGTTGCCACTGCATGAATCCCTGAATTCACAGCTTAAAATGGTTCCTGCAGACTAAAATAGGGAAGCACTACTAAAGCAGGACATATCTGGGATTCACAGTAACATTTATGAACCCAATTAAATCCAGAGGTAAACCGTTCCAGTGTCCTCTGTTCCTCAGTCACCCTCGGCATGTTGTCAGAGGTTGTTCCATTATGTTTCCGCAGATTTTCAAAACTGCTCCATTGATTGTCTTTAGACCATTTCATCTCATCTGTAAAACAGCAAACATAATTCTGGATATCAAATCAAGGAGCGGACTGCTCTAGTGCATCAAATATAAGAAATGAACCCACACAAACAGTTGATCTGTAAAGAGGTTTATAATGCACACACTGAACTGTGCTTCTATGAAATTAACTGAGGGTCAAAGATGCATTAACTCACCACAAAATCCCCACATTAAGACCCCACAAAATCTGTGTAAGTGGGAATCGGCTATCAACCTCATAGTTGTGGTAAGCTGCACCAACTGAAATAGATTCTTTAAAGCAGAAAGAGGGTAAGATACCAATTTGGACCGTCAGAAAAGATCAGTAATTGAGCAAGCATTGGCATAGCCAATAGGTCTCTTTTTTGTTGAGTTTAATTATCTGTGTGGAACGTGTGTATAATTTTTGGGAAAAGAAAATACAAATACAATTAAAAAGAAAACTTTGATGCCCCTAGTGACAGTCGCCGCACATGCTCCCCCTGCCATCGGTCGGGATTTGCAAGGGATTTTTTCTTGCCAACTACCTGTATTGTTTTTTAGTTTACAAAAATGTATGTCTGTCAGGACGTTCGCAAGCTTTAGAAAAATAGCAAAAGAAAGCATTTCGCTTAAAAAAGGCCTGCACAGTGAAATTTAACCAAGGTGCTTTTTAGGTGGTCAGTTCTCTTGCCAAAAGTTGTTTCAGAAATTTCTCTTTGCCACACTTTCTGCTTTAACCCAACCTGTAGGCAAAGAAACTGGCTCCTGGGCTGCCGGAGGAGACCGGTGGCGAGACCGCGTGGCTGCTGGCGGCCTAGCTGAAGGAGGCATACGGGACCGGTCTGGTTCCTCATCATCACCAGTGTCTGTGGGGGCTTGGTGACTACTAATACATAATCAGCAGCAGCCAGGGCCGGACTGGCTACCGGGCAGTTTGGAATGCTGCTGAGCTGGGGGCTGATTTCGTTGATGGGGACCTGCGTGTACAAAACAAAATTTGTTTTGTGTTGTACTCAAAAGGAAGATGGATACTTCATGTAAAGTAGGTCAAGTTACTTTATTTAAGTTAGTTAGTTAAGTTATAAAGATAACCCCATCAGGAGCAGCTGTCCTGCTGCTCAGCCCTCACTCAACTGACATTCACAACACAGCAACATTCCAATCATCCAACAATCCATATGACATACATACCAGCTGAGCAGCAGGGAACACAAGTTATAACATATCTCCCTTCGTTATGGGTACAATTGCAAATAAGTAATAAAATGGTTGTCAATGAGATGCACTCTAGTACAGATAGTCAGTAATGTAAACACAATGCACTAAAGTACAAATTAACAACGCATACGATAAATTTAACACATCCCGCACCGCATTACTTCCTGACATTAACAACTATCTTCATCCTCCATCCTTATGCCACTAATTATACAAGTTGGCCAGACCAGTATAAGAAGCGAGACACACAGGAACAAACTTAATGTAAAAATACCAGGAAACAACGCGCACACTATAAGTGACAGAACTCGTGTGACCCAACCATACCGCGGGAAAACATACACTCGCAACAAGCACACCTCCGCACAACACGTGCACACAGCAAACACATAGGTAGCCGGGAAACCAGGTGCACATAACGAACCTACAATCACACACAACACCAACTTTGTGTAACAACTCTTTTATCAAAACACAATGACCAATGAGTGACCATATACAGCATAGCCCTCAAATTACCAATGAGTGACCGTATACAGCACAGCCCTCAAAAAAAACAAAGAGTGACCATATACAGCATGGCCCACAAATAACCAATGAGTGACCATATACTGCATAGCCCTCAAATAACCAAAGAGTGACCACATACAGCGTAGTCCCCAAATAACCAATGAGTGACCACATACAGCATAGTCCTCAAATAACCAATGAGTGACCATATACAGCATAGCCCTCAAATAACCAATGAGTGACCATATACAGCATAGCCCTCAAATAACCAAGTGACCATATACAACATAGCCACAACAAACATGAGTTAATGAGTCAAGACACACCCACACACAACATAAGCCGTGTAACAACTCTTGCTAAATAACTTGAACACCAAAACCACACAATCAAGGGGTGACCATATCATATCATACCACACAGCCCCCACACACATGAGTAATGAGTTGCCGAAAAACTAGAGACACTCACACACAACACCAATTGTGTAACAACTCATGGTGATTCACTCACTGATACCAAACATTATAACCAATGAGTAACTAAGTACAGCATATCTCTCTAATGACAAAGTGACCACAAACTACGTAGCCACTACAAACACTAAATAATACGCGCACCAGAGAACAAATGAATAGTTTAACACTTTGACAACACCTCACACAGCAGTAATGAGAAACCCATCCTCGTGCTTGATTAGCATTACACTAAACAAATTCTCATACAAACATCCTAAACACTGCAAGCAGAATACACTGTAGTTGGTCAAAAACATCATCATTAGGCTCATCAAAGTGTCCCCAGCGTGGATCCTCATCATCACTGGTTCTCCGTCGCAGATTACTTATTTCCTGGTAGAGTCTAAAAATTACACACTTTGCAAAACGAGCAGTTTTGGTTAAATATCGCGTTAGTTCTCTTTAAGGTGTTTCCTCTGATCAAAAAAACGATACGTCTCAGGCAGAGTCTAAAAAAAAAAATTTTACAGCCTCACCGAGTTGGGATTTGAGATCGTTGTACCACCAAAAACGCATTGCTCACTTCAGCGCTCATTACCACGCGCCAGGTTCCAATTAAAGTAGAGTTTCTACATGTCACATCGCTCCGACATGTCACGTCGCTCCGCTGAAAACGGGTTGCCTAGTATCACAGATTCAAGGTGGCAACCACGTAGCGTGATTACATCACTTCCGCTTCTCCTTGTGACGTTTACCTTTGCATTCTCCTTCTACTGCCGACCGGATTCCACGGGAGCCTCAAGCTTCTCCACAAGTGCTGGCTCGATTTGAAAGATGCTGCCGAGCTGAAAATTCGAACAGTAAGTGAGACGTCGGCTCGCTCTTCTCCGCTCGAGCTATTTCAAATAATGCTCGAAGTCCCGCTGCTAGCAAAGTGCCGATTTCTTCTTCCATAGTAACAATCATACACTGCCAAAACGTCAATTAAAAATATTGGACCATAAGCGCTAATTCATTCCGCCTTGTGAAAGCTTTTCCTCTTCTCTCTTTTGTACAGTTCCAGCGCAAATCTCTTTTGCCAAAGCTTCACTTTCCTTTCCAGCAGTCACAGCGCTAATCTGTACTGGCTTTTCAAAGTGGCTCTTCAAAGTTTTATTTCCCTCTTCAACAAACACAGCGCCAGTCACTTCTGCTTTGCGAACTGCTTTGCCAAGGCTCTACTTTCCTTATCAACGGTCACATCGCTATTTTCTAGTGGCTTATCAAAGTTTTAATTTCGTTTTTTTAACAGACATTGTTTCTTACATTAACCTCTTCAGACTTGCGACAGTTTTATTCTCTCTTACATAGTGATAGTGTTAATCACACAGCGCTGATATTATCTTCTTCCACAGTTGCAGCGCTAATCTCTTGTGCTCTGTTAAAATTTCATTTTCATTTTCAACAGACAGAGAGGTAATGTCTTATCAAGATGCCAAATACAGATCTTCAGGCAAACTCCGCACTGTCGCTGGTAAATCAAACAAATCCAATCTGGCAAACCTTGATTACAGGGCGACCGATGTCTTGGTCACTGATGGGGTTTGTTTGCCAGCCAGGATTACACACGCATTTTTCATCCAAACTAAAATATTCTCTTTTTTTTGTTACCTTTAGTCTTCTTTTTTCTTCTTTACTAGTACCTTTTCCGTTCTTTCCTTGGTCAGAATGAAGTTTTCAAATAGTCTTTTTCCTTTGCACGCGTTGATTCTTTTCAGTAAAGTTCCCAAATGTCGCCAAAATGTTGTACTCAAAAGGAAGATGGATACTTCATGTAAAGTAGGTCAAGTTACTTTATTTAAGTTAGTTAGTTAAGTTATAAAGATAACCCCATCAGGAGCAGCTGTCCTGCTGCTCAGCCCTCACTCAACTGACATTCACAACACAGCAACATTCCAATCATCCAACAATCCATATGACATACATACCAGCTGAGCAGCAGGGAACACAAGTTATAACATTTTGCTTTCATTATTTCGAAGCACACCCATGAACGAACTCAGCCCCCACTGCAAGAAACTCAGCCACCAGCTCAGCAGCATTCCAAACTGCCCGGTAGCCAGTCCGGCCCTGGCAGCAGCCTGTGAGGTCTGGGGAGCTGGTGATCACTGGCGGGAAGGAAGATCGAGACGGCCCTCGGTGCGGCATCCTGCAGTGTCAGCCGAGGGGATGGAGCTGCGGAGCAGAGCCTGGCGGAGAAGGTGCCGGGCTCTTAGGCCTCCTGGCTGGGGGTCATGTGAGGTGGTGTGTGCAGCGAAGAGGAGGGTGGGAAGGGAGGCGGCGAATCAGGAGACGGTGGGGGGAGGAGGGGAGTTGACTTGGGTACTGGGACCGACATGGACTCTGCGCTGAACACGTTGCCTATGTGGAGCTCCACAAGCCACAGGTTTACCAACGTGTACAGAGCACTGGGAAAGATAGGGGGGCAATTAGACACAGCTGGAGCCAACACTTACAGATAAACATTACAGACAAAGATTGGTGTCAGGTTCCGAGATGAATCCAGCAGATTTCGAGGAATGCACCACTGAAACTGTTGCAGTTTAACTTCATCTACCGCCCGTACTTTGACCCCTCCACTGTTACACAGTTAGTTCATCATGGTGTTGCATACATGCCTCCAGAGCTGCTCGGACCACGCATATTTTTACCAAATGAGGTAAGTGAATCCTATGGGTAAGAGCAAAGGCGCACCGGGATACAACAACAAACCAGCGACCTTTTCACCTCCCACCCTTTGAAATAACATTTCACCTTCAAAGTTGAAAGTATGATACAAAAAAACGAGTCACCGCATAACATCCCCCAACTATCAACCACCGTGATGACAGACGTGGCGTGGGAAAGCTTACTATTAAGGAAAACAGTGGTCCTTAGAGTAAAGGATTACTAACAATTCAAATGGCATATAGACTCCAATCAGTACTATATCTGAGAGTTTTTTCAGTACCCAGCCGGGCCTGAATTTTTATTCACGTATAGGTATAAATACAGCGACCAAACAAGAGGTCTGATTTAGAATTTGATAGGGTACAAGCCTGTACCTATCCAGAGCACACTTGAACAAGGTTCGGGGGTAGGAAATTAGGAAGAGAAAAGCGGGGGTAAAGAATTTCAGGCAAAAAGAACGTGGGAGCCAATTGTCCCTTGCATCATTAATACAGTTTCAAAGCAAGTTAAGACAAACAATAACTGCAACAAAAATAACATAATAGACAGGTTACAGAATTGTAAAAAGTGTCGACGGCGTTTCGATCCCCGGGCTCCTATTGAACTGGGATCATCATCAGGACTTTCTAATTTTTTGCCTGTAAGTACTTTTGTCATAAGCCTTTCAGAGCCTTGATTACTCTGTTCCAACGAGTCAAAATGATGGAAGTGGGCGATGCCTCGGTTCCTACTTGGTAGACATGATAATGTCACCAGTCTTTAGGGATTCTTCCGTGCCGCAATTATGCGAGTTAGTTCCGGTCTCACGAGGGCGGATTTTCAATTTTGGCACACTCTTTATTGCGCAGACGGTGCTGCCTTGCTCCAGAATCGAGCAGGAATCAAACGGTGTGCTCAATGGCAGTGAGCCGACTTCACGATAATCCGGAAGTCGGCTCACTGAAGTGGGAAAGCTTACATCCAAACATGTAATGTATTTCACTATTAAAGCGGATATGAGACTTGTAATGTTTGCCTCTTACATAGTTCTGGGCCACACAAAGAAAATACAAACTGCCAATCTCACAAATAAAACCTTCTTCCTAGCGAATGTCAACAAAGGAGCTTAAAAGATGAAAAATAAAAGCAGAGGGAAGACTTCTGAGCAGCGAGGGGGTGGGGCATCAAGGCATGCCAGGGGCACATCAGGCAGCGAGAAGATTAAGTTTGGTATGTACAGTTCTTAGCGAAACAAATCACAAAAGTAAACCTAACTTTATACTAGAAGAGTACAGTAACGAGAACGCGTCTCTGTGCAAAGACTAAGCATATAGGCGGATAGCTGAGCGCGCAGGAACGCATGGCTGGGGGTCGGATAGGTGCTAATAAAAGGCAGCCAAAAACATGGTAAAGAAGAAGACCAGGGAAGTGGGCAAAACAGGGGTTATAAGGGTTGACCTGTGAAGCGAGATCGCCGAGTGCATGCAAGGAGGCAGGAGCACCTGTGTGGGGGACAGCGTGCAAGTATTAGAATGCAAAGAAAAACACAAACTTCCAAAATAAGCAAGAAGGGCATTCATCTGTAGCAAACTTAAGTGACTGGGCGTCGGATTGCACCAGTGTGGAAATTACAGTTATTTTTCTGGGAACCGGAGCGCAAGGAGAGGGGCTCGAATACACAGCAGCGGGGAAAGAGGTGATCGCAGCACTGGCAGCCTGGAAAGGCTGCAAGCAGGAGGCGCAAGAACTCACACCGAGGTGAGGGATTCACCCTCCCGACCAGGCTTCACGAGGACAGGCTCCCATCTGGTGTTAGAAACAGAGAGCGCAGCGGCGGTCCTTGGAGGCATGGCACAGGCTTGCAAAGCAAACACGGGGCGAAAGAAACACGGTGCTGACAGGGCGCCGAGCTGCAGGGACAGGCGTGAAGCCAGCAGGCCGGCTGCCTGTCAGAGGTGAGGGCCTCTTGAGATGAGGAGGACTCGGGAAAAATACCCCTCGTAGGAGAAACAGAACAAGGGAACGTTCTGTTTTAATTGTGAGGTGGAATGACAAAGCACTCACGTGCGACGCTCGTCCTTGATGTCTCGGCATGCGGCCTGTGATGAGGGAGGGGGAGGAAGTTGAAGGGAGCAAAACAGAGAGGCAGAGCGAGGCGCGCGC